>NC_064921.1:983077362-983725219 GCF_023897955.1 Schistocerca gregaria | reverse complement strand
ATAATTAAAAGAACTTCTTGGATCTTCCGTTATAAATTATTTCAGCAAGGATGCTGAGCAACCGAGCTGACGTCTTTTCTTCATCCAGTCACGAATCGAAACACGATTCTTATTTTTTCTTATGCAGCGATTCCACGCAACAAGCTTTAACTCCATCACAACTCGTGCGACGTGCAGCTGCCAAAAGTTTTACTTCAGACACGACTCAGTGACCTACAAAACGACGAAACGGAAGTGTATAGTGGTGCCACCGTGTCTATAGTCATGTATGAAACCACTTGCGAGCAACTCATTCCACGCAACGAGTGGCGCAACCCAATGTAGTTGTGTAAACTTGGCTTTAGAATCATTCCTCAACAGATGATACCGTTCACGGCTCTTACATACCTGCAAGACCTGGTAACAACACTTATCACGAACAACACTAACGCGTTCTCGTGACCGTTCTATCTGTCACAGAATTGCAGCTCTAATCACTTACGTACCCGCCGATAGTGTGTACGTGTACAAAGTCACTCTGGTAGCCGACTATTTCTTTGGATGATTAACTTTTTTTGTTAGGCAGTGTAATAAAATGTCTGATTCGAAGTATAATTTTTCTTGATACACGGTCAACTGACTGAGTGAAATGCAATAGCCCTTTCCACCAACTGTCGAACTGTCACATAACCAGCACTCGTGTATATCTTGTTATTGTGACATAGTGCTCGCTGCAAGGAATTTACCGAGACACATACGTCTACCTCTAAATACTTACATAGTTCTTTAATTTTCAGTCAGAAACAAGGAATATTAATTGAACTAAAGACACAGAGACGAAATGAATGGCCTCAATAGCGATGAAATCAACGAAAAAGAATGATTTGAAATTATAAAGGGGGAACTATCTCAGCATATTATTATATTGCTTTAAAGCCAATGAAAATGTGTCACAACATTGAAGTGCTAACTGATGACTATATAGGCACATCATTAGGATCACAAGAGCATGAGAGAGAGAGAAGAACTGAGTACTCAGAGTTCAATTTGCGTTTTAACATAATGATGATGAGGAAGTCCCAAACTCCTTGACAGAGCGTGGGGGACGATGCGGGATACCCGCATCGCTGTACTAGGCAAGGTCCTAATGGAGGTGGTTTGCCATTGCCTTCCTCCGACCGTTCAAATGGCTCTGAGCACTATGGGACTTAACATCTGAGGTCATCAGTCCCCTAGACTTATAACTACTTAAACCCAAGGACATCACACGCATCCATGACCGAGACAGGATTCGAACTTGCAACCGTAGCGGTCGCGCGGTTCCAGACTGCAGCGCCTAGAACCGCTCGGCCACCCCGGCCGGTCCTCCGGCCATAATGGGGATGAATGATGATGGCAACGTCAACACAACAACACCCAGTCATCTGGAGGCAGATGAAAATCCCTGACCACGCCGGGAATCGAACCCGGGACCTCGTGCCCGGGAAGCGAGAACGCTACTTTAAACATATTGCGCAGCCTTAATTCTCGTGTTCGTTTCATTGTAGTTACACTGCCTCGTACAACTCAGGAAGGCACTAGGACGTAACTGCTGCTTCAGGAGTGTAAACAGGAGGTGCGTTGTTTACGAAGGACCAAGGGTCAAGCACGACCAACTTCCGTGAGTGGAGTGACGTCGAACGGGCGTCGAACCCGGTGCTAGCTTGTGGCGCTGCAGCGCGGCGGTTCGTGTCGCCGCTATTAATATCGACAGAGCGGGACTATTTCGGCTAAGCAACGATGCGGCTAGCCGAGCGCCGGCTCCTCTGAGGCGTGCCGGACATACAAAGCACACCGGAGAGGGACCGCGGCTGCGGCCAGGCTGTTCCACCTGGCGGGAGTCGCCTTCCACAGGGGAGGGCGCCGCTTCTGCAGCACCGCAGGGTCTAGACATGTTGAGACGGCCATTCTGAAGGGAAAGTACCGTACTTAAATCAGTGTTTAGGGGGATTCTCGACTGGTTTCCTGCAAACGTTTGCTAACGAAGTGCTATATACACTCCTGGAAATTGAAATAAGAACAACGTGAATTCGTTGTCCCAGGAAGGAGAAACTTTATTGACACATTCCTGGGGTCAGATACATCACATGATCACACTGACAGAACCACAGGCACATAGACACAGGCAACAGAGCATGCACAATGTCGGCACTAGTACAGTGTATATCCACCTTTCGCAGCAATCCAGGCTGCTATTCTCCCATGGAGACGATCGTAGAGATGCTGGATGTAGTCCTGTGGAACGGCTTGCCATGTCATTTCCACCTGGCGCCTCAGTTGGACCAGCGTTCGTGCTGGACGTGCAGACCGCGTGAGACGACGCTTCATCCAGTCCCAAACATGCTCAATGGGGGACAGATCCGGAGAGCTTGCTGGCCAGGGTAGTTGACTTACACCTTCTAGAGCACGTTGGGTGGCACGGGATACATGCGGACGTGCATTGTCCTGTTGGAATAGCAAGTTCTCTTGCCGGTCTAGGAATGGTAGAACGATGGGTTCGATGACAGTTTGGATGTACCGTGCACTATTCAGTGTCCCCTCGACGATCACCAGAGGTGTACGGCCAGTGTAGGAGATCGCTCCCCACACCATGATGCCGGGTGTTGGCCCTGTGTGCCTCGGTCGTATGCAGTCCTGATTGTGGCGCTCACCTGCACGGCGCCAAACACGCATACGACCATCATTGGCACCAAGGCAGAAGCGACTCTCATCGCTGAAGACGACACGTCTCCATTCGTCCCTCCATTCACGCCTGTCGCGACACCACTGGAGGCGGGCTGCCACGATGTTGGGGCGTGAGCGGAAGACGGCCTAACGGTGTGCGGGACCGTAGCCCAGCTTCATGGAGACGGTTGCGAATGGTCCTCGCCGATACCCCAGGAGCAACAGTGTCCCTAATTTGCTGGGAAGTGGCGGTGCGGTCCCCTACGGCGCTGCGTAGGATCCTACGGTCTTGGCGTGCATCCGTGCGTCGCTGCGGTCCGGTCCCAGGTCGACGGGCACGTGCACCTTCCGCCGACCACTGGCGACAACATCGATGTACTGTGGAGACCTCACGCCCCACGTGTTGAGCAATTCGGCGGTACGTCCACCCGGCCTCCCGCATGCCCACTATACGCCCTCGCTCAAAGTCCGTCAACTGCACATACGGTTCACGTCCACGCTGTCGCGGCATGCTACCAGTGTTAAAGACTGCGATGGAGCTCCGTATGCCACGGCAAACTGGCTGACACTGACGGCGGCGGTGCACAAATGCTGCGCAGCTAGCGCCAATCGACGGCCAACACCGCGGTTCCTGGTGTGTCCGCTGTGCCGTGCGTGTGATCATTGCTTGTACAGTCCTCTCGCAGTGTCCGGAGCAAGTATGGTGGGTGTGACACACTGGTGTAAATGTGTTCTTTTTTCCATTTCCAGGAGTGTATTCGATTCTGCACTCAAAGGATGCAACACCGTTGATAAATTTAAAACAAGTCCATGATCAAATCTTAAAAATTATAAAGGGTGATTCAGATAAACTGTATCCCTCTGCAACTTAAAGAAACAACAGATGGCAGGAATATATTTATTGGGGGCTATTGATCTCCAGTTAAAATTTCCGCGCTGCGAGGCAGTGATCGAGGCATGAAACTGCTTCCTGATGTTTAGACTCCAACTGCTGGAGACATTTTCCGAGGTAAAACGGTTACTGCCACTATGGGTCGAGGGGCTCTCGCATTAGTAGAGAGCATTGAGGGCACCACCATTCGTCACGTTGTAACAGACCAGCCCCCCCCCTCCCCCAGCTTTACTATAATAGTCGTACCCGGAATGTGTAGCCTGGTATCGATCATTTCAGTTATTAAATATATTAAATTTAAGACACTGTGGAAGAGTGATTTATGATGTAATGATATTATTTTGAGCAAAGACCGATATTTAAATACAACGACTAACAATTATATAATACGTAAATGTGTAACATAATAATAACTATGAACCATCAATTGTTAATCACGAATATAATAATTAGTATGTAATTCATTGAACAATAAACAAACATAAATATTAGTATAGTTATTACTTTCGTTAATGAATTGTAAATTGATCACGAAATTTCTATTTGGAAAAGTTATTGTAACTCAATCAAAACAGGTAGAACCAAAGCTAAAATTACGTAATTTCTAGCAATATGTAACTTCAAACCCAAATTTGTAAACCAGAGCTAATATCATCACCAAAACAAGTATCTGATCATTGTCAGCACTCGTAATTAACTACATTATTTACGTTTGGACGCAAATTTCGAAATTTTAGTGTTGTAGAAAAATCAAACAGCTTGTGCATACCTAATGCAAATGTTAGGAACATTTTCTGTGCGGTAATTAATTTGTATGTTTAAAATTAACAAAACGCATTATTGTAAATAATTCATATTTACTATTAAAGATTACATTGTACGATTTCTAACCTGAAATTTTACGTAAAAGAAGGATATTTTATTTTGTACATACTCTCATTGTTAACCTTTTGTATATTTGTAAATTTTAATTGTAACTATTAATTTCACGATACTGTAATTATGAATATCAGAAACGCTCATTGTTTGTGAGGTATAAATAGGGAATGCTGCCATGCAGCGCCAGTTCAGTTCAGTTCAGTGCTGTGAGTCTGTCAGTTGGTACTTGTGTGATCGCTTTTGTTCGGAAAAGTTCTCTCTGTTACCTGTTGCATTATCAAAGAGAAATATGTATCAAATTGGATGTATCAAGGACTTTGGAATGACAAATAAACGTGAATATAATTAACGAGACCTGGAATGTTATTAGAAGAAAACCCCGGACACCAGAGCCAGGCAAGATACGTAAAATTAAAAAATAGTATTCATAGTCACTACTTACCTCTACCCAAGGTGTAATAGAGGTTTTTTTAAACATATATACACCGTCATATAATTAATAAATTAGTGGACATACGATAACGTGATGCTGACTGAGTGACTATCTCTGGTTGGCGTCATCATTCCCGATTAAGAATAATCAATTCTCATTGTTCTGGAGCAAAGACGACATCCATATTTTATCTAACTTATAATCCTCTTACTTTTTATTAAAATTATGACGGTGTTTATGAATCTCTATTGCTTCTCTATACACGTGTGCATGATAATATGTTGTCCTTGCTAAAACGCTCGTCTCACTGAATTTTATTTCTTTGTTCACATCTCGAAAAACATGTTTTGCTATGGTCGGTTTTTCGGTTAAGTCCCGGACGACTGTTTCGTATGTTTTCGGCTGATGTTGACACTTCTTTTCGTGGTTCCAATATACAATACTCATAGCAAAACTTGGAACTGCACGGAATTTTATATACCCCAGGTGTTGCTAAGAGGTTTCGTGCATCTTTTGCCCTTTTTAAGTATTCATTCATCTCCTTGGTGGATCTACAGATCATTTCGACCCTATACTTGGGCAAATCTTTCCCGATGCGATCCGTAATTTTATTAATGAACGGGAGAAAAACTTTTCCAAACGGCGGCCGTACTTTCAGCTGCTTCTTTTCTTTGACACAGTGCTCGATTAATCTCCTTAATAGCACATCCAGCCGGCCGCGGTGGTCTCGCGGTTCTAGGCGCGCAGTCCGGATCCGTGCAGCTGCTACGGTCGCAGGTTCGAATCCTGCCTCGGGCATGGATGTGTGTGATGTCCTTAGGTTAGTTAGGTTTAAGTAGTTCTAAGTTCTAGGGGACTGATGACCTCAGATGTTAAGTCCCATAGTGCTCAGAGCCATTTGAACACTCCTTGATTTTGTGCAAACAGCTGATGTCGGACACACCGCTTCTCATCTCAGGGTACATAGGCAGTGGGACTCGGGCTGACCTATAATTCCATGTTATATTCCTCACATTCAACTGCATCATGCGTGGCGGACGATGGAACTATGAGGCAGCAAGTGGCTGCGCACAGATCTCTTATTTACACACCGTCTCCAGGTATTTATTTGCCATGGAAGGTGAGCCGCTTCGCCGAATTAAACTCGGTGCTATTTCTGATGCTGGAGTCTCTGCCAATAGCAACAGTTCTGACGCTCGAGCCCCTCTGCTTCCAAAACGAAAAAGGGCCTAACACTCTGTCCATGTCGTCTACGTTAACTAAACCGTACAGGCAAGAATCTGTGTTTCACTAGCAGTAACTAATCAAATAACATCTCGTATCAGGAACAGTGTAACGCACACATCGATTTCTTTGATTAACCATTAAGTAACGTCCTTGTTGAGTGAACTGTAGCTGAATGGTCATTAGATTCGAATACCAATTTAGCTACGAGTGCAATTTCCATTTAAAAGGTTGTAATATACAACTAATAAAATAACAGGAACTGGGTTAGGGAGGGATGTATTGAAAGCATAAATCTAAAAATCTAAGGAATATTGGGGTTACTTCCCGCCGACATCGAGTAATTACAGACGGAGTGCAAGCTCGAGTTGCTTCACGGATGGGCAAAGGAATCGCCGGTGCCCTTTCAAAGAAACCATCCTGACATTTGTCAAAAGCGTTTTAGGAAAAACACGGAATACCTAAATCAGGTTGGCTGGACGCAGATCTGAAGTGTTGTCGTCCCAAATAGGAGTCCAGTGTGTAAGCACTGCGCCACCTCGGTCGGTAGAACGACTTTAAACGCACCATCTTATGTGAGATAACGATTATACAATTTTCGAAGCAAAATGAATTTATGGGAAGGCCATCTCCAACTATAGCTGATGATCCAGTAATACACAACAATAACAACAGTTGGGGGTTTGAGCTGCTACAACTACAACTACAACTACTACTACTACTACTACTACTACTAATAATAATAATAATAATAATAATAATAATAATAATAATAGTAATAATAAATCTGTCCTAGAGAATAACTCCACGTATATAATTAAGGCGATGCTGACCAATGACCCTTCAGTGCGGATGTACACCACGCTCGAACTCTTACAACTGGCGAAACATCGCGAGTTATGAGGATAATCGGTAGGGGTACTACGTCAGTAGTGTGTGGATAAGTCGAGAATTTGGATCTGACTGGAGGCGTGCCAAGGTTCCTCATACAGTTGCACTGCCCACTGTGTCTGGACGGCTTAGTGGTCAGCGCATCTGCTTAGTAAGCTGAAGACCCCATTTATGTAAATTGATGCCTATTATACAGCTAAATGTCGTTCATTCATTTGTGTCTTGATTTATGATGTCTGTAGGATCCAAATGGTGTCTGTTCTTTCGGATATGCGCCAGCAAGATTGTGAGGGATGGAAGAGACTCTCATCTTTATGAAGAACAGCAGGGATTCCTCATTTCTTCATTCACTAGTTCATCGTTTATTTTTGGGAATTCCGTTTCTAAAAAGATATCGCAGAAGCAACAGTTTTCCTAATGTTCCCATATTGGTGCAAATTAGGTGAACGTAGCGTGAACAGATATCCAAGTCCTCTGCAAGTAGTGAAGCTGTGTGTTGTGTGTTCGACCCATTATATTTATAAGATTTCGTCTAAAAATAAAGCGAGTCTCTTAGTGATTAAAATAATGTGTTCTAATTATAAGCTGCACTATTTTAAGGCATTTGGATAGATGTTTGGCTACAGTTTCCCCCACTGATTTTGGGAATTGCGATGGAATATTATCTATCCCTTCTGCTTTATTTGATCTCAATTGTCAAGGGCCCTTTTAAATTCTGACTGTAACATTGGATCCCCTATGTCTTCCTCATCGACTCCAGTTTCTTTTTCTATCAAGCCATCAAAGAAGTACTCCCCCTCAAAGACCCCTTCAATGAACTCTTTCCACCTACCCGCTCTTCCCTCTGCGCTTAACAGTGGAATTTCCATTTCACTCTTAATGTTATCAACCTTGCTTTTAATTTCACCCAAGGGTGTTTTGAGTTTTCTATATGGTGAGTCAGCCGTTCAGACGTTCATTTCTCTTCCGATTTCTTCCCCTGCACACATTTCGCCTTGGCTGCATTGCAATTCCTAATTACTTCATTCCTGTCATTTATATTGCTGTATTCCCGTTTTACCTCAAAATTTTTGTACAACTTCCTTTCGTCAAACAGTTTGTGTGTTTCTTCTGCTTCTGCGGAGGTAGCTTCTTCGTATTTATGTCGGACTGTCCAACATCTGTGATTGTCATTTTTAGAGATGTCCACTTATATTTCACTGAACCGCCTACAATGATATTCCTCATCGAAGTATCTTCATCCTCAACAAACTTCCAACGTATCTCATCATTCCTCAGTACTTCAGTGTTCCACTCCTTTCCGTAAGGATTCTTCCGGACAATTCCCTTAAACTTCTGTCTACTCTTCATCATTACTACATAATGATCTGAATATGTCTGCTCCTGGGAACGCCTCAAAATCCAATATCTGATTTCGGAATCTCTACCTCTACCTGACCATGATGTAATCAAGCTGGAATCTTCCGATTCTCTGTGGCTTTTCCAAGTAAACCTCCTCCCCTTGTGATTCTTGAACAGACTACTCGCTGCTACAATCTGTAATATATTGCAAAACTCAATTAGTCTCTCTCCTCTCTTCTACCGCCTAGCCCGTATTCTCCTCTAATCCTTTGACAAGACCGTTCGTAGACAGAGAGCGACTTCTTACGCCGGAAGTCTTCGTGCCCCATTGCTTAAGTTTTTTTATTCAAAATTTAAGCGGTGGCTGGGTTGGATTCCGGGAGCGATGACGTTTTGATTACCAAGCAAAGACGCTGTCTCTAGACCACGGCAATTACTCCCACAAAAGATGCTAGAGTATGCGAATGGAGCGATCTGAACTGGAACGACCACACAAAATTAATCGCGGGTAAGGCACATGTCACACTGAAGTTTATTGGAAGAATCCTCAGCAAATGTATTCTATCAATAAAGGCAGTGGTCTGCAAATCACTCTTCGATCAATACTTGAATACTGTTTGTCAGTTTGGGATTCGTATCAGATAGGACCAATAGAGGAAATAGATAAGATCCAAAGAACAGCATCACGGAGATGCTTAGTCAACTCCAGTGGCGAACGCCGTAAGTAAGGCGTTCTGCATCACGGGATGGTCTGCTGTTAAAATTCAGAGAGTGTACGCTTCTAGAAAAGTCAGCTGATATACTGCTTCCTTCTACGTACACCTAGCGAAAGGAGCGTGAAGATAAAGTTAGAAAGAGGCTTACCGTCAACCATCCTCCCCTCGGGACTGATACAGGAGAAGGTGAAGGTGACTGTAGCGCACTAAGCACCCTCCGCAACTCACCGTAAGGAGGGTTGCGGACGTTGATGATGTAGTGCAATGGTAGGTATAATCAACATAAATCAGTCCCTTTACGCATAGAGGCTCAAATAATTCAACTCATATTCTACATAAGTACCCGAAACATCTCTTAAGTGCCACATCGTTTCCGTTAGACACGGACCGCGGGACGATTCACCAGCGCATTTGGACGAGATATGGAATGGAATTCACCGGTGGACTATCAAAATGGTTCATCATGCAAACAGAGATCATTCAAAACAATGATCATTCGTCCGACGTTATGTAGGCACACCGTGAAAATCCAAAGAAAGGATGGATAAACATAAGTTAGTTGTTGGTTGTTTTGGGGGGAGGAGACCAGACAGCGAGGTCATCGGTCTCATTGCATTAGGGAAGGAAGAGGAAGGAAGTCGGCCGTGCCCTTTCAAAGGAACCATCCCGGTATTTGCCTGGAGCGATTTAGGGAAATCACGGAAAACCTAAATCAGGATGGCCGGACGCGGGATTGAACCGTCGTCCTCCCGAATGCGAGTCCAGTGTGCTAGCCACACCGCCACCGCGCTCGGTGAACAGAGGCTAATCCCTATCCTTCAGTCTCTGAACTACTGCGATATTTCGTTCTGTCGAGAAGTAAGAGTGATTTAAAAACATATTTATAGTATTTGATTGGCAGTGTCAAAGTCATTCCTTTTTTAATCCCACCTGTTTTTTCGTCCTTCACACTTATTCTTGGCTACATTCCCTTCACTTGTTGCATATGTTGATGTAAGTAAAAGCGTATCGATAGCTGAAACCCTTTTCAGCTGCGTTGCTGTTCGTTTTGGAAAGTTCAGCTCTATAAGCGCCTAACAGATCGGGCTATGAGAACAGGTGTAACAGAAGTTTCCTGTCAAGCGTATCGATATTGATGTCGCGATGGTAGAGGCAAAAGGCTGGTGTCTGCGATGATAAGCTTTGAACTCCCCGTCAAGAAATTCTGATTTAGAGTTCATTTCAAGCGAATGCCTAGACTGTTCCGTCTCGACGTGGATTCAGCATGACAAATTCGAACATGCCCTGCTCCTGGCAAGTACTGTTTGAACTTATGTCCCAAGTTTGGTATACCCCAAACACTAATGAATCACACATCCCCTTAATTCACCAGGAACAAATATTTGGCTGTATTAATTCTCGATATTTTCGATAAATATTACAAATATACTTTTTGGAACAACTGCCTGAAGAATTATCAGTTCATGTCTAATAACAAGTGAAGTAATAATAGGTATTATAGTGCTTAGAGTAGTCGTAGATTTCCGCTCATTACAGCATGAAACAAATAGAAAAAAAAGACACACATATAAGCTGGTCCTGTCAATAGATTGCCACTGAATTGCTATAATAATAATTATAAAAGGTGGCAATTTTATTCACGCACTGTCGTTTAAATAGCTATGATGGTATCTGATACTCTAGTACTAATGCAAAGAAATTCTTGCTATGATTTAATCTTTAAAATTTGATAATTCTCTTCCTGTTGATAATTAATTAATTAACTTACGTCTTTCAAATTTCGTAACGCTGACGGCGTTAAAATTTAAAGTTGTTCAGTCTCTTATTTGTTTTCTTTCAATTGTTGCGAGCCAGCGATGGTGCAATGCTGTTCGCTTTCAAGTCTACACATTTACAAAAATCAGGTCCAGGAAACACTTTTGTGATCACGGTTGCGATTTAGACGGTATTCGCGTAATTGTACTGATTAAGAGTTATCGTTTCCGAAAGATGCAGGTTCGATCAAAGCTGTGTGCACTTTTGCGCGTATAATGAAAATATTCCTAACACGTCGCGTAACAAAAAGTAACATGCGAATCACAACCGTGGTCAAACGAAGAAAATATATGATGACATAAATGTTCTTCGCTGTAATTCAGGACAGGTTTAGATTAAAGACAGCAATTTTCAGTCTTTAGAAATCACAAGACGATACACTTTAGAGATATTTGTTTTGAATAATTTGTATTTACCTTTTCTTATACCATATGGTGACTGTCCGCAAGGATTATCTCTCCTTTTTATAGCTTTTATACAATCACGTTACATACACCGATTAAGAAACTTTTCTTTCTCTACCGACCAGTACGAGAACAAAATCGGCCCAGACAAAATGTCTTACATAGAATCAGTCCTCACTTAACAATCATATATAGTTTCGTAGTACAAACAATGCTAGTTTATTCCGTGCAACAGGAAGTCTTTGATTCACTGAGCTCATAAATTAAAATAATATGATTATAATTACATTTTTAATATCGTCAATTCTTCTTTATATCACGAAAATAAGGTTTGACATCGTCGTAATATTTTTCATCGTTGTAGCACTATAGTGTGCTTCACTGGAGCACATGCTTCATGTTTTCACAAGTTAAAAACAAGCGATTTGTAAGAACAACAAGAAAAAAATTTGCAATTCCGTCTTGTTCTGGAATCGATGCCACCATTCGGTCGACAGTCGTTTCTTTAGCAGCCAGCCCGAAATCCTGACCGAAGGAGCGCAAAATCGGACGACGACCTTAACATTGCTCCACTTGGTTTTTTTATATCACTTTGCCGGCGGGCGTTTGCGGCGAGAGGAATCGGGCCACGCCAGGGAAAGTAAACGGCCAGGAGAAAGCAAACGTACTTAGCAGAAACTGGGTCATCTGTTGAGTGATCGGCGGACGGGGGCAACAAGGGGAGGAGCGCTCTATAAATACGGTGGCGCAGGCTGCAGGGACAAAGGCGGCGGAGCGCGTCCCTGCTCCACAGAAATAACGCCGGCCGCGGAGACGGGCGAGCGGAGCTGGTCCCGCCACCTCGGTACGGCCGCGCCTTTAGTGTCGACGCGAGACCGAGCCAGGTGGTTAACACAACAGACTTGCGTTTGGGTGGGGCGGAATTCATATCTCCGACCAACCAACTTAATTTTGATTCCCCGTGGTTTCCTTCAATCCCTTAATATCGCGGCCGATTTCCTTCCTCAAGCCTGGCCACCCCGAGCATGCATTCTGCCCCTAGTGACCTCGTCGTCGACGGGACACTGAACTCGAATGTTCCTTCTTTCTCTTGCTTCCAAGGAGTGCGCCACTTCTGCGAGCTCAGTCTGCACATTCTGCTTCAACACCCGAATCTGGTTTCTTTTCTTTTTCGTGTAGTACCTGGGTGTTAAAATTACGAACAACATCAGTTGGAAGGACCACATAGATAATATTGTCGGGAAGGCGAGCCAAAGGTTGCGTTTCATTGGCAGGACACTTAGAAGATGCAACAAGTCCACTAAAGAGACAGCTTACACTACACTCGTTCGTCCTCTGTTAGAATATTGCTGCGCGGTGTGGGATCCTTACCAGGTGGGATTGACGGAGGACATCGAAAGGGTGCAAAAAAGGGCAGCTCGTTTTGTATTATCGCGTTATAGGGGAGAGAGTGTGGCAGATATGATACACGAGTTGGGATGGAAATCATTACAGTATAGACGTTTTTCGTCGCGGCGAGACCTTTTTACGAAATTTCAGTCACCAACTTTCTCTTCCGAATGCGAAAATATTTTGTTGAGCCCAACCTACATAGGTAGGAATGATCATCAAAATAAAATAAGAGAAATCAGAGCTCGAACAGAAAGGTTTAGGTGTTCGTTTTTCCCGCTCGCTGTTCGGGAGTGGAATAGTAGAGAGATAGTATGATTGTGGTTCGATGAACCCTCTGCCAAGCACTTAAATGTAAATTGCAGAGTAGTGATGTAGATGTAGATGTAGATGTAGTGCACTGGACATTCTCTGTTTTTGGTGATAATCGGAGGGGTATTGAATATATTGCTTCCCCCTACTTATACCTCCCGAGGAGAACACGAATGTAAAATTAGAGAGATTCGAGCGCGCACGAAGGCTTTCCGGCACTCGTTCTTCCCGCGTACCATACGCGAGGAAAGGGAGGTAATGACAGTGGCACGTAAAGTGCCCTCCGCCACACACCGTTGCCTTGCGGAGTATAAGTGTAGATGTAGATGTAGGTTTATTTCGCAAATCTGCCGACTGCCGGCGAGCCCCTCCGCGTATTGGTATGCGCACAAAAGCGTACCTAATATTCCAGAACGCCGTCAACAAAAACGTGATTTTCAGTGCCCATACGTTGGGTTCTATAGATGATAAAAAGGTATGGTCAGGAGTGCTGGAGAGCCCCTGGGCTAGGGACCATTTGTACACTCAACATAAGGATAGTCTTAGTGTCACAATCCTACAGTAAGGGGTTCAACTGCCTCACTTTACCTCCCTCAGCACTTTAACCCTTTCAGACCCTCTGCCTACAAATGCGTACATTAATTTTTACTGTGTCTCAGCTGCAACAGAAGTATTTTATCCGTATACATACCTGAGGTGCACGTTTGTGAATGTCCAGCCTTTTCACCGAGCGAGGTGGCGCAGTGGTTAGTAGACTGGTCTCGCATTCAGGAGAACGCCGGTTCAAACCCGCGTCCGGCCACCCTGCTTTAGGTGTTCTATTGATTTACCTAAATCGCTTCACGAAAATGCTGGGATGGTTCCTTTGAAAGAGCACGGCCGATTTCCTTCTCCATCCTTCCCTAATCCGCTGGCACCGATGTGACCTCATTGTCTGGTCCCCTCCGGCAAATCAACCTTTTCGTCATGAGAAAGTGCTGCTGACGGTTGGACATCACTATAAAAATATCAGCAAGTCAGTGTAGCAGTCGCAGCAGCTCTAGATCATAGGAATACATGGATGAGGCTAGGTTCGCTATACTCCACAATACAGGGTGATTCAAAAATGCATGTAAATATTTTAAGGGTGTATTTGTGAGGTAAATATAAGACAAAAATGTTCTATACAATTTTTGCTATACTTGGCTTATTACAGAGTTATGAACAAAACATGATAATACATTCAATACAACGTAAAGTATTTACTTCCCAGAGTTCACAGTTTAATTACAGTGCATTTGGACTAAAAACGCAAACTGGTAAATAAACGTGACGTAACAAACTAAAACAATTCCTCGCGAATACTGTATTACTTTAGTTCCTGTTGATTGAACTAAATCAATGCAAAATAACTAAGGAAAATACGTGAAGAATTTACAGACTGTACTGTACTGTATTTGCACAAATCTTAATGCAATGCATGTTCAAAATGCTGTCCCTGAACTTGCAGACAGACCCGTGCTCGTCGCCGCAATGATCTCTGCACATTACACAGTCCGTTCAACTCTCCACGAATAATTTCACAACCACCTTCAATTCTTTGTTGTAGCACTTCTCTGTTCGGTACTGCAGAAGAATACACCAATGTCTTTAGTCGGCCCCATTAATAAAAGTCTAAAGGGTTCAGGTCAGGTGATCTGGCTGGCCAAGCAATTGGTCCTCCGCGACCTATCCATCGATGTGGATACGCATCATTGAGGTACGCCCTTACGTTGCGGCTGTAATGGGCAGGAGCACCATCGTGCATAAACCACAAGGTGGCTCGTGTTGCAAGAGGGACATCCTGTAACAATCCAGGCAATTCCCCCTCCAAAAATTCGCGGTAAGCGTGCCCAGTCAGCCTTGGAGGTAGAACATGAGGTCCGAGTAAGTCATTCCCCACAATACCACACCAAATGTTTATGGAGAATTGATGTTGATATCCACGCACAATTCTCGCGCCAGGATTCTCGACAGCCCACTGGTGCATATTATGCGAATTGATTACACCCGCACGAGTAAACATGGCCTCATCTGTGAATAATATCCGCCGAATGAACATTGGATCATTCAAATGACGCTCTTGTAACCACTGGCAGAATTGCTGACGACGAGGATAGTCTGCAGGTGTCAATTCGTGCACTTTGTGCAGGTGAAATGGATGCAACTGTTGTCTCCGAAGCAGCCGCCATACAGTAGATTGTGGAAGTCGTACAGCTGCACTAATTTGTCTCGTACTGATGGCTGGATCTTGGTCTACCAGGTCCAAAACATGTTCCTCGACGTTCACTGCATGCTCAAGTGGTCGACCTGAATGTGGCCCAGGACGAATGCCATACTCCCGTATACGTCTGTCCACAGATACAAACGTCTGATGACTTGGTAACCGTCGTCTTGGAAACAGCTCACTGTACCTTCGTCTTGCTGCAAGTGCGTTTCCATCTGCTGCACCATGCACAAGGTGCATATCAGCATACTCACTGTTTGAGTACATCATGTGCACGAAACCTGTAGCCTTCCGACGATGAATGAACGACAGGAAGTACGTTTCCGTTACCAACAACATCAGCGCCATCTTCTGTACAGTAGGAGTAAACAGCAATTGCAAACACAAACAAACACTATTCATGCAGTTTCGAATCAACTGTTGGGAGATACGTATGTGCATTACGTACCAGAATATGGCATCCTGCTGCTTGCACTGACGTCGTTTTGATACGGACATGACTTTCGTATTTTAACAATAACTCTGGAATTAAACGTTTATGGAAAAACATTTATAGAACATTTTTGTCTTATATTTACCTCACAAATACACCCTTAAAATATTTACATGCATTTCTGAATCACCCTGTATAATCGAATACTGTTGTTATTTTCCATGGTAATTATTGACTAATCAGTGTACTATTATTATAGTAGAGAAAATTTCGTAATTAGTGACTTTCTTTCATAAAATGGATCCTGGTGTACAAAGTATGTTTTGAAAACGGCTACATATTTTTGTATAAAGCTTGCATCTAAACTCATTTAAAAAATAACCTGAGAGCATCATCACATAAAGGAAAATTTTCCATCCTCCATAATATATTCAGGTCTGAAAGGGTTAAAAAACTTCCTCAAACATTTCGGCATGCGAACATATTCGTGCTTTTTTTTATTATGACGAGAGAGCCGAAGAAAGTGACAGCGAAAAAGATACAGAAAAGTAATAAATAGTGGAAACTAGTAGCCGGTGATCGTGGTACAGAATGAGTGAAGGAGCCAATGGCAGTGTGAGAGAAAGAAAGGGACGCATTGGCAGTGGAACATAGTTGACAGTGACAGAAAAGTGCTAGGAAAAAAGTGCAGGAGACAGAGCCAGGTGGGGAACAATAAAGAGAAAGAGAAAATGGAAGTGGGTAAGAGTCATTGATAATGAGAGACAAAGTGAATGACAATAACAACGAGGAAGAGTGAGACAGTGACAGTGCAAGAAGGGGACTGTAGTAGTTGGAAAGAACGATGACTACTGTGATTCTGACGCAACAGACAATGACAGAGACACAAAGAGATAATTACAATGAGTTGGGCTTAGTGAGTGAGTGAGTGAGTGAGAAAGGGCAAGTGGGGGTGGCTGGGTATGAGCGACGTACAGCGATGGATAGTGGATGTGAATTACAGTTAGGAGAGCCCGTGGAAGCATTTGATAAAAAAGGGCGAATATGTTCGCATGCTAAAATTTTGGGAAAATTTTTGAATGGTGCTGAGGAAGTTAGGATGAGGCAGCTGGTTTCCCACTTTTCAGTCAGAGTCTTCTAAATAAACAGGAGCAATTCCGCACTTCTTTGTTCTCAGATAGGAGCATTTTTCCGCTATTTTCATAAATCAGCATAATTCGGAAAAAATTAAACCGTGGCAGCTAATACGGAGTGCGATTGTTTCCAAAAATGGGAACTCTCGTAAGATACTTTCAAACTTTGTGCGCCAACTTTTCTGTTCTTTATCTGTCACTCATCCCAATTACGACTGCATCTGCTACATGATAGAGTACTGGCTATTTACGATCGGTTTTCATTATATTAATATTAATTTTGTGGACGGATTAGCTTCTTACGTACACAAACGCCTGACGGGAAGGTCGTGAGCGCCGTACATTTTCGTATCAGCAGTATTCTGTGTATAATCGAATTTTAGTATGTCATGTTACTGACGTGGATTTGAAAAATCAGCCTGGCTTTCGCCTGTAATAATTTGAAAAATAACCTGTAGTCCATATTCACGCTGGCCGGCTTCTAGATAAACAGTCGTTAATCCGATGCGCCGATTTGATCCGGTTTTAGTTCGGTTCCCTGTCAGGTATGACCGCGCTGTGGGTTAATCTTGCAAATTAACTCACAGCGCCTACGCCTGGGGTGTTGTATATTGTTTTGCAGTTGCAAACATTATCAGACCTACGTCCTTTTGCAATGCAACTTTCTAAAAAGGTGTGATCTTAATCAAATAGGCAATTCTCGCACTAGTGCGAAGGTTAGTATATAGATATTAGAGTCAATGGTGTTGATAATCTGAAATCAATAAAATTGAACAAAGCTCCAAGGACCAGATGGAATGCCTGTCATATTCTATACCTAGTTTGCGCCAAGTTCGCCCCTCTTTTAACTGTAAGGCGCCTAGATTCCTCGAACAAAAAACCTTGCCCAGTAGTTGGAAGAACGCACAGGTCACACCGCTTTACAAGAAGGGTAGCAGAAGTGGTGTACAAGACTACCGTCCAATATCCTTGACATCCATTTCCTGTAGAATCTTAGAACATACTCTTGAGCTTAGTTATAATAAAATATATTTTCCAATTCAGTCGTCGTCTATCCTGTAAACATCGAAGGTGTGAAAGCAAAATCGCCTTTTCTCCCATGGCATCCTGAAAGGCACGGATCAAGGAAGTCAGGTAGATACAATATTTCTAGATTTCCGAAAAGCATTTGACACTGTACAACATCTACGCTTATTATCAAAAGTACGATCATGTGGTGTATCCAACGAAATTCGTGACCGTATTGACGTTTTTTGACAGCCAGACCGCAGCATGTTATTTTGGTTGGTTCAAATGGTTCAAATGGCTCTGAGCACTATGGGACTCAACTGCTGTGGTCATCAGTCCCCTAGAACTTAGAACTACTTAAACCTAACTAACCTAAGGACATCACACACATCCATGTCCGAGGCAGGATTCGAACCTGCGACCGTAGCAGTCGCACGGTTCCGGACTGCGCGCCTAGAACCGCGAGACCACCGCGGCTGGCTGTTATTTTGGATGGAATGTCTTCGACACATGTAGAAGTAACGTAAGGTGTGCCCACGGAAGTCTGTTGGCACCCTTTTTGTTCGTGTTGTGTATTAGTGACCGTTCAGATAATAGTAACCTCGTAGGTGATACAGCTACTATAATAAAGTACTGACTGGAAAAAGCTGCACAAATATTCAACCATAGCTTAAAAGGATTTCAAAGTGTTTCAAAGATTGGCAGCTTGCTTTAAACGTTCAAAACGTAAAACTGTGCACTTTACAAAACGATAAAGCTGCAGCTGAGGTAATCAGGACCACAACCTAAACGAGTCACAGCTGGAATAGGTCGATTCATACAGATACTTGTGTTTAACTCTCTTTACGGATACGAAATGGAACGATCACGTAGACTCAATCGTAGGTAAAGCACGTGGCAGACTTCGGTTTATTACTAGAACACTAGGCAAAGGACCTCTGCGATCCATCCTAGAATGTTGCTCATGTGAGTGGGTGCCCATGCCAAATAGAAGTAATGAGAGATATTGAACGAATTTCCAGAAGTTCTGCATCCCCTCGTTCCGAAAGTTCCGGAACCTGTACAGAAAATTGGATGTGAGATCAACATAAAAATCATTTCCACTTTTTTTTTTCTCATGAAAACCACACATTGCATGCTGTACCACCATAGAGCGAGACCTTCACAAGTGGTGATCCAGATTGCTGTTCACACCGGTATCTCTAATACCCCGTAGCACGTCCTCTTCCATTGATCAATGCCTGTATTGATCGTGGCATACTATCCACATGTTCATCAAGGCACTGTTGGTCCAGATTGTCCCACACCTCAACGGCCATTCCGTGTAAATCCCTCAGTGTGGTTTGTGGGTCACGTCGTCCATAAACAGCCCTTTTCAATCTATCTCAGGAATGTTCGATAGGGTTCATGTCTGGAGAACATGCTGGCCACTCTAGTCGAGCGATGCTTTTATCCTGAAGGAATTCATCCACAAGATGTGCACGATGGGGGCGCCAGTTTTCGTCCATGAAGACAAATGTCTCGCCAACATGCTGCCGATATGGTTGCACTATCGGTCGGAGGATGGCATTCATGTATCGTACAGCCGTTACGGCGCCTCCCATGACCACCAGCGGCGTACGTCGGCTCCACACAATACCACCCCAAAACAGCAGGGAACCTCCACCTTGCTGCACTATCTCGACAGTGTGTCTAAGGCGTTCAGCCTGACCGGGTTGCCTCCAAACACGTCTCCGACAATTGTCTGGTTGAAGGCATGTGCGACACTTACCGGTGAAGAGAACGTGATGCCAATCTCGAGCGGTCCAATCGGCATGTTGTTGGGCCCATCTGTATCGCGCTGCATCGTGTCGTGGTTGCAGAGATGGACCTCACCATGGACGCCGGGAGTGAAGTTGCGCATCATGCAGCCTATTGCGCACTGCCTGAGTCTTAACACGACGTCCTGTGGCTGCACGAAAAGCGTTATTCAGAATTGTGGCATTGCCGTCAGGGTTCCTCCGAGCCATAATCCATACGTAACCGTACTAGCCCCTAGGCAGCCTGAGCGAGGCATGTCATCGACAGTTCCTGTCTCCATGCCCGAACAACAACGCTTTGGTTCGCTCCGAGACGCCTGGGCACTTCCCTTTTTGAGAGCCCTTCCTGGCACAAAGTAACAATGCAGACGCAGTCGAACCGCGGTACTGACCATCTAGGCATGGTTGAACTACAGACAACCCGAGCTGTGTACCTCCTTTCCGATGGAATGGCTGGAACTGATCTGCTGTCGGACCCCCTCTGTCTAATAGGCGCTGCGCATGCATGGTTGTTTACATCTTTGGCCAGGTTCAGTGACAGCTCTGAACAGTCAAAGGGACTGTGTCTGTGATACAATATCCACAGTCAACGTCTGTCTTCAGAAGTTCTGGGAACCGGGGTGATGTAAAACTTTTTTTTGATATGTGTGTGTGTGTGTGTGTGTGTGTGTGTGTGTAAAAGCAATCCTATTTAATTTCCTCCTTCCTGTACCATTAGGTTTAATTTTTCTCCAGAAATTGTGTTTTCTCATGAACGATTTATAATGTCATGGCACTGGATACAGTCCAAATCACCAGCGTTAGACGTCTGCAGTATTAAACATCATAAGTTGACACAGCACTGCAACTAACACACAGTGGCGGTAGCGAAGATCACTGGGCGTCTTGAATACAAGTTGTTGGAACACAATTCATGCAAAATACAATGTAAATGCGTTTACCTAAAAAATTCGGTGTTTTTATTAGAGCGATCATATTTTACTAACTTCGATATTTAGCGAAGGTAGGACACAAGAAATTGGGCGAGAAAATAAATGGATCCTCTCAATTTTTGTTCGTCTAAGAACTTCCGTAGCAACTTCTAGCAACTGTTCTTTTCTCGAGTATAAAAAAAAAGAAGGGAGGCAAGACGGAGGAAGGCAAGATGGCGATATTCGAGTAATTAAAGTAGAATCATTAGTTGAAGTGGGGAGAAATGAGTAGTCAGCCGGAACCTTAAAAAAGATCTGTCTTGAAAAACTTAGATAAGATGGTCGTGCAGAGATTTGAAATAGACTCCTTTTGACTATCATAAACAACGGAACGGTTGAAGTTCGGTTCAATGTCACTTGCCAGAGGTCAGTGGAAAAAAATTTAGCTTATTGACTATGATCACCTTACGTCTACGTATGTAGCTAGAAACTCGCAGTCACAACTTGATTTTCCGTTTCCATGACATGTAGAAGATTGATGCTTCTGTACCTGCACGTTCATAAATTGTAAAGGTACCCAACAACGCCTCTCTGAATGATGTGTAGGTGATATTACGAAAGCTTCAAGGGATTTTTTTTTTTCTTCTCAGCAACAGTTTATTACTGAATTTTGTAATCACCCAATATATAATCGATTACTTACTTCAAAAGTCCAGCAATTCACTTTGTTTCACACATGTAACAGTCTCATGAATTACAAACTTATACTCACACGTGGCCTTCTATACACATTTATAAGCTTTCAGTCATCTTACATAATATCTATGCAGAATAGAAAATAAACGAGCAACAGGATGAGACTGATGGACAGAGACTGGATGGGTGGCATACACAGCGTGTTTAACTTCAGACAATTAAGTATCTCGAAAACGACGCATCGTACAAAAATAACATCCTCGTGAAAGTTATAAAAATATATAATAATGTCGTGTGACGAGGGCCTCCCGTCGGGTAGACGTTCGCCTGGTGCAAGTCTTTCGGTAAAGAGGACATCTGTCTGCGCTACAAATGGACGCCTTCCATCTACCCCTCGTGTGTGTGTGTGTGTGTGTGTGTGTGTGTGTGTGTGTGTGTGTGTGTGTGTGTGTGTGTGTGTGGTTTGGGGGGGGGGTCAAAATTGTATTTTCAATTGGGAACACCCCACCCCATTTTTATTGAATATTCGGATTCTACGCCATAAAGTACGTACTGTTTACACAAACCATTGTTTCCCATTCGTGGTAGATGACGCTGTAATCTACAAATATTAAGAACCGACGCGTTTGATTCTACATTTAATTTACGATATAAACGTAACATTTTGTGTTCTAACTGTTGATAATGATGTTCAAATGTTACTTGAGTGCTGCAAATGTGATTGTACAGTACAAATAATGTCTTGACACTTATTTCTGATAAACTACTTGTGCGATAACGTAGTTTTCTGTTCCCTATGAGATAGATTGTGGTCATTCTCCAACCATCGAAATGCTTAATTTAGGTGGCCGCCCTCGAACACCCCCCCCCCCCCCCCCCCAACAATGTGTCTGATTTCGGCGTGTGTTTCCATTGAACCGCTGTTAACTCTCGTGCTGGCCGCTACGCAGATACTGACGGAATACAAACCACAACCATTGTAATAAGGTAAAATGTCCATGAAGCGATTGTGACACGCGCACGTTCCATAGATAACCACCGAAATCAAGCCCCTCAATGGTGAGAGGCAAGGCGACTCTCAGATATCTGGCATCCGGTGGAAACAGAAACTACTGCATCCATGTCGCTGTTCCTGGATCAAACTGAACGTAGGTTCTAAGCAGACACTGAAACGGCTAATCATATGGTATTGTACAAACAAATTGGCAACACCACAGTAAATTTCGAATATAAATATCAATCGTTAGTAAACACAAAGGTTTACATCGTAAACGAAATATAGAAGCAAATGCGTCGGGTTCTTAATTGCAAAAACAGGCACGCTTAATATTTGTTGACTGTCGTGGCTACAACCACGAATAGAAAACAATTTTTTGGCGTAGAATCCATATATGCAATAAAAATAGGGGTGTTTCCATTTGTAAATACAAAGTCGAACCTGCGCACACACGAGGGTGGTTAGAAGATGGCTATCTGTCGTACAGACATATGTCTCTTTTACTAGTATTTACTTTTCACCTAGAACTATTTTTTCGTACGATGTGTCGTTTACGAGATATTCAATTTTGTCAAGTTAAAACAAACGCACTGTATAGTGCGTGAATGTTCCGTCTACGCAGTTAGCGCCCTACGAACCAGAGAATAATGAACAGACGTCAAGGTCAACAAATATATAGGTGGAAAGTCGGTTGCATTAGAAAAAGTAAACATAACGATGGAATATGTTTCTGTAGAGCGTCAGACAGTCTTTGCCAGAGGGCTGTGACTTCATAGCAATGGAGTAAATAAAATAACATATTACATAATGACGTATAAACACACTATATTATGCATAAGTACTGTATTATACATATTAACGTAAGTTATGTCTGTGTTGTTGAGGGTTTTATGGTGTTCCTTATTAAACTGTTATTAGAGGACTGGCTCCATGTGGTAGGGACGGTTGAGCGTGGTAGTTCTCTCACACAGTCAACCTAGATTCCGGAAATATTCACATGACTGGTATTAATGAATGAGGGCCATATGTTCGTTCATTCACGGAAGACACTGTTTTAAACCTGCTTCTGATGTGTACAACATACTCGTATTACGTAATTCACAGTGCATATCAAGCATGTATGGGCATGGTTTCGGTACCTGCTGTTTTTCTCGGGGCGTTTCAGCAACAGTCTTACCTACATTTTAAGGTTGTTCAGCATCGTGCCACAACGCAAATGGAGTCACCTGTCTTCGTGTGTTTTACTAAAACAGGAGCCGTGATCGTCTACACTAGGCGAGATGCATTAAGTACAATATCATGCTAGAACCTTACAAAATAGGGACATAATTGCGTCGTTTATTATGAAAAAGCCGACTAAAAGTGGACAAGTTTAATAGTGTGCACTGGAAAGTTAGCTGCACAACAGCTAACAGAAATAAACAAAAATCTTCCTCACTATACTACAATACCAGCAGCAAATAATTACAAAGAAAATATTTTATTCCCCGCAGAGATAATTCACCTGAAAGACAGATCTTATATCAATAAAGGTTCCTGGCATCTCCGATCGCGCTCGACATTTGCCAAGAGATGTTCTGACCTACCGCAACGACTTCTGCTTTCCCCAGCAGACCGTCTACACGCCTGCTTTACGATGTCACAGTTTCCCCTCAGCATTGTCACTGGACGCAAACATCGTAGATTTTGTGAATAAATAATAACATCTATATTAAGGATATAGTCAGCATTCTGTTCTATAGTTTCACACTGAAAAATATTCCGTGAAGTGAAGTGCAAGGAAGTATTCAGTAATGTAAACTAAGTGATCAACTAGAAGTTTGGTATACGCTCAACAGTGATTTGGTAGGCACTGAATGTGACATGCCCTTACCTTCCTCATGCCCATGAATCAGCTCACCCACGCACTTACACGAGACCTACAAATAGGAGCTAAAATCGCCGTTCTTATATAACATTTGTGCGCTTTGTATTCTATGAATAGCATGTGCTGACGGTATGTTCTATGTTAACATGATTTTCGTAAGTGTCGATTGTGAAACCAAAGGGTAATTAAGTAACAGGTCAAGGATCACAATTTCGAACGCATACTAATAGATCTACTAGAAATAAAGTACATGGGACAGAACAGAGTAATAAATATGTAGTTTGTCCTCTTTTAGTGGAACTCGGTTTGTCACAGCAGTTTCCGTCGAACACATCTTCCCTCCTCGACAAATTGATTTTGTGTGTCCTTTTGATTGCACCTTCCACAGCGGCCGCACGTATAACAAGTTGTAGCTGATGTTTCATTTCCAACTTCGAATCTGACTTTTTCACACTGACGGTGATCCTTGGTTACCCTTAGTTTCTATTAAGGTTTACAGGGCAGATCGAGAAACGTCACGTGCTCCGCGGGGGCCGAAGTTAAAAGTAGGTCTAGCTCATTAGAGAAAAATGTTGCCAATCGACGGAGACTAATTGTTCTTTATCTGTGAGTCATTATTCTGGTGAAACATCAGTGTTTTTCAGTATCAAATGGGCTGCAAACTGGACAAAATTTCCGATTAATTTTGAGCTTTATTTTGCCTATTCATGTTTTTAAACTAATTATTCTTGCAAAACGAGCTTAATATTCTCGCTTTCTAAACCTTAAGACTCAAATGTTGCGAATACAACGGAAAAAGACAGCTTGACAGAACTATCACAAATGTGAGAAAAGAATTTCTGAAAACATGGAGTAACAATCAATTCCTTTTCGAGAGCTTAGTGGTAGAATTTTAAAGAGACAGACCGTTCTAGTATTAATGAGGCGTTTATCAGCGCGGATAGAACTGCTGCCAACGAACTGACTCTACCACAGGAATCAGATTAAATTTAAATTACTGCATTTTAAAAACGTTCATTAGCAATAATGAGTGTCACTCAATGGAGAGCGAATCACTCGTAAGTACAGAAGGCAACCAGCCATGTCATTTTCAAATGGGTCATTGTATCCGTTCCGTAATTCGCCTTAATCGATTTAGGGAAATCCCGGCAAAACTACAAACGATGCTTGCACGGGACTTGAACCCTGTTCCTCTGCAATGCGAGTCTAGTGTGCAAACCGCTGCGCCATCTAGCTCGTTACAGCGGACTACTGCGAAGGAGAGGTGATTTAAATTTCGTCAATACCATAAGAAAAGCTTACTTTAATGTGTCTAAATGTCATACTAATTTCAGCTGAGAATTTTTTCTGCCTGACAAACGTTTCCCAAGTATGTCTTTTGACAACTCACTTGTTCATTCCTGGACACCTGGTTCATTTCCAGAAAATTAGATACATCGGGTCGTTGTTTATGTTTCCAATTCAGAGAATGAGATGCACTCGCCTTGTTAGCAATAATGCTTCGCAATGTATGTCAGATGAATGAGCTAAAAGCTCGCATATAGAAAAAAAAATCAAGTTTTCAAACAGATCGTACATAACTCATATTACCGCTATCTTAGCGAAACTTTCACAGTTTACCACCCGGAACACTACGCGAAACCCAACGACCAGATGAGAGTCCATAAAACCACTACGGTACCACACAGTACTGCACATAACAATAAGAAAGCCGGCCACCAGGGTGGCCGAGCGGTTCTAGGCGCTACAGTCTGGAACCGCGCTACCTCTACGGTCGCAGGTTCGGATTCTGCCTCGGGCTGGATGTGTGTGATGTCCTTAGGTTAGTTAGGTTTAAGTAGTTCTTAGTTCTAGGGGACTGATGACCTCAGCAGTTAAGTCCCATAATGCTCAGAGCCGTTTTGAACGAATAATAAGAAAATTTTCTTCTCGCCTCCCTCTCCAGCACAAACGAAAACCGACGAATGGTGCAAAGGATGAAAATATGAGGCGCATAGGATGGGAGTAATTATTTAACTCATATGTGTCTGTTACAGCTTGTCAGCTGGACTTTACGTAGGTACAGGAATCGTTTGCTCGTCTTACAGCACCGAATACGTGACCGCCACCCGATGATTCACCTTACAGTCTTGGCACATACACTGGGTTTGTTTGGCTCCATAGCGAAAGGTGGTGTGCACTATGCACGGCCGCTAGCACAGGGACGTCAAGAGCGCCTTTGCATATATTAGTGAGGTTCCTGTTCGCGGCTACTCAGATTCAATGCGATTGTAAAAAAAAAAATCACGGCAGTCTTATAAGGAACGTAAATATTTGAGAAAACAAAGAACATTCCGTTCGATAAATCCTCTCTGCTATGAGGAAATCTGTCTGTTCTTACGACCTTTCGACATGTCATGACCGAACAGGAAAGTCACTGCCTAGTAATTGTGTCTAAGAATGACAAGCGGAGCACAGTTTTGTTTAAACTATTTGTTTACCGCTGTTGGGGCGGAACTTGCACCCTAAATCCAACTAAAATTAGTTGTTCTACCTAATTAACAGCTACGATTTGCTCCTGAGGCAAATCTATTTCCTCTTCGGTGACTGGGTTTCGCTGTTTTCCGCCCGAGACGCGGCTCGCGTGAAGGGATGCGCGGTAGGTCGGCCACCCACCTGCTAGGGAGACGGGCGCGGACCCTGCTTGCGCTGCTGGCCGGAAACCGCCGCCTCGCCGGCTGTCTGTGTGTGTCGGCTGCTGCTGCTGCTGCGGCTGCCGCCACACTGGCGGTGGGTGGGTCGCGCCGAGGTCGGCTCCGCGCAGCGCGCCCGCCAACCCCTCCCCAAAACGCGCCTGCGCATCTTTGCCGCCCTACGCGCGTCTCTCTTACGTGGGGGGCGGGTTTCACAACTCCGCGCCGCCGTGCCTCGCACCAGCGTCCTGCCTGCCGAGTCGTTGCCACTACCTTGCTTTCTTATCGCTATCTTTCCGTACAGCGTCGATAAAATGAAAAAATACACTGATGGAAAAAATCGCAACACCAAAAAGGAGTTGTACGACATAAACCAAAGTCCGCAGACGTATTTCTACATTTGAAACGTGATGTCTGCTCAAATTCCGCGCCAGTCACATAAGAGCGGCGGTAGTGGCGTCACTGTTGTTGTTGTTGTTGTTGTTGTTGTTGTGGTCTTCAGTCCTGAGACTGGTTTGATGCAGCTCTCCATGCTACTTCTCCATGCTGCTTCATCTCCCAGTACCTACTGCAACCTATATCCTTCTGAATCTGCTTAGTGTATTCATCTCTTGGTCTCCCTCTACAATTTTTACCCTCCACGCTGCCCTCCAATGCTAAATTGGTGATCCCTTGATGCCTCAGAACATGTCCTACCAACCGATCCCTTCTTCTGGTCAAGTTGTGCCACAAACTTCTCTTCTCCCCAATTCTGTTCAATACCTCCTCATTAGTTACGTGATCTACTCATCTAATCTTCAGCACTCTTCAGTAGCCCCACATTTAGAAAGCTTCTGTTCTCTTCTTGTCTAAACTATTTCTTGTCCATGTTTCACTTACTTACATGGCTACACTCCATACAAATACTTTCAGAAACGACTTCCTGACACTCAAATCTATACTCGATGTTAACAAATCTCTCTTCTTCAGAAACGCTTTCCTTGCCATTGCCAGTCTACATGTTATATCCTCTCTACTTCGACCATCATCAGTTATTTTGCTCCAAAAATAGCAAAACTCCTTTACTACTTTAATTGTCTCATTTCCTAATCTAATTCCCTCAGCATCATCCGACTTAATTCGACTGCATTCCATTATCCTCGTTTTGCTTTTGTTGATTTTCATCTTATATCCTCCTTTCAAGACACTCTCCATTCCGTGCAACGGCTCTTCCAAGTCCTTTGCTGTCGCTGACAGAATTACAATGTCATCAGCGAACCTCAAAGTTTTTATTTATTCTCCATGGATTTTAATACCAACTTCGAATTTTTCTTTTGTTTCCTTTACTGCTTGCTCAATATACAGATTGAATAACATCGGGGAGAGGCTACAACCCTGTCTCACTCCCCAATCACTGCTTCCCTTTCATGCCCCTCAACTCTTACAACTGCCATCTGGTTTCTGTACAAATTGTAAATAGCCGTTCGTTCCCTGTATTTGACCCCTGCCACCTTCAGAATTTGAAAGAGTATTCTAGTCAACATTGTCAAAAGCTTTCTCTAAGTCTACAAATGCTAGAAACGTAGGTTTGCCTTTTCTTAATCTATCTTCTAAGATAAGTCGTAAGGTCAGTATTGCCTCACGTGTTCCAACATTTCTACGGAATCCAAACTGATCTTCCCCGAGGTCGGCTTCTACCAGTTTTTCCATTCCTCTGCAAATAATTCGCGTTAGTATTTCGCAGCTGTGACTTATTAAACTGATAGTTCGGTAATTTTCACATCTGTGAACACCTGCTTTCTTTGGGATTAGAATTATTATATTCTTCTTGAAGTCTGAGGGTACTTCGCCTGTCTCATACATCTTGCTCACCAGATGGTAGAGTTTTGTCAAGACTGGCTCTCCCAAGGCCGTCAGTAGTTCTAATGGAATGTTGTCCACTCCCGGGTCCTTGTTTCGTCTCACGTCTATCAGTGCTCTGTCAAACTCTTCAAGCAGTATCGTATCTCCCATTTCATCTTCATCTACATCCTCTTCCATTTCCATAATATTGTCCTCAAGTACATCGCCGTTGTATAGACCCTCTACATACTCCTTCCACCTTTCTGCTTTCCCCTCTTTGCTGAGAACTGGGTTTCCATCTGAGCTCTCGATATTCATACAAGTGGCTCTCTTTTCTCCAGAGGTCTCTTTAATCACTATGACGATGAAAGCCATGATTGCTTTAAGTACACGCTTTAACGGGCGTGAGCGTTAGTTACCTTTGAAACTGGACGTGGTGAGTTGATGTTAATCAAGAATGTCTTTAGGGTGACGAAGACGGCATTGTCAACACATCACTGTTTTTTGTATGTGAGGTGCGCCAGTTATGCAAAGCACCGTTTTTATCAGTGTAATCAGTCAATTATAACTGAGACATTTCCTGACTGGCTAAAATATGCAGATGGTAAGCCTCTATTCGAGAAATGGGATAAAGAGATATCATCAAACTACAGACCGATTTCACTTTTGCCAGCATTCTCAAAAATTTTAGAAAAAAGTAATGTACAGGCAGCTTCTCAACCATCTGACCACAAATAACATAGTATCAAGAAAACAGTTTTGGTTTTCTGAAGAGTTCTGATATCGAAAAAAAAAATGGTTCAAATGGCTCTGAGCACTATAGGACTTCTGAGGTCATCAGTCCCCTAGAACTTAGAACTACTTAAACCTAACTAATCTAAAGACATCACACACACCCATGCCCGAGGCAGGATTCGAACCTGCGACCGTAGCGGTCGCGCGGTTCCAGACTGTAGTGCCTAGAACCGCTCGGCCACCTCGGCTGGCTTTGTTATCGAGAAGGCTATTTACACTTACAGTGAAAAACGTACTTAATGCATCAAATAACCAGTTACAAGCAGCAGGTAATTTCTGTGATTTGTGAAAGGCATTCGATTGTGCGAACCACAACGTCTTTTTAAATAAATTAGAATTCTATGGTGTCGCGGGCAGTGCTGCAAAATGGTTGAAGTCACACATCGCTAACAGGAAAAAAGGGTGTCAGTGCAAAGCACTAGCGAATTAAGTCATCAGTCATCATCAGAATGGGAAGAAATTACATGTGGTGTCCCACAAGGATCCATCATGGAGCCATTGCTCTTTCTTGTGTACATTAATGATCTCTCATCAGTTACACTGCCAGAAGCAGAATTCGTTCTGTTTGCAGATGACACAAGTATTGCAATAAATAGTATGTCGAGTGTAGTTCTAGAAAGATCTGCTAATGATATTTTCATGGATATTAGTAAATGGTTTAAAGCCAACTCACTGACATTAAACTTCGAAAAGACTCACTATATGCAATTCAGAACCTGTAAGAGGTTTCCACATACCATATGCATGAAGTATGAAGCAGAGCAGATAGAAGAGGTTGACAGTCTTAAATTCCTGGGATTACAACTTCATAATACTCGTAAATTCAGTTGGGAGGAGCACACCGCATAACTGCAGAAACGCCTTAACAAATCTGTATTTGCAATTCGAGTGTTAGCAGACATACGCGACAAAAAATGAAAAAGCATGCATACTTTGCCTACTTTCATTCGATAATGTCATATGGTATAATATTTTGGGGTAACTCTTCAAGTCAAACAATAGATTTCAGAGTCCAAAAGCGCGTAATACGTATTATTTGTGGAGTAAATTCACGAACGTCCCGTAGAAACCCCTTCAAAGAACTGGGTATACTAACTATTGCCTCTCAGTATATTTACTCCTTAATGAAATTTGTCGTAAATAATCTCTCTCTTTTTCCAACAAACAGCTCAGTTCATACATACAGTATCAGGAACAAAAAATGATCTGCACAAGGACTTAAAAGCACTTACTTACAGTTCAAAAAGGGACCACTAATCAGGAACACTCATCTTCAATAATTTACTAGCAAACATAAAAAATTTATGTTAGACATAAAAATCAGTAAAAGGAGCGTGGAAGACTTACTAGTGGCCAACTCCTCCTACTCCATTGGCGAATTTTTTAATAGGAGCAAATGATGTATATACTCATACTATTAGTATTGTTATTTCAGCTGAAAAAAAATTAACATGTTCCACATCCACGAGGATCTCCTGAGCACGGATCTGTGGAACGAAAAAATAATCTAATTCCAAACATGTTTCGGCACCACTGTGCCATCATCAGTGGGTTTTCTTTTTTTATTTATTCTGCAATGTGAACATTTTGTTAAATGATTACAAAATTATGTGCATTTTTACTTCAAACAACAGATCATTTCTTTTTGTAAATACCTTTATATTTGTTGTGCATGAACTTTCTGTATCACTTTTGTGTCGTATACTACAGGTAGCTGGTCATCTGCAAACCAAACGATGTTGATGAAAAAGTTTTTTGCTGGGAGTTAACCTATCTTCTAGAATGTGATTTAGTTTTTCGCGATGTTTTCGCGCCTATTTTCGTATTTACTTACGTTTTCGTGTGGCAAGTGCTTCCATTCTCCACATCATGCTGAGATGTGACGCAAACGCAACTGTAAAAAGTATTTTCCACGAATAACGTAGTAAAATACTTTTTGACTACACCAGAACACAGTGTGATTGTGGTTTGTTGTGTGTCTCACCAGAGAGTTCAGCGATTCCTTGTGTGTGTAAATGGTGCGTCTTTGGAGATTTTAGTGTATTTTTCGTGTGTGTGTGTGTGTGTGTGTGTGTGTGTGTGTGTGTGTGTGTGTGTGTGGACTTCATCCCTTTGTGCTGTTTTTATTTGTAAAGTGTCTGGGGTTGTGTAGCGGGGCTACGAGGAGCCAGATGTTCCTTCTGCGGTACTGCGCAAGACTTGGCAGGAGTGTTGCCCCTCTACACGACTGCTGGCAGTCATGGTCACGAGAATATACGGTCGCGAGAAGACAGGCCTCTCGACTATCACGTGGCACCACCGGCGTATGGCTGTCGCATATCGTACTGTATTTACAGCAACAATTTGAGCAGCAGTTGGCACCACAGTGACATAATGAACTATTAGATATTGGTTACTCAAGGACAACTCCGAACAAGACGCCCTGTAGCCTGCATTCCACTAACCCCAAACCACCGCCAAATCAGGCTTCAGTGGCGTCACGTGACAGCTAACTGGAGAGCAGGTTGGAGGTCTGTTTTGTTTTCAAATGGAAGCTGGTTCTGCCTCGGTGCTAGTGATGGCCGTGTGTCTAGGAGTTAAGAACCTGCACCCAACCTCCCTGTGTTCTAGACACACTGGACCTGCATCTGGAGTTGTGTTCTGCTGTGCAAGTTTGTATGACAGCAGAAGCACTCTAGTCGTTTTTCCACGCACTCTGACTGAAAATTTGTATGTCTGTCTCGTGATTCGACCTGTTGTGCTGCCATTCATGAACAGCATTCCAGGGGATGGTTACCAACTGGATAACGTTCGCCCACATATCGCTGTTGCAACCCAACACGCTCTACAGTGTGTCGACATGTTGCTTGGCCTGCTCGGTAACATATGGGACATCACTGGATGACAACTCCGGCGTCATCATAAACAGCATTAACCGTCTCTGTATTTACCGACCACCTGCAATAGACAGGGAACGCCATCCCACAAACTGACATCTGGCACCCGTACAACACAATGCATGGACGTTTGTATGCTTGCATTCAACACTATGGCGGTTACACTGGCTATTTATGTAAGAGCATTTCACATTTGCAATGCCTTATCTCATGGTTACAGTAACCTATGACCTTGCAATGTTAATCATTTAAATATGTTTCCTAGAAAAAATTTATTCCCGAAATTTCATTACTCTGCATTAATTATTTCATCGTGTTTCGATTATTTTCGATCAGTGTATTTTCTATTTGATAAGTTTATGCTCAGCAGGGCAGAATGATGTGACTATATGAGACATATAATGATGAAAGAATACCTCGGAGAGTGTACGTGTCTCGCATACATGGGAAGGAGGAGGGGCGGGGTCAGGTTTCACAGCTCTTCACTCCAGGAAGGTGGAAACGAGATAGACCTAAGCAGAACCAGAATGCAGGAGTTGGATAGACCATACTGACAAGGCACCGGTTTCTTTTTAATACAGCTGACAACACTTCAGGAATCGAATGAGGGAATCGAATGGACTTCGTTCTTTCCAAATTATTTAGTTCACTATCAGTGTACCGTGACTTTTATAATTGGTGTTCCAGGAAGAATGGTCAATGTTCAGGCGTATAACAGGAGCGATCATTTGAAGCAGAAAAGGTAGTAAACATGGGCTCTAAGTACATACCGTAAGAACTATGACCAATTCTTCGATACTGTGAAACAAATCGCTTCTATTGTAAGATCATTGCTTTTCCCTATTCTGAGAAGTGGTAGTATGGACCAAAACAGGAGAATAACGTTTCTTAAACAAGGGATCTAAAGTGAATAACGTAAGAGCTCTTACTCTACATCAATATATGAGGCATATTCAGAAAGTACGTGTACTAGATTTTTACATTTTTTAAGAAAACATGTATCTTAAAATATTACAGGATATTGTTGATACTTCTGTTGACAATTTTTCCACATAACTGCCATCCCGTTCAAGGCATGTGGTGAGCTATGTTCTTTATGCCCTCCTCGAAGAGCTCACCCACCAACTTCTTCCTCCACTTCAGAATCTCTTCCTGCACCTGCTCGTCAGTTGAAAATGTGATTCCACTTAATGTGTGCCATCAGGCGGGTCAAAAAGCGGATGACCTTAAGACGCCAAGTCACGGCAATATGGAGGGGTGGTTCAAAACATCCCTACCAAATGAGTCCAAAAGCGCCTTGGTGGCTAAGGCTGTATGAGGATGGGTGTTGTCGTGCAGCAAGCACCTCCTCTCATAGTATGCCACTCCTTTTGAGTTTTTTTAGGCTCTCACAATATCGTTTTGCACTGATGGTGCCCCCTGATGCAGAAATTCGACCAAAATAATGCCTTTTTGGCCCAAAAACACTGAGGCTATAATTTTTCCCCGAAATTGTGGTTTTAAATTTTCTAGCAGATGCGGCGTTGGTACGATGCCACTGTAACTACTGTCTTTTTGTCTCAGGCGTGTAAAGAGCCACCCGAGTTTATTTCCAGACACAATAGGCTCATAAAATCCACACCTCCCAACTCAAATTGCTCAAGAAATTCGTGGGCGCTACTGGCCAGATTTTTCTTGTGCCACTCTGTCAGCTGTTTTGGGATCCACCTTGCGCACAGTTTCTTCCATTCCAACGTTTCTGCGGCTGTCTCGTATAACAGAGTTCTGGAGAGTTGTCAAATTGTAAGTAGGCTGTTTAGGTTTTCTTACTGGTAACGCCACGTAGCGCTCTGTATGAAAATCGCTGGCTGTGCTGTGTGCAGTCTGTGGCTGGTTTGCATTGTTGTCTGCCATTGTAGTGTTGGGCAGCGGCAGCTGGCTGTTAGCGGCGCGTAGCGTTGCGCAGTTGGAGGTGGGCCGCCAGCAGTGGTGGACGTGGGGAGAGAGATGGCGGAGTTTTGAAATTTGTAAGACTGGATGTCATGAACTGCTATATATATTTTGACTATTAAGGTAAATACATTGTTTGTTCTGTATTAAAATCTTTCATTTGTTAACTATGCCTATCAGTAGTTAGTGCCTTCAGTAGTTTGAATCTTTTATTTAGCTGGCAGTAGTGGCGCTCGCTGTATTGCAGTAGTTCGAGTAACGAAGATTTTTGTGGGGTAAGTGATTTGTGAAACATATAGGTTAATGTTAGTCAGGGCCATTCTCTTGTAGGGATTACTGAAAGTCAGATTGCGTTGCGCTAAAAACTATTGTGTGTCAGTTTAAGCACAGTCGTGTACAGTTTTTCTAAGGGGACGTTTCATATGTCGACGCTTAGCCAAGGATACCTCACTGGAATCTTCTGATTTTTTCTTGTAGTTAGTGTAGCCTCTGTTTATTGCTAGCGCGTAATCATAGAGAGAATTTCCTTTGTAGTTGCAGTCTTTCATTGTTGTACAGTAAAACAGTTGTGGCATGGATGTAGATTTGCACAAAGTATTTCGCAGCTTCGCTTGTAATTAACTAGATATTATTTTCAGTGCTATGTTTATGTGTTCTCTTATTATTGCTCTTCAAATTGTGCTTTTATGTGTTATCGTGTGAAATATTGTGACAATAAGGGCGTGTGAAAAACGTAACACTAGGCTCCAAAGTAAACTGAGAAATAATAGTGACGACGAGCGTCGCTTATCAGCACCACTGTGTAGTGAATTAACAGACATTCGAAGTAGTAATTTGGTAATTGTGCATAGGGAAATGGAGCGGGCGGCAAATAATGGTGAAGACAATGAAACAAGTAGTGAACAGGGAACAATTATCGATCGATCAGTCGGCAACAGCTCGCCTCAGGAATCCGAAATGACAGAACACAATATTGCAAATACTGTAGACTTAGGTTATGGGTCCTCACCGTTTTCTCAAATGAGTCAAGACACATTTTCTGCCTGTCAAAATGTAAATGTTGCCGGTGAAAATGCACTGCCAAAAAGCATTGAAAAACAGATTCCAGACACAAATACATTATTATTGCAATTAATGCAACAAATGGAACAAAGTCAGAAACAAATGGGACAAAATCTTCAAAAGTTAAACACAATGGAACAAAATCAGAGACAAACACAGCAAAAGCTTCAAAAGTTAGACACCACACTTGAACAAACACGTGAAGATTTAACTACTGAGTTACATAACATTGAATCGAAATGTCAAAAAATCTGTAATGACGTAAAAACACAAATTTGTGAGCATTTTCAACCTATTTTTTCGCGGCATGAAAACGCATTACAGAATCACGAAACAGCCATAAAAGAACTGCAAACAACTGTTCATGAAAATCATGAGACCTTGCAAGCTAAAATTGACTCAGTTGCATCTACTGATTCGGTTACGCAACTTGCAAAAACTCAAGAAAACTTAAAGGACACAGTAGATACTCTGAAAATTGGTTCAGAAAGACACATGGAGGACATTACTTCATTATCAGAGAAAGTAGTTGAACTTTCGGATCAGCTAAATAATTTATCTACGAAGGTAGATGATAATCTGAATGACACAAAACCAGTAGTCTTTAATGACACAGAAGAGTTCGAACAAATTAGGAAATTCAAACAAAATCAAAATCAAATTAATACGCAACACCAAAGAGAAATCCGGGAAGTACAAGATCAGCTGACACAGGTAATACAAGAATTACGTATTTCAGAGGACTCTCGCACACCAATACGGGAAGAGGGACATAAAAATACGGAACTGCCACAAAATAATAACACAGGGCACTTTGGAGATTATGAAAGAAATTGGCAGAGTACACCGAATTTTGAGATGGAACCGCCGAAACGACGTAACAATGACCGACATGCAACCCGCCGACACGATGATTTTGACTATAAGCTGTTCATTACTACACGTAAATTCAAAACATTCAGGAATTCTGGCAACGACATTCATCCACAAACGTGGCTTCATCAATTCTCTCATTGTTCCCCCCCCCCCCCCCCCAACTGGTCATTAGAGCACAGATTAGAATTTATGTGTGGCTATTTAGAGAATGAACCAGCTGTAAGAATGCAATCGTTCATTCACGATTGCCACAGTGAAGGAGAATTTTATCATGCCTTCCTCTCAGCGTATTGGTCTCAAGCTACACAAGACCGAGTAAAACATAGCATCATGATGATGAAACACTTTGAACAATCTGAATTTTCCAGTCTCGTCAAATATTTTGAAGACATGTTACATAAGAATCAATATCTTTCAAACCCATATAGCCCTTCAGAACTCATCCGCATTTGCATAATGAAATTGCCTGAACATTTAAGGAATATTATTTTGGCAGGGCGTTGCAAAGACGACATTGAAGCTTTTCAGGGACTCTTACAAGAATTAGAAATTGACACAGACAGTCGCGGGATGCGAAAACAGGAAAACAATCACTACAGTTCACATCTGTCACAATTCCGTGACGACAGAAACAATAACTGGACACGACAAGTCTATTCTCACAACACAAATCGTGACCAAAACAGACACCACCCATATGACAACCACTGGCAGAGTAATAGTTACAGAGAAAGATCGCATTTCCGTAGTAATGAATATAACAGAGACAATCAGAGAAACAGACAATATGGGAACCAAAATAATTATTATCAAGGGAGACGGAATAACTTCAGACGCAACGGTCCAGCGCGCAGTTACGATTCAGGGAGAAATTCTCCACCACGTGACCGACAAGAAATTAATTACAGAAATTACCGACATGACGACAGACGATATGATCGTAACGACAGACCTGAATTGCATCAGAACTGGCGGGATTCAAACAGAGCAGGGCCCTCTCAGCAAGGTGAATTGGTAGAAGTTAGGTCTCCTAATCCCAATAACGACGCGCGCCAACAAAGACACAGACAATGACTCGCGCCGCAGGCAGCCGCGTGCGCCGGCTGGCTCAGAGAAAAATAACATAGACGCTACTAATGAGTGACAATTTACAATGTTGCTTTTGCGGTTTATCTGTTTTATATCTGCACAGTTTTTCTGAATTATTCTGGAAAGGAAAACATGTTCTAGTAGTAACTTTTGTGGTATAGCTACAATGAGGCAGCCTTTTCTGTAGCACAACAATACGTTACAGCGCAGTACTTTCTTCATCACGGCAATAAGCATAATAATATCTATACGCAAAGCATTTCACTTTCGTTTATGATGTGGTAAGTACATTGACTTCAGCAGAACTTTGCTTACAGAAGATGATAACTACGACAGTTCCACAGAGATTATCTTACAACTAGAAACTAAGTTTAGCGCTACAGTACACGTATTTGAGTGCCTAATTTTGTACTTAAAACATTTATTTTTAAAGATATTTTAAATACAATGATACAAAGGTTTTCCGTGATACATTTCATTCCATTGCTGTAATCTGTAACATCTGAGGATATAATTACATTTATCCTCAGGGGGGTACACGCCTACTTTGTGTACCATGTGTGTGGCAAGCACAAGGAGCCCTACCTAATATGGTATTTGCTAATACAACTTTACACATCGGTACCATATTTCTCTAACACATAAATTACACAGCTATCTGATCATTTAACTGAGAGACAAACATTTTTTTATTACGTCAGTGACACATGTTTACGCAATTACATAGTTGGATAATTTCACACTTATGAAATTTCAATTTTGTCTGTACTTTGTGAAATGTTCATATTTTTTCGGAACCATTGTGATACTATGAGAGCTTTGAATGACATATTTGGTATGGGATCATGATTTTTAAAGTACGTTTGAGGTAGATGACACATTTGACATGAGCAGAGAATTTTTTTAGGTTTTGAAATTATTGGAGGAAGCTACGACGACTTTGAGAATTTGACTGAGGTTTATGATGTCATTATTACGATGACTATGTGTATTATGCTGTTGCGGTATGTTTATGATCAATAAGCTGATGCTATATGAGTTATTTGGTTATGCTACGTATTTGTTATGATGAAATATTGAAGAAGTGTCGACGAATATATATATATATATATATGTGTAATAAGGTAAGAAATAATGAGTAGTGGTTAGGGACTCTGATTTGTGAAAAAGGATGTTGGAAATCGAGAATCGTACTTTACGAGTTATGAAATGAGTGTATATGCGTGAATGTATCACTATGCTGGCGAAAAGTTTTTGGACACTATTATATTTAAATGATTTTATATCTACAGATTTGTAACGCAAATTCTTGGCCTGTGAATTTTTTTATATGAGACTGCCACTGTAGCGGAAACTGGTGTCGTAAATATTTCGATAAGACAGTGAAGTGACCACCTGCACGTAATGCGTCGTGGGCACCCAGCTGCGCGACAACCACCTGACAAAAGAAAGGCATTAGTGTGTGCCTTTCAGAGATAGGTAAAAAAAGAGGCCATTATTCACGCTATTGACATTCATTCCTTTGTAGAAAGCATCGCAAATACGACACGCTCAAACTTGAAAACATATGATTATACTGTGGAGCTCTTAATTGATGATATTTATTAAAATGCCTAATGAAACGACTAGAAACATTTCACGTCTATTGTCTTGCTAGTTGAAAGACTGTTTACTGCATTATGAAAAGCCATATGGCTAGTGAATGACGTTTCACGCCTTGCTTTGCCTATTTTGTTAAATACCTAGTTTCTAGCTGCACTGCAGCATTGGTTACTATAAAATTTAATGGATATACTAATATAAATATTTTATGCCTACAGATCCAGTAAACAATAGCTTTATGATGTACTTTAAAAAAAAAAAAAAAAACGAAGGAGCTCAAAAAGACATTTCCCTTCACAGGAATTGCACACAGAATTTTCTTTTCAAGTACATGGTAATATTTTTGTTACAATAAGTTTTCATGGGCACCACTTTAATTATATAGACATTAAGATGTGAATATACATTTCCCTTATCTGCATTGTTGTCTTTAGTATACTATTTTTTCTGCTTGAGGTTTGTCATGTTTAGTTATAAGCTATTGCATTTGCTGCTGCTGTGTGCCAGGCATAATGTTACTGAATTTGACTTTGTATTACTCTGTTAAGCCAGTTTTACTACGGATTTATTTTTCTTGTTTGCTGCGCATTGCCTTATATTAGTTTTAATATTGCTGCTTGCTTTAACAACTTCAATTTTTTCATTGTTGTTTGTGTTAATTTGTTTTGTGCTGCTGCATTGCCTGGTCCCTTAGTTTAGCATCTGAGCTCAGTAGATTTTAAGTTAGCTTAAGAGGGGGTAGACTATATAAGAAAATAACTATGATGAATTGGAAGAAATGCATTGAGAAGCTATAAGAAAATGGTTTGGCCAAAAAAGTAGTGTACAGTGGAGAAAAACTATTTTTGCAAGAGGATGTGAACAAAATACAGAAAGCATGCTTGGATAGGATATTAAGGTGGAAACAAATGTTGAGATAAGACGAAAGATCTACAGAATGACGTTTTGGGTTGGACTGCAGTACCAAATGTTACACTGAAAACAAACCCTGTCCTTTCCTTGTGTTATCCCGCTGTGTGTTTGTGTACCCTTGTGTATTTATTTTCTTCCTGTCTCTCTGTACTGTTTCATAGAATTTTTTCTGTTCTAATACTAAGCTACATTCACTATGATGAGGAATACTGTTATCCTCAAATATAATTTGCATCAATAATATGTTATTTACTTTGTAAAGATGTTTAGACATTATTTATGCAATTTTGTTTTAATGCTCATGTGTGAAGTTGACGTTTCAAAATTTATTTTGATTTTTTATGTATGTGCTCCTGTCATAATTCCTGTAACACTGATGTATATGTTATTTTGATTCTTTTGTAAAGCCTGTATTACTTCAAATGTTATTTGTACTAGTATGTTCTTTAATGATATATTTTGTACCTTTGTTATTGTATTCTCATGTTATAAAATTGTAATTGACACCTGTTCATCAAATTAAGTAACGTGTAAGTTACATTTCACTGCACACATTTTTGTTGGTCATAGTATATGGACAATCTGTGAGAAGTAGGGACTGATAGTGTTTGCACGTGTGTTAATAATTCAGTAAGGGACTGGATAACAGCATTTCTGGTTCTAAGGACATTTCAAAAACAATTTTTGTGAGTGCACAAGTGGTGGTTATGGACTTGCTATATTATCCGCAAGACTCTTCAATGGTGATTGTGCGCCAGCACAGTCAAACAGATGGCTGCTGGCCATCTCTACAAGGACTGCAGTGGGTCTGCACCTATAGTGGCCCACCAATAGTAATCTCTACCAGGACTACAGTGGGTCTGCTCTGTGATGACCTACCTACCGATAGTCTTCAACATCGACTGACTCTGCTGTGGCCCATTACCTGTCTGCATGTCAAGAGTCAGAACTGTCTTTCTGTTGGAAGGACAACACTACTTCTTCAAGACTGCAAGGAAATCCGCTACTTCCGTGTGCATTTTCTTTTACTACTCAGACTTTGAGAAAAAAACTGCAATTTTACTTTGATGAATGATCAGGACTATCTTTATGGACTGTGAGAAAATTTTAGCTTTTGACCAACATTGTATTGATAAGCGTGTGCATTTCATTTCTGTGTTATTGTAATTATGAAAAAAAAAAAATTCAAATCTCTATTGGCCACTGCCCAAGACAATTTGTAAATTGTTTTGTGGGGAGCATGGGGGCTATGTAAGTAGGCTGTTTAGGTTTTCTTATTGGTAACGCCACGTAGCGCTCTGTATGAAAATCGCTGGCTGTGCTGTGTGCAGTCTGTGGCTGGTTTGCATTGTTGTCTGCCATTGTAGTGTTGGGCAGCGGCAGCTGGCTGTTAGCGGCGCGTAGCGTTGCGCAGTTGGAGGTGGGCCGCCAGCAGTGGTGGACGTGGGGAGAGAGATGGTGGAGTTTTGAAATTTGTAAGACTGGATGTCATGAACTTCTATATATATTTTGACTATTAAGGTAAATACATTGTTCTGTATTAAAATCTTTCATTTGTTAACTAAGCCTATCAGTAGTTAGTGCCTTCAGTAGTTTGAATCTTTTATTTAGCTGGCAGTAGTGGCGTTCGCTGTATTGCAGTAGTTCGAGTAACGAAGATTTTTGTGGGGTAAGTGATTTGTGAAACATATAGGTTAATGTTAGTCAGGGCCATTCTCTTGTAGGGATTACTGAAAGTCAGATTGCGTTGCGCTAAAAATAATATGTGTCAGTTTAAGCACACAGGCTTGTATAATTTTTCAAAGGGGACGTTTCAAAATCATTGCAGAAATTTCATGCACTGTCAATCGGCGGTCTTCACTAACAGTTTCCTTGATATTCTGCAATAGCTCATCAGTCTAAATGGGTGATCTTACACGCCTCTGTTCGTTATAAACATTTGTTCTACCTCCACTGAACTCCTTACACCACTTAATTACACTCGTTCTGTTCTTAACACCTTCTCCGTGAAGCGTTTTGACTCGTGAAAAAAAATTGGTAGGTTTTATACCTTCCGCGAATTGGAAGCGGCTAACAGCACGTGGCTCGCACTTGGCGGGACTTCTAACCGACTCGTTTCCTGTAACTTGACGTTACACCCTGAGTTTACGTAATGCCGTGTTTCTGCGATGCTCACTCTGGTCAGCGGAACTCCCTTTACCACTCAGTGTTGCCAACCCTCAAGAAACAAAAAACCACAGCCTCTTACGATCAGAATACACTTTCTGAGCATGCGTCGTACATGCTGCGCAAGCCATTGTACGGTGCGTGGCGGGTGGCGGTGGGTACCTTGCACCACTCACTACTAGTCATTTCTTTTCCTGTCCCAATCGCAAATATGTGCAGCGAGAGAAAAACCACTATTCATATACCTCCATTTGAGCCCTAGTATCTCTCATGTTATCTTCGTGGTCCTTATGGGACAGTATAATCATTCTACAGTCAGCTTCAAACGCTGTTTCTCTAAATGTTTCCATAATGTTCCACGAGAAGGTCATCCCCTTCCCTCCAAGGATTCCCATTGTAGTTCGTGAAGCTGCCACTCATCACACCAACTAGAAACCTTGTCCAAGTCATCTTGCATCCTCCTACAGTCACTCAACAACGACACCTTCCCGTACACCAAAGCATCATGAGCAAACAACCGCAGATTGCCGCTCACTCTGACCGTCATATCATTTATGTTCTCCTGACGATACCCTTGTGTCTGATGAACCCTCGCCGTCGAGGACAACGTCCTGGGTTCTTTTATTCAAGAAGTCTTCGAGCCACTTACATATCTGGGAACCTACTCCATTACGTATGAATTTTAAAGCTCAGGTTCAGAAGACTTTTTTTGTTTCCTGTCATCCGTGGACACTGACCATTCCTCCTGGGACACTCCCTACCAAGAGCTGCCTGTCCAGTACGGTCTCTCCAACTCAAGCATTCTTATCCTCTTTTCCGCCTTGCTGGAGGTGTCCACACTTTGGGGTATTCTGTTACCGCCTATACGTCTCACATAGCCGTACAATTCTACAATGCTGGCCACTAAAAACTGCAAAGGCCATCGAACTCTTGTAAAGTTTGTTACTTGCTTGTTTATGCAAATCATTAGCATTACACCAACAACGCACTAAGAATGAAGGAGTAAAGCCAGCTGCATTCTTCTGTTTGTAAGCAAATTACGTAAGCACCTGGCGTTGCCTGGATAAGTATTTATTCCAGTTCCATCCTCTCTCTGTTCACCCCCCCCCCCCCCCACACACACACACTCACTCGCTCGCTCGCTCACTCACTCACTCACTCACTCACTCACTCACTCTCCCTCCCCTTTTCCTCTTACTCGTTCTGTTCATTTCCTCCTCCCCCTCTCTCTCTGTCACCTTCTCCTCTTCCCTTCGTCTGTCCATAGGCTTCTCTCCCCCCCCCCCCTCAGTCCACATCCTCCTCTTCCCTATATCTGTCCATTTCCCCCTACCCTCACTGTGTTCACCTTCCTCCCTCATATCTATGTCCATGTCCTCTTCACCCTCCTTTGTCTGTACATCTCTTCCTCTCCCTTCTCAGTCCACATTATCACCACCAGCGCAATAAGAAATCTCTGGTTCTTACCCTCACAACAATTCTCTCCAGACAGTAACGTTTGGTTGAAATCGATGACTTCAGGACAAGCTTTTTGGAGTGGCTTTGCCTGAGTACAAGAATGTCACATACACCTTCACATAATTCACACATGTTTGTACACACATTTTCCCCTGTATCTGTAGCGGATTTCGTCCTGCAGTCTCGATTTCACGCAGTTCACGGCGTCACATCCTCTGAACAACATGTCGCACAATGATATAATTTTGCAGGCAGATTCAGCAATATATTTCTATACTGCCTGCGAAATGCGTTTCGAATATAGGTATTAGTAAAGAGGTAATAAATTAAAATGTGATGCGTGATGCGGCAGTTTACCATGCATCACAGTGTTTTGACGTCGTATTTCCTGAACTATGGGTCATACGGTGACATAATTTTGCAGGGATATTCAGTGGCATATGTGAGCACTGTCTACAAAATGTGTCGTGAACACAGTTAATAGTAAAGAAGAAATAAATTTAAACCTCATACCTGTTACGACAGATTTACTGCTTGAACAGCGAAAAATGTCGTAAGTGATAAACTTTTTTTTCCTTTCGTCATTTTGTGTGTGTGTGTGTGTGTGTGTGTGTGTGTGTGTGTGTGTGTGTGTGTGTGTGTGTGTGAGGTTTACGGGCGCTAAACAGTGTGGCCATCAGCGCCCATATTTTGTGTAGGTATCAACAAGAAAAAGTTTCGCAAAGGTTTGAAATTATGTGTAAAGTCTGTTGCAAGTGACTAGGCGACCTCATTCTCAAACACTGGATGAACACAATATGCGAATTCGCGCAAGTCGTCAGCCACACTACTTTTTGAACCCCACCCCCCGGGACTTTGACAGGTATGTGGTTCTTAACCATACAGTGATTTTCTCCAGACAGTAAGTGATATGTGGACCACGTTAGCTTGAGATCGGTCCAGTGGTTTAGCAGGACATGTGAAACATACAGACATACGTACGTACGTACGTACGTACGTACGTACGTACGTACGTACGTACGTACATACATAAATACATACATACATACATAAATACATACATACAGGGTGTTTCAAAAATGACCGGTATATTTGAAACGGCAATAAAAACTAAACGAGCAGCGATAGAAATACACCGTTTGTTGCAATATGCTTGGGAAAACAGTACATTTTCAGGCGGACAAACTTTCGAAATTACAGTAGTTACAATTTTCAACAACAGATGGCGCTGCAAGTGATGTGAAAGATATAGAAGACAACGCAGTCTGTGGGTGCGCCATTCTGTACGTCGTCTTTCTGCTGTAAGCGTGTGCTGTTCACAATGTGCAAGTGTGCTGTGGACAACATGGTTTATTCCTTAGAACAGAGGATTTTTCTGGTGTTGGAATTCTACCGCCTAGAACACAGTGTTGTTGCAACAAGACGAAGTTTTCAACGGAGGTTTAATGTAACCAAAGGACCGAAAAGCGATACAATAAAGGATCTGATTGAAAAATTTCAACGGACTGGGAACGTGACGGATGAACGTGCTGGAAAGGTAGGGCGACCGCGTACGGCAACCACAGAGGGCAACGCGCAGCTATTGCAGCAGGTGATCCAACAGCGGCCTCGGGTTTCCGTTCGCCGTGTTGCAGCTGCGGTCCAAATGATGCCAGCGTCCACGTATCGTCTCATGCGCCAGAATTTACACCTCTATCCATACAAAATTCAAACGCGGCAACCCCTCAGCGCCGCTACCATTGCTGCACGAGAGACATTCGCTAACGATATAGTGCACAGGATTGATGACGGCGATATACATGTGGGCAGCATTTGGTTTACTGACGAAGCTTATTTTTACCTGGACGGCTTCGTCAATAAACAGAACTGGCGCATATGGGGAACCGAAAAGCCCCATGTTGCAGTCCCATCGTCCCCGCATCCTCAAAAAGTACTGGTCTGGGCCGCCATTTCTTCCAAAGGAATCATTGGCCCATTCTTCATATCCGAAACGATTACTGCATCACGCTATCTGGACATTCTTCGTGAATTTGTGTCGATACAAACTGCCTTAGACGACACTGCGAACACCTCGTGGTTTATGCAAGATGGTGCCCGGCCACATCGCACGGCCTACGTCTTTAATTTCCTGAATGAATATTTCGATGATCGTGTGATTGCTTTGGGCTATCCGAAACATACAGGAGGCGGCGTGGATTGGCCTCCCTATTCGCCAGACATGAACCCCTGTGACTTCTTTCTGTGGGGACACTTGAAAGACCAGGTGTACCTCCAGAATCCAGAAACAATTGAACAGCTGAAGCAGTACATCTCATCTGCATGTGAAGCCATTCCGCCAGACACGTTGTCAAAGGTTTCGGGTAATTTCATTCAGAGACTACGCCCTATTATTGCTACGCATGGTGGATATGGGGAAAATATCGTACTATAGAGTTTCCCAGACCGCAGCGCCATCTGTTGTTAACAATTGTAACTACTGTAATTTCGAAAGTTTGTCTGCCTGAAAATGTACTGTTGTCCCAAGCATATTGCAACAAACGGTGTATTTCTATCGCTGCTCGTTTAGTTTGTATTGCCGTTTCAAATATACCGGTCATTTTTGAAACGCCCTGTACATATATCTGTACATCATTTTTATAATATGTATGGATTATGCAGCGGGTTTCTCCCTCAGAAATCGAACATAGACGTTGACGGTTTGTCAGAAGACGGCGTTATGCTCCTAATAAGATAGAAAAGCGTCTACCAGCATATATCGTGATTTGAAAGCCGCAGGACACTGACCTGTCAAGACAGCTGTTCATCGTTCTGCCATTTTGCTGTTCTCGTCTGTCGAGCTCCTAAGACTGTCGTATGAATACGGAAACGACGGCTTAGCTTCAGTGAGGAAACAAGCTTTTTTTGCGGAAGTATAAGTAAGTATCCCCACGTACAGAGTGACGGCGTCTGCGGCACAACTTACTGACAGCATGGCGACCATTGTTGCGGCTTCCCTTGCGGCAGTAGAGAGCGACGCGCCGACAGCTGTGCGCCCACGAACTTAACTCAGGAGCGTACCAAGTCGTCGTTTCACATGAGTCCTGTTATTCGCCATTCGACGTTCTGGGAACAACGAACGTTTCCAAACTGCTTCTCATCGTCATATCCAACGCTAGGAACACAGTACTATCCGATCACCTCTGGTTCGCGAAGCCGGTAATGTGGACACCAGCCGCCACATTTCAGCGATGTTGCGACCAGTAGATGTGCCAAATGTCTGCGGTCTCTATGGTGTCATCTTTCTATAAGATGGCTCAAGACCACATGTTGCCAGCCGTGTGCTCACCCGTCTCAATGCAACATATGTATGAAAGTTGCGATTGCCAGATCTCACACCCATTGAAAACACATCATGGGAAGCCGAGTCAATGACCTATCACCAGTTACCAGTCCCTGCTATTAATGTTGTCTGGCACAGAGGGGAAGCAGCGAGGAATGACGAGTACGTGCTAGTATCTGTCATACAATTTCACTCTCACTCTATGCACACTGTCAGCCTCGTGACAGCCAGGGTTGCTTCCACCGATGGCAGATGTGTGAGCTGAACTGCGTATCCTATATACTCCCAATCTCCTACAGATTTAATCATACATTCTGCTTGCTATATTGTATACATACAACAAGTAAAATTTCATCATTTTATATCCTTCCGAGAGTGTTGCAATTTTAATGAGCAACCGTGTAGCTGTGTCCTGTCTAGCCCCTGTACGGTGAGTCCAGGGGTCTGAGTGCCTCTCTGATGATTGCTAGGTCCTCGCGTTCTGTCGTATCTCTAGATCGTCCGCTTTCTTCTCGCCCCTGTGTTCGATCATGGTTCACCCATTCCTTCCAAGGTCGAATCGCTCCTATTAAAATGTCGCCCCATACGCTGGCAACTCCAACCGGCTTCTTTGAGCACAATTATACGTCCTCTCTCAAATGCTGAGATCTGCGTGTATTATTCACGCGCCTGTGTGCGAGGCGTAGTTACTGTCCAGCTGAGTAAACGGAACGAATTTCGCGAAGACTTTATACCACGGCATCGACATGTCCCCTGTTACACCGTTGCCAGCTGCCGTGTGAAATTGCGCTGCAGCATCTCACATTCATGCATCGGCCACCAAAGTATACAATTTTGCGTTTTCCGTCGACACCTGTATTTCATTTTTTGAGTACTTTGCGCAACTCCTCCGCAGTGTGTCTTTTTTTTCACAAAATGTAATTATAGCAAATTGTACCTAGTGCATAGCATAAATTATTACTTCTTTTTCAATGACACTTTGAGCAGTAGAACTGTCATTATAGGGCATAAAAAGGGCATTTTATAGTTACTTTGTATTTAACATAACACTGGAGATCTAATAACTGCAATTAACTAGTGCATACCCTACAAATTACGCGTCACTTTGAACAAAATCTGGAGTAGTATAATTTACGATGACTTACTAGCAATGTAACATTTTTCTCCCTTTAGTGCCCTAGTGTTAAACTTTTTCACTTGAAGGAAAACCAACTGCGCAAGTTAAAACCGAACCGGTAAAAAATTTATGTCAAGTCTTCTGCAGCATCAGAAAAGAACATATATTTCTGAATTATTTAGTGTAAATGGAAAGAAAACATAGAAGCACCAGAGCACTTCACAGCCCATCCGTTGAGGATGAGAGCAGAATAAAAAGAGAAGATGGATGATGTTTTAAGTGCCGGAATGTCCTACAAGAAATAACGGACAAGAAAAAGCTGAGTGCTGCGGTTGCTGACTTCCGGTAAAAAAAATGCAGTATCTGGGAATGTTTCGAAACAATCTATAGGACCTTCAGCACAAATTCCTGACCGCAAATGAAACTATGATCAGAATTAATCTTTCACTCTGCGGCGAAGCATACGCGGTAGTAAAACATCCTGTCAGATTAAAACTGTGTGCCGTACAGGGAACGTAAACCCGAATCTTGTTGCCTTTCGCACTTTCGCAGGTAATGCTCTTTCTTAAGACTGAGCACGACCAGGCACAAGACCAGCGCGCGACCCACGACCAGCCCTCTCAGATGGGAACAGTCCGCTAGGCTGTGGCAGATCTAATCCTCCGAATGCCCTTCCGTACGGGAGTTCTAGCGCCGCAAGAGATGCGGGAGACCTACGTAATAGAAGAGAGCTACTGCCGGAAATAAGTTTTGAAACCAGAATCCATTACCATACTGTGATGTCCAGGCAAGAATTAAAGCAATGGACGTCGGCTGACGACAGTTTACTTACGAACTGATCCCTCAAACCGCTTATTTTCCTTGTGTAGCCCAACGCGAATTCTGTGTGAAAATAAATTTATATCAACGGTGCAACTGATCGTTTCAACAATCATGTGTGTTTTTCAGAATCAGACGAAACCTACTTCTCATGTAACTTAAAAAACGGAAAATCGTGGATCAAGTGCGTAATCATTGAAGAAAACTGTATTGAGATTTTTTTTACCAGATACATTAATACACATTCGCACAACAAGCTAATTTTCACTGTCTTTTTCGCGTTCCGTATTGTTTCTCCTAATATAATGACTCATAACCTAAAATATCCCATTTAATATCAACAGCGCATTTGTACACATTACTTTAAATAATGTTTTCTTTCTTCTCCACCTTAAAGGATTTAAAGCTTTTAACGCACTGCTAACAACAATGTTGACAGTTTCAGCGTTCACGCAGCTGTGCAATGACGGAGCAAACAACTGACATTCATCTGGATTCAAAAAGTACATTAAGGAAGTCTGGAGGTGATTTGGCCCACAGTGTAACTATCTACGAAGCTTCGTCTCAGCGGCATTAAACTAATCCGCAGCTCGTGGTCTTGCGGTAGTGTTCTCGCTTCCAGCGCACGGGGTCCCGGGTTCGATTCCCGGCGGCGGCAGTGATTTTCTTTGCATCGTGATGACTGGGTGTTGTGTGTTCTTCATCATCATTGACTCGCAAGTCGCCGAAGTGGCGTCAACTTTAGGACTTGCAATACGGCGGCCGAACTTCCCCGCATGGGGCCTCCCGGCCAACAATGCCATACGATCATTTCATTTCAATGCTACAGAAGCGCGATTTAGCTACGACGTGGTCTGTATACAAAACGTCCGCGTTGCTTGATCTTGTATGCTGTTTTTATTTGGTCAATGGTTTTAAACGCGCCTCAAGGCGGAAACTGAACTAAAATGGTTCAAATGGGTCTGAGCACTATAGGACTTAACTCTTGTGGTCATCAGTCCCCTAGAACTTAGAACTACTTAAACCTAACTAACCTAAGGACTTCACACACATCCATGCCCGAGGCAGGATTCGAACCTGCGACATTAGCAGTCCCGCGATTCCGGGCTGTGCGCCTAGAACCACTAGACCACCGCAGCCGGCGGAAACTGAACTGACCCTCGCTAAATATACTGAGTAAAACTGCAAACCCACTGATCAGCATTCGAATACGCTTTTGTACGATGCGACACTAAATCAACTAGACACAGTAAACCTACGAACATGGAAACTGGCTGTGCCCAATGATAGGTACACAATATTGTTTGCAGCGTCTTGGATGAAACTGGAAAAAAAAAGAAACATCGAAAGACACTACATGATTTGCTTAACATTCATCTGTCTAAGAGACATGTACGGCTTATGCTCTTACCCTTAATAAAGAAAGGTTATGCAGATAGTATTGAAAACTACGGATCTATTACGAAGGATAGACTAACGAGTTACATGAATAGATGCACAGTTTGGTTTCCGAAGTGAGAAAGTACAATAAGTGCCATTACTAAGTTCACGAAAGTGATACTTGATCTTTTGACAGGGATAACTGTGTTTCAGGAATATTCTTGGGCTTGTCCATGGCTTTTGACCCTGTTAACCATAACATACTGCTAAACTAGCGACAAGCGCTAGGTGTAAGGGAAATGGGGCACAAGTGGCTCCAGTAGTACCTGGAAAACAGGGCTGATTGTAACTTTTAATTACATAAGTTGTCAGACAAAAGAACGCATAAACGCAGATGTTCCTCAGGGTATTCTATTGGGTCCAGTTCTGTTCTTAATATATATTAATGACTCCCCAGAGAGTATAAGACATGGAGAAAAGTTCTCTTCGCTGATGACAGCAACATTACAGCCACTAATAAAACACCAGATCTCGTATTAGAGAAAGAAAATGAAACCTTCACGGATGTTGGGCAGTACGTAATCAACTGGCACTGAACATACCAAAAACGAACGGCATGCACTTGAGCATAAAGAGGAAAAACAGATGTCACATTAGGAATAGATGATAAAAACTATAGTCCGTGTAAAAAGCACAAACTTTTTAGGGTGTAGAATTGATAATCAGTTAACGAGGAATGAGCACTCAATCATACTGGCAAAAAGAATGTCATCAGCATGTTATGCTCTGACGGTTCGTAAAAGCCAGTGTCTGGTGGTGACACACTATACCACCTTTCACTCAGTTCTTAGCTACGGCATTCTGCTCGGATGTAGATTGCAGGAAACGATGACACAATCTTTAAACTATAGAAAAGGGCCATGAGGTTAATAAAGAAGTAATAGTCGGGCTCATTGTAAAAGAGCTGTTTAGAAAACTCGGCGTCTTCAGTGCACCAAGCGAGTACATATATCAATTGTGGTGCGTATCAGAGGTAACACTTCCAAGTTTATCACTAATAGTTCTATACGTAATCATGGAGCAAGGAAAAACAAACAAAACCTCAAAATAGTATTTTCTATTAGGGATAAAACTGTTTAATAAACTTCCAAAGGAAATTAAAGACATCACTAAAAGAAATCTGTTCAAGAAAGCAACTAAAATTTCTTCGTAACTAATGCATACTAAAGTTAAAATCTTCTGGGTTATTAGGCCACGTCATGTTTCTTCTAAAATGATCAATGTTTCCACCCCTCTGCTGGGAACTTCCTTAGGATCTTCTGGTGTCAACTACTGCTAGAACACTGTCAGAGACGAGTGTCGCGTCCTCTTATAAAAGTGAAGTTTTCACGCGTTAGTGTTGAAGAAGTAATAGTATTGATTAAAATTCATATTGCTACCATTGGTGGTCCATAGTCATAGGCTGATATTCCCGCTCTGATGCAGAAGAGTGGGCGTTGTTAGCTCATCTCCTGTGGATACCATTGGCAGCCCATCGTCATTGGATAGACTATTCCTCACTTACGCTGGAGAAGGGTTATTTGTTGAAATTCCTGCTACCGCTATTGGTTGGTCGTCAACATTGGCTAGATTCGAAACGGACAGAGCAAGAGAGGGTGACTTGCAGCTTAAGTAGTGCTCCTTTGAAGCCTTCTTGTTGGCTCCGCTATGTGGACGATACATTTGTTACATGGCCACATGGCGAAGAAGAACTTCATGCGTTCCACAACTCCTTAAATGTAATTCACCATAAAATCAAATTTACCTTGGAGGTTGAGAGTGAGGTCGGTCTCCCGTTCCTAGATACGTTGGTATACAGAAGAATTACAAGCTTCTGCCAGTAAGAGAGGCACTATTCGCCTTCTACCTTTTGTCACTTCTCTTCTAGCAGCAGCGTAACACGTAAACATCCTTGTAATTAACTTAAGAAGTTCAGTAATAATAATAGTAATCACTGATTTTGTCCCTGTTCCATTTGTGGATCATTGTTGTTACCTCTTCTCCACCCTGTATACAGATTTTATCTTCTCCACGACGACGATTCGGAGCCTGATAACCAGCAAAGCATGCAGCTAAATTAATCATAACAGACCATTCGCGGTGGAAAAAAAAATGGTTCAAATGGCTCTGAGCACTATGGGACTTAACATCTTAGGTCATCGGTCCCCTAGAACTTAGAACTACTTAAACCCAACTAACCTAAGGACATCACACACATCCATGCCCGAGGCAGGATTCGAACCTGCGACCGTAGCAGTCCCGCGGTACCGGACTGAAGCGCCTAGAACCGCACGTCCACTACAGCCGACATTCGCAGTAGAAGTTGTTGTATGTCTACATTACTCGGTTCAATTATTGTTTTGATATTTAATATCTAAGGTTGTCACTGAGACTCATCCCGCCTTTCGAATAATTAAGGTTCGGAAGAATGCTGCATCAACAATTTTTTTATATTTCTTAAAAAATTCAGGAATCTTTTTAGCTTCTGCAGCTCTTTCTTATAGGATGCGTTGCAATGCGAAAGAAACTCTGTTACGTTTTCACCACTAAAGCGCTAAATCGATTTCGATGAAATCTGATGAGTAGCTTGAACCCTCAGGAAGAACATAGACTACTTTAGAAATAAAGAAAATTGACCGCTAAGTGGATGAAGTACAGAATGGAACTTTTTTCTTTACATCAGTGAAACAATGTTGAAAAATCATCAGATTTGTTGCATAATGTACACGTTGTATAATGCATTGGGACAGTTGGCAGGGAGTAGGGGAGGGGAAGGGGGAGGGGAAGGGGGAGGGGGGAGGAGGAGGAGGAGGAGGAGGTGGTGGTGGTGCGGGGCACAGCTCAAACAGGCAGACATGTGATGGGTGCTGATGTTACAGCACGTATAATAGCCTACTTACAATTATTCATCAAAACAAAAGATATGCGAGTGCCTTGGACATAGCTTCCAGGAGAGAGAAAAGCATGCCGCGTTATTGCTCTTCTCTCAATAAAATGCGTAACGAGTCCGGGGAAACCGACGCCATGTCCCAGAGTTTCTGTGGGCGTGCCATGTTGCCCAAGAGCAAAAATATAGGAAAAAATAAGAGGAAGTTACAAAATGTGAATATCCAACTAACAAAACTTGCAATGTTTACTTAGCCTTACCGTCCCGTGGACCTACCTAATGCGAACCAAATGTTGTACCCAATGCGTCCCCTAGTTTGTACAACACATGCAGAAGCAGGATAAGATAAAGCTTTTTCGTATGATACAGCCAGTCGAACGTTGTGAATCTGAAGACATTTCATCGCGCACTACAGAAAAGCATAAATATCAAGTTCTATGCGGTACACTTTTTATTTTAGGCGCAACCATGCAATATGATAACAATCTTAACCAATTTGCCCATAAGATTCCCATCTTCTGACTCTATAACGTCACACCCAGCATTAGTTGAACGAAGCGTAAACGACATCTGAGACCTATAAAATCTGAAAATGACTATCATATTATGTGATTGTTTCGAACATAAACTGAAGTGTGTAATACACTCCTGGAAATTGAAATAAGAACACCGTGAATTCATTGTCCCAGGAAGGGGACACATTCCTGGGGTCAGATACATCACATGATCACACTGACAGAACCACAGGCACATAGACACAGGCAACAGAGCATGCACAATGTCGGCACTAGTACAGTGTATATCCACCTTTCGCAGCAATGCAGGCTGCTATTCTCCCTTGGAGACGATCGTAGAGATGCTGGATGTAGTCCTGTGGAACGGCTTGCCATGCCATTTCCACCTGGCGCCTCAGTTGGACCAGCGTTCGTGCTGGACGTGCAGACCGCGTGAGACGACGCTTCATCCAGTCCCAAACATGCTCAATGGGGGACAGATCCGGAGATCTTGCTGGCCAGGGTAGTTGACTTACACCTTCTAGAGCACGTTGGGTGGCACGGGATACATGCGGACGTGCATTGTCCTGTTGGAATAGCAAGTTCTCTTGCCGGTCTAGGAATGGTAGAACGATGGGTTCGATGACAGTTTGGATGTACCGTGCACTATTCAGTGTCCCCTCGACGATCACCAGAGGTGTACGGCCAGTGTAGGAGATCGCTCCCCACACCATGATGCCGGGTGTTGGCCCTGTGTGCCTCGGTCGTATGCAGTCCTGATTGTGGCGCTCACCTGCACGGCGCCAAACACGCATACGACCATCATTGGCACCAAGGCAGAAGCGACTCTCATCGCTGAAGACGACACGTCTCCATTCGTCCCTCCATTCACGCCTGTCGCGACACCACTGGAAGCGGGCTGCACGATGTTGGGGCGTGAGCGAAAGACGGCCTAACGGTATGCGGGACCGTAGCCCAGCTTCATGCAGACGGTTGCGAACGGTCCTCGCCGATACCCCAGGAGCAACAGTGACCCTAATATGCTGGGAAGTGGCGGTGCGGTCCCCTACGGCACTGCGTAGGATCCTACGGTCTTGGCGTGCATCCGTGCGTCGCTGCGGTCCGGTCGCAGGTCGACGGGCACGTGCACCTTCCGCCGACCACTGGCGACAACATCGATGTACTGTGGAGACCTCACGCCCCACGTGTTGAGCAATTCGGCGGTACGTCCACCCGGCCTCCCGCATGCATACTATACACCCTCGCTCAAAGTCCGTCAACTGCACATACGGTTCACGTCTACGCTGTCGCGTCATGCTACCAGTGTTAAAGACTGCGATGGAGCTCCGTATGCCACGGCAAACTGGCTGACACTGACGGCGGCGGTGCACAAATGCTGCGCAGCTAGCGCCATTCGACGGCCAACACCGCGGTTCCTGGTGTGTCCGCTGTGCCGTGCTTGTGATCATTGCTTGTACAGCCCTCTCGCAGTGTCCGGAGCAAATATGGTGGGTCTGACACACCGGTGTCAATGTGTTCTTTTTTTTCCATTTCCAGGAGTGTATGTCACTCTTCTTCACAGACAGAAAGTTGCTTTTTCTCATTATTTTCTGCTATAAACTTCGGTGAACGATGCCGGATATGCATGTGATGTTGGAACAAGTGCGCAGAGCACAAGCCTACATCAGAAGACATGTTTATCTCCCTGATTCAAATGAGTTAGCCATTTCTTGGCTAAGCGCCGCGTTACTGTTCTTGAACATCCACTGTACTACCCGGATCTGGCGCCTGTAAACTTCTTTTTGTTGCTGATCAGCGGCACACAAACTTTGCAGTCTTACCACGCTTCTAAACAGATGTGACGTCAATGTTTCGACTGATTCGAAAATGAACCTTCTCTGACAGTTTCTACCAGCTTTAGGAACGTTGCCAATGTTGTCGCCAATTGATGTAATGTAGATGGTGAATAACACGTTTTCTTTTTGGCAGGAGCAGGCGTTGTCTGCCGTGGAAATAGATACTGTTGAAATTAGTGAAGCGGTGATTCAGGTTTAAATTTGTATTTTCTATGATAGTTATTAAAAGTATTTCGTAGCAAATGGCAGTTATTTATTATAGACTGATAAAGGTGAGGTAAATGTATGACACTGGTTGCATGTGACGTGAGTTCAGTTCTACTTATCCATATATGACTCAAAAAATGATATCTTTGGTTGCACATGACCAAAGCGTCACAAATACTGTCATACATGCTACTTAATCTCTGACATCTGCAACAAAATCAGCCAGCTATTTTGAATGTAAGTTGTTATAATGTAAATTGACTATGTCCTTTTAGGTCAATTCAAGTTTCGATATTATAATGCTTTGTAAATTCCACAGTATAAATTCCTGTTTCTGACAATTCTCTTACAAAAATTGAGCGAAATTGGCCATTAAAAAAATAATGAACATGACTTGTGGCTTTCTTACAAATTTATTTTGTTTGTATTTTCGGCTCTATTTATCCTGTGGAAACAACCATCTACATTTTTAGACGCACCTTATAGAATGAATGGGACGACAAGTTTAACCCATTTTGAAATATTAGGTACTATGTTATAATATAAAAGGATGCCTAGCAACGAAAACCAAAATAATCATATAGTGGCGTAGTGTCATCTGTCACCTCTTAAAACTAAATTAAACGCGTACATTAAAAATCGTTTAGGGCTCTCAACTGAGTATCTAGGAAATCCATCACAGACGCAGGGCAAGAGCTGTGTAATTTTAAAGTATTGACAGATTGCTACTCAATGGGCACATACAAACGACGGATCATTCTACTCTAAACCGCATTGTCGCAAACATATAGAAGATGAAATTAAAGCTAACTCCTCGCAAATGCTTTAAGATTTGAGAACTGGTTTACAACTTTTTAATGGTTGCCTAAATGCAGAATTATAATTATGAGGAAAACTGGGAGAATGTAAGGTGGAGGAAAGGTAGTACCAGTTCTTCCCAATGTCGACTGGAATAGTTTACGTTAACAGTTTATGTTAACATGCTTGCTTGCTGAGGAAGCAAGGCATACAAGAAGCCAGACACGAAAGGAAAAAAAAATCCTGCGCTCCTAGCGTGAGATCGTGCACCTATGCCGTTTAGACGCCAGGAATTTTTATGGAATTTTACTTTGTGGCATACCTCCTAACAAGCACATCAATTTCCTCCAACTTCTAAGAGAACTACGGAAGAATTTTGGACCTTTGATATTTTTGGAAATTATTATGTACAAAATCATGAGTTCTGCTGTTTGCTGTATCTTCTTTACTTCGTACAAGTTGTTCTATTTAATGGCAGTGAAAAAGCGATGGGGGTTCCTCACTGGTAACATAATAATTCTTTGTTTTGCGTCACAGCCATCACTATAGCAAAACATGGCACATGAGAATAGCGTCGACATTGATTACATCTATGAAAGGGGCCTATCTGTCGCCTTTTACCTGAGAGGATTTTTTTTTATTGCACCTTTCATGGCTTCCTCGGATATTTCATTTTGAGAAAGAGAGATCAAATATCACTTCTATTGACTTGCCTCCTATCTCTCACAACTTTTCTCCCAAGCATCTGCTTCTATGTTGATTAGAAGTGGCAAAAAACTTACAGTGTATAAATTATCCAAATTATGGCACAAACTATATACCTCTAGATTTGGACAGTTTGATTAAATAGGCGGTGGTAATAATTCAGACACACATGACGTGGAATGATTATATAAAACTGTACGAAACAAGTCGAAAAAGAACGGTTTGACATTCACTTCGTGCAGTATTCTCATCAGAAACAACACACTTCGGTGTTCATAACACAAGAATTATACATCGTAAGAAACGTATGTGATGTCATGTTCCAATGTGAAGCGTGGTTTGAACATCCGTTAGTACCCTAAATTAATCAGTAACACGCTATCATGGTAGCAACAAAGTATAACAGAATATTAGCTTTATATAAGAGTAAGTACAAAAGCTTGGTGCAACAAAATGTTTCCCATGAGTACGGTGAGACACTGTAAATATCTCCGCAACAGGCACTTCACAATCATGAACCTCTGTCACTGTTCGTGAAGCAATGTATTTTTCATTACTATACTGTGTTACACTTATAAAATGAATCGTAATCATGCTAAGAAAATAATTTAATCCTCTGACATCTACAGAAATGACTACACGAGCGATTTAAAAATAATCTCACTGTTACATTTAATACCACTTGAGTTTATATTATCGCGCCAGAATATTATTTTCAGCATCTGAGCTATTCAGGTATCTTGCTGTGTGTGCCAAGAAACGGCTTCGAAATCGCCAGCTACACACATCATTTCGAAGACCTTACCGGAAAAAAAAAATTGGATAAATCGAGAAAAATAGGGTTAGCTTTTGATAAGCATAAGAGTGCCTACAGATAGTTGAAAAAACAGCAACGTCAACGTCGAAGTAGAAAACAGATGTCGATGCCAAAGGAGAAACTTGCGCAAGCCGTTCAGTTAAGTTCTTGGAGTGTGAAAAGCCTGTGATGCGAGACTTGGAAACAACGCCGCCAGTGTGTGCAAATAACTGGAGTCACTAAAATAGACCTGGCCGCCCGGTACCGAAGAGATCGCCACTAAAATTCTTGAAGGGTTATGTCGACCAGCCAGCATCGTTAAAACGAAACGACCTTTGATAAAGCTCCCTCAGACAACTCAGTGCTTTCATTCACTGTCTCGCTTGAATTATTATTTACACGGCGTGTGTTTCTCCGTGCTGAAATTACTCGTAAATAAAAGGTGAATTTGAAAACGTTCAAAAAACCGTCAGTTTTTTGGGTCGATTTTACGCCATGCTAAGCATTTACAGAGATACGTAATTTACGTAAGCATGTCCTACAAGCACTGTCAAATCGTCAGAATCCTTGGCAGTGCCTTCAACACACATCCTTTAACCATGATGCATATATGACTCACTAGACGTAACAACAGTCGCCACGAACACGGCACTTGATTCCCGGTGTTTAGCATTTACGTGTGTTCCATTCTGACACATACTGCCCAAAACAAAATACAGTTTGTGCTCTGCTACATACTTCATAAATCTTATGCTGTAACAAATGCACCTAATAAATGAAACACGAAAATATTTAACTGTTAAAAAACTTGCCGTAATAACCCCACACAGCATCAAAACAAAAGACATGTATCGTCACATCATCAATGTTACAGTTGTGCGTACTTTATTCTTCTCTGCATCACTACCAAATACCTGAGAGAATATCAGGAAAGTCACCGCAAAGCAACTTATTATTATTATTATTATTATTATTATTATTATTATTTCTTTCCTTTCTCAGACCTTATGTCTGGTTAAAAATGGAAAGTGACCGGGCCTTGATCCAGCGTGACTTCCTTTAAACTGTGCGGTATATGTTACATTGCATTTAGGAACTTTCGAGTAATTTAACATGTATCAATAATTAAATATTTCTGTAGTTGTATATATACGTTTGGATGTAGCTGTATTCCGTTGATGTACTGGTGGATATTGTGTGGTATGACTCCTGTAGTTGATGGTATAAATGGTATAATGTCAACATTATACTGATGCCACATCTCCTTGACTTCTTCAGCCAGTTGGATGTGTTTTTCAATTTTTTCTAGTGTTATCTTCTGTATATTTGTTGTATTGGGTATGGATATTTCGATTAGCTGTGTTAATTTCTTCTTTTTATTGCTATGATGTCAGGTTTGTTACATGGTGTTGTTTTATCTGTTATAATAATTCTGTTCCAGTATAATTTGTATTCATCATTCTCCAGTACATTTTGTGCGTACTTGTATGTGGGAACGTGTTGTTTTATTAGTTTATGTTGTGTGGCAAGTTGTTGATGTATTATTTTTGCTACACTGTCATGTCTTCTGGTGTATTCTGTATTTGCTAGTATTGTACATCCGCTTGTGATGTGATCTACTGTTTCTATTTGTTGTTTGCAAAGTCTACATTTATCTGTTGTGGTACTGGAATCTTTAATAATATGCTTGCTGTAATATCTGGTGTTTATTGTTTGAGCGTGTATTGGAATCATGAATCCTTCCGTCTCACTGTATATATTGCCTTTTCTTAGCCATCTGTTGGATGCGTCTTGATCGACGTGTGGCTGTGTTAGATGATACGGGTGCTTGCCATGTAGTGTTTTCTTTTTTAAGTTTACTTACTTTCTTCATATCAGTTGATGTTATGTAATCTAAAGGGTTGTAGAGGTGGTTATGAAATTGCAATGGTGTAGCCGACGTATTTACATGAGTGACTGCTTTGTGTATATTGCTAGTTTCTGCTAGTTCTATAAAGAATTTTCTTGAATTGTCTACCTGTCCATAATGTAGGTTTTTTTAAGTCGATAAATCCCCTTCCTCCTTTCTTTCTGCTTAATGTGAATCTTTCTGTTGCTGAATGTATGTGATGTATTCTATATTTGTGGCACTGCGATCGTGTAAGTGTGTTGAGTGCTTCTAGGTCCGTGTTACTCCATTTCACTACTCCCAAATGAGTAGGTCAATATTGGTATAGCATAAGTATTTATAGCATTTCTCTCGTTTCTTGCTGTCAATTCTGTTTTCAGTATTATTATTATTATTATTATTATTATTATTATTATTATTATTAGTGCTATGAGTATGTACCTTTTGGTACAATATTATAAAGATATGCAACATACAAACAAAAACAAGTTTAAGGTTCCCTCACAACAGACAAATCTCTATTGTCAGTCCTTCAACACGACAGCTACAGTCGAGACGACGTAAGGTCCCTGACAGCTTTTAGCCCTGTAACCAGATTTCAACTGCGAAGCGCCCACAACTGCAGCCGGGAGTAGTAACCATTTACAGAATTGTGACAACGCTGATACGTTACGATAGGCACGTTTACAAAATCGTGTTACGTTATTAGTCGTGCCAAACCGGCATAGCTGCCACGTCCAGCCCACTGCAACTGTCGGAGGGATGAACTTCAGCGGGCTGAACTATACGACCACTAAATTACTTTTCTTGGGGCTGGTGCCCTGCAGTTTCTATACACACAGAATGGTTTTTCAGAGAACATATCTGTCCTATTACTGGTTATTTCTACAGGGTGTGCCCTGCAGTTTCTATACACACAGAATGGTTTTTCAGAGAACATATCTGTCCTATTACTGGTTATTTCTACAGGGTGTTTCAAAAATGACCGGTATATTTGAAACGGCAATACAAACTAAACGAGCAGTGATAGAAATACACCGTTTGTTGCAATATGCTTGGGACAACAGTACATTTTCAGGCGGACAAACTTTCGAAATTACAGTAGTTACAATTGTCAACAACAGATGGCGCTGCGGTCTGGGAAACTCTATAGTACGATATTTTCCACATATCCACCATGCGTAGCAATAATATAGCGTAGTCTCTGAATGAAATTACCCGAAACCTTTGACAACGTGTCCGGCGGAATGGCTTCACATGTAGATGAGATGTACTGCTTCAGCTGTTCAATTGTTTCTGGATTCTGGCGGTACACCTGGTCTTTCAAGTGTCCCCACAGAAAGAAGTCATAGGGGTTCATGTCTGGCGAATAGGGAGGCCAATCCACGCCGCCTCCTGTATGTTTCGGATAGCCCAAAGCAATCACACAATCATCGAAATATTCATTCAGGAAATTAAAGACGTCGGCCGTGCGATGTGGCCGGGCACCATCTTGCATAAACCACGAGGTGTTCGCAGTGTCGTCTAAGGCAGTTTGTATCGCCACAAATTCACGAAGAATGTCCAGATAGCGTGATGCAGTAATAGTTTTGGATCTGAAAAATGGGCCAATGATTCCTTTGGAAGAAATGGCGGCCCAGACCAGTACTTTTTGAGGATGTGGGGACGATGGGACTGCAACATGGGGCTTTTCGGTTCCCCATATGCGCCAGTTCTGTTTATTGACGAAGCTGTCCACGTAAAAATAAGCTTCGTCAGTAAACCAAATGCATATCGCCGTCATCAGTCCTGTGCACTATATCGTTAGCGAATGTCTCTCGTGCAGCAATGGTGTCCACAGCACACTTGCACGTTATGAACAGCACACGCTTACAGCAGAAAGACGACGTACAGAATGGCGCACCCACAGACTGCGTTGTCTTCTATATCTTTCACATCACTTGCAGCGCCATCTGTTGTTGAAAATTGTAACTACTGTAATTTCGGAAGTTTGTCCGCCTGAAAATGTACTGTTGTCCCAAGCATATTGCAACAAACGGTGTATTTCTATCGCTGCTCGTTTAGTTTTTATTGCCGTTTCAAATATACCGGTCATTTTTGAAACACCCTGTAACAATTTCAAAATGGCGTTTTGTATCTTTCAAAAATACGTCGTCATTTATCGTCATTAGAATCGGTTAGATTAGGTAGACACATACATCATCTTGTGGTGCAATATATATGAAACGAAGTCTACCAATTAAATCAGACTAACGCATGTTAACAACGTAGAAATTTAGGGAGTAGGACTAAGTTATGCGGCATTGGTGGTTGTTGCACGTCCATGATCTTAGGTCAGGGTTTCTTTATTTGAACCACGTATTCTTTGTAGACTGCAAATAGTTTTTGATGGCGTTGGGCCAGTCATGCCATATTTTTTTAGAAGAGCAAATCGCCATTTGACTGTGTATCAGTAGAAGACTATCTAGATTTCGGCTTTTAAACTATTATCAAGAACAATGCTAAAAATTGCAGACCATTATTATGTCATACCTGTTGAGACAGTCCAAAAATTGTTGCATCTTAAAGACATGTGTTAGTCTTTTTTACCTACTTTGTACTGTCATAACATATGACATAGTAATGGTCTAATTTCTAGCATTGTCCTTGATAATAACATAAAAGTCGAACTCCAGATAGTAAAGAAGTAAATATAGTAATAGGAATCAAATGAACTGTAAATGTTGCGTTTTGAGTGGAAAGACTCGTTTAGATCACTGTGATGAGCGCCTGTACAGTGTAATGTACTTTTTCTTTATTGATGACTATGATTAAAGAGAAAAGCACATACAGATTATGCCTCTCAATCGAGGAAGATCATGCAGTGGTTAAAGCACTGGATTTTCGTTTTGTTTTTTTCTTATTTTCCGTAATCAGTTAAAACAGTAGTTAGAACGGAAAGGACACGACCGATTTCGTGCCCAGTCTCTTTCCAATACGAAATTTGACTCTTTCTCGAGCGAGCTCATTGTCGAGGGTACATTCAACCCCATTCCTCGTTTCATTCCTCTTGAATAGCATAAAGAGGCCTGCTGGTACTGAACTCCCAATGCAATGAATGAATAAATGATTATCAACAGTGACACATAGCGTCTGATAACGGAGGTGACAACAGGTACTGCGCTACCTCAGAATACAACCCTTCACGGCATTCAGTCAAATTGCTTTGATACATCCCAACATGTTTCTCTCTCATATATTCATCTCTTACTATATTATATATATACAGTAGAGGGAAAAGTCACATTAATGTGTCCAACTGTCAAAAGCCTGTATAACCACCTTTTGCTGAGCATACATGAAGAAGAGTCAGTGAGATTCTGGAAGATAGCGATCGGTATATGGGGCCATTACGATCCTAGTGTTGTCACCAGATGCACTAGGTTTCTTGATTGAGGATCCAAGTGCGAACAGCCTGATAGACGTGGTCTCTCAGTTTCTCGATTGGGTTCATATCAGGGAGGTTTGATGGCCAGAGGAGTAAGGTAAACTCATCCTGGTGCTCTTCAAACCATGCACGTATACTGCGTGCTGTGTGACACGTTGCAGTGTCATGCTGGTAGATGCTAACATCCCAAAAAAAACAACAAACTGCATGTAGGAGAGGACATGGTTCCCAGGAGTAGATGCATACTTGTATTGATCCACTGTGCCTTCCAGAATGAAGAGATTACCCAGGGTATGCCGGGAAGATATTCCCCAGACCATAATGCTCCCTCCTCTGTCCTAGAGCCTTCCATCGATTGTTGCAGAGCCATACACTCCAACGAGCCACCTGTCTGATGGAGCATAAAACGTAATCCGTCTGAAAAGGTCACCTGTCACCACTCAATGGACGTCAAGTTGCGGTATTGGCGTGCGAATTCCAGTCGTAGTCGCCGATGTACAGCAGTCAGCATAGGTGCATAATCAGGCATGTGGGCTTCAAAAGCAACGTTTGCTGAACGGTCGTTGAGGAGACGCTGTTGTTAGCCCGCTGGTTTATCTGGATGGTCAGTTGCTCGACAGTTGCACGTCATTCGCCAGTACACATCTCCGCAGCCATTGTACACTCCTGTTATCTATGGTCTATGGTCCACCAAACATTTGCTTTGGCGCTGTTTCTGGATATCGCCATTTTGCCGTGCATGGTATACTTTAATCACAGTGACACGCTACCAAACTTTGCCATTTCGGAAATTCTTCCACCCTTGGCCCAAAGGCAAGTGATTATGCCCTTTTGAACGTCAGATAGATCACTCCATTTCCACATTAACAACGACTGCACTGTTATCCGCATCTCCCCCCCCCCCCCTCCCCATCACACACGCTTTACATATCCTTCACTGCTAGTGCTGCCACCTGCCGTTGGGGAGTGGTTATTGCACTTCGACATCGAACACAGGCGGCGGTCATATTAATGTAACTGGACAGTGTATTACAATATCTATCTACCCCTATAATTTTTCCCTGTACTATTAACACTAGTTCCATGGAAGTTATTCTCTTAATGTCTTATGTCATTGCACCCTATCCTCTGTAATTAGGGTTTTTCTCACTTCCTTTCCTCGCACAGAACTGCATTTCTTAACTTTCAGTTAACGTAATTTCCAGCACCCTTCCACAACACCACAGGTCAAATGGTTCGATTCCCCTCTTTTCTTGTATCCTGCAGTCCATGTTTTGCTTATGAAAGTGAAGAGCTTCACATTTCCATTTTCAGAAATTTCTTTCTCAAATTTAGATCTCTATTTGATATTAGTAGCCCTCTTTGGCGAGGAATACTTTCTCTGCCTGTGCTCCTCTGCTTTAAGTCCTCCTTTCTTCATCTGCCATTTGTTATTTTGCTTCCAAAGAATGTAATTCCTTCATTTCTTCTACTACTGACCCCAATTTTGATGTTAAGTCTAAAATTAATCGCATTTCTTTTGCTCATCAGTATCTTCTTTTCAGAAAATAAGTTCCACTCACGAGCTAAGTGTGCTCTGTATTGAAGCTTCCTGGCTGATGAAAAACGTGTGCTGGACCAAGACTAGTTCTGAGCTATGCCTTTCACAAGCAGTGCTCTTACTGCAGCTGCATCCCTGTCCTGTGACCTTTTAGTCGAAGGACTTCTCACTTGGTCTTAAAGTCCTATTGCTCTCTCTTCATTTCTGAAAGAAAATGAAAGTAAATAGGTCATCAACCTGACGGTTGGTTTGAACGTGCCAGTGTTTTATTATGCATGGTCCTATTGGAGGTGGTGTTCTGTTGCCTTCTTCTAACCTCTGATCTGACATACCAAAACATAGGGGGACCTACAGTTTAGCTTGGACTCGGAACCACGGCTAGCCTCACTTATTTCCTGTTAACAACTCACTGCATGAGGCAAAACAAGCGGCAAGTGACAGAAAAAACAGATTAAAACCGATTGGAGACTGAACCTCAAACCTGTGAGTTTGTAATCAGATATTTTGTCACTGACCATCTGAGCCAAAAGGTGTATCTTGTAAAAACTCCGTATGACTTGTCTTTCACTGTAATGTACACCTCTGTTTGTGAGGATTTTAAATACTTTGCACCACTTTATATAGTCAAATATTTCTTCTAGGTCGACAAATCTCGTGAAAATGCTTTGTGTTCCTAATGTTTTCTTCAGTTATCAAGTGGAACACCTGAACTTTCTCCCTCGTGCCTTTCCTAAAGCTAAAAAAAAAGTCTTGTAACAGATCGTCTATATACTTTCCAATTCTTGTGTATACGATTTTGATCAGCATCTTGGCTATACGATAGCATTTGCATTTCTCTGGTCTTGTTACCTTCGACATTTTGTGTCTGGTATAGTTCTACAAGTCTGATAGTACGTATCCAGTCTTACAGACACTATAACTAACTCTAACAATAGTTTGGTTGCACTTCCCATTTGGTTGTATAAACTCCGACAGAATGTTATCTATATCATCTACCTTGTTTGATCGAAAGCCTTCCGATGCTCTATCAAATTCTGACACTAATACTGGGTCCGCTATGTTCTCTAAATCATCAGCCATACCTTCTACTATCTTTTCAAGACAGTTCCATCGCCTTGCAGAGTGCATCCATTTCGGTTTAGCTTCCTTGAACTTCCTATTAATTACATTTCGCTGTGAAGTACGTTGTATTATTGTATTCCTCTCTTTTTTTGAATATTTTTATATTTCCTCCTTTAGTCAATTAACTGAACTAGTTCTGCTGTTACCCACGATTTCTTCACCTTCATTTGTCAGTCCAAATTCTGTCATTGACCTTTTTACAGAGATCCATTCCCTCAGTCCAACTTTTACTGTAATATTCACTACCGAAATATCTCCGGACTCAGATAGCTTCGAATGCACATATTGCTTTTATGTTGATTGTTCCTGGTAGATTTTTTAAACTTCCATCTGCTTTTACATAAGGATTAACAGATGAATTCCCTTGTATACCTTGTCATTACATTCGTGACATACCTGAACTTCAGTTGTTGGCACAGATTTTGTTCAGAATCTCACGAAAACAGTGCTAGCACTGAACTGTTCACAGAAACTCATTCTCTGGCCAACCTTCCTGTCCATAACAAATCCTGCACGTACTCTACATTTTTTTTTTTCTGGCGTCATAGATATTACACTGTATTCATCTGACCAGAAATCGTTCTTCCCATTACACTTCACGGACCTCAACACCTAGTTTTAGCCTTTACATTTCCTTTTTCCAATTTTATAGCTTCCCTATTACAATACAAGACACTCCACATTCCGATTTATGTCAGCCATTCGTGTTTCTTTTTTCCCCTCTCATGCTAACTTCCTTTTGGCAGCACCCTCTTGGAACTCCAAATGGGAAATTATAATACTGGCAGACGATATGCATGATGTGCACTTTCGACCAATGGCAGCGGCGTTGGTTGTTGTGGTCTTCAGTTCAAAGACCGGTTTGACGCAGCTTTGCGTACTGCTCTATCCTGTGCAAGCCTCCTCATCTCAAATAACTACTGCAATCTACATCCTTTCGAACCTTCTTACTGTATTCATCTCCTGGTCTTCCTCTACGAGTTTTACCCCACACACCTCCCTCCAGTATTAAACTGGTGACCTACTGACGTCTCATAACGTGTGCTATCAACCAGTCCCTTCTTTTACTCAAGTTACGCCACAATTATCTTTTCTCCTCAGTTCCATCCATTACCTCCTCAATTGTTACGTTAACCATCTTCCAATTCTTCAGCATTCTTCTGCAGCGCCACGTTTCAGATGCTTCTATATATTCTTGTAGAATACACTTTTCTGAACTGTTCATTGTCCACATTTCAGTTCCACACAATGCTATAATCCAGACAAATACCTCCAGAAAAGATTTCCTAACAAATATGTATTCGATATTATAAAATTTATCTACATCAGAAACACTTTTCTTCCCGTTGCTAATCTCTACTTCTGCCATCGATTATTTCGCTGTCTCAATAGCAAAACTTAACTACCTTTAGTGTATCATTTACTGATCTTTCCTCAGCATTTCCTGATTTAATACAACTACATTCCATTACCCTTGTTTTGGTGGTTTTAATGTTCATTTTATATCCTCTTTTCAAGACACTGTCCATTTCCTTCAACTGCTCTCACGTCCTTTCGTGCATCTGAGATAATTACAATGTCGTCAGCAAGCCTCGAAGTTTTTATTTCTTCTCCCTGAACTTCAATTCCTTCACAAGTTTGTCTTTGGTTTCCTTTACTGCTTACTCAATGTACAGATTGAATAAGATCGGTGTTAGATTAGGACCTATTCTCATTCCCTTCTCAAACACTGCTTCCCTTTCATTTCCTTGTCACTTGTAACTGCCACCTGGTTTCTTTACAAGTTGTGTATAGCCTTTTGTTCCCTGTATTTTACCCTTGCTACTTCCAGAAATTCAAAGAGTGTGTTCCCATCGGCTCTGTCAAAAGCTTTCACCACAACTACAAAAGCTATAAATGTAGGTTTGCCTTTTCGCAACTATTCAAGGTAAGTCGCAGGGTCAGTATTGCCCCATGTATTCCTACATTTCTCCAGAATCCAAACCTACCTTTCAAAAAACGTGGCTTCTACCAGTTTTTCCTTTCTTCTTTAAATTAATTCGTGTTAGCATTTTGCAACCACGACTTATTAAACTAATACGATAATAGTCATAACTACCAGTGCCTACTTTCTTTGAAATTGTAATTATTGCCTTCCGATCCTTTCTTTTGTATAGCCCAACTATAAACTACTTCCCTTTTGGTTTTCCCTTCGTTCTTCAGTACTGGTTTTCCATCTGACCACCTCATACTCGTACAGGCTGCTTTTCTTTCCTCCAAATGTGTCTTTCGTTTTCTTGTAGGCGGTATATCTACCTGTACCTTGCTATATATGTTTCTATAATCCTTGCATCTGTCCTCTAGCCATTTTTGCTTAGCCATTTTACCCTTCCTGTCAATCTCATTTTTTAGACTTTTGTTGTTCCTTTCGCCCGCTGCATTTGCTTTTTTCATATTTTCCCCTTTCATCAGTTAAATTCAATATCACCTGTGGTATCGAGGGATTTCTACTAGGCTTTGTCTTTTATGTTAGGTCCTCTGCTGCATTCACTATTTCACAACTCGAACTTACACATTTGGCTTCTACTGTACTCCTTTCCCGTGTTTCAGTCAATCAGTGCCGAACACTCCCTCTGAAAAACTCAACAATCTCGGGTTCATTCAAGTTATCCAGGTTCCATCGCTTTAATTTCCAACTGTTTTGCAATTTCTCCAGCTTTAATTTGTAGTTCTCAGCCAATAAATTGTGGTCAAAGTCCACATCTGCCCCTGGAAATATATACAGTTCAAAATATTCTTCCAAAATCTCTGTCTCACCGTTATACAATCAATCTGAAACCTCCCGGTATCTGCAGGTGTCGTGAATACAGCCTTTTTCCGTAGTTCTTAATATGAACCAAGTGTTAGTGGTAATTAAATTCTTTCATTCATTCTGCCCATTCTATATTCACCTATTATTTTTCTTTCTCTTATTCTTCCTCTTCCTACTACTGAGTTCCAGTCTCCATCACAAATTTTCCACTCCCTTTAACTATCTGAATAATTTCTTGTATGTAATCACACAGTCTTTCAATCTCTTCAACATCTGTGGAGGTAGCTGGCATATAAACTTCTATTATGAGCTGTAAGCAGTACCAGCAGAACGAAGCCATGATGGTTGATGTAACAAAGCCAAATCACTCAGTCATCCAGACTGTTGGCCCCTGAAGCTATCGAGAGACTCCTGCCCCTATTCAATAACCACACATTTTTCTGACACAACAGATACAGTGTCTCTCCATCGTGGTTGAACCCGTGGTACAGCTATCTGTATCACTGAGACACACAAGTCACACCACCACAGCAAGGTCCAAAGTTCATGCAGAGGGGGGGCGGAGGGAGGTGACTAATGGTTACTTAATTAAAATTTAGTCTTGTTAATGTGGTAAGATGAGAAAACTGTGTGCTGACAGGCAGCAAAATTTTTTCTGGAGAAGTGGAGCGGGTCACGAAATTACACGAAGATGAGTAGTTAATAATGCATTACTGTAACTCCTGGTAAACATTATTCCATAAATCCTCAATGGGATTAAAGCAGTTGTCCAGCGGAAACACCTCAAATGGGTTTTATAAACACTGTTCTTATATACAACATTTTTCAGTGCCCTTAGCACATTATTACTGTGTCAAGCTTTGTACTTCGCCCCTTTCTGAGACGAAGCCAGATGCTTATGAAATGACTGTGAGAAATCTGTAACTGTTACTCTTATTCACAAACAGATGTGAATTCTAAGCTGTTTTTGTAAACTAAAATGTATGGAGTTATTGGAAAACCTTTTTGTAATGATGACTTTGGATTGTGACACAGTTTTCTTCATTCTGATTTTCCAAAATTGTGAAAATGCAATATTGTTCACTGGAACAGACTGTAGTCATCATCTTACCCATTGTTAGTAAATAGGAATGAATATCTTCAACAGTCATTCAGTACTTTTACTATTATTGTTCTATGTTTTAATTATAATTACAATACAGTGACATGTTCTGTGACAGTGTTACAATTGTCTTTTCCAACACAAAATGAAAATAAAAAATAGATAAAAGCTATAATGAAGCCTACTGTAAAGTTGTAAGTAATGTGATGGTTAATTTGGATACAACACCATTGTACTAAAAGTGATTCAAGCAGAAGTAGCAATGCTTTGACCCTTTTTTATATGAAAATCATGTCTCTTGTATCATTATAAATCTAAAAGATATCTTTGGCCATCACAATCAGTTTATGGTAAACCCACAAAAATGTAACTGAGTTCCATAATGACTGATATTATAAACTTCATGTAGTGTTACGTATAGTGTCAAACAATGGAAAATTCAGGGTGGAATGTAACAATATTATGAAAAAGGTAGTCAAAAAGTTCAAAAAGAAACATTTCATAGTACATAATAACTGGCAGAGATGCTATACCAGAAATATAACTTAAAAGCTCTATTCATCCTGCTTACGAGCACTCTATTGCCTTATGGATCAAACTATTTGTAATTATGAAGACAAAGTGAAGTAAAATGCTCATCTAGGCCAGTAAACATTAACATTTGTACAAATTGCACCAAGAAAGAATGGATCAAATGAATCACGCTGAAAGGATGTACAGAACACTGTCAAACGTGGCATAGTTTTTCCATACCAAACCCAATACCAGTGGGGGTCTTAATCTTTTCAGTAGGTAATTTGAAGGTTTCCCACATGTTCTGGTGTGTGTGTGTGTGTGTGTGTGTGTGTGTGTGTGTGTGTGTGTGTGTGTGTGTGTGTTTTGCAATAAGTCGTATTTGCCTGTCTAATGAGGCTCGCTATGGAAGTTTCTATTTTCTCATGTTTCTTCTTAATAGTCTTCTGTGTGTGGTGTTGTCCTGTGTTTGTGTTAGATGTTAAAGATTCCTCCTGATCATTTTGTAATTTCTGTAGTAGTCTGTATGCCCTGTAATCTCTGATTCCACTAATACTATTTAATTTGTATGTTTCTTATTCCATTCTGCTCTTACTGTGGTTTCATGTATAATGGTGTACTTTGTGTCAATTCAAAAGTTATTAACTGAGGGTCCCTCACCATCATGTTGTCGCATGCTGCCCAATTAGTTACATATGTAAGTGATTTGTTATTTTCGTGTGTCATGTCTGTTACTTTGTGATCCCTTTCATGCAGAATGTTTATTATGTGAAAGTTATGCCTTTTGTACTGTTATTTATTGTGTCCTCTCCAGTCCATCTAGTCAGAATGCTTTAGGGTGGATCTCGAGTTTATGTCAGATCAGATGATTAGTTTCTTATTTCTAGAATAATCCCTGTATCTCTCATGTTTCTAGAAGGTTCAATCCTATGGCTGTACTAGGCATATACCATGGCGATTGCTTTTTGTCCCTGCAGTAATTAATTGTGATTATAACTGGGTGACTGCTACATAGTTGTCATATTTTAACTACATACTACTCTGGAAATATCCGTCTGCTCTAACCTACTTGACTTTAAAAGTCTAGATGTTGTTGACTGGAATGGTTGCTGCATCTGCATTGTTTTCCGAGAGAGAGAGAGAGAGAGAGAGAGAGAGAGAGAGAGAGAGAGAGAGAGAGAGAGAGAGAGAGAGAGAGAGAGAGAGAGAGAGAGAGGTGGGGGGGGGGGGGGGTGCAGCTATTGCTTTTTCCTTCGTCATTTGCGCTATGTATCCAGGTTATACAGTTTGGTAGCATTCATCATTGCCACTTTCTGCTGCACTGACATCCAACCAATATTTATGCTCTTACCTGTCATGTTGTTTAGTGGTATGTCTTGTTTTGGAAAGCACGCATTTTGTGTTATTCTTGAATTGTAAGTGCCTGGATCATATATAATTTCACGGGTTTAGTATACTTTTCATGTTTCTAGTATTGTTTTTTTTTTTTTTCTAGGATGGTTTAATACATGTGTGTGGTTTGTGTTTTGATGATGTGTTTCTGTTGAGTGAGTGGTATTGGGTTAATTGTCTGTAATGTTTTGTAAATTAATTTTCTTTAAAGTTCTTCAGTCCTGTGCTGTAGGATATTTTGCAAGTTTGTCCAGTAGCAGAGCTATTTCTTTAATTGTTTGAAAACTTTGAATGTGATTACACTATACGTATTCAGTTGTGTTTACATAACTGTCCTGAAAGACTTCTACATTTATTATTCGTGGTAATTTGTCTTCATGTGTGAAGTTACCATCCTGGACTGGAACAACTAAACCATGTTGTTCACCAGAGATTCGCCTATTTATCGTCACCTCCAAAAATGAAGACATCCTACCTACTATTCCTAAGGTGGTATTCCGCCATCTGCCCAACCTACCCAATTTCCTTCTCCATCCCTGTGATGCTCCCACTCCCAACCTCCCACCAACGGGGTCATATTGCTGTGAAAGACCCATGTACGAGTTCTGATGGATTCACCCATTCAGCACAACCTGCGGTCTAGTCCTGTTACATGCTTATCCTATCCCATCAGAGGCTAGGCCACATGTGAAAGTGGCCCCATCTCATATACCATCTCCGCTGCAATATCTGCATGGCATTTTATATGGACATGACCACCAACCACCTTCCACTAGACTGAATGACCACATCCAACCATCTTAAATCATTCTCTCCACTCCATGAGGTCACTGGGTCCAATGCCTGTATGTTACATACTCTTCTCCTGTGCACCTCCTGTCTCTCCTTCCTGCAATCCTACTCCACACACCTACTGCCTCTCTACCTCCCACATTCCTATCTCATTCACCTGCTGCCTCTCAGTCCCAATTCTTATCCGGTACACCAGCTGCCTCCATGCAAGCTGATAGCTATTCCTCATCAAACCCACTTCCTGCTTCCCATCTCTTTCTCCCTCTATCCAGTCCACCTGCTGAACTGCAATCCTGCCACTGTGAGTTCGCCAGCACAATGTAGTTGCAAACGTGTGTGTGTGTGTGTGTGTGTGTGTGTGTGTGTGTGTGTGTGTGTGTGTGTGTGTGTGTGTGTGTGTGTGTAACTCATTAAAGGAATCACCCTGCATCTAATATATTTTTCATTCTTTTTTGTGTGTTTTATCACTAACTTGGCACTTCTTCTATTTCAAGAGTGGTTCCTTTATTGCTCAATTATTTGTATAATATCAGGACATACCTCACCTTAACATAAAGAACTTACACAGATATTACGTACCATCCCCTGATAACCTACTTAAAAATAAAATTTTCTTCTCATTTTTCCAGAGCTTTCAGAAGTAGTGAAGCCTTAGGAGGTAGCTATAGCTATGTTCCCCCTTCTTATTTATTCTCTTTACTGAGAGACTGGAATAGGTAGTGATTTCAGCAACCCTCCCAAGCATATTTTTAATGAGATTATTTCTTCCTCATTTGCCTTTCCAACAAAAATGTAATGGCATTGCGTATAATCACACATGCCTTATGATGATGAACTTTTCCTGCACATAGGGTGCACAAAGAATGCAGAGCCATGCTACGTAATACAGAGATAGCAACGAGAACACTCAAAATGTGAAGTGTACAGATCGGTAAATGACAGTCAACTGAGGAACTATCCCTTTGGAACAACAGGACAGAATCATGCAACACTCACGATGAACGTGGATTTACTGTGCCCAGTGCCACATTATTTTGTGCAAGCTGTATCTAGTAGTGACTAGTGAACTAAATTTAAATGATAAGCACCTCAGTTCATTCAATGCATAGTTCACAGGAAATACATTTTTATTGCATACAACAGATGACAGCTCTTACACATGGAGCGAATTGTACATTTATTAGATTATCATAACAATATGACTAATCATATAAATTTAATGTTGTTATATAATCAAATTGTTGGAAGAAACTGGTATCACTGATGAAACTAGAAGTCTAAATTGGCTAATAACAGAAACAAAATGCTAGAAACTCGTACTTATAAAGTGTTTGTATAACTGCATGACTTTTAATTGGTTCTAAGAAAATATATCACTGTGAGAGCCATACAATTTGCCCACCATGACAACGTTGCTGTGCACATGCAAGTTTTATGTTCTTGTTAATAATCTCTGAGGAAGGGCAGTGAACGAAGCTTTAGCAATGATTTCAATCTTGTTTAGGCACCTGTTGACCTCTCAATGTTTCAACTATATTTTCTCACTCCTTACAATATAGCATAAAATCAGTTTTTGAATACATGTTCCACTATTGGCTAATCAACAGAAAACTGTGTCTTGTGTGCTTTCCATGTGCATGGGAAATCATTTTTTCAGATGTACATTTGGTTTAGTTGGTGTCCAGACAGAGCCTATCTAAGACAATCACATGCACTATCAAAAATCTATCTCCAGGAAAGCTCTCAAAACAATTACAACAAAACAGAATTATCAAACTGGCTGGAGAACTGAAATATATCTTCCAAGAAAGCTTAGTTTATTTAGAGCTCTACGGTATTATCCTTAACATTGTGGATACGATACAGGGACACAAGTTTGCACAGATAAAGTCTAATGGTGTATGGGGGAAGACTTGCCAATGGAGAACACACGATTCTAAAATGAAAATAAGTCAAAGTGACATTAGAGCTGTATCATCGACATGCGAAAAATCCATATAAACAATGTCTGACATGGAAATAAAACTATTCTCATTTTTTCTATCAAAAGAGAGGAAGTGTGCAGTGGCAATAAAAAAAGAATTTTATCCATTAAATTTTGGTAATTCAGCTGTAGCCATACATTGTTAGTTGCTAATATTTCAGCAGCAAGCCAACCGGCCACCTCCGGTACTAGTCACATCGACTCATGGTAAAATGAGACAGTGTAGCTATTGTCATGAATTTTTCACTTGAGTCATTAAGAGTGGGTAGCCGGGGTTATAACATTCCACAATGTGAGTAAAACAGCAACAATGTCACCAGCAACATTAGGAAGCAGGAGAGATTGTGTTTTTATGTAGTGTGGGCTTTGTGAACAATTATTGAGAAGCTACTGCACGAAACAGAAGTCATGAGGACAGTGTATGATTGCATGGGAGATGCGTCGTGTGAGCCTTTATAAGCAGCAACACCAGCACTGCTGAAAGGTTCTGTACTCGGTCTGCCTCTAACACTGAACCAGCATCATTCTACCTGTGGGGCAGGACACAGTTTCTTGTGACACATAGCTGCACAGGGTACATGCAGGACTACAGCAACACACAGTCTGTGTGATAGTGCCTAGTGAGATTTGAGAGTAGTATCCTATCCTACATAGTTGTTCAGTCTCCATAACAATCATCAGAGTGCCTCATCCTTTTCCCCCAAGCATCCTTGTCTGCACATATTTCCAATTTGCATTATCAGGCTTCAAGGTAACGAGATGGACAAGCCATTTCACAACTGATAACAGTATTAACTCCCATCTTGATCTGCTCACGGGATACTACAAAAACAACATACAATTATTTTGGCTAAAAACAGGCAACCCTGTCCTCTGGGTTTCACACAAATTAGGCATTCCTATTCGCAGGTGTTGGCTATCGAGAGGCCACAGCCTTACTGTGTCTCTTACACAGTGCTGGGATTGGTCAGGCCACGGGCTTGAGAAATAGGTTCAGGATGTTATTAACTTGGGATGATACTCAGCTCAAAGTAAGGAAAGGAATGACTGCCACGATAGTTAAGACTTGGACAAGGTGTAGTAGGCATCTTGAGGTGAAGAAAAAACAATGACTCTTACAGGCTGAGGAGGTCTGTTATTGTGCAGGTTCAATTATGTGGGAAGTGGTTTGACAACAAGATGTGACAGCATTGCCAATCCAGGTAGAAGGCTGTGTAAGATATTCTGATAGGTCCAGAAGATCCACCAAAAGCACTGTTTTGACTACATGAAAGGTGTGTCAGCAGATAGGTGCAAGAGCTCACTGTTTTTGAGGGAGATAGAGACATCAGTCTACGAACAGGCCAGAGGCCAGCCAGCTGCGAGGAAGCATATAATGTAGTTTAAGGTGCATGGCTGCTAGGCTGGCAGACAGCATGGGCTGCACAGAGACTTAAATATGGTGAAAAAATGTGTTGGTACAGCATGCTGCAAAATGAGCAGGGAGAAGTTAGTGATAGTGATGTGCAATCACGACCAATCAGACAATACTTAGTTTAAGAGATGCATTACAGTTATTGGCACAAGCTTTTGACAGGGGGGGGGGGGAGGGGGGCGGCAGTTAAATAAGTTTTTGGGTAACTGTGATAGTGCAGGCGAGTTTGTGGCCTCAGATCAGCATGATGTTTTGCTCAAGTCTCTTAAGGCTTGAACTTTAGGAGCTGTCAGGAGTAAATCATCAGTCAGGGATTTGAAAAACACCTTGTCTGCTGTACATGATATTTTAATCGAAAATTATGCTTGTCAACAGACACTTGTAAAATGTTCGCAAGAAGACAAGAGCACAGTGAAAGCATTGCACAAAGAGATTCACACAATGATGCCTTACAGTATCATTTTGGAGAAATACGTGGGGATGTAATGACAGGAGCTGAGTTAGCTGGAAGCATTGCTCTGGTTCTGGAACTGGGCAGAGCAGTATTCGTGCATAGTCTTTATGATGACTGCATTAAAACACTAGTAAGGGCCACAGGAAGACAGTACCAATTTCTTGCATCAGCAAAAGGAAAGCCAATAGTGGGAAATGTAGTTACAATGCCAAGGACGGACGGACAGAGAGACAGATCTAAAAGCCTAGCATGCTACAAATGCGATAAGGCATGGCACATTGTGAAGGATTGTCGTTGCAAAGACATGTACAAGTGTTTGAGACATAACTGAAAAGAAAGCTCAAGGGCACTGCAGAGAAATGGAATGGTTAAAGCTAGTAAAGAATTCCCAGTTTAAGTTATGCAGAGTCAAGTGACATACTAGAACGAAATTTTCACTCTGCAGCAGAGAGAGTGCTAATATGAAACTTCCTGGTAGATAAAAACTGTGTGACAGACTGACACTCAAACTCGGGATTCAAGTTTGAGTCTTGGTCCAGCACTCAATCTTAATCTGCCAAGAAGTTTCAGGTGACATAATTTATTAAAGTGTAATTAGAGATACCACTATGCAAAGGCAAGTCATGAATGCTCATGTATAGAGAGAAGAATGAGTAAGAGACTGGCAAACTACAAAGATGTATAATAAAACAGTCGCAATGTGCCTTATCAGATGAAATATTTAATGTTGTCTACACAAATAGGAATGATTTTATAGAATTGTCATGTAAAAATGGGAAATGGAATCTGATGATGTTTTTGATAGATACTGATGCAGAAATAAGTTTAGTTAAAAAAAGTTTCTGGAATGCCGGAATGTATGATCCATGTGAAAGCAGTGGGAACAGAGGGATCGCTAATACTTTTGCTAAGACATTAGGTGTTATATATATTGAACTGTGAGTCACAAGGGAAAGTGAGCCAATCAGTTCATATCATTTTGGGCACAGATAGATCTGACGTTCGATGGTCTGTTAGGAAGAGATTTACTAATAAAACAGAATGGTGGGATAGATAACAGAGTAAAAAACATCAGAAATTGTGGGAAGCAAATATAGTTCCAAACAATGTGAGAACATCAGCTCCCAAAGAGGAAAGTTTATGGATTATACCTTAACAGCAGAGCTGTACAAGCTGTGGGAACAGTTATGTTAGTGCAAGTGCGATAGCAGCTGCGAGACAGAAACGTATTGGTTCGGTATCGGAAGAAGCTGTGAAATAGTAAAGTGGTTGTTTGTTTGTGGCTGGAGCCATAAATGAGAGACAGTTATTTTGAACATGGTAAGAGATAGTTCGATGGCAGTTGGAGGCTTTGGTTCCATTGTAGGCAGAACCACAACAACAGGGAAAGTTGTGTGCCCACTGGCACAAGGGCCAATTGGCACTCAATTGGACTCAACTCATGTCTCGTCCCCTGCGTACATCATGTACGAACTATGCAATCTAAATGATGTCCATTCACACACGAGTCAAATGACACTCACTGTGGGCGCACTTTTCCTTCAGTCAGTTTGCAACTTAAAGCACAGAACTAAAAAACTTTGTTGGTTACTTCTTTCAATAAATACCTGTATAAAGAACAGTTCTAGTAACGAGGGGGATGCTGCACGGTTCTGATATCATCTGAATGTTAGGTGTGCACCCGTACACAAAATCGAATTTTCATCAACGGTTGTTTGTTCGTGCTAGAGAAATGCAAGAGAATACCTCAAAATATTTAACATTCTACAGAATGTCAAAGGAATGTTACTATTATCCTATTGAAAATTGTAGCTATGGCTATTCAGCACATGACAAATATGAGGGGATGTCAGAGTGCAGAAGAAGAGCTTAAGGCAATCCTTTTAATCTACATTTGTAACACAATATAAAAGCATGAAAAGAGGTTACGTTTATCTATGTAAATTTTTGTGACGGTGTTGTGGTTGTGGTCTTCATTCCTGAAACTGGTTTGATGCAGCTCTCCATGCTACTCTATCTTGTGCAAGCTGCTTCATCTCCCAGTACCTATTGCAACCTACATCCTTCTAAATCTGCTTAGTGTATTCATCTCTTGGTCTCCCTCTACAAATTTTACCCTCCACGCTGCCCTCTAATACTAAATTGGTGATCCCTTGATGCCTCAGAACATGTCCTACCAACCGATCCCTTCCACTGGTCAAGTTGTGCCACAAACTTCTCTTCTCTCCAATGCTATTCAATACTTCCTCATTAGTTAGGTGATCTACCCATCTAATCTTCAGCATTCTTCTGTAGCACCACATTTCGAAAGCTCCTATTTTCTTCTTGTCCAAACTAGTTATGGTCCATGTTTCACTTCCATACATGGCTACACTCCATACAAATACTTTCAGAAATGACTTCCTGACACTTAAATCTACACTCGATGTTAACAAATTTCTCTTCTTCATAATCGCTTTCCTTGCCATTGCCAGTCTACATGTTATATCCTCTCTACTTCGACCATCACCGGTTATTTTGCTCCCCAAATAGCAAAACTCCTTTACTACTTTAATTGTCTCATTTCCTAATCTAATTCCCTCAGCATCACCCGACTTTATTCGACTATATTCCATTATCCTCATTTTGCTTTTGTTGATGTTCATCTTATATCCTCCTTTCAAGACACTATCCATTCCGTTCAACTGCTCATCCAAGTCCTTTGCTGTCTCTGACAGAATTACGATGTCATTGGCGAACCTCAACATTTTTATTTCTTCTCCATGGATTTTAATACCTACCCCGAATTTTTCTTTTGTTTCCTTTACTGCTTGCTCAATATACAGATTGAATAACATCGGGGAGAGGCTACAACCCTATCTCACTCCATTCCCAACCATTGCTTCCCTTTCATGCCCCTCGACTCTTATAACTGACATCTGGTTTTTGTACAAATTGTAAATAGCCTTTTGCTCCCGGTATTTTACCCCTGCTACCTTCAGAATTTGAAAGAGAGTATTCCAATCAACATTGTCAAAAGCTTTCTCCAAGTCTACAAATGCTAGAAACGTAGGTTTGCCCTTCCTTAATCTAGCTTCTAAGATAAGTCGTAGGGACAGTATTGCCTCACGTGTTCCAACATTTCTACGGAATCCAAACTGATCTTCCCCGAAGTCAGCTTCTACTAGTTTTTCCATTTGTCTGTAAAGAATTCGCGTTAGTATTTTGCAGCTGTGACTTATTAAACTGATAGTTCGGTAATTTTCACATCTGTCAACACCCGCTTTCTTTGGGATTGGAATAATTATATTCTTCTTGAAGTCTGAGGGTATTTCGCCTGTCTCGTACATCTTGTTCACCAGTGGTAGAGTTTTGTCAGGACTGGCTCTCCCAAGGCTGTCAGTAGCTCTAATGGAATGTTGTCTACTCCCGGGGCATTGTTTCGACTCAAGTCTTTCAGTGCTCTGTCAAACTTTTCATGCAGTATCATATCTCCCATTTCATCTTCATCTACATCCTCTTCCATTTCCATAATATTGTCTTCAAGTACATCGCCCTTGTATAGACCCTCTATATACTCCTTCCACCTTTCTGCTTTCCCTTCTTTGCTTAGAACTGGGTTTCCATCTGAGCTCTTGATATTCATACAAGCTGTTCTCTTTTCTCCAAAGGTCTCTTTAATTTTCCTGTAGGCAGTATCTATCTTACCCCTAGTGAGATAAGCCTCTACATCCTTACATTTGTCCTCTAGCCATCCCTGCTTAGCCATTTTGCACTTCCTGTCGATTTCATTTTTGAGACATTTGTTTTCCTTTTTGCCTGCTTCATTTAGTGCCTTTTTATATTTTCTCCTTTCATCAATTAAATTCAATATTTCTTCTGTTACCCAAGGATTTCTACTAGCCCTTGTCTTTTTACCTACTTGATCCTCTGCTGCCTTCACTACTTCATCCCTCAAAGCTACCCACATTCTTCTTCTACCGTATTTCTTTCCCCCATTCCTGTCTATTGCTCCCTTATGCTCTCCCTGAAACTCTGTACAACCTCTGGTTCTTTTAGTTTATCCAGGTCCCATCTCCTTAAATGCCCACCTTTTTGCAGTTTCTTTAGTTTTAATCTACAGGTCATAACCAATAGATTGTGGCCAGAGTCCACATACGCCCCTGGAAATGTCTTACAATTTAAAACCTGGTTCCTAAACTTCTGTCTTAACATTATATAATCTATCTGAAACCTGCCAGTATCTCCAGGCTTCTTCCATGTATATAGCCTTCTTTTATGGTTCTTGAACCAAGTGTTAGCTATGATTAAGTTGTGCTCTGTGCAAAATTCTACCAGGCGCCTTCCTCTTTCATTTCTTTGCCCCAGTCCATATTCACCTACTACGTTTCCTTCTCTCCCTTTTCCTACTACCGAATTCCAGTAACCCATTACTATTAAATTTTCATCACCCTTCACTATCTGAATAATTTCTTTTATTTGATCATACATTTCTTCAATTTCTTCGTCATCTGCAGAACTAGTTGGCATATAAACTTTTACTACTGTAGCAGGTGTGGGCTTTGTGTCTTATCTTGGCCACAATAATGCGTTCACTATGCTGTTTGTAGTAGCTTACCCACATTCCTATTTTCCTACTCCTGCATTACCCTTATTTGATTTTGTGTTTATAACCCTGTAGTCACCTGACCAAAAGTCTTGTTCCTCCTGCCACCACACTTCACCAATTCCCACTATATTTAACTTTAACCTATCCATTTCTCTTTTTAAATTTTCTAACCTACCTGCCCGATTAAGGGACCTGACATTCCACGCTCTGATCCATAGAACGCCAGTTTTCTTTCTCCTGATAATGACATCCTCCTGAGTAGTCCCCGCCCGGAGATCCGAATGGGGGACTATTTTACCTCCGGAATATTTTACCCAAGAGGACGCCATCATGATTTAATCATACAGTAAAGCTGCATGCCCTCGAGAAAGATTACGGCCGTAGTTTCCCCTTGCTTTCAGCCGTTCGCAGTACCAGCACAGCAAGGTTTTGGTTATTGTTACAAGGCCAGATCAGTCAATCATCCAGACTGTTGCCCCTGCAACTACTGAAAAGGCTGCTGCCCCTCTTCAGGAACCACACGTTTGTCTGGCCTCTCAACAGATACCCCTCCGTTGTGGTTGCACCTACGGTACGGCTATCTGTATCGCTGAGGCACGCAAGCCTCCCCACCAACGGCAAGGTCCTTGGCTCATGGGGGGAGGTTTGTGAAGGTAATTATTATAAAGTAAAAGAACGTGAAAGTATACAAAACATTTCACAAATTGTGGAAAATTGCTTCGCTCAATCCTGAAAGGAGGGAGGGTTCAGGGTGACGTGCTGGCTCTGTCAACATGGAAAAATCACTTCCCATTGGCCTTTCTTCAGTTGAGGAACATTCCTGAAACTGGTTGTGATGGTGCTGAATCCTGCCATGCCCTAGCAGAATGGCACCACTCTTCTACTGGAATACTTCAAGATTTCCAGAGAGGTCCCTGTAATCTCATCTATGAGGAGCAATTTCTTTCTTTTATAACACCTCAACCAAATGAGGTTTGGGACAGGGCTAACCACAAAATTTATATGCTGGGTTCTCTCCCATTTTTTGCAGTGGAGATGTTTGAAATCTTTACCACAATTGCTTAAATATACTCAGCAAAGGCTTTGTCTGCATCACTTTCAAAGTTTGAATGTTTTCCCTTCCAGACTCGTCATCTTTTCGAACACATGGGATCAGTTGATGTCACCCTGCCCTCCTGAATTGCTGAAGGTGGTCCCGATATCATGGTCAGGAGACAACTCAGGTGCTGCTGCCGTAGGTGTGGGTTGGTGTAATGGTGTGGAGGAGGGTAGGTGGTGGTTGCTGGTCAACTGTGGTAACTTCAAGCTCAGATGAAATGTTTTCTGAGAAAAGGGTTACTTTGTTGAGATTTTCCATTTAGGAAACATTTAGTTTTGGTGAGATATGACGGGTTGTAGGTAAATTACCAGTAGGGATGGCAACTACTTTTATGAAAGGCATCGCATCCATCACTTAATAAGGTTTCTTCTTTGTTGTTCCACCACCACTCAGTTTGAGCTTGAGATTCTCCATACACGTAACCTGCAGAGTTCTTCATTTTCCTTGAATTCAGTCACTGTAACCAAAAAACTAAATACATAGTTTCTGACTGATAAGGAAATAACTGTTTACAAATAAATATTTTTTCTCACTGTATTTTGAAGGCGATAATCTTTTCGCTTAACTGTACGCTTCATTTAAGATATTTCGCTACTGAGTGTACATTCATTTTGTTGGGACTATTTTTATCAGGCAGAGACTACAGTTGGGTCAACATTTGAAACCATGCAGATCATATGTAACTACTTTAAAGACACCTACATAACATGCCCTACTCAAGAACCTTGGAAAATAATTGCTGAGTGTTTTCAGACCCTATGGGACCTTCCAAACTGTATAGGCCAACAGATGGGAAACATGTTCACACAGAGAAAATCCCTAATACTGGTTAAACTAATTTTAATTATACATCATACCACACTATCATACTACTCGGATACTGTGATTCTAATGGTATTTTGATGGTAATTGAAACTGAGTTTGCTGCCAGAAACAGTACAGGAGGTATTTTCAGAACCTCGGCAATTAAAAGCATGCCACCACTCTCTTGGCTTTCCTTAGATGGCTATGATGGCTGTGTTTTTCCTCATTACTTTCTAGTAGATGAAGCATTCCCATTATCCCAATATTTACTAAGACCTTGCCCAAACCAGACTCCTGACAATATAAAATGAATATTCAATTACCACTTAAGCGGAGGTAGAAAATCAATTGAATGCACATTTGATATGATGATTGAAAAATTCCAATTATTTAATAAAAGTGTTCCAGTTATTGTGAGTAGATCTCATAAGCTCTGAAGTGTTCTATGCACTCTAAATACAAAAAAATTTATAGGCAATTACAAGGTAAATTACCTACATGACATGTCACCTGCTCGTCTTGCTCTAACTTTCCCATGCACTCCAGGACGCAAAAGATGGGCGTTGTTTGCAATGACTTCAAGACTATTATAAGATGAGAGCAAGTCGACCCGCTGGCAGTCAGCCTTTCACTTACATGAGCAGATGAAGAGGACAAAATCGTGTTGCAAATGAGTTGCATCATCGACGTGGGCGAATCGATCCATATGCAGGTGGCCGAACATTGAAAGAAACTTATTCGATGGTGGTAGTCACAGCAGAAAAGCAAGATGTTAAGGTGGAATTAATACAGCACCCGCAAAAAAGTAATGTGTATTTTGTTGTGTTTCGAGCCATAAAACTGAAAAAAGATGTATCAAACAGTAGCACCAGTTCGATGGTGGTGGGAGCCATGAGACGAGGTGTTGGTTTAGTTGCAGTCAGAGATGCAAGACAGAGGAAAGTTAAATCTAATGTGGTCAGAGCCTGTTCAATGGCAACAGAAGCTGCAAAACTGTGTGCTAATTTGGTTTCAGTTGGAGACACGAAATCAGAGGAATGTCAGAGTGGGAGACAACCCACGACAGAAAGAGGTAAGAACAGAGCAAAGGTTGATCACGAGCCCAAGAGGAACGAATTTTTACAGTGAGTGTTGCTGACAAAGGCCTTAATGGCTGAAAGCTATAATTGTGTGAATCTTTTCGTTGTGCCTATCACGACTCAGCATCTCCGCTATATGGTGAGTAGCAACTTTCCTTCTCTAATGTTTTGTTACATTCCATCCTGGATTTTCCATTGTTTGATTTTCACAGTGAGTGCAGGCATAAGGAATGTGTAATAAGTGTTCATTCCTAAGGAAGAAGTAAGACCATGAGTTTATGTACTGGAAGCACTGGTAATGGTAGAAGACAGCACATTAGTAATGAGTATGCTTTATGTGACAGGGGAAAGTATATCAATGAAGTGTCAATGAAGTGTCTGGTAGTGGTAGCCAAGGAAATACCACCTGATGACAAGTTTGAAGTACAGAAAGTGAGAAGAATACAAACAAAGACACTCATAAAATTGAGGGCTATTAAATTAAAATCTCAGAACTGAACATTTGACTAGCAAATAAAGTAAAGCCATTACAGAAATATGTATGGCATACAATGACAAATCTCACTTTTCAGGCATCTAGTTGATGCATACTGATGATGTAAGACATAAAATCAAGTTCCTCCTGGAAGCACAAGGACAGGTAACATGTTCCAAGCCATATCAAATACCACAGGCACAAAAAGAGGTCTTGAAAGAGGAAACTGATAAAATATTGTGAGGTGATGACACAGTTCCAAGTATAGTGCATGGAACTTTCCCCTAAATATGATCCCAAAGAAAATGGATGCTAGTGGGGGAAATTGGCAAATTGTAGCATACTATGGGTGCCTAAATGAAAATATCTGTTAGCAATATATATACACTCCTGGAATAGATTAAATTTTGGATGTGCTAGGTAAAGCCAAGTATTTCTCTAAACAGTTTATTTAGCTGAGAGGTATTATCAAGTACTATTAGATAAGAAAGATCAAGCATTACGAGTATAAGAGAATGCTGATGAGTTTGAAGATAGCCCCAGTGAAATCCAAAAATTTCATTAATTCAGTTTTAATGGGAATGCAAGGAGAAAGACATTCATGTAGCTAAATAATGTGATATTTTTTTTTTTCTTATCAGAAGAGAATAATAGCAGGCTTGAGGTGGTCTTTGACAGACTTAGGGGCTAAAATTTGAAATTGCAAGTAGATAAATGAAAATTCCAGCACAAGGAGATTACCATTTTGGGGCATGTTCTTACAGCAACCCTCCCTCCCCAATGCTGTAAGACTATGCCCCCAAAATGTAACATCCTTGTGCTGGAATTTGCATTTGCTGGGGATAATGCCTGATCAAAGGAAGGTAGTGTCATATTGAAGGTGCAGTGCTATGGCTATGTGATGTCAAAGTCTTACCCCCTCTTCAATTTTCACATTGAAAACATTGTGAATTTTTCTATGTAATTTGCCTTACAGGACATTTTCCTTCTGTAACCTTTTATTACTGTTAATGTACACTGCAGTGTTTTTCTATTGGTTTAAAGCAGTTTGTAAATCGTGTAATTTTACACAATGGCACTGTAGACTGCAATGCCCACTCTTGTGATACCATCTATTGTTAAAAATTTGCTCAACCGTATAATGATCAATAACCTTGTATCACTCCACTCATGTCATTACCTTCACACCATGTGACCATGGCTTCCAGTGGTGCATACAACTAATAAATCTACTGGTTGTTAACAGCTCCATGGCAACTCTCTTCTTATGTTTTCAGTGGTTTTGTTATGTGTCTATGGGGTTTTGTAAACCATTTTTATTTCTGGTGTATTTAAGGGATTTATTTCATTTCAGCAGATATCTGAAGATGGCAAATGCCAAAACATTTAATACTGGACTAATGAAGTCATTTTGCACACAGTCACTGGCTTTTCCCTGAGCAACTTACTCATAGACTGCAGACTACATCTCTATGTATGGTTATGGCTGAATTTCCATAATTATGTGGTTCAATCAATATGTCAAGAGAACATGAAGATACACGCTATTTAAATTTAATTGCATTTATCAGTTACAACTATGGACTGAGTAAATTTTATGAACAATATATATCATGCTCAGTTATGGAATGCAGTCAGAAATTTTAAAAATTAAAGGAAAGGGAGGGAGAAAAAAGAAAGGAAATCTACAGGAAGTAAACTAGATGCAAAGTTTTTAAAGAGATACCCCCTCTCATATGCAAATATACTGTCTGCAGTAAGTGGAAATTTCAGGCACAAAACCATGCATGTTGACTTTGTTGCTTGTTGGTAAACGTGTAAAATTTGTAGCGAAGGCTGATGATAGACCAATATAATAAAATAAAATATTGATCAGCAGGCCTCCAAATGTATTTATACATACATTTCTTGGTCTAATGACTAAGAGTGTAAGAGAAGGAAGATACTGATAATTAAATTCCTTCCATTGGAATCATCTTGCATTTGGGGGGGGGGGGGGGAGGAAGATAAGGAAAATTAAATTCAGTAACAACAACAACTGCCATGGGTGTATATCATCAATATAATAATCTTCTATAGCTGTAAGTCATAAAGACACAGTGATATCTTCCCCAAGGGATTGAGAGATTCTCTACTCCAGATAGTATAAATGAGGTATCAACTGCATATCAATCACTGCCCTACTGTGAAGGGCACCAAGTGACATGGGAAACAAGGAATATCCTGAACATAATATGGTTGGTTGGTTGGTTGGTTGGTTTGTTGGTTTAAAAGGGGGGGGGGACCAAACTCTGAGATCATCGGTCCCTTGTTCCCAGTAAAAAAGAAGAAAACAAAGAAGATGTATGGTATAATAACAGTAGAAAGGAAGAACCAGAAGAACAACAGGACAAAAAACACTACAATGGACAAAACAGGACAAGAAAACCATAGAGACATGCAAGAAACAAGGAGACGAGATTAAAAACAAGAAAGCAGATTACCATCGCTAGCTGACCATGAGAATAAAAAAGAAGGCAGCCACTCTGCAACACATTGAAACGTCCACCCTAAAAGCCCTCGGGTGGAGGACACAGAGGGACAAAGGACATGCGCTAAACCTTAGATCAAATGATAGAACACACCCTCACGAATAATACGTAAAACTAAAGCTGCGTTGAGGCATTGTTGCCCAACACCACAGTTATGGAGCTGGGAAAGTTTAAAGTTCGCAGCAGAGCGGGCTAAAAGTGGGCAGTCCAGCAAGAGGTGGATGACTGTCATTTGCGAGCCACACCAACACTGACGTGGGTCCTTGTGACGGAGAAGGGTACCATGTGTGAGCCACATATGGCCAATGTGGAGCCAACAAAGGACAATTGATTCCCTGCGAGAAGCCCGCAGGAAAAACTTCCAAACATTTGCTGTCTTCGTAATGACATGCAGTTTGTTGTGCATACTGTTATACCAATCCGTCTCCCAAAGTCGAAAAATCTTGCTGCGTAAGACAGAGCGCCGGCCAGTTTCAGAGATGCCAATCTCCAGGAGAAGTTTACGCATAGCCTGTTTGACAGCCTGTCAGCAAGTTCGTTACCTGGGATTTCGATGTGTCCTGGGGTCCACACAACCACCACTGAACGACTGGGCCATTCCAGGGCAGAGATGGAGTCCTGGATGTTCGCTACCAAAGGATGGCGAGGGTAGCACTGGTCGACAGCTTGTAAGCTACTCAGGGAATCAGAACAGAGAAGAAATGACTCACCAGAACAGGAACGGATGTACTGAAGTGCACAAGATAGGGCCATGAGCTCTGCAGTGAATACACTGTAGCCAGCAGGCAAGGAATGGCAATCAGGTGTTGGCATACGGAAAAGGCTGTTCGGATGGCAGACTTGAGGGCACAAGATTATCAGTGGTACAGTGACCCTGGCAAAAGCCACCCTGACATGGAGCCAGTAGGCCATTTCAGTCCAGGACCCAACCCAACCACCAAAACACCATACATTCCTGCAGCTTACAGAGAATGTTGGTGAGGCTGATGGGCCAATAGATACACACATTAAGCGGATTTTTACCAGGTTTTAGCAGCAGAATGATGGTGCTCTCCTGCCATTACAATGGAAAGATGCCATCACACCAAATCCAGTTGAAGATGAGGAGATATCGCTTGTAGTCAGACAACAGATGTTTAATGTGGATCCAATCCGGCTCAGGAGCTGTGTGAGGGCAGTGCGCAAGGGTGCTGAGGAGCTCCCACTCTGTAAATGGGGCGTTATAGGGTTCACTGTGACGTGTAGTGAGCGAGAGTACTTCCTTTTCCATTAGCCGTTTGGGGGAGCGAAAGGCTGGGGGGTAGTTCTCCGATGCAAGATGCTCAAGCATATTGCTGAGCAAAGTGCTTGGCAATCGCGTTTACATTGTAGAGAGCATGCCATTGATGTTAACACAAGGGACACCTGTTGGGGTCTGGTAGCCAAAAAGACATCTCATCTTCATCCAGACTTGGGAAGGTGACACAGGGCACCCAATGGTCGACACAAACCACTCCCAACACTCCTGTTTCTATCGTTTTATAAGCACGCGAACACGGGCACTGAGCCACTTAAAAGCTATTAGGTTCTCTAGGGAAGGGTGCCATTTATGTCACTGTAGAGCTTGCCGACACACTAATTGCCTCAGCAGCTTCTGGCGACCACCTAGGGAATGTCTTTTGGGCACCCTAGAGAACACGGGATCGCATTTTCCATCGCAAAAATTATAGTTGTAGTGACCTGCTCAATCACAATATCGATGGCATCATGTGGGGGAGATTCAACGGTGACAGCAGCACACGTGAAGGCTACCCAGTCTATGTTGTTTAAAGGCATCCTTGGGCATCCGGGGGAGTGACAGGAATATGGGAAAGTGGTCACTACCACACAGGTTGTCATGTGCTCTCCAGTGGATAGATGGGAGGAGTCCTGGGCTGCAAACTGATAAATCAATGGCTGAGTAACTACCATAAGCCACACTGAACTGTGTGGCAGCCCCAGTATTTAAGAGGCAGAGGTCGAGTTGGGCCAGCAAATTTTCGACATCTCTGCCATGGCCAATAAGCATGATGCTACCCCTCAAGGGGCTATGGACGTTAAAATATCTCGAAAGTAGGAAAGCTTCAGGGAGTTGATCAATCAGTGCAGCCAACACATTCAGGGGTACCGCACCATCTGGAGGAAGATATACATTGCAGACACTTATTTCCTGCATCATCCATATGAGTTTGAAGTGGCACAGGTTCACTACATACCGAGTTCAGAACATAAATGCAAACTTCACCTGACACTATTATATTCGCTATGGTTCTTGTACTATCCCCTGTAGCAGCAAAGGGCAGGTGTCGACATTGCAGGAACCAGGTTTCCTGGTTTAATAGTTGTTGTAGCTCAGCCAGGTGGTGGAAAAAACCGCCGCAATTCCACTGGAGGATGGCGTGATCACGATGCTGGCAAGGCATGGAACACTCAATGAGGCAGTCTATGCCTCAGGGTCACCTGCTGCAACTGACATTTCCTGAACAGTCTATATCAATTGTGTCTGAGGGTCTGGTGAGATCTAGATCCTCAGCAGACACCACATTCTTCACATCATCAGATGCAGAGCTTGTAGGGGTGTGGTTGCCACTGCAGTTCCCCTGGTCTTGGGGGTCTTCTTTCTGGTTTTCTCTTGGTGATATATGGGTTTCTCTGACAGGGAGGGCTTCACTGATTCAGTCTCTGGGACTGAAGATGATTATAAAGCCCTATGACCAGCTGCTTTTGGGCTTTTCAGCCACTGTTGGGTGTTATCTTTCCCACTAGCAGGAACCTGGGAAGGGAGTGACCCAAGGGACCCCTTCCTAGCGAGAGGAGCCAAAGAAGACTTACACTTCTACGGCTGAAAAGTGGGGATTAGTGTCTCCGGCAGTCGAGGGGGGGGGGGGGGGGGGGGGGACGACAGTGCTCCCAAGGTATGTGGTGCGGGAACAACAGGGAGGGAAGTGGCCCCCCACTATCAAGGGGCAGGTGTAATCGTCCGGCTCTGACAGCCAACGAAATACGCGGAACTGATGGGGCTACTATTGTTTTCGTAGTGGCGGCATAAGCAGAGGTCATAGCCACAGGAAGTAGGTGCTCAAATTTCTTCTTGGCCTCAATGTAGGTCAGTCGGTCCAGGGTCATGTATTCCATGATTTTCCTTTCTCACTGTAAAATCCTGCAGTCTGGTGAGCAAGGGGAATGATGCTCTCCGCAGTTGACAGAGATGGGAGGTGGGGCACATGGAGTATTGGGATGGGATGGATATCCACAATCTCGACATGTGATGCTGAAAGTACAGAGGGAAAGACATATGCCTGAACTTCCAGCACTTAAAGCACCGCCTTGGGGGAGGGATATATGGCTTGACATCACAGCAATAGACAATCACCCTGACCTTCCCCGGTAATGTTTCACCCTCGAAGGCCAAGATGAAGGCACCAGTGGCAACCTGATTATCCCTCTGACCCCGATGGACGTGTCAGGTGAAATGAAGTCCTCGTTGCTATAAATTGGTGCGCAGCTCGTCGTCAGACCGCAAAAGAAGGCTCCTTCAGAATATAATATCCTGGATGACATTTAAGCTCTTATGAGGCATGATGGTAACAGAAACATCCCCCAGCTTTTCACAAGCCAGTAATGCCAGTAACTGGGCAGAGGATTCTGTTTTTATCAGACTGACCCTGATCGCATTTTGGACAAGCCCCCCATCTCCCCAAACTTTCCCTCTAAAAGCTCTAGAAGAAACTGAGGCTTCACTGATACAAAGGAGTCCCCGTCAGCTCTGGTACATACAAGGTACTGGGGCGAATAAGGTTCGCTGCCATCCTTAGCCTGTCATTACTCCCACAGTGTGGCCACGGAGGGCAACGATTTAGGATCATACTTCTTTGCATTGTACTGAGACTTCGAATGCTTAGAGACTGCTGACGTTTGATCACCAGCAAGTGATGATGTGGTATGCTTCATTGTGCATCCTCCGCCCTGATGCCATCCACTCCGACCAGGGGCCCTGCGTGCCACCCTGCTGCAGCAAAGGCCACCTGGCAGGATGGCCATTGCTGGGAGTCCTGATGCCCCAAGGTGACGGCCATCTACTCCTTGGCATACATGTGGAGTTAACAGCGCAGGGATCAGCAAAGCAATCCCTGTGTAGTCACGGGGCTACCACCAACAGGTTACATGGTGGCCCCAACACGACTGGCTACCGTGCTGGATATGAGGTGCAAAGAATTCCATGGTCATCACGGGTGCAGGCAACGACACTACATAGTGGGTGGAGGAAATCGCACCCAGGAAGGTGTCCTCACTCAAGAGATGGAGGATGAGTGGGATTGCAATGCCACAATGAGAAAGTGGTTTAACGACCTATTTACATGATGCACCACGTAAGGCGCCCTTTCCCAATTGGGTCACTCTTCGGGAAAATTTGAAAAGTGGAGGTCAAACCCTACAGGGGACCACAACAAGAAGGCCGAAAGGTGAGAGACTCCTTTTAGTCGGCTCTTACAATAGGCAGGAATACCTCAGGCCTATTCTAACCCCTGGGCCTGCAGGGGTAACATAATATATTTTAACATGTTTTCATTTATTCACATATGGGTATTCTTCACATTCATATACTACTAACAAGCTATTTGCTTTTCATTAAATATCTCTTCCTAATCATGAGGTCACTGTCTGATATACAAGCATTATCAATGCTATTTTCTTCAATGTAATTTCTATTGATTTCCAATTGTTGAACGAATGAGAATGTGTGTTGGACTCAACACAGCAGCACAAATATGCACACACAATTGCAAAAATAATTTCTTTTGGAGACAATCATTTTGGGTTATGAATGCTTTTTTCTCAGATTTGTTCCCAGTAGCAGTTTCTCAAGCTGTAACAAATGTCAGATTTGGCATTATACATTATAAATACAAAACCATGAAGGAAATCAACAAAAGACTCATGAAAATAATGACAGACTTCCCATGACATGAGAAATCATGCTGCTCTATCTGACACAGGGGCAGCTATGTAATAAATTTCAGACTCTGCCTGTAGAAATTATGAGCATGTTGTGATTTCCCTAACAGTCTGCAACCAAAGCATCTCTGAGTCAGCTTTCTTGACTGTTATTTTAGTATGCAGCACATTACTGAGCAGTGACAGTTTGAAGTCAGTTATTCACTCTTGCTATACTTTGAAGAGCTGTTGTATGTGTGCGCCTGCTTCTACAACACGCTATGTGACTTGGAGAGAAAAAAAATTACAGACGTAATCAGTTTTTACAATTCTGTTGCTGCAATGTGCTTCCATAGTTGTCTTGGTTGCAAAAGTTTGTCATGAAATGGGTGACAATTTGACAGATGAAGAAATTATGAGCCCGCTTGAAGAATCTGGATCAGATATTGACAATTGTTTTGAAACTGATAACAGAATTTCTTACAGAGATGGTAAATATAATTATCAGCCAGTGTGAAATAGTATCACAATTCCATTCACAGTAGCTTTACTGACCCACATCTTGTATTTTGAATGTAATATTGAGTGATCTGAAAATGGAAATGAACCATCACATGAATTAGAAGTGAGCTCCCATTCAACAGGGCAGAACACAATGGCAGTAGTCTCAAAGCAACATCAGTGCCTGGGTAATTGATGATGAGATCCCAGTTGCTAGTTTTTGAAAATGGAAGTAACATTTTGGCTCCTATGACTGCTGAAAGCATCAAATTTGACTGTTGGTGCCTGTTTATTGACAGGAATATGATGAAATGTACAAAAACTGAAAGAAACCACTATGCAGGATAAGCTATTTGTAAGCTGCAGTGCAAAAGTAAAATAATACCCAAGTCACCTTATACCAATTGGTCTGCTGTTAAGCAACATACAATGTCTCAGTTTTTTATTGTAATTATTCGCATTCGTCTTTGTAGACCATCCAAATATTACAGACTACTGAAGTCATTAGGTATTATCGAATTCATCTTTAGCAGCAAAAATCATGTGAACAACACTGACAATTACATACACAGGGATAACCAAACCACAGTCCTTTGCAAAAAATCTGGCCTTTTTATTTCCACTTCATACTGAAAAGCAAGAGCAATTTTTATCCCAACAAGGAGTTGACAGCTGAAGGTTTATGTCCTTTTAGAGGAAACATTCAATTTAGTGTACATATCAAGAACAAGCGATAAACCTTCACAAAACACCATCAGGAAAATCTAAGACGCTGGAACAGCTGAATTGTTAATCAGTCTTTCATATGATTTGTTTTTTTAATTAAAGCATGGGGCTAGGGAGGTGGATGGCTGAAAGTAAGTGAGCAGTTTGTATTACCAAAAGTAATATCACTTTCACTCTTAATCATACACGCATAGGCATTGCAAACATCTGCACACGGGCAGCCCATTGTAAACTTTAACCAAACAAGCCAAATGGGTACAGTGCAAAGCTTTTCTTTTTTAGTTATTCTGCAACAGGCTATGTTTTGAAATGTGAACGTACACTAGTGCAAGGGAAAAACATAATATTGCAGATTCAGTAGTCCTCCATTAGGGCAACCATTATCTACATAAGGGTCATACATTGTACATGATCACTTTTATACTATCTGGAAGACAGACTGATGAGGGCACTGTTGACACAGTGATGAGGAATTCAAATAAAGCAAACTAAGAAGAGGTCAAATGGTATTCAAGAGAAATTCTGTGTAAGCACTTCGCTGGAAAAACACTACAAATGTGTGTGCCCGGTCTCAAAAATACAGCAAGACAAGTAGTGTCACCAACACAAAATCCAAAGATGGAATGGTAGAAAAGTTGAAGCCTGATCTCATACTTTATCATTGACTACAAGAAACTTAGGCCTGTCTCACAAACAAACTATCTTAATTAGATTTATGGTGAACATAGGAAAATAAAATTCCTGGGAAAGCAGCTAACTACTTTAGTGGAAATGAGAAGCAGTGCTCTACAGCAAGCAATCCCACATCTCATTGACAAACAGCAAGAAGTATGCTTCAAGATATTGTATTGTTTATTCTGAGAAAGGCACACACACTACTGGAAATGAATGGGAAGAGAAATCAGATGGTGGCGTGAAGAATACAAAGTACGGCCCTATCTATCCAACCGTTTCAAGCAGTGTCTCACACAATCAGATTTCACTCTGTGAAAACAGACAAATTCAATGAAATAATTTCATGCATTTCTTATGTAAAATTCTCACATACTGTACGTACACATTTTTTCTACCTCTTAATCTCCTAATGTTTGAAATATAATTATTCTGTAAACATGTAGTGAATTTCAAAACACCTCAAATAAATGTGGAGGTAAACGATGATGGTATATACATCAATAAAAAGGTTTTGTTTCACTACTTCACCTTGGTAGCAGAAGCTATACAAAGAAGTCGAAAAACTGTATGGTCTCTGGGGGAATGCAGCAGCCACCGTGGACTGGAATGTATTAAACATTACATGTGGAGCTCTGCCTACAGAGGCATTGAGATATATAATGGTTTATTGCCCCCACAATCTTGATTTTTGTGGGTTCTCCAAAAATACTCTTGATCTCTCCAGACAACTTGGCAAGTTACTAGGCACGCAATTTTCTAAATGTGAGTATAATTAACTGTAAGTTGCAGTCAACAACAATGAGGAAAAATCATAAGATTACGATGACATAAACCATACAACAAAATTGAGAAGTGCTATACTGCCACACACAACAAAGATACAATCAGAACTCTAAGACTGACAACGACAGTAGAAGAATTTGGGGCCTTTTTACAATAGAAATAGTCCAAATCAAAAAGAGGTACGTAAATTTAGAAGTGATTTCTTCCACAATGGTGAATAATTAGAATAACCCTCAAGGTTAACAGAAATTATGTATATCACAAATTAGTCATTTACATGAAGTTTTACAGAAAAACCTATGGTAAAAATGCCAAATCTACTAAATGATTTGTTAACATATGGAGTGTCAAAAGTTTAGTATGGTGTGTTTATGAGTAAACTGAAAATCAAATTAATAATATTTTTTGGATACATATTCCGGACTTCAAACAAACATTACACTGGACAGAAAAGACATGTCTACTTAGCAAGTGATAAAAAACTGAAATACAGTTGACATAGAAAGAAATTAGAAAACATACTGAATCTCCAGCTTTTACATTTTTCAGGCAGATACCCATAAGGTATTAAACCGCCAGAAAATTACAAAACTTCTAGACGCTGTTTGTTTAGGACTATCCATCCACATGCCTGTCAACCTAGCACTGCCTCATACAAGCAATGTACCTCAGCACTTAACTACAATACTGATGGGACTGTGTGTAACATTTTCTGCCTTTTCCTCTACACCAAGTACACAATGCATGAAGCGCCCATTAACATTAATCATATATATCATATTTTCTTGTTTGAATGGCTGTCCAGTACACATTTCTTTCCATATTTTCATTCATTTTTAAATTCTGAATTTAAATCAGATACAAATTGTGAATAATCAGCTCAAAGAATCAATGGTTATCTTTTTATCACGTCTACACTTGAAAGAGATTGTCTAGTGCAGACTATTTACGCTCTGACCTTTAACATACCAGCTACCATCCCAACATTAGTTGATAACCGAATCAACAACAATCAACATCATGGGTACAAAAAGAACAAAAAAACACAAGCCAGAGGCATAATTACAGAAACCAGTACCTGTATGTTAGAAGTATTGATCCTGGCTGTTGAGACACTTGGCCCACTGTGAGAAGGCTCTGAATGACTGTCTAAAAATTCCCAGGGCTGCGATGTTAAGCAGTTCCACAGGCACAGCTGGACGTTGCCCTCCACACGAATGCAGGAAAGGTTATGCTGACATTCCTCTTTGACCAAAATGGCCCCCTTCTGATTCGCTTCCTGGAGCATGGAACAGTGAATTCTCAGTGTTACTCGCAAACCTTGACCACTATTCGCCAAGGGATCAAATCAAGATAACCAAGCAATCTCATCCATGGAGTCATTCTTCTCCATGACAATGCAGAGCCTCATACTGCCAACAGTCATGGCACTCCTACACAAATTCAAATGGGGGGGGGGGGGGGGTCTTGCCCACCCTCCATACAGTCTAGACTTCTCTCACTGCAATTACGACATTTTTGGTACCCTTAAAAAGGCTCAAGGGGGCAGGGGGGGGGGGGGGGGGGGGCGCTAACGGGTCACCTTGGACGACGATGTCCAGCTGTACGTGTATGAGACAGCCATTCACCATCTTGTGTCACAGTGGGACAAGTGTCTCAACAGCCAGGATCAATACTTCTAACATACAGATACTGGTTTCTGTAATTAGCCTCTGGCTCGTTTCTTTTTCAATGCCCCTTACAACAAAATAGTCCTTAGGTGACAATCTTGAATCTTCCATAGTAAGAACATATGTGCAGTGCAGTGATCCTCGTTCACCTGATGTCTTCAGTATAACTGTACTCCATTCCAAAATAAAAATCCTCAGGTATCTTCTGTGTTTCTTCCACGAGTTTTGTTTATTTTTGTTCCTGTGTGGTTGTCAGATGAGACGTCATCTCTTTTTCTATTTTGTCTTGGATTTCCTGCAATCATTCAACAGTAGTGCTTCACACAATGAAGCAGAATAATTTGTGAATAACAATTCATGCAGTTATAAACCAAACTACATCAACTGTCCACTTTTAGCCAATGTTAAACAACACACACTGTTAGCGTCACCACATGCTGTGTGTTCATTAAATAATATATGTATGGTACCTAAACACGTTAATTTAACATTTCTGTAGATATTATGCTAATTGAAAGTTTACTTTTTCTTTTCTCTCAATCACACAGTGCAGAAGTTACATACAAAAAGTGTATCAACTGAGGCATTCAACACAACTACATGAACTCAACCAAACTGTCACATTCCAACCTAACCTAGATTTAAGGAGTGCTCCTGGAAGTGTGATAGGACAACTATTGTTCTCTATATACAGAAACGATGGGAAAAAAATCAGCAGTTGACTGCTTATGATATCTTGTTGTAAAGTAAGGTGTTGAAGTTGGGTGACTGTAGAAAGATATATTACGGTTTAGACAAAATTTCCAGTTGGTTTCATAAACAGCAGCTACCTCTAAATGTAGAAAAATGTAAGCTACTGTGGGTGAATAGGAAGATCAAATCTGTAATGCTCAGATACAGTATTATTCGTGTCCTACTTCATGCAGTCAAGTCATGTGAATATCTGGACATAATATTGCAAAGTGATACGAGATGGAACAAGCATGTGAGAACTGTAGCATGAAAGGCAAATGGTCAACCTTAGTTTATTGGGAGAATTTTAGGAAAAAGTGGTTCACCTGCAAAGGAGACTGCATAGAGGATGCTGGTGCGACCTATTCTTGAGTGCCACTCGAGTGTTTGGGACCATACCAGTTTGGACTGAAGGAAGACATTGAAGCATTTCAGAGGCAGACTGCTAGATTTGTTTCCGGCAGGTTTGAACAACATGTAAGTGTTAGGGGGATGCTTCGGACACTCAAATAGGGATCCCTGGATGGAAAGCTGTGTACGATTCAAGAAACACTGTTCAGAAAATTTAGAGAACCAGCATCTGAAGCTGACAATTCTACTGCCGCCAACTTACATTGTACTCAAGGATCATGAAAATATGATAAATTAGGGCTCATATGGAGGCATACCGACAGTAGTTTTCCCCTTGATCTATTCGAGAGTAGAAAAGGGAAGGAAACTACAAGTAATGGTACAGGGTACCCTCCGCCATGCACCACATGGCGCCTTGTAGAGTACCTATGTAAATGTAGACCTTGTGCTACACTACAGATCAGAATGTCACCCCATCCAAGAATTTTTATACACATCACCACATATAAGGTTTCGCATTCACATTTGCTGGATAACCCAGACTCTGGGCTACGTTGGTGACCAATCTGTCGACCTGACTTAAAATCCAAAAACTAATAAAAACGCATAAGAATTACCATCATTGCTCTGTTTTCGCCCTATGACGTCACATGTCATCTTTCTGTCACGAGACAAATCCGACATTCTGTATCGGTAGGTTCTGCTGATTCCAAAATGCTACCTGCAATAAACGTAATATTTTAGCATGTTTTAAAAGTTTCTTGCTTTCTGGTCGTCTCCATGAAGATATGTTAGGGCCTTTTGAGTGAATACGTCTTGTTCGTTTGGATTACGCTCACCTTCCAGACGGCGGATAACTGTGAAATGACTGCAAGATAGGTAGAGCACTTGCCCGCGAAAGGCAAAGGTCCCGAGTTCGAGTCTCGGTCGGGCACACAGTTTTAATCTGCCAGGAAGTTTCAACTGCAAGATAATCCGACAATGGTGTGGTCATTTTTTTCCATATGACGGCCTTCTCCTGACTAATATTTTACGAATATAGCACGAAGGAAAGATTATAAAGACAAATTTGGCGTGTACAGTGTTATGACGAAAATCGCGAAATATTTCGATTACCGTTGGTGTGAGAGATCCATTTTTGAGTAACTGACGTTGACACGCACATTTTCTTGAGCACGGAAGCGTTCGCAAGAGGATGGCACGGGCCACAACCCAGGTTTTAAACAAAATCGTTGGCAAAACTCAATACAAATTATTAGAGACACTATTAAGATTACAGGCCGTACTCAGCATTAGAAACGCAGAAGGAGAACAGCAGTATCACGTATGGCAATGCTTAACATAAATGTAGAAATTACTTAAACTGAGGGCATGCGAGTGGGCTCTGCCTTCGTGTGACGCTCATTAGAGATTTCGCTAAACAAATTCCGCGAAGTTGAAGCAGTAGTTTTCTGACAAATCACACCGTATACAAAAATCAACAATTAATTTGGCTGTAGAACTCACCATTTTTATAGCAGCAGCAAGAGACCTCTTTTTCAAGCAGCGAAAAACCTCTTTTTCAAAATCACACTGTCACTGTCTTTCAAAAATCAAAACACACCAAAGATGATACGATATACAAGTAGTTTACAGAATCAGCGATATAATCATGTAACATGTGAAACACGAAGAACTCTCAGTGCGTCAGTGTATCTAATTGTAAGTATGTATTGAAACAAATATTTCATCTGATATCTGAAATAGAGTAATTATATTTTTCTAAAAATCCGTTTGTCAAGGTCTTTCTGTCTCTACTGGCAATATGAATTTCAATCTAGTATCTACGGATACGCATATGAGTGTCTCGCGCCAGAAATGCCTCGTTGCTTTGACATTTGGGACCGGGAAATGGTATCACTTGATAAGCCACTGTACCGGGTTGTTATAATTAAACTTTCCCTATTTAACACATTGTGACACCTAAACTAATTATCTTAAGAGTACCAAACCTAGTAGAATTAATGTTCTGAGTATGGGATGCATAAATTCCATGGATCACAGCGCCACCGTCCAATTCCAACAATGGCGGAATAGGTTGGTTTTAGGGGAGGAGACCACACAGCGAGGTCATCAGTCTCATCGGATTATTGAAGGATGATTAAGGAAGTCGGCCGGGACCTTTCAAAGGAACCATCCCGACATTTGCCTGGAGCGATTTATGGAAATCACGGAAAACTTAAATCAGGATGGCCGGATGCGCGATTGAACCGTTGTCCTCCCGAATGCGAGTCCAGTGTGCTAACCACTGCGCCACATCGCCACATCGCTCGGTCCAACTATGGCCACCAGGTGCCGTGATCATGACTCTGATGTGATTGTGATTTTATTTCGTGTTCCAGAGGTCCAACTGTGTTGGGTTTACAAGGATGTGGAATGTGTAAGTTTTTTCTTCATATACAATATGATAATCTTATAGTATTTACAGACATTTGAGTACATAAGTATATAAAAATTTATACAGTAATTTCTTTGAGTAGCAATATTGAAAAAAGAAGATACATATTTTCTTAGAATCATAAAAGCATTATGAAACACAGATGCAGAACACAAACAGATACAGAGCTCAAGTTGAATAGCATTTTAAATGGCATATGTAAAATTGTATTATGTAATATTAACATCTTACAATTTATTTATTTAAGAATTCATCCATCTAGATTGTAAATAGCTTTTTCGCTCGGAAATATTTTTAATGCTTTCATAAACTTACTCATGTTATGATTCTCTGTCTTTATTTCAGGAGGAAGAGCATTGAAGAGTTGTGTTCCAGTGTTGTTGACACCCTTTTGCACCAAGCTCAGATTTCTGTGCTCACTGTATATGTCATTCTTCCTCCATGTATTATGCTCATGATAAGTACTGTTTTGTTGAAACATCTCTATATTTTTACAGACAAAACACATGAGAGAAGAAATATATTGGCATGTAGTTGGGTATATTTTAAGTTTCGAAAGCTATTTCTACATGAGTCTCTTGGGCGCAGTCCACATATAATTCTTAAAGCTCGCTTCTGTGCAATGAACGCTTTACTTGCTAATGGCTGGTTGCCCCAAAAAATAATGCCATATTCAATGACTGAATAGCTATGGTATACCACTTTTGCAGTGTTAGGTTCGACATATGTAGTGAGAACATGTGGAGCATATGTAGCAGAGCTAAGCCTCTTACAGAGCACTGTACTCCAAGAAATTTTGTTGTTTCCAATCCTTCTATTGACTGATTACCACATGTGACACTTAATTCTCCCTCTCTTTCTGTTTTTGTACAGAACTGAGTAAAATTGGTCTTTCTGGAATTTAATAAGAGACCATTCATCTTGAACCTATTAACCCATCTGAGAATATGTGATTAATGGATTCCTCAAAATTACTGTCTGTTATACTGTGCATGAAAATTGTGGTATCATCATCAAATAAAGTAAATTTACACGACAGGCTTGTACATGATGGTAGATGATTTTAAAAAGTCAAGAATAATAGTAGCCCAAGAACTGAGCCCTGAGGCACTCCACACGTGTTGGAACTCTATTCTGAATGTGGAGAAACATCACATACTCCAACTGAGCTATTAAAGACAACTTTTTGTTCTTTGTCTTGGAAATAGGACTGTAGCCCGTTACCTGCAACACCACTTATTCCTAATAATTTTGCTGAGAACTTCATTCTTCATGAGATGATCAGTAATTCTTACACATATTAGCTCTTCTCGAATTTTAGAGAAAGCTGACAGCAAAGAGATAGGTTGATAGTTAGTTAATTCAGTTTTATCAACTTTTTGTGTAGCAGCTTCACAATGGCACACTTAAGTCTACTGTAAGCAACACCTTTTTGAAGTGAAGCATTGAAAATATGACAGGGAATGTTTCTTATCCACACTCAAACATATTTCAGCATATTATTAGAAATATTATCAACCCTTGCAGAGCTTTTACTTTTTATAGACATGATGATTTTTTAAATTTCATATACAGTGACAGCATTAATGTGAATTTCTGGAATTGTGTTTGAATATACAACTTGGCAAAGAACCAATCTGTTGAGTTACTAATAGGAAGTTTTTATTAAAAATCTCAGCCCCACCTTCTGAGTTAACTACTGAGGTTCCTTCACATCTGATTTTATTTACATCTTCTCTGATTGTTGTATCTCTTCCTGTTTCTTTTTCACAATGCTCCAAATTGTTTTTATTTTATTATTAGAACTATCTGTTTTCTTCTCATAATAAAGGACTTTTGGTTTCTCTATTAGTTTCTTTAAAATTTCCAGTATAATCTATAGTGTTCCCATTTTTCTACGTCTTTACACAATCTTATTGTAGCACAAGTTTCCCTTTTGGTTTATATGACTGTTTTATACCTTTTATAATCCAAGGCTTACTTACAGAATAGGGAGCGCTGTTTCTCACCCATTTCTTTATAAATATTTCTTCAAAAAGAGCACAGAATTCATATATAAAACATTTAAATTTAGTATCAATATTGTCAAGGCCACAGACTGAAGACCAGTCCATTTGCTACAACCTATGGTTGAAAGTTTCTTTGCCTCTTTGGTCATTACTGTTATGAACTTACATTGAGTTAATATTGTTTTTTAAACAGATTAACATCTTAAAGAGTGAGTACTTGTCCATCATGATATGAGAGCCCACTTATAACCTGCCTGATAATGTAATTCTGATGTCTACTTACATCTAAAAAAAAGTTACTATTTGATCAAAAATATCCAGATACCTGGCTAAAAATGACTTACAAGTTGGTGGCGCCATCCATCGGTAATGCTGGAATTAAATGTGGCGTTGCCCACAATTAGCACTGATGACAGCTTTCACTCTCGCAGGCATACATACAATTAGGTGCTGGAAGGTTTCTTGGCGAATTGCAGCCCATTATTCACGGAGTACTGTACTGAGGAGAGGTATCGATGTCTGTCGGTGAGGCCTGGCACGAAGTCAGCATTCCAAAACATCCCAAAGGTGTTACGTAGGATTCAGGTCAGGACTCTGTGCAGGCCAGTCCGTTACAGGGATATTATTGTCTTGTAACCAGTCCGCCATTGGCCGTGCATTACAAACAGGTGCTCGATCATGCTGAAAGATTCAATAGCCATACCCGAATTGCTCTTCAACAGTGGGAAGCAAGAAGGTGCTTAAAACATCAATGTAGGCCTGTGCTGTGATTGTGCCACACAAAACAACAAGGGATGCAGGACTCCACATGAAAAATACGACCACACCATAACACCACCACCTCTGAATTTTACTGTTGACACTGCATACGCTGGCAGATGACGTTCACCAGGCATTCGCCATACTCACACCCTGTCATCGGGTCGCCACATTGTGTACCATGATTCGTCACTCCACACAACGTTTTTCCACTATGCAATCGTCCAACGTTTAAGCTCCTTACACCAAGTGAGGCGTCTTTTGGCATTTACCAGCGTGATGTGTGGCTTATAAGCTTCCGCTCGACCATGAAATCAAAGTTTTCTCCCATCCCGCCTAACTGTCATAGTACGTTCAGTGTAGCCTGATGAAGTCTGGAATTCCTGTGTGATGGTCTGGACAGATATTAGCCTTTGTCACATGTAATTTACATACCAACTTCATAGACAATATTTTATACAGGGTGAGTCACCTAACATTACTGCTGGATGTATTTCGTAAACCACATTAAATACTGACGAATAGATTCCACAGACCGAACATGAGGAGAGGGGCTAGTGTAATTGGTTAATACAAACCATAAAAAAATGCCTGGAAGTATTTTCTTTAACACAAACCTACGTTTTTTTTAAATGGAACCCCGTTAGTTTTATTAGCACATCTGAACATATAAACAAATACGTAATTAGTGCCTTTTGTTGCAGTGTAAAATGTTAATTACATCCGAAGATATTGTAACCTAAAGTTGACGCTTGAATACCACTCCTCCACTGTTCGATCGTGTGTATCGGAGAGCACCAAATTACGTAGGGATCCAAAGGGAACAGTGATGGACCTTAGGTACAGAAGACATTGGAACAGCACATTACGTCCACATACTAATACCTTTTTATTGGTCTTTTTCACTGACACACGTGTACATTACCATGAGGGGTGAGGTACACCTACACACGTGGTTTCCGTTTTCAATTACGGAGCGAAATAGAGTGTGTCCCGACATGTCAGGCCAATAGATGTTCAATGTGGTGGCCATCATTTGCTGCTCACAATTGCAATCTCTGGCGTACACGCCGCAGTACATCTGGTGTAATGTCGCCACAGGCTGCCACAATACGTTGTTTCATATGCTCTGGGGTTGTAGGCACATCACGGTACATATTCTCCTTTAACGTACCCCACAAAAAGAAGTCCAGAGGTGTAAGATCAGGAGAACGGGCTGGCCAATTTATGCGTCCTCCACGTCCTATGAAACACCCGTCGAACATCCTGTCAAGGGTTCAACCTAGTGTTAATTGTGGAATGTGCAGGTGCACCATCATGCTGATACCACATACGTCGACGCGTTTCCAGTGGGACATTTTCGAGCAACGTTGGCAGATCATTCTGTAGAAACGAGATGTATGTTGCAGCTGTTTGGGCCCGTGCAATGAAGTGAGGACCAATGAGGTGGTCGCCAATGATTCCGCACCATACATTTACAGTCCACAGTCGCTGTCGCTCTACCTGTCTGAGCCAGCGAGAATTGTCCACAGACCAGTAATGCATGTTCCGTAGATTCGCTGGCCTGTGGTTTGTGAAACCCGCTTCATCAGTAAACTGCAACGCATTCTCTGTTAATGCCCATTGACAGAATTGCACTCTATGATTAAAGTCATCACCATGTAATTGCTGATGTAGAGACACATGAAACGGGTGAAAGCAGTGACGATGCAGTATGTGCATGACACTACTTTGACTCAGTCCACCGGCTCTCGTAATGTCCCGTGTATTCATGTGTGGGTTCATGGCAACAGCAGCTAACACACCAACTGCACCCGCTTCTCCTGTGACGGGCCTGTTACGGACCTGTTTGCATGCTACGACCATACCTGTTGCATACAGTTGGCAGTAGATGTTTTGCAATGTGCCTCACGTTGGATGCTCTCTGCCCGGGTACTATTCTGCATACACCCTGCAGGCTTCAGCTGCATTTCGTAGACACTCGCCATAGATGAGTGTCATCTCCGCCTATTCAGAGCTCGAATACACCATGGTGACAGTTCCTACAACACTACACTATCACAGACTTCTGGTAACATGATGTACTACAGTTGGTCTGTGTGCGGAGATGAATGCAGAATAACTATAGCAGCAAGCGCTAAATGCGGACACTGCGACAGCTAGACCAAACCACAACAGTGCACTACAGCCACACTCGTAAACACGGTCAGCATTGTAAACCTGTCCCTGCATATGCTGCTCGCCGACCGTGGCCCGTGTTTGTTACAACACGCAACTGAACATTGGAGGTTTCAAGCGTCAACTTTAGGTTACAATATCTCCGGAGCTAATTAACATTTTACAATGCAACAAACGGCACTGATTACGTATTTGTTTATATGTTCAGACGTGCTAACAAAACTAACGTGGTTCCATTAAAAAAAACGTAGGTTTGTGTTAAAAAACATACTTCCGTGCATTTTTGTATGGTTTGTATTAAACAATTACACTAGCCCCTCTCCTCATGTTCGGTCTGTGGAATCGGTTCGTCAGTATTTGATATGGTTTATGAAATATATCCAGCGGTAACGTTAGGTGACTCACTCTGTATATATGGACAACTACTTCATACTGTATTTGTGCAGCATGTAGTATACATGTCAGCTAAAGATTATTGCAACCTACTCATTGAAAATCGTTTCAATAAAGACATGTTGCTGCTCAATAATACATCGTCTGACGTGACAGTCTTCGCCATTCCACTTTCGCAACAACTTCGTTGGAAAGAAGCCTGCTGCCACATATTTGCACTGGCGTTTGTCCTCACCATGGCAACCACTAGTTCGCCTATCGACTTTACAATAACTTCAGTGGAAGGAAGCCTGCTGCCTCATCTTTGGAACGGCGTCCAACTTCACCATAGCAACCAGTGGTTCCAAATGGTTCACTAACAGGCCTTGAGAGGGCAACCCATGTACTGCCAAACCGAAGTTCATTTATCCTACATATTTAAATATTTTTAACGCTTTTTAATTGACAATAGCTGTTTAATAAGCAAAGTTTAGTGTGTATTTATTTTTAATTATTGATAACGTTCTTTTAACTAAGAAATTTTAAATTGTTATTATACATATAACTCGTTGGTTAGTAATGACATTATGCCGTCAAAAGTGGGCAGAGCCTCCATTATATATAGTAAGACGTGCAGTGGTTTCTCCGGTAGTGATTCTCCAACAGAAAGAGGTTCTTATTCATTGGTAATTTATCGTTTTATAGTTTTATAACTTTATGTATTTTCTCTAATGTATGTAGCCCTCTAATTAAAGCTTTGTATACAACTTGTAGGTCTGAAGATAACCACAGTAGTGGTCGAAACTGGTCACCTTGATAAATAAATCTTGATCTAGACTGTTTTTAATTTGCTGTTAGCCTACTACACGTTACAATGCTCTTCAACTGTAGGTGGTCTCTGTCAGTCAACAGAAGAGGTTGGCCTGCATGTTTTTGTGCTGTACATGTCCTTTCATGTTTCCACTTTACTATCACATCGAAAACAGTGGACCTAGGGATTTTTAGGTGCGTAGAAATCTCGCATACAGACGTATGACACAAGTGACACCCAATCATCTTACCACATTCGAAGTCTGTGTGTTCCATGGAGTGCCCCATTCTGCTCTCTCATGATGTCTTTTGACTACTGAGGTCGCTGGCAGTAGGTGGCAGCACAATGCACCTAATATGAACGTATGTTTTGGGGTGTGTCCGGATACTTTTCATCATATGGTGTAGTTTGGGACTCAGATGTAATTCTCGTTGGAAAGTTAGTGGAGTGTGTTCGGGTTGGTTGCACCAATAATGTAACCCCTTTAGCAGTAGTTCGTTTATTAACCTTAACTCATACTAAGATCACAAAGAACTAAACTAAACATGGCGGAACAGCCAAAGATAATGCTTAGAGTCTAAAGATGAATGCATATCGATGTTGGTGTCGATTTCATCGGCACCACATAGCCCCTCTCCCCCCCCCCCATCAGTACTGAGTACTCTTGAGAGGCCGGGGGGGGGTGACTATGTCGTCAGCATGGGTGGTCTGCGGGAACCGGACTACGGTGAGCTCGACAGCGTCGTCAGGGAGCTGTGTGGGTAGATGTCGTGAAGGAAGGTTCGGCCACCGAACCTGGAAGTCGTTGAAGCGAGCCGGGCGTTGTACTAGCGTGCTGGCCGTGCGGCGATAGGCAGGCGAGGGAGTGATCGTAGGTAAGCTCGACATGGGGAGCGTGTGGTCACTCAACGGAGTGTGTGAGACCGAAGTAAAGGGCGAGGTCGGACTAGAGGTCGAGGATTGGAGCTGGAAGTCACTCGATCGAGTGTGTAAGTCCGACGTGGAGGGAGTGGTCGGAGTGTTGTGTGCCACGACAGTGAGTGGCGTCGTCGCGGCATAAAGGGGGGTCGAAGAAGGCTCGACATGAACAGGCTTAAGTCTGTTGAGAGAGACTGTAACAGCTGAGTCTGGATGTCATAGGTGTTGGCTCAGCGCCGAAGAACTCGGTACGGGCCAGTATATGGAGGTTGGAGGGGAGCACGGACAGTGTCATCTCAGAGAATGACGTACTGGCAATTGTCCAGACATTTCGGGACGTGAGCCTTAGGCGGGAATGGCTGGCGGGTGGAGGGATATGGAGGTTGATGAAGTGGCGCCTCACGTGGTCCATGAAGGAAGGTAAGTCAGACTGAGGGAGAGAAGTGGAAGGGCTCACAAGTTCGCCAGGGAGAACAATGTTGTGGCAGTATATGAATTCATCTATTGTGCCTTTGAGGTCTTCCTTATAGATCGCATGAATGCCGAGTAGCACAGGGGGAATGGCCTCTGTCCATAGAGAGTTGTTGCATCGAAGAACCGCCTTGAAAGTGCAGTGCCAGCAGTCGACTAGCCCGTTATGTTGTGCGTGATACGCTGTGGTACAGCTGCACTGGATGCCACAATTGTTACAAATCCCATTGAACAGGGCTGACTCAAATTGTCTGCCCTGGTCAGTCGTAATGATAGCTGGACATCCAAAACGCGATAACCATGACTCGATGAAAGCTCGAGCAACAGTTTCTGCAGTAATATTGGGGAGGGGGACAGCCTTGACCCAGCGAGTTGTTCAGTGGATAGACGAGAGAACATAACAAAAGCCGTTAGCTGGGGGGAGACAGGGCCGACAATGTCAATATGAATGTTCTGGAAACGCCCAGGAGTGATCAAAGAGGTGCCGAGGGGAGGTGAAGTGTGCTTGTGTACTTTGCCCATTGCTGGCAGTCCTTGTTGACATTTCTTCACACAATCTGCTCCGCTACGAGGCGGGTGGACGCACGAACACCGGGGTGTTTATGCAATGCATTGAAGACAGCTCGACGGAGTGTGGTTAGGATGAGGGGGTGTAACATGCCCATACTGTCGCCACACCAGATCTCACCAGAAATGCCAGGGAAGGTGGTGCGGACGAAGTGTAGTGAAGAAGTAGAGTCTGAAATCAGGTTTTGTGTTTCCTCGTCGACGGGTTGGAGGTTGCGCAGTTCGGAGAGGTCTAGCAGCAAATGGACGGCGTCGACGTCTGAAAGGAAATCAGCGACTATATTGGCAGCACACTATATGTGTCTGACATCGGTGATGAACTGAGATATGAAGTCTATGAAGCGGCAAGAAGGTGGGTCAGATGGTGGGTTTGCAATGGATACAGCCAGGGGTTTGTGGCCCATTAAAACATAGAAAGGGCGTTCATCAACATCAGTCTTAAAATGCTTAATCACTTCGTAGACCGTGAGCAACTCCCTGTCAAACGCGAAATATTTCCATTGTGCATTGCTGAGCTCGCACGAAATGAACTGCAGTGGCGAAGTTTGGCTGTCGATTGTCTGGCTAAGGACAGCGCCGATGGCAGTATCACTCGCATCTGTGGTGATGAAAAGCTGCACATTGGAATGAAGATGCACGATGGTGCAGGCTTCAGCAAGAAGATTTTTGAGGGCAGTGAAAGAGTAAGTCATAGCAGGGGTCCATGAAATGGGCCAAGATCCTGAAGTGTTGGTGCCTGCCAAGGCTTCTGTCAGTGGAGCCTGAATCTCCGCAGCCCGAGGTAGTTGTCGGCGATAATAATTAACTGTCCCCAGAAAGTGCCGGAGCTCTTTGAATGACGAAGGTCTGGATAGGTTTAGTATTGTTTGTACTTTGTCAAGGGGCGGTGAAATACCGTCGGCAGAGGCCCGAAAATCAAGGAAAGTGACAATGGGTTGATGTAGCTGCAATTTGTCCTGGTTGGTCTCAATGCCTGCTGCCGCGAGAGTGTTCATGACAGTTTGCACATGTCGAATGTTGTCCACGATGAAGGAGCTGAACACAAGAATGATATCAAGATATGCAAAGTAGAATTTTAGGTCGAATAGCACTTCGTTGATGAAGTGTTGCCAGGTCTGGGTTGTGTTTTTCAGACCAAAGGGCATGAATCTAAACTGAAATAACTCGATTGGGGTGGTGATTGTTGTCTTCTCGATGTCTTCAGGTGCAATGGGGATCTGGTGGTAGGCCTGTTTGCAATCAATGACAGAGAACGTGGTCTTACCTGCGAGGGAACTGGTAAAGTTGGGAATGTTGGGTATGGGGTAGGTGTCCATAATTGTTTCTGCATTTAGTCGACGGTAGTCTCTGCACATGCACCAGGACCCATCTTTCTTGGGTGTCATATGTATGGGCGTAGACCAGCTACTGGCAGAAGGTTAAATGATTCCAGAGCTTAGTAGTTCAGAAATCTGATTTTTAAGGTCGGAGAGGTGCTCAGGACAAAGTCGACGTGGTTTACTGGAGATTGGGGGACCTGGCGTGAGGCGAAGCTCGTGAACCATGCCATTGATGACGACGGAAATGTTGCCGGTGCCACGGGAGGCGGTTTGATTACTATGTGTGGCGGGCGAGGCAGGCGAGGGGTGGTCGTGGTGTTCGGAGCCACTCAGTGGATCCGACGGGAACCGAGGCGGCGAAGTATCCCAGGACTCAACATGACAAGATGGCCGCCGGCCCGAAGCAGTGGCACCATGGTCGGGTGAGCTCATGAGCCGTTAGTGAGTCCATTGTTCAAGAGCGCGGCCTGTAGCAACACGATCGCGGGTGAAACGCTTGGTGCGAGTGCACTGTTTGTGTTGTCAGTGGCGGTCGCCCGGCGGCGTGCAGGGGCCAAAGTAGAATAGTTTGAAGTGCTATCCGCAAGGGGCAGGGTAGGAGCCATCAGTTCGGGCACACGTGATGCTCGTTGCGCATGCGCGCATGTGTCTGGCCGAGTGTCAAACGCTGCCGTGTTAAGGGTCTGTGGCCCTGCGGAACTGTCAGTACACATTATGGCAGTCCTGATAGCACAGTTGCTAGGAGTAGTGGGAGGTAAACACATGGAGGCTCAATTGCTGGGACTGCAAGCAGATTTGGCGCACTTACTGTCCTTGCTGTAGTGTCTGTAATTCCTTTGCTGCATCGGAGAGCTGGAGCTGTGTTTCATGGAGCCGGAGGGAGAGCTCGAAATTTTCCTTGCGTAGGCAAGCATGACAAGGCACTTGTGTGTGATTTCTTGTAATCTCGTTCGACAGAGACGAGCATGTATGGATGAGATTAGCCCGAGCCAATGTGTCACGGGGGGTTTGCTCGACGCAGCACAGGGGAAGCGAGTCTTGGACGGATGATGAAACCTGGTGTTTCTCACTAGGTCTGGTGAAAGTTTGTGGTGTTGCAAGAAGTCACTGCCTAGTAAAGGTTTGTCAATTTCGCACACTAAAAAAGTCCACTCGAGTTTGCAGTTTGCAGAAAGTGAGACGACATGGGAAGTTGAGGCCGAGCATTGTAGCTTAGTTGAATTCACGGCTTGCAGTGAAGTACGATGAAGGCGGATGTTCTATGACTCTAAGGACGTAGGCAGCAGCGAAACATCGGCGCCTGTGTCCACTAGGAAAAGGTATCCTGATGAAATGTCTTTAATGTAAAGTCGTCCACAATTAGCCGGTCGTTCTCGGAGTGTGTGCCTCCAGGGGATGTGGCAACGACGGCTGTTCGGGTGGCAGCGAGAAGGCGACATGTTGTGGTTGAGCTGGATCCGTCACGATGCGGAAGGCCGACGTGGGTGCGGCACCAAGATGTGCCGAGAATGGTAGCGGATGCTTGACTGGAGACGGCATGGGGGCAACAGGTGAGAAAAAGTTCAAAGTTTGAGAATGTGTGTTAGTCCGCAGAAAGCTCGACATGTGATCAGAGCCGGGGCCACTTGTGTTGCAGGGAGGCTGCAGAGGTGCGAGCTGTCCAAAAGCACAGTGTGGGAAATGATGTTGAACATGGGACGGAGTTTTCACTGTTCATAGTCACTCCACTCAGAATGGTGTGCGGATAAGGTGAATGTCATGGCACAAAACACTGAGGAGTAGCAATGGGACGAAGGTGGAGGTCAGGCACAGATAACACGTTATTGTTACTGTTGCAGGCCGAGGTATTGAAGTAGGAAGGCATGTGCTGATCCTGAACCGAAGCAGGTGCAGGCGTGCTGAGGAGGTAGACCTGTGAACGCAGTAGTTCTGGCCACGTGGCAGGTATCCACGAGGTACTGCAAGGATTGCGGCGTGGCAAATCGTTGTCCTGGCGGTGGTAGGTTGTCTGACGAAACATTTGCAGAAATCGACATTGGTCCCGCACTGCACGGAGATCCTTTATAGATAACTGCACAGTTGACTAGGGACAGGAACAAAGGTGTTCGATAGCCACAGTCATGCGCAATCCTAACCTCACTTATTGTTGCAGGATCGGCAGAATCATGGAATGAGAGGCATCGTGTTGCAGTCCTGGCGGGTGTACATCGCCAGCAACACGATGCATGTTGATCACAAAATCCGGCGTTAGGCGCTGGGCCGAAGTCATTGTTTGAATGCTGTGTCGATGTAATACACGCGAAAATAACCGACGCGGAGGTCGCGGACACAGAAAAACAACGAAAACGGAAGAAGTTACAACTCGGGGTCAGCAGTGAGGACTGTGTTTGGATTGGTTGCACCAATAATCACACCCCTTTGGCAGTAGTTCATTTATTATCCTTAACACATACAAGGATCACAAAGAATGGAACTAAACATGGCGGAACAGCCAAAGATAATGCTTAGAGTCCAAAGATGAATGCATATCGATGTTGGTGTCGATTTCATCGGCACCACACGTCTATTACCGATTTCAGATTACAGAAAGTCATCACAATCTCAAAGTCAATTTTGCTCTTATTTACTGTCCAAAGGTTTTTACTGAAATCCCCTAATTCTACAATATCGTTTACTTTTGCATGTATCCCTGACAGCAGGAGTTCCATAATATTTAGAAAAGTTTTTATGTCACCTGAAAGTGGCTGTAGACCAGCCTCACTATTATTGTGTAGAAATTAGTTATTATTTCAGTTGCACATGCCTCAAATTTTTGTTCCACGCAATATTTCTTAATATCATAAGCTTCATATGCTACACTATCCTTAACATAAGTTGCTACTCCACCTTTGTCTTTACTTTCCTTACAGCAGTGTGTTACTAAGCTGTTACTCACTATAGACAGCAAGACACATTTATCAGTAACATGGTGCTCAGATAAGCACATGATCTGAGCATTGTTTATACAATCCTCTTCATTAATGTTAATAAGTAGTAGATGTGTTTTGCTCTTAAGGCCTTGTATATGTCGATGAAAGAAAGAGATTCCTTCCTCTTGCTTTTTTATTCTATTAAAACTGCTGTTACCTGACTGAGAATCCACTGGAGTTTGCTTTGAGACAGAAGAGAGGGGACCTTTGACTCTACCTACTGTTCTCCCCTCTTTTTGTTCAGGCCCTTACATAAAAACTCTTTGAGATGTGAAGGAGGCTCAGCATTTCTTTTGCCCAACAACCTTTTATTTTAATTACTCGATGAAGATTTCTTCCCATTTGTTGCATATGGAATTTCCGTTTTCCTATAGATGTCACATCCTTTTCGTCTGCAGATGATGTTAATCTTGTAGGTGGTGGTGGTAATGGTTAGTGTTTAACGTCCCGTCGACAACGAGGTCATTAGAGACGGAGCGCAAGCTCGGGTTAGGGAAGGATTGGGAAGGAAATCGGCAGTGCCCTTTCAAAGGAACCATCCTGGCATTTTCCTGAAACGATTTAGGGAAATCACGGAAAACCTAAATTAGGATGGCCAGAGACGGGATTGAACTGTCGTCCTCCCGAATGCGAGTCCAGCGTGCTAACCACTGCGCCACCTCGCTCTCTAGTAGGTGAAATCACAACTTCAACATAGGAGAGTGTTTTAGTTGGACTTTGCATTTCGACTTGTATGCCAACTGACAAGTTATTTTTCTCCCTTACGTTGTCAGCACCTGGATTTCCTTGTATTCCCGTTTCTTGAGCAGTTTGTGACTTGTTTCCCTTAGTTATATTACTGATATTTGATGACACCTAAATCATTTTCCCTTGTTACTTACGTGTGTGCCATTCTTTGTATAATGAGCCCTTTCATGGGAATAACATTCGAGAAAAGATGCAATTAGCAACAGCTCCCTATTAGTATTTTCGATTTCTTTGTAGGCATATGATGTAGGTATTAATTCATATCTTGTTGGCATGCTCGAGGGGATCACGTTTAGATTCTGTAAATTGTTCAGGGCTTCCACTGTTTATCATTATTATGGTACACATCATTAGAATCTCCTATTAGGATAGCAACATCACTTCTTGTGAGTGTCTCCAATAGTTTACTGCAATCCTTTGTTACTTCATACTTAGATGCGCCAGGTTTTCCAAAAGATGTTATGCTAATGATAATTTCACTAAGCGTCGTTGAAATCTATCATAAATGGCTGTCAGCTAAAACTAGCACTTTTCGGTCTTTATAACTTATGTCATGGTACCTCATGTTGCCACAGGGAAACTGTCTTTGTTATTCAGTTTTGCATAATTCCTTTGTACTTGTGGAACTTTCATGGGAATATTCACAGTATCTAATGAATCACTTGGTTTCCATAATGTGTGAATTATCGTATTGGTACATTTATCATCTGAAATCACATCAAAGCTGTTTTTGGTAAACACAGCTGTCATAAACAATTGCTGGTATTGTTTCATGCGTGAATGCACTTTTGTCACAATGCAACAGTCCTTATTTTCACTAGTGGTAACGTCTCTAGACATTTTCACTGTGATCGATTTTACGACTGTCTCCAAATTACGAACAAGCCTTTTTGCTGCCGTAAGTTCCTATAGAACTGCATCGCCAGTACTTTTTTCTGCATCATGCCTACGCTCAGCAAATACGAAATGTGAGACCGCATTTGTGTTACTACACACGACCTGATACCTCTGCCAGCACTTTGGCTGCAACATACACATGAGAGGTTAAATATATTTCCGATTTCTACAGAACGGTTTACAACACATCCATACGTGACACCATCTTGCTACAGTCACTGTGATTCATAGTCTCGCACACTGACCAGTCACAGTGCACTTGTTGATGTGTCAACATGAGCTTGGGCAAAAGGAGCACGGCATTATTTGTGAAGCTCTATTATAGACACAACAGTAATGCTGCAGCTGCACTTGGATAATATCATTGGCTGAAAGGATTATGGAGGTGTCCTCTTTCTCCACCTGCTGTGCAGAGCATGATGAAGAAGTTCGAATCAACTGGAGAACTCTGGGCGTCGCTCGGGAAAGAGGCCGATGACCAGCTGGACCACTGGTGATTGATGAAATCGCCGTAGCTTTGGTAGACAACACTGCGCACACTTCCCTATTGTCAGGCAGTGCATGTGCTGTGTTACGATAGTTGAATATCCTGTGGTCCACTGTATGAAAGGTGCTTCGAACTATTCTCAAATGGTGTCTTTATCAGATCCATATCATACAGCAGCTTGCACCACAGGACCCACAACGACATAGTGACTTCGCTCTCCACTTTCTCGCAAAGATTGAAGTTGCCAAGGGCTAGCACAGCGCCATTCGATGGACAGACAAAGCTCATATTTCTCTGGTGGGAGAGGTGACCACATAAAATGGCCAAATGTGGTGATTTTCACCTTAAGTCACTGTGCATGAAGTTCCTCTGTAGGGCGTGTCACCATATGATGTGGCTTCACAGCTACATTCATCAATGGACCATTCTTTTTTGAACAGGCTGGCGCTCAAGGCCAAAGATGTGCAGTCTGACTGGCCAGCATCACTACTATCTTCTTCGCCAACATGTCATACCCGTCCTGCAGGAGAGAGATGCATTGAACTCAACAGTTTTCATGTGAGATGGGTCCCCATCGCACATCACTCGTGAAGTTACCCACTCCTCCGAAACACATAAGGAAACGATCGAATTATCAGCTGATCGTTTCCAAATGCTTGGCTGGCATGATCACCTGATCTCACTCCTTGTGATTTCTAGTTGTGGGGCTACTTGAAGAACAGGTTTTACCAGGGGAACATTCACACATGCGCTGATCTGAAGTGCAACATATCATGAGAGGTAGCCAGCATACCAACGGACACGTTTTATTCTGCTGTGCAGAATGCAACTCTTCGCTTTCAGACTCTTCTGGACACTGATGGGCACCATATTGAGCCCCTTTTGTAGCAATAATGGTACCAGTATGCAATGGGATGATGTACTGTAGCAGCACATTAAAAGTGCTTCAATTGAATTGGTTAGGCATTAACCCTCTTCCCCATGTCCTCAATATTAATGCTACTAAGTTTGGTCCTTGTAAGGTAATTAGTTTCTGCGTTATAATGTGTTAAATAGAGACAGTTTAGCTATAATCATTTGGTACATGCCTGGCTGCAGAATGACAGCTGAACATTTGACGTGGATCTGTACACTCACAGACTGTGATTGTATGTTTGTTGGTAAAAAGTGTGTGTACCTTTCCTCATTCTGATCACTCTGTTCCTTAAATTAGCAAATCTACTAGAATGGCAGACTACTATTAAATGGAAAAATATTGGCTTAATTACTTTTCACTTATGAGAAAGAAAGTGTGTGATTGCTATTTTTGTAACACGTGTGGTATGGGGCCCCGTTGTATAAGCAGACTCAAGATTAAACAATTGTCAACATTTGCTGTAACGTATGTAGGCAAGTGCATTAAATATTGAGAAATGTATTAGTGTTTTAACTCTTTTGGAAAAATTAATAGAATAATACCATACACAGCTGACATGTTGGGGGTGACTTTAAATACATTTATACTGATATTATAAATGTTATTCTCTGCCCATAAACCACTTTTATGTTGTATAATTGCATGTCTGAACCACAAAGAAAAAGAGAAAAAGGGACATTCAGATTTATAAACACGTCTGTCAGTGCCTGGTGGACAACACCAAACATTCATTTTTGCCAACATGACGTCTTTGTGATAGTGACTCGCCCTACTTTTGTCTGTTATTGGAATAAGGCATTTTTAGCGTACAGTGGTAATACAGTTAACATTGTAAATCACTGAGGGGGGTGGCCTATGAGATGCAATCAAATATATGTATTGCTTTGACAGCTCTGGTTGCTTTCTTTGGCCACATGAATGCTGCAGTGTACAGTTAATTTTCCACAGAGATTAATGTAAAGGAGAAGATGTCTATAGAAGAAAGTAAAGCATGTAAAGAACTGTTTTTTACTTATAGTGGTTTCTAATTTGTGAAGGATGAAATTATTTTTAACAGCCTGCTATATACCTGCTGAGTGTGTGCCTTCCATGCCAATTTGAGACCTACAATGTTTAATTCATTAGTTCTTATTTAAAAGATTGCATCTTTGTTATACTAATTAATGGGCAATTAATTCTTATGAGAATATACAACTACTAGCACCCAGCTGATCATGGCATCTTCCCAATTCTCCATATATTCCTTAACACTTCATCACACTTCACTCAAGGGTCCCAAGCCCCACTCAATACTCTTACCGCCTCTTAAATACATTAACTCTTCAATTTTCCACTTACAAATCTAGAATGATATGACAAACGTCTTACTCTCTCGATAACTTATCCTTAACAGAACTTTAACAATATGTGGTCTGACTCCATTAAACTCTTCTGCTCAGTGTCTCTTTTGTGTGTCTGTAATTTTTTAATCCGTTGCTTTTGGAGCGTCATTCGAAGTGTCGTCCCTGTTACAACAGCTCCCCTTATTCTTTCCTAGAAATCATATTCCCAAACCTGTCCTCACACATGAAACACATACAGTACTACCACTCCAGTACGTTAACAAGTAGTTTCACTTGTATCTCTCACCATAGCGCTACTCACAGACTGATTTCCTCTCAAAATGCTCGGCTTTCTGGTAGCGCTGCTGACCCAAAGCAACTTGCTAGTGCCCTGTGGCACTATATTATAGAAATTAAACCTTTGTTCACAGTTTAACTGACTTTCCACTTATGACAGATGAACATTGTGATAGCAGTCCACTGGCAACAGTTTCCCCTAACTGTAACTGTCTCCCTCTAAGTTTCAGTGTCCATTGTCATAGGTGCATTTTGGCAGTTTATTCTCACGATCTCCTCATGCCTAATACCTGCTTTATGCCCGCCGTACACATTAGACTGTAGCTGATTTGTAAACAGATCACATGGCATGTTAGCAGTTTGCTCTGCAATGTTATGACCTAGCGCTTGTGCTGCTGCAACGTTCTGAACCTTAGACATTCACTCCTCAACAGATTCCGCCTTGGCTCGATCATTAACATTATGAACACATCTCTTCTTCCTTTTCCTATTCTCACTTTGCTTCTGAGGAAATTATGCATCTTTACTGTTTCTTCCACAACATTTGCAACACCTTCCTGTACGTTCCCTGAAGTATGTACAATACTATCATTGTCAGCAGTTCTGCTCTGAGCGATGCAAAAATCATTGGACCTGTTCTCTCCTGTACCCAATAGGGTAGATATTACTGCACTTCAATCATCCAGATTGCTATCCACGCATGTATTCACTTCCTTACAGTTCACACTTACACCTTCTGGCACTATAGCTACCTCAGAGTCCACAGTTCCACATGATACTGGAGCTGATACTTCTATGTTACTCCTTTTCATTTCTACAACATTAGTACTGGTTACTGCATATTGAGTTAACTCTCCGGGATTTGCATACCATCAACTATCATTTTCTCTCTCAAGAAATCACACCAGTCATCAAGTTTCATCCTACCTTTCACAGGCTTGACAAGCTTAACTACACCAATAATAGTTGGATGTCTTGCAGGAATAGATAAACTAGACATAAGCCTGATCCTCTGTCCTTCAACATGCTCCCTTCTCTATGCTTCCTCTCCTTCACTTCTCTTCATCATCTACGAAATCTTCCTTTTCCTCATGTCCCATGGCCTGTTTCAAATCCACTGGTCACTGAGTGTTCTCTTTGCCTCCTACGCATGGTCCATTGTAACATGAGAAGCTATTTCCTTCTCCTAAGGCCAAATCGCTTCTAGTCTCTTAGGCAAATTTGCATTTTCTGCTTGCAGTTTATCTATTTCAGTTGCTACAATTCTTAATACTACCTCTGTAGTGCTGAAAAACCCACTCCCAATTATATTGTGCGTGAAATGATTACCATCACTCACACAAACACACATGACAAGGATATTTAAGCATACAACTATCCAAACACTTTTAACTATCTTACATGCTTACATACTAAGCTGTATTCCTTGCTCCACACCATTCCTGTTCCCAATGGTGCAGACTAACATGTATGAGGGTGAGTTAAATGAAAATCGTAAATAGTTTTTAAAGTATTATTTATTGTGCAGCAGTGGTAGAAAGCTGTATCACTTTTCAATATAATCTTCCCCATGCTAAATGCAAGTCTTCCAGCGCTTACAAAGTGCATAAATTACTTTAGAAAAAATTCTATTGGTAGTCTGAGCAACCAGTCATGCACTGCGGGGCCTACCTCTTCTTTAGAACGGAACCTCTTTCCTCCCATTGAGTCTTTGAGTAGTCCAAACATATGGAAATCACTTGGGGGAAGATCTGGTTAATATGGTGGATGAGGAAGATACTGAAAATGCAGATCTGTTGTATGGGCAGTGTGGGGCCTTGCATTGTCATGTTGCCAAAGGACACCTGCTGACAGTCATCCACATCGCTTTGATTTGACTGCAGGCAGCAGATGATTCTTGAGAAGATCCGTGTATGATGCACTGGTGGCAGTGGTCCCTCTAGGCATGTAATGCTCCAAAATGACGCCTTTTTCGTCCAAAAAAAGAGCTAGCATAACCTTCCTTGCTGATAGTTCTGTTAGAAACTTCTTTGGTTTTGGTGGTGAGGAATGGTCTCTACATTTCCGGTTTTTGGAAGTGAACCCAGGTTTCATCCACAGTAACGATTCTTGCAAGGAAGCCCTCACATTCTCGTTCAAAGTGCCGAAGAATTTCTTCACAATCATCAACATGTCGTTCTCTCATTTCAGGATTCAGCTGCCGTGGCATCCATCTCGAAGACTCTTTGTGAAACTAGAGCACATCATGCACAAAGTGGTGTGCTGACCCATGACTAATCTGTAAACATGCAGCAATGTCATTCAGTGTCACTCGGCGATTTTCCTTCACTATGGCTTCAACTGCTGCAATGTTCTGTGGAGTCACAACTCGTTGTGCCTCACCTGGACGAGGAGCGTCTTCCACTGAAGTCACACCATTTGCGAACTTGCTACTCCATTCGTAGACATGCTTCTGTGACAAACATGCATCACCATACTGAATCTTCATTTGTCGATGAATTTCAATAGGTGTCACACCTTCACTACCCAAAAACCGAATAACAGAACGCTGTTCTTCCCTGGTGCAAGTCGCAAGTGGGGTGGCCATCTTTATACTGATACTGCGACGGTATGTGTACATTTGTACTATGCTGCCACCTACTGGCCATTCTGCACGCTGTTTGTAGCACGCTTACCAACTTACAGGATAACGGCGCGAAATTTCGATTTGTTATTACAAATTTAAGGTTCCCATTTGACTCACCCTCGTACTTCCTACAATTCTCAGTTTCTGGCGTCATAGAAACTGTATTTAATAAATACAACACAGCAAAACAAAATCAAACTGTGGGAAAAACACTTAATTGCCATAACACCTGTTACTGTAACTTAACCATTCTGCGTTAGTGGCTGTTCAGACCTACTCCTTATGCACCAAAACACTGTATACCTCTTAATATCCCTCAGCTCCACCTCCTGAATTAATACACATGTGGTTAACATGGTGTTTACCCTAGACAATGAGCTGCAACCCTTTCTTGTGATAACACATATTGCAAGACTAGCATTCTTATTTACATGCTTGCAGAATTGCAGAACACTGTCTGCAATTGCCCACAACATTCTAAGGTTACCATAACAGTTACAAATTTTGCAAATGATCTGGTGACTCTCCATGATACAGTCGGAAAAAATGTAAACAAAAAAGACTGCACTCACCCCCACTGCATGTTGACGAAATTGCAACCCTACATGTCAAGTAATTAAATTCATTTGTTTCAGAGTAAACAAAAATTAAACATGTATAGAGCTCAAACCACAACTTGTTTCTCTAGTGGCGTATTGTCACAAATGAATTGGGTTCTAAACAGGTGATATGTGACATGATTATTGCATGTGTAAAATATAAGCCTTGAAATACATTTACATTCAAAATGAACCCTTATCTTCCGTTATACAACTTCTTTGCTGTGACTGGGGGTCAGAGTAGATACATGCATGTACTTTAACAGACCACTCTATAACACTTGTAATGAATGACACTGTCATTAGTAATAAAACTCAAAGCACTGTTCAATAGAAACTTTTTCACAATCAAAGACAAAATTCACAAATATATGCAAAGATTTGCTCATTAACTTGAATAGCCTAACTAGTTGTCTCCAACTTTGTTGTCACTGCATGTGGTACTCTTCTCACTGCTTGCTGGGGACTAGGTGTGGACTGGAACATGCGCAGGCATAGAATTCCTCTTGTGTCCAGGTATCACTCTATTTCAAGATGGACCACCAACAGTGACATGGAGGACTCTTGCTAGTTTTGTTGCATTGGTAGTCAGTGACGCTCCAAGAGCAAGGAATATATTTGTGGTTTTGATAGCAGGCAGCACTGCTATACCTACGAAATACACCACAGTTTCCAATTATTTGTCAGAAGAATACACAGTCAACTAAGGGGTCCCACAAAGACAATATGTGGATCTTCACTTTTCTTTATTTATGTCAATGATCTTTAAAGATGTATGTTGAATGGCATAAAACATTTGTGTTTGCTGATGACACAACATTTTTAGAAAAAGCAATAAAACTGAAGACATTCAATATGTAGTAAGCTACCTTCAAAGTCAGCTCAGTAAATGATCTACAAAAGATTAACTTACTATAAATGACAACAACACTAATTACAACATACTGGCTACTAATTCATGTATAGCTGAAGTATGACAGCTCAGTGGACCTTCAGTATTCAAAAAGAAGCCATTCAGACTGTCAGGATTGCCCGCATAGAGAATTACAGGAACTACGTAAACTGTTTTGTAAAATACTTATAATGCTACCACTGCTCTACATCTGTTCTACAAACTAAAATCAGTACAGTCTATTAAGATTCCCAATACACTCGAGATTTATTGTTGCTACAGTGCAAATGGAGTACATTTATAGATCGATAGCACAGGCAGTTCTGAGGTACCTGGTATTAAGTTATACTGAAGTACCCAAGTAGTACTTGGTGTAGGTGCTGACTTTGGCATCCAGTCGATCGTACTGACAGCGAATACTCTTCTGGGATACAGTATGTCACGCCTGTTAAACATGATCTCACAGTTCTGTAAGAGTTGTTGGTTGATGAGTCACACGAGTCACATCCTGTGCCATCATATCCCACATGTGCTCGATTGCACAAGTATGAAGATTGTGCTGGCTAGGGAAGTTGCTGCACGCTGTGCAGTGCACATTGGGTCTCACGGGCAGCCTGTGGATGAACATTATCCTGTTGGAAAAACACATCACCTTCCTGCTGGAAGAATGGCAAAAGAATGGGTCCAACAACATTCTGCACGTACAAAGCACTGGTTAGTGTTCCCTCCAGAAACACCAAAGGTGAACAAGAGTTGTAGCTTACCGCATCCCAGACCACAGGGCCAGAGGTGGGGTCAGTGTTTTTTGGACGAATGTGCTCTATGAAACAATGCTCATCAGGTCTATGTTGTATGCTCGAAAGACCAGAATCTGCTTTCATTGTTGAAGACCATGGTGCACCATTCCATCTTCCAAGAGATCCTCTGACAGCACAAGTCGAGCTATGGAAGTTGATGCTGAAGCGTGAGTGGAAGATGGCCTAGAGGTGTGCATGCCCCTCTGCTAACAACTGGTCTGAAACAGTTCCTGTTGATACGCCTGGACTCACAAGCTCACTTGTCCATGCTGTGATAGCTGTACAATTTGCTAGGCTGCCCTTACAGTGCGACAATCCTCGTGAGTACCTGTGCTTCTTAGGTGTCCAGAGTCTCGTCTGTGGCTGTGAGAATGTTTACATGATCACTGATACCAGTATCACTGCGCAACTGACAGGCATGTCCAACTCAAGTGACAATTCTTTGAAAGTGTCTACAAAGTCTTTCACGACGGAGTCCTTGCATAAAAAGTTCTCAGTTTACTTGCCGTGTCAAGTTTGGATAACATCCCAAGCTTTTGATGACTACCTCTGTCATCTTTGTCAGGGGTAAAACTGACTGTCGTGGACCGGTGAGGCTTCCGCTTTTATAAGCAGTGGACGGCTTCTCATTGGCTGGATGACGTCACGGTGAAAACGGCGCGTACCGAGGTGGCGGACTCTATATCCACAGATTTTCTTTGCGCGCTTTATCCAGCGCTTGCAGCGCCATCCATCGCAACAGGCGGAGAACTGCGAGGAATGTAAAAAGTCTCTCTCTGCGGTCTTTCTTTAGCAATTGCGCGCTTCCATGCATTCCTGAGTGCATAACCAGAGTCTCCGTTGAAATCATTTTCACAGGGTCTAATTTCGACTGCTTCCCTGATGACAGAGTCCCAATAGTTTGAAGCGTGAGCAAGTAGCCTTGTTTCACCGAATAAAATCTTATGTTTATTTAACAAACTGTGTTCAGCCACCGCTGATTTTTCTAGATACCTGTTTTTCAGGTGACGCTGATGTTCCACACAGCGATCGGCGACAGTTCTTATAGACTGGCCCGCATAATTTTTGCCACACTCACAAGGAATGCTGTAAATTTCTGGCACTCTCAGGCCTAGATTATCTCTCACGGCTCGCAACATCTCCTTAATCTTCCTGGGTGGCCAGGAGACTGCTCTGATTCCCTGCCGGCTCAGGACTCTTCCGATGTTGCTGGTCGTTGCACTGCAGAATGGTAGCCTCGCGATGTGTTGGTCCTCTTCATCTGTTCAAACACCGTCCTTGCTAGGTTTCTTCGCTAGAGTAGATCTGATATCACGATCGGAATGTCCATTTTTCCTGAATACCGTTGTCAGATGGTTAATCTCGGAGTCGAGATGATCCTTGTCCGAAATAGTCCTTGCTCTATGTACCAAGGTATTCAGCATAGCTCTATTCTGAGCTGGGTGGAGAAAACTAGGCCAGTTTAGATATAAATCTGTATGCGTCGGTTTTCTGTACACAAAATGTCCGAGACGTCCATCCGATTTTCGCTCCACCAGCACATCTAAGAAGGGTAACTTCCCATCCTTCTCCACCTCCACCGTAAATCGTATATTCTGATGTATACCATTCAAATGATCAACAAACTGCTGCAGTGCCTCATTGCCATGTGGCCAGATTAAAAATGTATCGTCAGCATACCTGAAGAAGCAAGATGGACATAAGGGAGCACTGTTCCACGCTCGTTCTTCGAAATCCTCCATGAAGAAGTTAGCTATGGCTGGTGACAGTGGCGAAACAATGGCTGTTCCGTCAGTCATTTCATAATATTTTTCACTATACAAAAAATAGGTGGTTGTATAGTGGAAAATGTCATGAAATGACTGATGGAACAGCCATGGGTTCGCCACTGTCACCAGTCATAGCCAACTTCTTCATGGAGGAAGGCCAAACTTTCAGCCGTTTCAAACTTACTGTAGGAAACACAAGTGCATTCTGCGGCATTGCCTACATACTTCATGTATTTTTACCACACTGTTCGTTCTGGCTATGAGGATTCCCTATTAAAGGGTAAACACAGATGGCACTCTGAGAGCTGTGCCACTACTCTACTATTGGCAAAAGATGCAACCATTGTCGGTACATCTACTATTCCTCAGTGGCCTGTGCTGGCATCAAATCAAAACTGACATCGTCTTTCAAGAAGTACTAATTTTTTTTTCTAACAGTGTATATATTTAGAAACATATTACAGGGGATAACAGCAGTATGAGGAAACCTTGTGACATACATAAACCTGATATGTTTAAAGGGAACATATATGTATTCTCGGCCAATAAAAGAATTTGTGAGAAACTCATATTTTATATAGGAATAAAATAGCTCTACAAATTTCTATAAAACGTAAAATTCATAGTAAATGACATATTGAGTAAATATCATATGAAATTTATGGTTTATGCAGATGAGTCGCCAACTAACATATTATCAAGAACACAGTTCGAATTTCTGAGGGGTTCTGATATCGAGAAGGCTTTTTGCACCTACAGTGAAAATGTATTTAATTCATTAAATAACAAATTACAAGCAGCGGGTATTTTCTGTGATTTGTCAAAGGCATTTGATTGTGTGAACCACAACATTCTTTTCAGTAAATTAGAATTCTATGGTGTCACAGGCAGTGCTGCAAAATGGTTCAAGTCATACCTCACTAACAGGAAACGAAGGGTGTCAGTGCAAGAGACCAGTGAATTAAGTCATCAGTCATCATTAGAATGAGAAAAAATTGCTTATGGTGTCCCACAACCATCCATCTTAGGGCCATTGCTTTTTCTTGTGTACATTCATGATCTCTCATCAGTTACACTGCCAGAAGCAGAGTTCGCTTTGTTTGCCGACGACACAAGTATTGCAATAAATAGTATGTCAAGTGTAGTTCTAGAAGGATCTGCTAATGATATTTTCATTGATATTAATAAATGGTTTAAAGCCAACTCACTGACATTAAACTTCGAAAAGACTCACTATATGCAATTCAGAATCTGTAAGAGGTTTCCACCCAGCATATGCACAGAGTGCGAAGAAGAGCAGATAGAAGAGGTTGACAGTCTTAAATTCCTGGGATTACACCTTAATAATTAATTCAGTTGGGAGGAGCACACCACACAACTGCAGAAACACCTTAACAAATCTGTATTTGCAGTTCGAGTGTTAGCAGACATAGGCGACATAAAAATGAAAAAGCTTGCATACTATGCCTACTTTCATTCGATAATGTCTTATGGTATAATATTTTGGGGTAACTCTTCAAGTCAAACAAACGTTTTCAGAGTCCAAAAGCGTGTAATATGTATTATTTGTGAAGTAAATTCACGGATGTCCTGTAGAAACCTCTTCAAAGAACTGGGTATACTAACTACTGCCTCTCAGTACATTGACTCCTTAATGAAATGTGTCCTAAATAATATATCTCTTTTTCCAACAAACAGCTCAGTTCATACACACAATATCAGGAACAAAAATGATCTGTACAAGGACTTAAAAGCACTTACTTTAGTTCAAAAAGGGGTCCACTACTCAGGAACATTCATCTTCAATAATTTGCCAGCAAACATAAAAAATTTGGCTACAAATAAAGATCAGTTTAAAAGGAGCCAGAAAGACTTACTAGTGGCCAACTCCTTCTACTCCATTGACGAATTTTTTAATAAAAACCAATGATTTATTGTATATATTGATACTATTAGTATTGTTATTTCTGCTTTTAAAAAATGACATGTTTCACATCCACGAGGATCTCCTCAGCACAGATCTATGGAACGAAAAACTAATTTAGTGTAATCTAATCTAATACTTCAAATGGCGCAGACTGCACTACTATAGCAATCATTTCTTGGCACCATAAACAAAAAGCATTCAACACATATTCATGACTGATGTGGCTTTTTGTCCGACCGGCTGCATGAATTTTATGATGCACGAATTTCATGAAAGGACTAATCTATTTATCCCAGCACCTGCTGTGGTAAAGCTATTGTGAAAAAATTCTATCTTAACACAGAATATGCACATTGCTCCCCCATCAAGTTAATATTATAATGAGCAGGGTGGAATCAGTCAAAAGAAACGTGAAAGTATTTTTTTCGAGTTTGCAGGGACTATGTGCATTCATCTCAGACAGCCATCAGCAGACCGTGATCCTTGATGAGGTGGGGAGAAAGCGTTTTCCTTGATCTCTACCTACTAGGAACTTTCAATCTCGATCGGCAAAACAGTTCATGATTGCAGGTCAGACATCACTGAGTGTATGAATCACATATTAGAAGGTGGCTCTATAACGACTGAAGATACAGTTTGCCAGGATCTTGTGCACAAAAACGTTCTTTCCAGTTTTAGCCTTAATTATTGATTGGAATACTTCGGTAAAGTTATGCCATTTGTTGTAGTTATCTTTGGCCAGCAACAGCATGGAGACACTAATAAGTACCCTGCCCATAAGGCGATTTGAGCATTTCAAATAAATATAATCAAGGTTCGAGAAGAAGTTGATATTATCAGTGGTAATGAATCTACTGATTGCTCAATGAGGAAAAGGTAGCTGGAAAGACAAAGTGGAGAATAAACAAAGGAGTTTTGTGATGTGATAACTTATGAGGCTAAATATCGTTTTGGTTTCTCATGTCACATTGTAGTGTTATCATTGTCTCTTCCAGAAGAGTTCCCCTTCTACTGTTCTAAGTTTCCCACAGATATCTTACAGGAAGTGTGTTCAGTGTCTAGGTTTTTGGGTAAGCTGAAACTACATCATGAACAATCTTCTATCTGTGCAGCATGAGAATTTCGATCATTGTCTGATGCTGCTGATCTAACGGATTTTATAATAACCAACAACCTAGAGAAGACTCTCAACGAGTGATCTACACTATTGACGCTAATTATCACCATTCCCATGTCGCCACATAAAGCAGAAAGGTGCTTCTCAACTTTGAAAAGAATAAAATCCTTCTTATGCCACTCCATGAGCCAGGAAAGATTATCAGCCTTGGCGATGCTTTCCATTGAAAGGGATCTCATCATGTAAATCGCAGACTTCAATCAGAAGGTGACTGACAAGTTTACATCACGGGGTCCCACAGGGTTCGGTCTTAGGTTCTTTACTGTTCTTGATATACATTAATGACTTACCATTCCACATTGATGAAGATGCAAAGTTAGTTCTTTTTGCTGATGATACAAGTATAGTAATAACATCCAAAAACCAAGAACTAAGTGATGTAATTGTAAATGACGTTTTTCACAAAATTATTAAGTGGTTCTCAGCAAACAGACTCTCTTTAAATTTTGATAAAACACAGTATATACAGTTCCGTACAGTAAATGGCACAACTCCAGTAATAAATATAGAATTTGAACAGAAGTCTGTAGCTAAGGTAGAATTTTCAAAATTTTTAGGTGTGTCCATTGATGAGAGGTTAAACTGGAAGCAACACATTGATGGTCTGCTGAAACGTCTGAGTTCAGCTACGTATGCTATTAGGGTTATTGCAAATTTTGGTGATAAGAATCTCAGTAAATTAGCTTACTATGCCTACTTTCATTCACTGCTTTCGTATGGCATCATATTCTGGGGCAATTCATCGTTGAGTAGAAAAGTATTCATTGCACAAAAACGTGTAATCAGAATAATTGCTGGAGCCCACCCACGGTCATCCTGCAGACATCTATTTAAGGATCTAGGGATCCTCACAGTATATATATATTCCCTTATGAAATTTGTTGATAATAATCCAACCCAATTCAAAAGTAATAGCAGTGTGCATACCTATAACACCAGGAGAAAGGATGATCTTCACTATGCAGGGTTAAATCTGACTTTGGCACAGAAAGGGGTAAATTATGCTGCCACAAAAGTCTTTGGGCACCTACCAAACAACATCAAAAGCCTGACAGATAGCCAACTAACATTTAAAAATAAATTAAAAGAATTATAAAAAAACTTAATCATTAGTGTCATGTAATATTTTGTGTAATGTAATTTCTTGTACAGACATCTTTTATTAACCTGACACGTTCCACATCGTTACGAAGTGTCGTATTCATGATCTATGAAACAAGTATTAATCTAATCTAATCTAATCTAAGGTAAGTCAGCGTGCACAACTGTTGGCTCTTCTTCTGATGGGCCTTAAGGGAACTTGTACATGAATAACTGTCAAAAAATCGATTTTTGTTTTAAAATATTCTCTGTAGTTTTCTGAACAAGAAAAAGTTTACGTCCAGGAAAATGGACCACAGAAAGTACCACAGTTAGAGGAATTTAAAAGTGATAGCACGCACCATGACGATCCCGTGGACACAGTCTGCTGTATTTAAATACAAGTTTTGCTCTAGTTTGTTTCGTTTTATTGACTTTTTAGTCCCCTATGTTGGCTAATTCGCGAAAGCTTGACAGTTCCTTATCTTTCGTTTCCACAGATAATTTAGTCATTGTTTGCTACTTTGCTGTTGTTTTGGCGTGAATATTTTGTTAGCAAGTAGCAATGAAGTAATTGTGTGCATGAGTTTTCTATGGTATTAGTTTCGTATTACTCCTTAAGACAATGAGAAGAATTGAAAAGTTCGATGTCAAACAACGTAAATTTCATGGAAATCGGTTCACCAAACGGATTAACTTTGCTAATACTGCAATATGGTGTGATACGACACGTAAGTGCTTCGAAGCAAAAACTGGAGTATTTCAACAATGGGCTTAACAGTATTAATGCTGATAATATAGACGCCAACTTTTGTTCCAGATTGTGTTATTGTTGAAATCTCTCCTCTATCTGAAGTACTAAATAACGCTTTGTGGTGTAAGGAATGTGGCAATAGTTGTGTGGAGGCAGTTGAAGAGATACGTGCTAGAACAGGGTGTGCATCAAAGTTAAAATGTGTTTGCAGTTTTTGTGATTTAAGCGAATGTGGTTGTACTAGTGGCGCAACTAAACAGAGAAGTAACAAAACAGTGTGTATATCAGAAATATTAAACTTCTTTATGATACGAGGTCTATAGGCATCCCATTTCTTTCTGTAGGGAAGTGTTTTCTGAGTATGTGTTATATAGGGGTAAGTTAGGTGGGCGCGGCGTGATGGTTGAGATTGACAAGTCGCAGTTTTGGAAGAGGAAATGCGGGAGGGTCATAACTTAAGTTGGTTTATGGGTGTGCGGGGGATTTTATCTCCGGGGATGGGTATGCTGAGTGTGTTTTCAGGGTTTTGAAGGGCTGTGCTAAGAGGGAATTGGTTGGGTACATTGAAGTTTTTATTGAGAAGAGCAGTACTATAGCTTCAGATGAACCTGGGGCATATACTAATACAACAGCGGAGTCTTGTTGGGGTAGGGGGCAGTGAAATCAGTCATAGGGAGGGGCAATCTCCACTCTTCTAACTAGAGATGTGATTTAGATGAGTGTTGCTGACGGAAGAGTGTCTCTGAAGGTTATTTTATTTTTTTGTGTTTTTCTAAGAGATGTTGATTTGTCACGTGATTGAGTTTGGATTCCAATTTACGTCTGATTACAATTTTTGTAGGTGTTGGTAGTTTGGTATCGTCAGCTGTGGTTGACCTATGTAGAACAAGAGAAACACCCAATTGCAATTTTTGTAGTTGTAGGTGTTGTTTTTGTGGTATCAACAGTTGCGGTTGAGCTGTATAGGTCAAGGGAAGTGTCAGAGCCCTATGTATTTTCTTGGTGTAGTGGAATGTGTGTATGTTTTTGTGATCGTGGTATGTTTTTTTTTATTTGTTATGTAGCTTGACCCCACCCTAAAGCCCCCAACTACCCGCGGGTGCCCCGTTAGATTGATTATATTTTTGGAGTGATATGTTATTGCCTTATTTATTAATATTGCTGTTTGTATGTAGTGACGTCATTGATGCCATATTGGGGACACCGAGAATGGACATTTCCGCCATATTGAAGATACCAGGTCAAAGCACACGACTGAAAGCAGATGCTTCGGTATCTGTGCTAGATGCTGTTCCATATTTCAATGACGGTGCAGTCTGAAGACTTAATGTTGTGGAGCTGATGGTAGTTTTTGGTGGACTAAATATGCTTAGGGCTCTAATGGCCATTGACTCAAGGATACTCTTCGAACCAGAAAAATCATTGTTGGAAGCAACCAAAGAATCAAGACAAGAAAGAAGTGTGAAAAAGAGAAGGGAGGAAGAACAACATAGGAAATAAGATGTATATGAACCTTAGATGCACTACTGCCATGCAAGTTTAATAGAAAAAGGTATCTTGAATTTCCTGAAAGTTAAATTACTTCATGATCTACACTTTGGCTAAAAACTATCAAAGATAGAGACTGAAATTTTGTATACTGTTTTAAAACATGCTTAACTAAAAAGTAGACTACTCTTGTGACTTAACTTTGAAAATTAAATGTATCTTTTGAAGAAAAACCCTGTATTCACTTCCAAAGGTTTTGATGATCATACTTAAATTTGAACCATGGACCTTGCTGTTGGTGGGGAGGCTTGCATGCCTCAACGATACAGATGGCCGTACCGTAGGTGCAACCACAACGGAGGGGTATCTGTTGAGAGGCCAGACAAACATGTGGTTCCTGAAGAGGGGCAGCAGCCTTTTCAGAAGTTGCAGGGGCAACAGTCTGGATGATTGACTGATCTGGCCTTGCAACATCAACCAAAACGGCCTTGCTGTGCTGGTACTGCGAACGGCTGAAAGCAAGAGGAAACTACAGCCGTAATTTTTCCCGAGGACATGCAGCTTTACTGTATGATTAAATCATGATGGCGTCCTCTTGGGTAAAATATTCCGGAGGTAAAATAGTCCCCCATTCGGATCTCCGGGCGGGGACTACTCAGGAGGATGTCATTATCAGGAGAAAGAAAACTGGCGTTCTATGGATCAGAGCGTGGAATGTCAGGTCCCTTAATCGGGCAGGTAGGTTAAAAAATTTAAAAAGGGATATGTATAGGTTAAAGTTAGATATAGTGGGAATTAGTGAAGTTCGGTGGCAGGAGGAACAAGACTTTTGGCCAGGTGAATACAGGGTTATAAATACAAAATCAAATAGGGGTAATGCAGGAGTAGGTTTAATAATGAATAAAAAAATAGGAGTGCGGGTAAGCTACTACAAACAGCATAGTGAACGCATTATTGTGGCCAACATAGACACAAAGCCCAATGCCTACTACAGTAGTACAAGTTTATATGCCAACTAGCTCTGCAGATGATGAAGAAATTGATGAAATGTATGATGAGGTAAAAGAAATTATTCAGGTAGTGAAGGGAGACGAAAATTTAATAGTCATGGGTGACTGGAATTCGTCAGTAGGAAAAGGGAGAGAAGGAAACATAGTAGGTGATTACTGATTGAGGCTAAGAAATGAAAGAGGAAGCCGTCTGGTAGAATTTTGCACAGAGCATAATTTAATCATAGCTAACACTTGGTTCAAGAATCATAAAAGAACGTTGTATACATGGAAGAATCCTGGAGATACTAAAAAGTATCAGATAGATTATATAATGGTAAGACAGAGATTTAGGAATCAGGTTTTAAATTGTAGGACATTTCCAGGGGCAGATGTGGACTCTGACCACAATCTATTGGTTATGACCTGTAGGTTAAAACTGAAGAAACTGCAAAAAGGTGGGAACTTAAGGACATGGGATCTGGATAACCTGAAAGAACCAGAGGTTGTACAGAGTTTCAAGGAGAGCATAAGGAAACAATTGACAGGAATGGGGGAAAGAAACACAGTAGAAGAAGAATGGGTAGCACTGAGGGTTGAAGTAGTGAAGGCAGCAGAGGATAAAGTAAAAATACGAGGGCTGCTAGAAATCCTTGGGTAACAGAAGAAATATTGAATTTAATTGATGAAAGGAGAAAATATAAAAATGCAGTAAATGAAGCAGGCAAAAAGGAATACAAATGTCTAAAAAATGAGTGGCTAAGCAGGGATGGCTAGAGGACAATTGTAAGGATGTAGAAGCTTATCTCACTAGGGGTAAGATAGATACTGCCTACAGGAAAATTAGAGAGACCTTTGGAGAGAAGAGAACCACGTGTATGAATATCAAGAGCTCAGATGGCAACCCAGTTCTAAGCAAAGAAGGGGAGGAAGAAAGGTGGAAGGAGTATATAGAAGGTTTATTCAAGGGTGATGTACTTGAGGACAATATTATGGAAATGGAAGAGGATGTATATGAAGATGAAATGGGAGATATGATACTGCATGAAAAGTTTGACAGAGCACTGAAAGACCTGAGTCGAAACAAGGCCCCGGGAGTAGACAACATTCCATTAGAGCTACTGACAGCCTTGGGAGAGCCAGTTATGACAAAACTCTACCAGCTGGTGAGCAAGATGTGTGAGACAGGTGAAATACCCTCAGACTTCATTCCAATCCCAAAGAAAGCAGCTGCTGACAGATGTGAAAATTACCGAACTATCAGTGTAATAAGTCACAGCTGCAAAATGCTAACGTGAATTCTTTACAGACGAATGGAAAAACTGGTAGATGCGGACCTCGGGGAGGATCAATTTGGATTCCGTAGAAATGTTGGAACACGTGAGGCAATACTCTTGTGATTAAATGTATCTTTTGAAGAAAAACCCTGTATTCATTTCCAAAGGTTTTGGTGATCATACTTAAATTTGACCTTACGACTTATCTTAGAAGAAAGATTAAGAAAAAGCAAACCTACGTTTCTAGCATTGGTAGACTTATAGAAAGCTTTTGACAGTGTTGACTGGAATACTCTCTTTCAAATTCTGAAGGTGGCAGGGGTAAAATAAAGGGAGCGAAAGGCTATTTACAATTTGTACAGAAACCAGATGGCAGTTATTAGAGTTGAGGGGCATGAAAGGGAAGCAGTGGTTGAGAAAGGAGTGAGACAGGGTTGTAGCCTCTCCCCGATGTCATTCAATCTGTATATTGAGCAAGCAGTAAAGGAAACGAAAGAAAAATTTGGAATAGGTATTAAAATTCATGGAGAAGAAATAAAAACTTTGAGGTTCGCCGATGACTTTGTAATTCTGTCAGAGACGGCAAAGGACTTGGAAGAGCAGTTGAACGGAATGGACAGTGTCTTGAAAAGAGGATATAAGATGAACATCAACAAAAGCAAAACGAGGTTAATGGAATGTAGTCAAATTAAATCGGGTGATGCTGAGGGAATTAGATTAGGAAATGAGACACTTAAAGTAGTAAAGGAGTTTTGCTATTTAGGAAGTAAAATAACTGATAATTGTCGAAGTAGAGAGGATATAAAATGTAGACTGGCAATGGCAAGGAAAGCGTTTCAGAAGAAGAGAAATTTGTTAACATCGAATATAGATTTATGTATCAGGAAGTCGTTTCTGAAAGTATTTGTTTGGAGTGTAGCCATGTATGGAAGTGAAACATGGACGATAACTAGTTTGGACAAGAAGAGAATAGAAGCTTTCGAAATGTGGTGCTACAGAAGAATGCTGAAGATTAGATGGGTAGATCACGTAACTAATGAGGAGGTATTGAATAGGATTGGGGAGAAGAGAAGTTTGTGGCGCAACTTGACTTGAAGAAGAGATCGGTTGCTAGGACATGTTTTGAGGCATCAAGGGATCACAAATTTTGTTTTGGAGGGCAGCGTGGAGGGTAAAAATCGTAGAGGGAGACTAAGAGATGAATACACTAAGCAGGTTCAGAAGGATGTAGGTTGCAGTAGGTACTGGGAGATGAAGCGGCTTGCACAGGATAGAGTAGCATGGAGAACTGCATCAAACCAGTCTCAGGACTGAAGACAACAACAACAACCACAATTTATGACAACACCATATTTTCCATAGCCTGCTTTAAAGACAATAGTGCAGAGAACTTACAGGAAAAAACCTACAACTATTTTTTTTGATTTTGAGTAATATGTACGTATGATGTATGTAAATAATTAAAATGGTTTATTTCACTTGCAACAAAAAAATACAATTAAAGAAGTGCGAGAGCTGAAGCTATGCTTCATACATGGAAATGCTCCCAAAAGATGTATTAAAAGATGACAATTATTATATTGGCTTACAAATCTTATTCTTTGAGTTGCACAGTTTAGAAAACTGACAACTTTTTCAAGGTTTCCCCTGGTATTCACGGACCAGTCACCTTAACAAGTGTACATATGTTATAAACTATCTTCTCCCTATAGAGTGAACTGCTGGGATGCTTCATGCTTCCTTGGTAGACTGTATGATTTTAAAGTTCTTGGGTTTGCTGTCTAGTTGTAATTTTATATTTAAATGACAGTTAAGGAAGTAGTAAACAAAGCGTGTAAAGATAGAATGAGAACTTGGCAGTGAATTGGAAAACATGTAAACCACCACTGCTTCTGTTCAGAAAATGAGGATATATGAATATTTTTCCTTGAAATCACTAGATTTAAGTCGGTGCCGTACATGATGTAGTATGTTGTACAGCATGTGATCAAATGTGCTAAATAAATAATAGGCGGAAAAACACCTTTTCCCTTGTTTCACAAATTATTATTATTATTGATCCAGCCTTTGGATTATTACCCCTTTGAAGGTCACTGGCCTCATAGTAGTAGCAGCAGCAGCTGCTTTATTCATCCGTAGATCTCTTTTTTACAAGGATATAGGACATGCCAAAGAATTTACAAATTTAGATCAATTAAAAAAAATCGTATACACATATATTTACATACTTCTAGTTAGAGACAATCACTAGATTGACTCCTGCTATACATTACTTTTTTTTTACAAGTTACTTATTAAATAATGTAATACCACACTGTTCACTCATATCTCACTATCAGTCACTGCACACACTATACAGACATTGTTTCATAACACTTCACACACACACACACACACACACACACACACACACACACACACACACACACACACACACAGCATCCCTCCATAATGAGTGAGATGTTGAGCTCAGAAAGTGGAAGAGGTGTTAGTATTGTGCCATGCAGAACGTGGGGTTAAGTATTTTCAGAAAGGAAAAAAAAAAGCATATAGTGAAGGTCTTATGTGGAATGTTGGAGATTTTATTAATCATCATCATCATTATTATTTATGTGTATAACATTTTTTTTATCAAACCTCTACTCTGTTTTAGCTAAGTAATCCTTCAATGTATAAAACGTATTGCATAACAGGTACTTTCCAATTGCCTTTTTAAATAACTATTTTTGCAGTTTCTTTAGTCTCTTTTGGTAATTTATTGTACAGTTTTATTCCTTGGTCGAAAATGCTGTTTTGAGTTTTATTTTTTCTTGGTAAATGAAAGTTGAGTCTATCTCATGTTGCATGGTCATGGACAGAGCTGTTTGTGCAGTAATTACCAATGTTATTTTTGGTGTGCAACTGACTGCTGAATCTATTCACATGAAGCAGTTAAAATCCCCAGTGTTTTGGACAGTCTTTACAATAAGCTTGACTGGTATTTTAGGTTATTATTCTTATGGCTCTTTTCTGGAATTTAAAAATTGTGTTCATATTTTGTACATTTGTTCCCCAAAGAAGAATGTCATAGCTAAGAATTGAGTGTACATATGAATAATACGTAACTAAAAGACACTGCATGTTACACACTGATGATAGATTTCTAAGGGCATAACATGCTGATGACATTCTGTTTGCAAGTACCTTTGTGTGTTCACACCACTTCAACTAAGAATCAATATTCATTCCTAGAAATTTTGCATTTGTTACACAGTCTATAGAGGTGCCATTTACATTTAATTTAATGTTGTCATTTTCTCCTCTTCAAACTGAAATTAATGGCATTAGTTTTCTTTATGTTCAATGTCACTTTATTGCTTATTGACCAATCATAAAATTCCTTGAGAGTTTCATTTGCTTTCTCGGCAAGGAGTTCTCTTGTTTTCTCAGTGACTATAATATTGCTGTCATCAGCGAAGAGAATGTTTTCACCATGAGTGAAGGATTCATTTATTATATTTGTTAAGGGGCCTTGTATGATCCCTATGCATTGTTTCAGTACACACATTGGTACTTCGTCTGAGCCTACTGACTTTTTATTTTTTAGTTTTTGAACAGTTTTATTGACTTCATTCTCTGTGGTTGGACATAACATCATTGTATGTAGTGTATCATTATTTATATTTGTTATATTTTGTTATGGGTTCTTCATACTTGTTACAACTTCTGCACCACTTGTTATGGCAGATAGCCACTTGTTAGCAGCAGACACAGTGGCTGCGCCAAAGACTAAGATGGTGTGGAGTTTTACAATTATTTTTTGAACTTTCTTTACAATTTCTCCCTCATCATCGCTGCCCAGCCCTGCGGATCCCTCCACTTGGATGCTGCTGTGTAGATTCTCTGACAATGTGCACCGCTGATCGCACTCGGAGCCTCAGGCCACCAGTGCTCCGCTGAAGCCAGGATGCCCTGTGGTTGAGATGAACTCATCGCCGCTCGGCGTCCCAGTACGGCACGCCATGGAGCCGTGTCGCCGTGAGGTCAGCTGCCAACGCCTGCTGCACCGACGGCTGGGAAGCCGTCTGTCGCAAGGTCCCATCATGGACAAACCACGCGCCGTGGGGCGAGGTTGCCGTGAAGTCCGGGCATCAGTCCCCGGCGGCACCCGTGACCAAGACCGTGCTGCGACTGGTCCTGCTGGAAGTTCTCGCTGTAGTTAGTCAGCCATGGTGCTGACTGAACTCGGGCCGACCCCCAGAGCTGAAGTTGACATCTGGTGGTGAAGGGATGACTCCTGCAAGCTGGAACAGACTTCCGGAATTGTCACCTACGAAGATTGACCATTCGGACATGGACCACGTCAGTCCTCAGATCCGAACTGCTTTCTGATGGCTTCTGTCTGCTGCTGCCTCTGCTCCACTGCTTACATCTGGCAGGTGGACGTTTTTTACCCTCGTGGTAGCTTTTTGCTATTACTCCCGCAGTATATTGCAGCGTAACTTAGCATGCTGGCCTCACATCCCCTTACTCAGCACTCTCTAGCTTTCGCTCGGTCTGCGTGCGTCCTTGTGTCAGCCGGTTGGTAGATTGCTTCTGTCAGCAAGGCTATCTGTGCCACACTTACTTCGTAATGCCTCAGTCGCCGGCTGCCTCTGTTTTGCCATTCTCCACTACGTGAAGCAACACTTACTACATGTGGTCGCAACAATTTGTTTGGGAGAATACTCTGCAACACTCGAAAAATGCTCATTTAAATAGTTTGCTAAGTGTTGTGGATCATTTATTACCTTATCCTTCTCACTGAACAGTAAGTTATTCTGCATTTGTAGGCCTCTCCCCGTTTTCTTTTTTATAACATCCCAGACTGCTTTGCTTTTGTTCTCTGCATTATATATTCTTTTGTCATTAAATGACTTTTTTGCAGCAGTCAGCACCTTCCTATATATCTTTTTGTATCTATAACACAAATTTAAGAATTCTGGATCATTGTGAATCTTTTTCAATGAAATTAGGTGTTTTAAGTGTTTGGGAGGACTTAGTAATACTGCTGTTTATCCATCTGTTTTTGTGAGATGTTGATAGAGACATGCATACTTTTGGAAATGCCTTTTCAAAGTTCAATTTAAACAATATGGAGAATTTCATATTCACATTGGTTTCCTTATACCCTTCATCCCAGCTTTATTTTTCTAATTTGTTTGAAAAATCTGTCTTCTTCTTCTTCTTTTTGTAGATGTCGTTTGTAGGCATGTAGTGTAGGGAATGATTCGATGCCTGATTTTACTGTTGTTATTTGCAGAGATGGTCTGATAGTCAGAGATCTTTTACAGTTACATTCATTTTTCCCTGTCCATATTTGTGGCCAAATGGTCAATTACTGATGAAGTCATTGTAGTAATCCTTGTTGCACTATTCACCAACAGTGACTTGTACTTGAGACTTTATCTAGAACTTCCATTAACTTATTGAAAAAAAGTGTCCACACTATCACTTGGAGATCTATACACACACAAAATGACTAATTCTTGGTGATATCAAGCCCTGTCAATTCAATAGCTGTTACTTCAAAGTGTTTGTCTTCACTTACTGTACTGAGGTCATTTCCTGGTTTGAATTGTGTTCCTTTTCTGGTATAAATGCATGATCCTCCACCCCTTGAAGTAGTTCTGCAGTAAGAGGTTGCCTTTGCATATTGTGGTAATACTACATGTTGGATTTCTGTGTCACTACACCAGTGCTCAGTAATACGAACTACTGTGCAGTTCGAAGATTGGAGCTCAACTTCTAATAGTTGTATTTTATTGATAGTATCTTTTGATTGAGGATTGTTAAGTCTGTGAAATGCCCCATGTTACTCTTTCCAATGGTTTGTTTTTCTCTGTGACATCTGGTATATGTGATATTTGATGTGTTAAAATCTTATGAGTGATTGTTTCACTATTTTTTAAAGTGCTGGAGACACTCTTTAGGCAGGGGAACCTGCTGTCTGTATTTATCCTTAAAAGGACCTACTTTTCCTGCCTATGACAACAGGCATTTGACCATGTGTGGCCAGAGATCCAGCCCTATACTTTCACGAATCAGCTGTACCAATCTTCCCTTCCCAGTCCTGTTTAGGTGTAGGCCATGCCTAGTGAAACCCCATCTGTTGATAGTCCCGATGGGAAAGAAATTAACTGCTAAAACTAAATACACAAAATAATATATTAACAATCAAGAACTTCTAAATAAATTACCAGTAAATCCATTTATAATGTGGCACAACAAAGATAATTAGTTAAGTTTTGCAGTGTGAATGAGTGAAGAGTAACTGAAGGGTGTTTGTTCGATGCATAGCTATTTAGGATCTTTCTTATGCCACAGCGCCTGCGAAAATACTGAAATAAGTAACAACGAGTTGTTTTTATTCTTTAATGATATTTCACTAAGTTCCCCGAGTGAAATGAACATACATAAATCATAAGTAAACTAATCATGTAAAATATATTAAAAAAGTGAAGGAACAAAAGGGTTTAATGCTCCGTCAATAACAACATTATCAGAGACATGGAAGATGCTCAGATAAGGGAAAGAAATGGTCATGTTCTTTTCAGAGCTAGCATCTCAGGTTTTGCCTCAATTGAGTTAAGAAGCACATCGGAAATCTAAATCTGTTTCCCTGATTGGTATGTGAACCTCCACCCTCCCAGTTGTGAATCCAATGTTTTACCCCTGTGCAGCCTCACTCAGTTACATATGTAGAAGTAATGTCAGTCAGGAGCTGATATGTCATTAAAATTATAGTAACATTGTGCCACTGAAGTTTTTATTCCTGTAGGAAGTGTTTACGAACATTTTACATTAAGGCAAAACTTATAATGCCTAAAAATGGTCTTTTGTTTATCTCTTCGAATTTTGACATTGATAATTGCATCTATTCGACGTAATAACAGAAAAGCAGTAACCTCGGTGTATGGTTCTGGTCCTTGCTAGAGTTGAACATAGTTTCTAGTTAGATTAGATTAGATTAGATTAATACTTGTTCCATAGATCATGAATACGACACTTCGTAATGATGTGGAACGTGTCAGGTTAATAAAAGATGTCTGTACAAGAAATTACATTACACAAAATATTGCATGACACTAATGATTAAGTTTTTTTTTTTTTTTTTTTTTTTTTTTTTTTTTTTTTTTTTTCCCCCTCTTTACTTACTTTATATCTAAAAATTCAGCCAATGAGTAGAAGGAGTTGTCATCTAGAAATTCTTTTAATTTATTTTTAAATGTTAGTTGGCTATCTGTCAGGCTTTTGATGCTGTTTGGTAGGTGCCCAAAGACTTTTGTTGCAGCATAATTTACCCCTTTCTGTGCCAAAGTCAGATTTAACCCTGCATAGTGAAGATCATCCTTTCTCCTGGTGTTATAGGTATGCACACTGCTATTACTTTTGAATTGGGTTGGATTATTATCAACAAATTTCATAAGGGAATATATATATACTGTGAGGATCCCTAGATCCTTAAATAGATGTCTGCAGGATGACCGTGGGTGGGCTCCAGCAATTATTCTGATTACACGTTTTTGTGCAATGAATACTTTTCTACTCAACGATGAATTACCCCAGAATATGATGCCATACGAAAGCAGTGAATGAAAGTAGGCATAGTAAGCTAATTTACTGAGATTCTTATCACCAAAATTTGCAATAACCCTAATAGCATACGTAGCTGAACTCAGACGTTTCAGCAGACCATCAATGTGTTGCTTCCAGTTTAACCTCTCATCAATGGACACACCTAAAAATTTTGAAAATTCTACCTTAGCTACAGACTTCTGTTCAAATTCTATATTTATTACTGGAGTTTTGCCATTTACTGTACGGAACTGTATATACTGTGTTTTATCAAAATTTAAAGAGAGTCCGTTTGCTGAGAACCACTTAATAATTTTGTGAAAAACATCATTTACAATTACATCACTTAGTTCTTGGTTTTTGGATGTTATTACTATACTTGTATCATCAGCAAAAAGAACTAACTTTGCATCTTCATCAATGTGGAATGGTAAGTCATTAATGTATATCAAGAACAGTAAAGGACCTAAGACCGAACACTGTGGGACCCCGTGCTTGATAGCACCCCAGTTTGAGGCATCAGCTGTTTTAACAGTGCAGAAGAAATCACTCACAGTGGTACACCTTTGTTTCTTACAATCAGGTGAGATGTGTAATTTCTATGAGGAAACTGAAGCATTTCCCTGAGATACTGAGGATGTCCAAAAGAAAGTACAAAACAAAACAAAAATAAGGTAAAACATATTAGAAAAGTTGAAAAGGGAATACTGAACTAGTGACACTTTTGATGCTCAGTTTGTCTTCCTGGAAAAGCTTCAAGCCCATTCTATCCATTATCTGTTTTTCATTTTTCTGCTTCATAAATTTGCAATATCTTCACAAAGACATACCACACTTGACAACCACTACTGATTAATCTGAAGATTTATATTTTGCCATTTAATGTTAAAGCAGAGAGGCAAGATACAGTATCCAGTTTTTTTTCCATGGGCCACAACTTTTCATTCGTGTAAATCATGTTGGGAAAGTTTATAATGTTTTGTAATATATAGACAAAAACTTCATCTTTTCTATTTAATTATACTCTGTTAAATTGTAGCTTATCACTCGTGAATATTTCGCTTCTGAAAGATTGCTTTTACACACAAAAAAAGAAGTTTTGCATCACCTCAGTTCCGGAACCTGTACAACAAATTGGATTAGAGATCAACATAAACATCATTTCTGCCCTTTTTATTGCGCGTGAAACATCATTTCTGCCCTTTTTATTGCGCATGAAAACCACACATTCCATGTTGTGCCACCATCCAGTGATACCTTCAGAGGTGGTGGTCCAGATTGCTGTACACACTGGTACCTCTAATACCCAGTAACATGTCATCTTGCATTGATGCATGCCTGTTATTTTTCATGGCATACTAAATACAAGTTCATCAAGTCACTGTTGGTCCAAATTGTTCCACTCGTCCACGGTGATCGGCGTAGATCCCTCAGAGTGTTGGTGGGTTACGTCACCCATAAACAGCCCTTTTCAGTCTGTCTCAGGCATAATCGATAGGGTTCATGCTGAAGAACATGCTGCCCACCCTAGTCGAGTGATGTCGCTATCCTGAAGGAAGGCATTCACAAGATGTGCTTGAAGGGGAATCGAATTGTCCTCCATAAAGACGAATGCCTCGCCGATTTGCTGCCGATATGGTTATACTGTTGACCGGAGGATGGCATTCACGTATCGTACAGCTATTCCAGTGCCTTCCATGACCACCAGCGATATACATTGGCCCCATGTAATGTCACCCGAAAACAGTAGGTAACCTCCAACTTGCTGCACTCGCTGGACAGTGTGTCTAAGGCATTCAGCCTGACCGGGTTGCCTACGAACATGTCTCCGATGATTGTTTGATTGAAGGCATACGTGACATTTATCAGTGAAGAGAATGTGATACCAATCCTGAGCAGTCCATTCGGCACGTTGTTGGGCCCATCTGTACCACGCTGCATGGTGTCGTGGTTGCAGAGATGGACATCGTCATGGATGTCAGGAGTGAAGTTGCGCACCATGCAGCCTATTGCGCACAGTTTGAGTTTTTACATGACTTTGCTCCAAGACACCTGGACACTTCTCTTGTTTAGAGCCCTTCGTGGCACAAAGTAACAATGCAGGTGCGATCAAACTGCAGTATTGACTGTCTAAGTTGTCTACAGACGACATGAGTTGTGTACCTCCTTCCTGGTGGAATGACTGATGGTTGTTTACATCTTTGGGTGGGTTTAGTGACATCTCTGAACAGTCAGAGGGACTCTGTCCGTGATAGAATATCCACAGTCAATGTCTCTCTTTAGGAGTTCTGGGAACCGGCGTGATGCAAAACTTTTGTATTGTGTGTATTTAACTAGTTTTATTTGTTACTTTTTGCTTGGGCCAGCTTAATCCCCAACATATTTGTGCTGTAGAATGTCAGCCTTATTATACCTACTGGAAACTCTTATTTGGATCTCAGGGTTTCCACAAAGGTTTTGCTACAGCACATTATTTCTGAGAGTCTTTCTTGTACATCTACTTCATTAACACAAGTTATGTCATTGTTGTCTTTCTGTCTTGACTTTTCTTTTAAATATTCACTTACCATTATGGAAAATTATTTACATTCTTCTTTAGTTTCCACTGCTGTTCTCCACTTCTTCTCTACATGTACTGGTCATTGAGCTTCTCATCTCAAAATTGAATTACCATGTGTTTTATCCTTCAATAAAGCCCTTATCCATTTCAATTTCCCTCCTGTCTTTATCCTCCTTCTTGTATCTCTTCTCTCCTTTCCTTCCCCGCCTCATAGCCTATAATCCCTATTATTCCTCAGTGTTAACTTTTCATGTTCTCTCTCTTCTCTTTGCTTACTTTCCCACTTCTCATTTTTCCTTTCATATTTATTCCTTTCCTTTTTCGAGCAACATTTTTATTGTCCAGGAGAACATGTGCTAAATAATTAACTATCTTTCCAATTTTTTTCCTTCATTGCATCCCAAAACTCAACCAACTGTAGTAGATACAAAATCTCGTAGGTTCTTATTTGTAAATTTCTCTTGTAAAGCTCTGGCAAAAATTCATCAGCTTGCATCACTAAAGAGAGCCAGCTCAAAAGCATGCCCAAGAATATTATTCAAAACTACACCAATCTAGATTAATGCAATTATATTGCTGAGTTTTATTCATTATCAGCTGACTGTGAACTCCTCCACTTGTTGGACATAAGGACATGATCGGGTGGCTGTTCTGGAATTCTTGGGGAATTACACTTTACCTGGAAAAATCAAGGAAACCTCAGAGAATTTCAGAAAGTTTGTAAAATATTGGGGAATTCTGTGTTTTTAATGTAACATTGGAGTTTAACTTTATTGAGCTTTATAAATCAAAAATTTTAAGATACTAGTGTTAATTTCTCAGGTGCTTTTTATGACATCATCTTCCTCTACATATCAAAGTTTGAGTAGCCTTCCTGATGATGATCTGCATAGAGGTTCCAGCCTTAGCTTGTCGTTTGTGATGTGTTAACATTCCAATAAAACTTACATGCATCAGTGGCTACATTACATGTGCTGGTAGAATATACAACACATGCCAATTTATGTGCTCTACTACACTATTGTTTAGTTAATTAAATGTTTGTCAGTGGACTGGAATCAACCATTGACACTTTTACACCTCACAATGGTCTTGACAAGGGTCATCAGTGTTGCTTTAAGACAAAGTTAAAACAGTCATTACTTCTATGCTAAAATGTTGTTGTTGTTGTTGGCGGCGGCGGCTTCAGTCCAGAAACTGGTCTAGAGAGACTTCCTAGCAGTCGCCCTAGTCGTACAGCCGACTTTGCTAGCAATGGTTCACTGACTTCTACGCTCTCATTTGCCAAGACAATAGTTAGCATAGCCTTCAGCTATGTTATTTGCTACGACCTAGCAAGGCGCCATTATCAGTTACTATTGATATTGTGAAATATGTACAGTCAAAACCGATGTTCGTCATTAATGGATTAAAGTTAAGTATTCCACCAGCTATGTCCGTTTTTCTAAATTCTAATTTCCTTGTCCTGTTCCAGACCTCACGCCAGCCTGTGTGAGCTAAATCGCGTGCCTTTCGGCTTCCTCTAGTAACACGGTGTTGGCTGTCCTGCCAACCACAACACTACCAACCGATCACTTCTTCTAGTCAAGTTGTGCCACAAATTTCTTCTCTCCAGTTCTATTCAATACCTCCTCATTAGTTATGTGATCTACCCATCTAATCTTGAGCATTCTTCTATAGCACCACATTTCGAAAGCTTCTATTCTCTTCTAGTCTAAACTATTTATGGTCCATGTTTCACTTCCATACATGGCTACGCTCCACACAAATACTTTCAGAAACGACTTCCTGACACTTAAATCAATACTCGATGTTAACAAATTTCTCTTCTTCAGAAATGCTCTCCTTGCCATTGCTGGTCCAGTTTTTCTATCCTCTCTACTTCGACCATCATCAGTTATTTTGCTCCCCAAATAGCAAAACTCCTTTACTACTTTAAGTGCCGTATTTCGTAATCTAATTCCCTCAGCATCGCCCGACTTAATTCGAATACATTCCATTATCCTCGTTTTGCTTTCGTTGATGTTTATCTTATATCCTCCTTTCAAGACACTGTCCATTCCGTTCAGCTGCTCTTCCAAGTCCTTTGCTGTCTCTGACAGAATTACAATGTCATTGGCGAACCTCAAAGTTTTTATTTCTTCTCCATGGATTTTAATACCTACTCTGAATTTGTCTTTTGTTTCCTTTACTGCTTGCTCAATATACAGATTGAATAGCGTCGGGGATACTTACAACCCTGTCTCACTCCCTTCCCAACCACTGCTTCCCTTTCATGCCCCTCGACTCATATAACTGCCTTCTGGTTTCAGTACAAATTGTAAGTAGCCTTTCACTCCCTGTATTTTACCCCTGCCTCCTTCAGAATTTGAAAGAGAGTATTCCAGTCAACATTGTCAAAAGCTTTCTCTAAGTGTACAAATGCTAGAAACGTAGGCTGCCTTTCCTTAATCTATCTTCTAAGATAAGTTGTAGGCTCAGTATTGCCTCACGTGTTCCAACATTTCTACGGAATCCAAACTGATCGTCCCCGAGGTCAGCTTCTACCAGTTTTTCCATTTGTCTGAAAAGAATTTGCGTTAGCATTTTGCAGCTGTGACTTATTAAACTGAAAGTTCGGTAATTTTCACATCTGTCAACACCTTCTTTCTTTGGAATTGGAATTATTATATTCTTCTTGAAGTCTGAGGGTATTTCACTTGTCTCATTCATCTTGCTCACCAGGTGGTAGAATTTTGTCAGGACTTGCTCTCCCAAGGCTGTCAGTAGTCTTAATGGAATGTTGTCTACTCCCAGGGCCTTGTTTCAATTAAGGCCTTTCAGTGCTCTGTCAAACTCTTCATGCAGTATCGTATCTTCCATTTCATCGTCATCTATATCCTCTTCCTTTTCCATAACATTGTCCTCAAGTACATCGCCCTTGTAGAGACCCTCTATATACTCCTTCCACCTTTTTGCTTTCCCTTCTTTGATTAGAATTGGGTTGCCATCTGAGCTCTTGATATTCATACAAGTGGTTCTCTTTTCTCCAAAGTTCTCATTAATTTTCCTGTAGGCAGCATCTATCTTACCCCTAGTGAGATAAGCCTCTACCTCCTTACATTTGTCCTCTAGCCATCCCTGCATAGCCATTTTGCACTTCCTGTTGATCTCATTTTTGAGACATCTGTATTCCTTTTTGCCTTCTTCATTTACTGCATTTTTATATTTTCTCCTTTCGTCAATTAAATTCAATATTTTCTCTGTTACCCAAGGAGTTCTACTAGCCCTTGTCTTTTTACCTACTTGATCCTCTGCTGCCTTCACTACTTCATCCCTCAGAGGTACCCATTCTTCTTCTACTGTACTTCTTTCCCCCATTCCTGTCAATTTTTCCGTTATGCTCTCCCTGAAACTCTGTACAACCTCTGGTTTAGTCTGTTTACTCAGGTCCCATCTCCTTAAATTCCCACCTTTTTGCAGTTTCTTCAGTTTTAATCTACAGTTGATAACCAATAGATTGTGGTCAGAGTCCACATCTGCCCCTGGAAATGTCTTACAATTTAAAACCTGGTTCCTAAATCTCTGTCTTGCCATTATATAATCTATCTGTTACCTTCTAGTATCTCCAGGATTCTTCCATGTATACAACCTTCTTTCATGATTCTTGAACCAAGTGTTAGCTATGATTAAGTTATGCTCCGTGCAAAACTCTACCAGGCGGCTTCATCTTTCATTTCTTAGCCCCAATCCATATTCACCTACTATGTTTCCTTCTCTCCCTTTTCCTACTCTTGAATTCCAGTCACCCACGACTATTAAATTTTCGTCTCCCTTCACTACCTGAATAATTTCTTTTATCTCGTCGTACATTTCATCAATTTGTTCATCATCTGCAGAGATAGTTGGCATATAAACATGTACTACTGTGGTAGGCATGGACTTTGTGTCTATCTTGGCCACAATAATGCATTCAGTGTGCTGTTTGTAGTAGCTTACTCGCACTCCAATTTTTTTTTAATTCATTATTAAACCTACTCCAGCATTTCCTCTATTTGATTTTGTATATATAAACCTGTTTTCATCTGACTAGAAGTCTAGTTCCTCCTCCCACCAAACTTCACTATTTCCCACTGTATCTAACTTGAACTAACCATTTTCCTTTTTAAATTTTCTAACCTACCTGCCCGATTAAGGGAGCTGACATTCCATGCTCCGATCCATAGAATGCAAGTTTTCTTTCTCCTGATAACGACGTCCTCTTGAGTAGTTCCTGCCCGGATATCCGAATGGGGGACTATTTTACGTCTGGAATATTTTACCCAAGAGGACGCCATCATCATTTAACCATACAGTAAAGCTTCATGCCCTCGGGAAAAATTATGGCTGTAGTTTCCTCTTGCTTTCAGCCGTTCGCAGTACCAGCACAGCAAGGCCGTTTTGGTTAGTGTTACAAGGTCAGATCAGTCAATCATCCAGACTGTTACCCCTGCAACTACTGAAAAGGTTACTGCCCCTCTTCAGGAACCACATGTTTGTCTGGCCTCTCAACAGATACCCCTACATTGTGGTTCCACCTACGGTATGGCTATCTGTATCACTGAGGCATGCAGACCTCCCCACCAATGGCAAGGCCCATGGCTCACTGGGGGGGGGGGGGGGGGGCTAAAGTGATATAAGCTCTGAGTGCAATGTAATTGTACTTCAAATAAATCAAAGGCCCCCACTTGTACACTACTAATGTCACTGCACCATTACCATGTTATTTTTTGTGGTTTTATTAATTTATCCAGGTTAACCTCACAATGGTGCAGAATTTCTCATCATAACACAATGAAAACAGATCATTCAAAATATACTTAAACATGGAGTATACAGGGTGGTCAGAAACAGTCTGAAAACCTTGCAAAAGTTTTGCAGGATAGGTCATGCTGAGAAGTAATTGTTAAGAAAAAATTCAATATGTCGCACCATTTTCCAGTTAATTAACATTGAAGTTATCCAGTCAGGCTGTTGCATGTGCCAATTTAAGTGGCCTGCCAGATGCAGTTAATGTCAGTTGTCTTACAGCATACATGAAGATACACGTGGCTGCCCACTGTGGCCGAGCAGTTCTACTTCAGTCCGGAATCACGCAACCGCTACAGTCACAGGTTCGAATCCTCCCTCGGGCATGGATGTGTGTGATGTCCTTAAGTTAGTTAGGTTTAAGTGGTTTTAAGTCTAGAGGACTGTTGACCTCAGATGCTAAGTCCCATAGTGCTTAGAGCCACTTGAACTGTCTTTTTAAAGCACATGAGACTGAGACATTGGCTCGGGTTTGATCCTTACTGCTGTCCCACATCTAAATTTTTTTACCACTCTCGTGTTTGTTTTTAGAACACCAACAGAGAACATATTTGGTGACACCATCTCTGGCAGACCACCTGAATTTGCACGCACAATTACCTGATTGGCTAACTTGAATACTAATTAGCTCGGAAGTGGTGCAAAGTATTGATGTTTTTTCTTATCAATTATTTCTCAGCACAAACTACCCTGCAAAGCAACAAGCTTTTCAGACTGTTTCTGGTCACCCTGTATAAGCTCTTTTTTGCAAGGATAGAGCAGATGATCAACCACGGTATCACTACAGGGAACATCCCAGCATCCGCCTCAAATGATTTATAAAAATCACAGAAAAGTATAATCAGGAGGATCAGACAGAACAAATTCCGTCCTCTTGTGGTGCAGGAAATGTTGGGAGTGGAAACATGGCTAGTAATTGTGTGGCCATAAGCACTTAAAAATTTTAAACACATTTGCCAATAACTTATTTAAACATATCAGAGCACATGAGCAACATAAAAACACAAGAAAAAATTACCATCACTCATTCCAAAAAAATACGCATTAACTTACTATCTTACATAACAAGCTAACACAGTAAAATTCCTACCTCTCAAGGTAAATATAGCTTTGCAAGAACACAGAGGGCCAAAACACTGTACAGCCAAACCACTAATAACTATACAAGCAAGAAGCAATGAAAATAAAATAAAATAGCAAGGCTCTAGTTCAGTACATAATAGTAAAAAATAACCAACTAGAGCTGATACATGAAAGCCCTGAAACTAATACAATTTCAGCTAATCAACAGGATAAAGTAGTAAATACACAATTAAATCATGCAGGACCAGCCTACAAAGTTCTGGCAAGAGATAAAGTAAATTGGATGAGTAATACAAAACAAGGCCAACAATTGATATGTTATGAAAGTTAAACAGCCAAAGACAACTTATAATAAAATGAAGTATACCCTCAAGGTCTAATTTACATAGAATCTTTTTATACTGAAATGTTATTTTCAGATAGCAACACCTGTTCACTGGCGTTCAAGAGTACACATCACACTTAACTTCTGATTGTCTCTCATCATGACATTTTGTGCAGTTAAGATACCAGATACAGTCCTCTCACTGTTAACAGGGACCAATGCCTGTTATTGATAAAAAGTCCCTGCTAGCCCATGCCCAGATGCCCCAAAGCTGCTCCACTGCTGGCCACACCAACTTGTTGCTCTATCTCTAAAGCCAATGTGGTTTCCTGCAGACTACCATCTCCTTTAGCTCCCAGTCTCCACCATGACATTGGCTGCTCATTTTCCAGACACGCTGGGCACTATCAACAGTTGCCAGCAGACACTTTCCACCCATGTGCCTCTGCTTGCTAGCCAACTCCCTGATCCAGCTGCTCCAGCATATAAACAAGGCTCGCCACCTAGGTGCCACTACTTGCCAGCCAACTCCCTGATCCAGCTGCTTCAGGATGTAAAGCAGACTGGATAGCATGCCGTCCATGACCCAGAGCGGGACACAAAGTCTTGTCCTGTCACTACTGCCCGCTGCCCTCGGTGCTGATTCTAATGTGTTTGCCACTTCCTTGTTCCACATCAAACTGCTCTCCATTGTCATTCAGAGCCATTCATCACCTCACTGTGGTGCAGTGTTTGGCTATTTTGTAGTCTCACAAACATGCTTCCATGGTAGGAACTGCCAAGCAAAGTGCAACTTCAACTATACCATGAATCACTATTACACACCACACTCTTGAATTTGAGATCAGTCTATAAACAACTGCACTGCCTCATTCAGTTGATTCCTCATGTACAATGCTATTTTTATTATACATAGTTTGCACCAGATAAATTATAATAAAAAACACAGTTTATCAGTGGACACCGATAAGTGGCTTCTGGACCACAAACAAACTGCTGTACCCCCTACACTTTGTAAAGGGACATCCTCCTCTAGCATTACTTTTCCCCAACAGTAGTAGTCATACCAGTAATATTTTTCATATTTAGGACAGGTCAATATTGTCTCAGCTGTTTTTCTGAAAAATTTCATATAATTTTATACACAATATGTAATATTTCAAGCTTAAATTTATGGAAAGGAATAAGCTTATTTTCGTTGTTACAATCTATATGTTCTAGCTCTAAATGCGCATGTAATATCTCTTTATATTCGATGAATTATTCTGTTACAATTCTACCCTTGAATGACGTTTACAAAATTTCTATCTTTATACTCGCAGAATCCATGTGCAAAATAGTTTCATACAATAGCTATGCCATGAGCGCATAATTATTCTTTGTAGTACCCTCTCTGGTGGTTGTTAGAAGAAAAAAGCTTCAGAGATTGTCTTCGTGCCGATTAGCCTCAGCTTTGTTTGAAGAACTGTAATCTGATTATTGAGATTTGTGACCGAAGATAACTGGTACGAAATTGTACGATTAAAAGGGAAATATATATATTGCTTCTTCAAACAAAGGTGCATATTTGACAACTGAGAATTAATGATATTCATCGATATATTGCATAGTTGTTAATCAGAAGGGAACTTCCGAAAAACTGGATACGAACCTGCATTTAATAATCCAAGAGCTCCATTACTTCTTCGGAAGGTTAAACTTCATCAAAGCCAAATATTCGCTTGATCTGAGGTTTCCCGACTGCTTATACAACGCCTCCAAAATTACGAGACATTTTATTTGTACAGATTAGCAGACTGCCGCAAAGCACGAGCCTCCAGAGAAGAAGGATCATCGCCTGATTTCATTCTAACAAGTAAAATTTCTGAATCATTTTGAGTGACTGAGCTATGACTGTGTTTCCTATCATGAATGATTGATTGCTCGAATGAATTGAGAACTACATAGATAGGAGGAAAAATTACACACAGTTAAACTTTGTTTTTAGAAACATTTGAAATTATGAAATATTTGGCACACTAAAAATTCCTATTATTAATTATGCAGTCTAGTGCTGTTTATTATGGTTATTTCTAGATTCATTTATAAAGTAATAAGCTTAACTAATAGAAATTCATTTGTGAAGAAAAACTATAAAGCCTTTGGAATATTGTTATTATCGCAGAGTGAAGTAGTAGGTTAAGCACGCCTCTTATATGATTGGTGTATTTTTGTATTTTAGATGAACAACGCAATTTCATTGTTGTTAATGTGAATTTTCAAAAGACTGTGTGATATAGTGAAATATGAGACAGTAAATTATCGTAAAATTCAATTCTGCAACGATATTCTTCAAAATTACTTAGATCAATTGAACCATGAGAACCTAAAATGTGAGAATTTCACCTTCAAGAATCTGACTCCCAGACATGGATAACTGGAGCTAACTGTGCAAGAAAAGATAAGTAGAAGGGAGGGCTAGATTACATCTCCCACCAGTCTCTTGAGACTACGGTCTCCAGGCCCATACATACAGGGTGTTACAAAAAGGTACGGTCAAACTTTCAGGAAACATTCCTCACATACAAATAAAGAAAAGATGTTATGTGGACATAACGCTTAAATTTCCATGTTAGAGCTCATTTTATTTTCGTCAGTATGTACTGTACTTCCTCGATTCACCGCCAGTTGGCCCAATTGAAGGAAGGTAATGTTGATTTCGGTGCTTGTGTTGAGATGCGACTCATTGCTCTACAGTACTAGCATCAAGCACATCAGTACGTAGCATCTACAGGTTAGTGTTCATCACGAACATGGTTTTGCAGTCACTGCAATATTTACAAATGCGGAGTTGGCAGATGCCCATTTGATGTATGGATTAGCATGAGGCAATAGCCGTGGCACAGTATGTTTGTATCGAGACAGATTTCCAGAACGAAGGTGTCCCGACAGGAAGACATTCGAAGCAATTGATCGGCATCTTAGGGAGCACGGAACATTCCAGCGTATGACTCGTGACTGGGGAAGACCTAGAACAATGAGGACACCTGCAATGGACGAGGCAATTCTTCGTGCAGTTGACGATAACCCTAATGTCAGCGTCAGAGAAGTTGCTGCTGTACAAGGTAACGTTGACTACGGCCCTGTATGGAGAGTGCTACGGGAGAACCTGTTGTTTCCGTACCATGTACAGCCTGTGCAGGCACCATCAACAGCTGATTCGCCTCCACGGGTACACTTCTGTGAATGGTTCATCCAACAATGTGTCAATCCTCATTTCAGTGCAAATGTTCTCTTTACGGATGAGGCTTCATTCCAACGTGATCAAATTGTAAATTTTCACAATCAACATGTGTGGGCTGACAAGAATCCGCACTCAATTATGCAATCACATCATCAACACAGATTTTCTGTGAATGTTTGGGCAGACATTGTTGGTGATGTCATGATTGGGCCCCATGTTCTTTCACCTATGCTCAATGGAGCACGTTATCATCATTTCATACGGGATACTGTACCTGTGCTGCTACATCATGTGCCTTTACAAGTACGACACAACATGTGGTTCATGCACGATGGAGCTCCTGCACATTTCAGTCGAAGTGTTTGTACGCTTCTCAACAACAGATTCGGTGACCGATGGATTGGTAGAGGCAGACCAATTCCATGGCCTCCACGTTCTCCTGATCTCAACCCTCTTGACTTTCAGTTATGGGGGCATTTGAAAGCTCTTGTAATGCAACCCTGGTACCAAATGTAAAGACTCTTCGTGCTCGTATTGTGGACAGCTGTGATACAATACGCCATTCTCCAGGGCTGCATCAGCGCATCAGGGATTCCATGCGATGGAGGGCGGATGCATGTATCATTGCTAATGGAGGAAATTTTTAACATTTCCTGTAACAAAGTGTTTGAAGTCACGCTGGTACGTTCTGTTGCTGTGTGTTTCCATTCCAAGAGAAGTAATAAAATGAGCTCTAACATGTAAAGTAAGCGTTTCCGGACACATGTCCACATAACATATTTTCTTTCTTTGTGTGTGAGAAATGTTTCCTGAAAGTTTGGCCGCACCTTTTTGTAACACCCTGTATACTATGATGCATGTTTTCATGTCCACCACACAGCCAATCAAGAAAACTGAGTCAACAACATTCCATGATGAATAAGATGTTGAGGTCAGGAGAATTACCAGACGTTACTATAATGCACTATAATTCTTGGCACACAGTTTCCTTGTAAAAGCATTACATTGTGATAATGTAATGTGACATGGTTTTTGTAGTTGTTCCCTTTCGTTATCAATGCCTACTCTGAGTAATTTTTAATTGTGTAATGAGTTATTTATGAAGAACATTTTAGCTGCCTTTTTAACAGAGGCATATCGGTAATCTTTTTCATCTCCTTGGCCAATTTATTATACAGTTTTATTCCTTGCTAAAAATGCTATTTTATTAGAGACTAGGATATTGCTGTCATTTGTAAAGAGAACTTTTTCTTCCTGTCTTATACTGCCTGGGTTGTCAGTGATACAGATGAAGAACAGAGATGGACACAATACTCTACTGTGAGACGCACCTATGTTTATATGTTTCTTGTCTGACAATTGTTTTACTGAAGATGTATCATCAGACATTTGATCTGTCTCTACCTTTTGCACACAGTTTTACATGTAAGACTGGAGCAACTTGTTTGCTACTCCTCTTACATTACTGTTTCTAGCTTGTTTAGTAGTATTTTATCGTCAACAAAGTCAAAAGCCATGGACAAGCATAAGAATATGTCTGTAGCACAGTCATCCTTATCAAGAACTTAAAGTATCACTTTTGTGAAGTCCGTAACGACTGATATTGTAGTTCTCAACTTAAGAAACGAAACTGTGGTTCATTAAAAAGGTTGTATTTATTCATATAAATCATTATTCTATCTTTCAGTACTGACTCAGTTATGTTTCAGAAGGTGACAGTAGTGAAACTGGCCATAGCTTTCTATACTTTCTGTATTACCTTTCTTTAGTAAGGATGCAACTCGTGTGCTCTATGCACTGTGAAAAAATACTTGAACTAAGGAACTTCCTCAGAACTTTCCTTATAGAAAACATGTGATAACAGTACATAGCTATGTAGATCATAAATCATGCAAAAAATCGCCTCCTGCAGGTCCAGGGGTAACAATAGGCCCGAGGTATTCCTGCCTGTTGTAAGAGGCAAACAAAAGGAGTTTCACACATTTCAGCCTTTAAGTGATGGTCCCCTGTAGGGTTTGACCTCCACTCTTCAAAATTTCCCTGAAGAGCGAGCCAATTGGGGAAGGGTGCCTTAAATGGTGCATCATGTCTATTGTGCATTGAGATCTTTAGCCCATTTTCTCGTCGCCGTATTGCAGTCCCACCCATTCTCCATCTCTTGGGCAAGGATTCCTTTCTGGATGTGTTTTCCACCATGCACTATGCAGTGTCGTTTTCTGCATTGATGATGACCATGGACTACTTTGCAACTGATATCCACCATGGTAGCCAGTCTGTTGTGGTTGGGCCACCATGTATCCTGTTGGTTGTAGCCCCCTGACCACACAGGGGTCACTCTGCTTATGCCTGCACCGTCATTTCCCCACATATGCCGAGGGGTAGATGCCCATCCCCCTGGGGTATTGGGAATCCCGGCAATGGCCATCCTGCCAGGTGGCCTTTGCTGTGGCTGGGTGGCACCCGTGGGGAGGGCCTCTGGTTGGAGTGGGTGGCATCAGGGTGGATGACATGTGGTGAAGCATAGTCCATCATTTCTTACTGGTGCTGAAACACCAGCAGTCTCTAAGCTTTCACGAGCTCAATTCAATGCACAAAAGTACGACCACAAATCATTCCCTTCCCTGGCCACACCATGGGAGGAACATCAGGCTAAGGATGGCAGCGGATCTTATCCACCCTGGTACCTTGTATTTTCAAGATCTGATGGGGAATATTTCATGACGTTGAAGCCTCAGTTTTTTGTTGAGCATTTAGAGGACAAGTCTGTGGAGGTCAAGGGATTGTCCAAATTGAGATCTGGGTCAGTCTTGATCAAAACACCATCCTCTGCCCAGTCACGGGCGTTACTCGGGTGTGACAAGCTGGGGGATGTTTCTGTAACCATCACCAAGTTCGGCCATATGTCGTCCCGCTGTACTTCCAGCATCAAATGTCGAGATACTCCTTGTGCCCCACCTCTCACCTGTGTCAAATGCGGAGAGTACCATTTGCCTTGCTCTCCAGACTGCAGGATTATCCAGAAAGAAAAGAAAATCATGGAGTACAAGACCCTGGACTGACTGACGTACACTGAGGCTTAGAGAAAATTTGAATGCCTGCATCCTGTGCGTATGACATCGTCTTACGCCATCGCTACAACAGTTCTGGCACCATCAGCTCCGCAAACCCCAGTCACCTCTCAGAACCGGAAGACTTCACCTGCTCCCTTCATGTTGTGGGGCATTGGCCTCCCTGTTACTCCTGCACCACCTACTTCGGGAGCAACACTCCCTCCAACCATCGGGGACGCCTATCCCCATTTCGAAGCCGGAGAAGTGTAAGTTTTCTTCAGCTTCTCTTGCTAGGAAAGGGTCCCTTGGGTCCCTCCATTCCCAGGTTTCTGCTAGTGGGAAAGATGACACCCAGCAGTGGCTGAAGAAACCAAAAGCGGCTGGTCATAGGGCTTCACACTCATCCTCAGTGCCGGAGACTGAGCCAGTTAAGTCCTCTCAGCCAGGAAACCCAAGGAGCAGTGAGAGAAACCCAAAAAGAAAACCTCTAAGACCAAGGAAATTGCAGTGGCACCCACACCACCGCTACCTACAAGCTCTGTGTCTGAGGATGGGGTGGAGATTTTGGCGTCTGTGAGGACCTAGATCTCGCCAGAACCTCAGGCAATAAGTCAGTGGCAGCAGGTGACTCTAAGGTGTAAAGTACCTCATTGAATGTTCTATGCCTTCCCAGTCTCAAGAGGACGTCATCCTCCAGTGGAAATGCGGCAGTTTTTTCCACCACGTGAATGAAATATGGCAACTGTTAACAGGTGGAGTTTGCGTTTATATCCTAAACTCAGTTTGTAGTGAACCTGTGCGCCCTCACGCCTCTCTTGAAGCTGTGGCCGTCAGAATGAGGATGATGCAAGAAATAACTGTCTGCAATGTATATCTTCTTCGAGATGGTGCAATACCCCTGACTGTATTAGCTGCACTGATCGATCAACTCCCTAAAACCTTTGCTACTTTAGGGAGATATTAACACCCATAACCCCTTGTGGGGTGACACCGTGCTTACTGGCCGAGGCAGAGGTGTTGAAACTTTACTGTCTCAATTCAACCTCTACCTCTTAAATACTGGGATCACTACACATTTCGGTGTGGCTCATGGTAGTTACTCGGCCATTGATTTATCACTTTGCAGCCCAGGACTTCTCCCATCTATCCACTGGAGAGCACATGACGACCTGTGTGGTAGTGACCACTTTCCCATCTTCCTGCCAGAGCCTCAGCGTCAGGCTCACGGACACCTGCCCAGGTGGGCTTTAAAGAACGTGGACTGAAATTTTCACCTCTGCTGTCACCGTTGAATCTCCCCCACACGGTAACATCAATGTGATGGTTGAGCAGTTGACTACAACAATTGTTTCTGTGGCAGGAAATGTGACCCTTTGCTCTTTAGGGTGCCCGAGGCATAAGGCAGTCTCTTGGTAGTTGCTGGAAGTCAATGAAGCAATTAAGGAGTGTTGGCGAGCTCTACAGCGGCAAAAGCGGCTCTCTGTCCTGGAACACCTCTTAGCCTTTAAACGGCTCCATGCCCGTGATCACCAACTTATCAAACAATGGGAGCAAGAGTGTTGCTATACGTCACCTTCCCAAGTCTGGGCAAAGATCAAACGTCTTTTCGGGTACCAGACCCCCAACAGGTGTTCCTGGTGTTACCATAAATGGTGTGTTATCTACCAACACAAACACGATTACTGAGCCCTTTGCTGAGCACTATGCTTGAGCCGCTGCATCGGTGAATTACCCCCCAGCCGTTTGCACTCTCAAATGGTGTCTGAAAGGGAATGTCCTCTCATTCACTACAAGCCACAGTGAACCCTATAACACCCCATTTACAGAGTGGGAGCTGCTAGGTGCCCTTGCACATTGCTCTGACACAGTTCCTGGGCCTGATCAGATCCACAGCCAGATGATTAAACATCTCTCATTTGACTTCAAGTGACATCTTCTCAACATCTTCAACCGGATCTGGTGCGACGGCATCTTTCCATCTCAGTGGTGGAAGAGCACCATCATTCTGGTGCTCAAACCCGGTAAAAACCCACTTGATGTGGATAGCTATTGGCCCATCAGCCTTATGAACATTCTTTGTAAGCTGCTGGAATGTACAGTATGTCGGCAGTTGGGTCTGGTTCTGGAGTCTCATGGCCTACTGGCTACATGTCAGGGTGGCTTCTGCCAGGGTTGCTCAACCACTGATAATCTTGTGTCCCTCCAGTCTACCATCCAAACGGCCTTTTCCAGATGCCTGCACCTGGTTGCTGTCTTTTTTGATATACAAAAAGTGTATGACATGACCTGGTGACATCATACCCTTGCCACATTGTATGAGTGAGGTCTCCGGGGCCCACTTCCAATTTTTGCCCAAAACTTCTTGTCGCTCTGTACTTTCTGTGTCCTTGTTGGTGCCTCCCATAGTTCCATCCATATCCAGTAGAATGGAGTTGCACAGGGTTTTGAATTGAGTGTCCCTCTATGTTTAGTGATCATTAATGGCCTAGCAGCAGCTGTTGGGCTCTCAGTCTCACCTCCTCTGTATGCAGACAACTTCTGCATTTTTTACTGCTGCTCCAGTACTGTTGTTGCTGAGCGTCACCTACAGGTAGCCACCCACAAGGCACAATCATGGGCTCTAGCCCATGGCTTCCAGTTTTCTGCCACAATGTCATGTGTCATGCATTTCTATCAGCGTCGTACTGTCGTACCATTCATCCGTGGCATTGTTTTATTAGGAACAAGGGACTGATGACCTCGTAGTCTGGTCCCTTTCCCTCTCTTTTAAACCAACCAACCATGTAAAAATCAAAACAATTCAAGGTCCCATGAATACAGATGGCCGCGTGGTTTGCGGCATGGATTGCGTGGACGTCCTCGACAGAGGTTTGAGTCGTCCTTTGGGTATGGGTGTGTGTGTTGTTCTTAGCATAAGTTAGTTTAAAGTTAGTTTAAGTAGTGTGTAATTCTAGGGACCGATGACCTCAGCAATATTGTCCCTTAGGAATTCACACACATTTTAAACACAGATGCAGTTATTCACTTTAATTATCTCTCAGAAATTATATTTCTTTTGTCTGCTCCTAATAGCTCAGTGTTCTCAAAGCAACCACTGAGTAGTGTAAGAAAGGAACTGCTCTCTCTGTTTAAAAAAAAAAAAAAAGATCTTTTTCCCCCCAATATTCATAAATATATTTAAAGTTATTCATAAACAATTCTCATTATTATCAGTAGCAGTAAAATGGCAGTAGTCAAGGATGGTATTTAGCTGAGTGGGTATAGTTTGCAAATTTTACTAATTCAATTATGGAAGAAAATAGGATGCAGTATCTTTGATGCCATTATATTCCCGAAATTTTAAGTGTGATGTTGGTGGTCAGACAAAGGAGAAAGTGTGATGGCTATGAAGTCATCTGATGGAAATTTCAAGTACTGAAATGACATGAAGGTAGATTCTGGGCCTATATGTACCGTTCTCCTGCACTAGTATCAAAGAGGTGTAAGATTATTGTGATACATGCTAAAGGGAGTACCCAACTTTTATAGTAGCATTTTATACTCTCTCAGAATGAGAGCAGTTGAAAAACTAATTAGGCAGAGAGATAGTGTGGTGGAAATGCATGATACTTGCATCCAGAAGGAATTAATTTCAAATACCTATGTTTTTTATGGTTTCTCTAAATTGGTCAATGCAAATTCCAGGTAGGTCCCTACGAAAATAACATGGCTAGCTTTCTTCATCATCCTTGTGCTGGGCTCTAAGAACCTCATCATCAACAAATTTAAAATAGTGTTCTTCCTTCCCTTTTTCTGGTTCTCTAAAATATATTTTATGCAAATGTTATACAGGATTGGTCATAAGCATGGCCAGACATGTGTAATGAAAATGGCACACAAATACTGTTTTTGTGGTTGGCAGTTCGATGGTATTTTATCCCTGTTATCTTCAGAATTTCAAAGAGTGTACTCCAGTTACCACTGGCAAAAGCTTTCTCTTAACTACAGATTCTATAAATATAGGGACATTACTGTCTTGCTTGTCCTTACATTTCTTTGGGACCCAAAATGGTCTTTCCTAAGGCAGACTTCTACCATTCTTTTCTTTTTTTCTGTAAATAATTCCTGTTAGTATTTTGGAACTATGACTTACTTATTAAACTGATGATTCTTTTATATTCACACAATTATTCTTTCACTATCCAACCATTTCTTTTTTACTTAATACTAGCTTGGCATCTGAATTCTTGATATTCATACAACTGCACCACTTTCCTCCAACAGTTTCTTCAATTTTCCTATTTGCAGCATCTGTTATCTTTCTCATTGTGATGTATGCTTTTAAAACTTTGCATTTATTCTCTAGCCATTCTTGTTCTGCCATTTTGTACTTTGTGTTACTCTCCTTTTTCAGACGTCTATATTCTTTTAAGTCTACTTCATTTGCTACATTCTTATGTTACCTACTGTCATCTACTGAATAGCTCATGTGTTTTCCAAGGTTTCCAGTATGGTCTTGTCATTTTGCTTATTAGATTCTCTACTGCTGTCACAATTTCGTCTTTCAAAGCTACACTTATGGTTTCTATTGTATACCTTTGTTCTGTTTCAGTTAGTGCTGCCAGCTGCTCCTTTTGAAACTCTCAGCAACCCCTCATTCTTTCAACTTATCCAGTTCTCATCTCCTTAATTTCCTTTCTTTCTGCATTGTTTTCTGTTTTAGCCTACATTTCATAACCAATAAATTGTAGCCAGCATCCAAATGTACCATTGGAAATATTGGCAGTTTGAAGTCTGGCTTAAAAATATCTGTCTTACTACCATATTACATAATTCTTCTGAAATCTTCCAATATCTCCAGGTCTCTACCACATGCACGATGTTCTTTCAAGATTGTTAAATCAAGTGTCTGCATTAAAAGTTGTGCTCTGTGAAAAGTTCTGCCAGTCCTTTTCCTGAGCCTGTTTTTTGTTTTTCCTTCTCTTCTCCTTGCTAATATCAAATTTCAGTACCCGATCAGAATTTAATTTTTATCTTCCTTCATGGACAACATAATTTCTTTTCTCTCATCATACAGTCATTCAATTTCTTAATGAGCTGAGAAGCTAGTAGATATATGTACTTTTACAACTGGGTTGGCTTTGTGTCTCGCTTGGCTATGATAATTTATTCACTATTCTGTTCTTAAAACAGTAGTTCACTTGCATTCCTATTTTCTTATTCATTGTTATACCTACTTCTAAAGTGCCCTTTTTTGATTTTGTATTGCTAAGGCTAATGCCACACTAGGCGATTTCCTCCACTGACGGTCAACTATTTTTGTCACGCTGGAAATGAACTCCATGTTGCAAACGGAAGCTGGCATACTGGGTTGTAATTGTCGCTCCATTAAATTACCACACTGGACTGTCACTGTCTAATGGGCCCGGGCGTGTTTTTGGCATGGCAATAATCTTCAGCATCCCTGCCACAGTAGACTGCTATTATCGCCATTCACACAGCAACCGCAAGGATACTGCACTCAGTTCTGTTTTGTCTGTATGGCAATGTCCGAAAACTCTGTAAATGTCATTCCAATTGGTCACTTGGGCAATGAACTGATAATAACTGAGGTGGAGGATTATCCCTGTCTCAACAACATAAAATTGTAAGATTATAAAGATCGTCTGCTGAAGACAGAAGCATGGAAGAAGGTGTGTGCAGATGATGTTGGGACTGAGAAGTGGAACTTGTTATCACTGGATGCACAAAATTCAATAGGTAAGATGATGTATGTACCTACTTATATATAGGTGCCTGCAAAGTTTCATGAAAATCTGCATAACTTTTGTCTAGACAACTACTAAAAAAGTAATTTAATTTTTATTTTTCCTTCTCCCTCTAATAGTTTGACATGCGTACAAACCTGTTGCACCAAAACAATTTAATTAACTATGTTGAAACTTTGCATGATTTAATATAATGTTTTAGAGGTATTTTCAGACTATTTTCAGTGTTTCAAAAAAGTCAGAAAAATAAACTCTGAATTTGTACAAAATTTTCTTACTAATATTTTAATCCAGTATTACCTGACGTAAAGCAAAAATAACAGTTATGATGATACAGCTGAAAAAATCTAAAACTTAAGGTTTTATACAATAAGTTATTTCAAAAGTTAAAAGGGAAACTACAAAGGGTTGTTTGAAAGAATGGAATTCTTGTGAACATATTCGTAGCATTATGTATTTAAGTCAGAAACCAAATAGTGTAACAGAACAATGTGAACATGAAATGTATCGACTATTAATACAACTAAGTACAGCTTATGACAACAATGACATCCACATCTCCAGATGTCTAGTTATCTTTGCCGACTATGTATGCATTTTGCCAAGGAACTGATCCTTCCACAGAGCAGAAGTAGTTGCAAAACATACCTCTAATTTCGCAAAGACAGTTGTTACCTCTTAGTCCTATGTTTTCCATAGATTCCAGAGAACAGGTTAAAGTATCTTCAAATCGATAGCCATCATGATTCTGCACAAAGTTATGCAGCACGCAACACGTTTTTATAATACTTTTAGCCAAGTTAGTATTAAGATCTATGGCCCTGTGGAAAATTTGCCATTTGTTAGCTAGGATATGAAACAAACATTCTACTACAGGCATTGCTCTAATCAGACTGTAATTAAACACTCTCTTTCTTGCAAAAGGCCGCATCAGGTGTTCATCAAGAGCAAAACCTTCGTCACCTATAAATGCAAGAGGCACAGTTTCATTGTTTGGTTCATTAGTCAAAGATTTGGCATCTGGAAAAGGTAAGCTTTCATTATAAAATGCTCTTCCGAGCTTAGTTCCTTTAAAATATTTGAATAACCATCTTGTCCATATCTTCCTATATTTGTATATCTGAAGCAGTAGTCACTATCCACAACTGCCATAAGAACTATGGAATGAAACAGTTCATGACAAAAAAATTCACTTCCACTTACTGTCAATGACACCTATGCAGTGAGGAAAATTTGTAGCTTTCTCAAAATTCAGAGCTATTTCTTAGAAGTCCTTTTTTGTTTAAATTGGCTGTAAGCAGTTCCAAATTTCTCTGCATGTATCTTCAATTATAGATGCAATAGTTGAGCGTCCTAGTAAAAGCTCGCAGTGCAGAGACTTCTTGGAGCATCCTGTTTCAAAATAACTGTTATAAATACATAGAGTATAAAGCACAAATATCAGGTTGATGTAAATTAATTAATTTCAATAAGCAGGTGTAAGAATAATTATTTTTAACATTTCTACAGGAAAATAAGTATAAAAATGGTGGAAAAAATATGTGTGATACATACAGTTGCAGCCTGAAAGAATTACAAAAAAATGAAAAGAGTAACAGCACAACAATACAAAAGAACCATATGTCTTCTACAGACAGATGTTTTTCATGCAAGAAGCCATGGAATTGAGGCAGTAAGTAAAAACTTTCTTCTGTCATTTTGTAAAATTTAGATGTATTTCTAATGGATATGGTAGTTAATTACCTATTCAATACTGACTTGTTATATAATTACCCCATGACACACATCTGCACAGTACAAAGTGCTATGTGGGTTTTTCCAAAAATGTTTCTTTTAACTTCAGGACCTCAGGAAATATGAATGATGCTTCTATTCTTGAGGATGATGAAGCGGAAAAGTGTCATGAAGACAGTGCACCGCCACCTAACACTGCTGCTAAGCTTTCCACTGCTCAATCAAATAAAAGGAAACTTCAGAACCCATTTGAAAAAGAGTTGATAAGAGTTTTGACACATAGTTCAACTTGTGCTGTACCACAAAAGGATTCTGATGATGTTTTGACATCTCTTTTGCCTTACTTAAAAGTAATGACTACCAGTGATAAACTAGACTTTCAAATAGAAACATTACAATTAATAAAATCTTACAGTTGAAAGAATGTAGAGAGCAGCATTACTAAGAATCCTTCCTAAATATTGTGCTGTCAGGTATGTTGACATCAACAAACACAACAAGCCATATATCTGAGAGTCCACTCACATAGTTTTCACCAGTGACTGGACTGCCGAATGAAGAATCTATCTTGTCATTTGAAGAAGATTCCAAGTGATTAGGCAGCTGACATGAACTTGTAATGTAAACTCTTTCATTGTAACCTAGTTTATGTTAACATTATGTTAAGTGTATGTTCATGTTCATAAATTACTTACTGTATCTAATTAAAAAAATGTACCTCATTGTTGCAGCAAACTTTCCTTCTCCACAAACACACGTCATCTAATTTGGTATCCTTCTTTTGTAACTTAGTTTCTACAGGGGGTTACAAAAAGGTACCGCCAAACTTTCAGGAAACATTCCTCACACACAAATAAAGAAAAGATGTTATGTGGACATGTGTCCGGAAATGCTTAATTTCCATGTTAGAGCTCATTTTAGTTTCGTCAGTATGTACTGTACTCCCTCCATTCACCACCAGTTGGCCCAATTGAAGGAAGGTAATGTTGACTTCGGTGCTTGTGTTGACATGCGACTCATTGCTCTACAGTACTAGCATCAAGCACATCAGTACGTAGCATCAACAGGTTAGTGTTCATCACGAACGTGGTTTTGCAGTCAGTGCAATGTTTACAAATGCGGAGTTGGCAGATGCCCATTTGATGTATGGATTAGCATGGGGCAATAGCCGTGGCACGGTACATTTGTATCGAGACAGATTTCCAGTACGAAGGTGCCCGACAGGAAGACGTTCGAAGTGATTGCTCGGCATCTTTTTGGTGCAGACATCAATGTCAGACGCTTATAATAGTTTCCACAATGAAATTTTGTTTTGAAAGCTGGCAGGAAATCTAAAGAGATTTTTGTTGTATGTAAAGTATACTAGCAGCAGGACACACACAGTGCCTTCTGTGTGCAGTAGCAATGGAAATTCTATCAATGACAGTGCTGCTCAAGCAAAGTTACTAAACACAGCCTTCTGAAATTCCTTCACTAAAGAACATGACATAAACATTCCAGCATTTGAATCAAGAACAGCTGCCAAAATGAGTAACTTAGAAGCAGATATCCTTGGAGTAGTGAAGCAGTTTAAATCAGGTCCAGACTGTATACCAATTGTGTTCCTTTCAGAGTATGGTGATTCATTAGTTCCATACTTAACAAGCACATACAACTGTTCATTCAATAAAAGATCTGTATTCAAAGACTGGAAAGTTGCACAGGTCACACTAATATTAAAGAAAGGCAAAAGGAGCAATTAAAAGCCTATATTATTAATGTCAATATGCAGCAGGATTATGATACATATATTGTTTTCAAACATTATGAACTACCTCAAAGAGAATGGTCTATTGACACACAGTCAACATGGATTTAGAAAATATCATTTTTGTTAAACACAACTAGCTCTTTACTCACACAAAGAGTTGAATTCAATTGACAAGGGATTTTAGATTTATTCCATATGTCTAGATTTCCAGAAGGATTTTGACACAGTATCTCACAAACATCTTGTAATCAAATTGCATGCTTATATCATCTTATGAGAGTTGGAACTTTAATCGTGGCAACTATTTATTTACAGCTCATACAAAAGTTTTATTGACCTTCAAAGTAGTCACCAGCATTGTGTATAACCGTTGCCAGCGACGTGGAAGTCGTAGGATACTCTTAGCAGTGAAAGTTGTGTTGACCGTTCGAGCGGCGTGGTCTATTTCCCACGAATTTTTAGCAGCGCTGAAGTGAATGCCGTGAAGCTTTTCCTTCAGTTTAGAAATAGAGTTAAACTTACGAGGGCTTAAGTCAGGGGAGTGCAGGAGGTGGTATAGCACTTAGCAGCCCCGTCAGTCAAACAAATCAGTAACAGCTTGCACTGTACATGCTTGAGCATTGTCCTGCAAACTGATGGTCAGGTCCTACAGAAAGTGTCATCACTTCTGTCTCTAAGCTGGTCGTAGGTTGTGTTCTAAAAATGGACAGTGTAGAGACAGAAGTGATGACACTTTCTGCAGGACCTGACCATCATTTTCCAGGAATTCCAATTGGAATAACTTAAACTGCTGTGGGGAAAGCAAACCAGAGGCTGCATTTTAATGCCAGTGGATGTACTAAAGAGACTGCATGTGCTATGCTTATCCATCCTCTTTTTGGGATTCTGCTGCACAGTGGAGTATTGTTACCTGATAGGATTAATGGAGCACATTGAGAAAGTTCAAACAGCATGTTTTGCATTGTCAAGAAATAGGGAAGAGTGTGTTACTGATGATACATAATTTGGGGTGGACGTCATTTAAACAAGAGCATTTTTTGTTGCAACGGAATCTTCTCATGAAATTTCAATCACCAACTTTCCCCTCTGAATGTGAAAATATTTTGTTGACACAGACCTACATAGGGAGATGTGATCATCATAATAAAATAAGGGAAATCAGCACTACTCACATGGAGAGATATAAGTGTTCATCTTTTCCAAATACTGTTAGAGAGTGGAATAATGGAGAATTATTGTGTAGGTGGTTTGGTGGATCCTCTGGCAGGCAGATGTAGATGAAGATGTGTGATCTCTGTGTTTACAGGGGGCTCAGCCAGATTGTTAAATGTAAGCCCCACCATACAGACTGGTTATATGTGCTGGTAACCTCACAGAGGGGGCAGGGAAGGCTACGGCAGGGAAGGAAGGGCAGAAGGAGGGGGGCAGGAGAGGAACCTAACTGGAGATGCTAGGAAGAGTGTTCTCCCCCAAATGGCTCACACTACAGAAGCGGAATTTAGAAAGGGAGGTCAAACCCAAAAAGGGAGCAGAAAAAGCTCTAAAAATGGAGAGTGGAAACATGAGATGCAAGACCAAAAAGGAATTGTGGGACTGAGACAATAGCTCGGTTATGATAAAGAGAAAAACTGATGAAGAAAGGGGGGGGGGGGGGGGGAGGGGAGGCAGTAGGGTGGGAAGAAGTGGTTATACTGAAGGAAATGCAGCCTGGGAGTGAAGAACGGCTGCAATAACTTAGGACCTCATGAACACAACACACATGTCCTCAAAAGAGCTGTGGGCCCATTAGGGAGTGGAAATTGAGGCAAAGATGATTACAGGAGTTAAGAATGTGTCACAAGATAACTCCGGTGTAGATTGGAGAAGTTGGTGGTGGTGGGAAGGATACAGATGGACTGGCTTGTGAAGCAGGCATTCAAACTGACGATGTCATGTTCAGCTGCATACTGTGCAAGAAAGTGGCCAACTTTGTTGTTGGCAGCCATTTGGCAGTAGCCAGTCATCCTGGTAGAAAGCTGGATGGTAGTCATACTGACATAAAAGCTGTGCAGTATTTACAGACGAGTTGATATATGACGTGGCTGCTTTCATAGTTGGTCTGCCCTCTGATAGGGTAGGAGAAGCCTGTCACAGGACTGGAGTATAAAGTGCTAGGTTGGTGAATTGGGCAAGTCTCGCGACTTGGTCTTCCACAGGGACATGATCCTTGTGGCAAAGGGTTGGGTGTGGGAATCACACAGGGATAGACTGGGACACTGTCTAGGTTGGTGGGTGACAGAACAATAATGTAGGAGGGATGGGTAGGTCCTTGGTTAGGATGTTCTTCATTTCTGGGCATGGTGAAAGATAAACAAAGGTCTAACAAAGGATATGGTTAAGTTGTTCCAGTTCAGGATGGTATTGGGTGATAAGGGGGCACTCATTTGTAGCTGAGTTTTGGGGATAGTCGAATGATTGTGGATGTGTGAGTATATGGCACAAGAAATCTGTTCGTGAATTTGATATGGTGGTGGTGGTGGTGGTGGTGGTGGTGGTGGTGGTGGTGGTGGGTGGGGGGGGGGGGGGGTGTTAATGCCTGTGTGTGAAGGCACCATACTGGGCAAGGGATTTTCAGATACAACGTCCACTGGTGTCTAGGATGGGAGAAATTTTTTTGATGGGGAAGGGTTAGCTGCTGTCAAAATGCAGGTACTGTTGGTGGTTGGTTTAATGTGGACAGAGGTATGGACAAAGCCATCAGAGAGGTGGATGTCAATGTCAGGAAGGAGGACCATGTGAAGAAGATGGGAGAAAAGGTGTTGAGATTGTGAGGGGATGAGGATAGGGTGTGTTGGACCTGATTGCAGATCATGAACAAACCTGCATCAGACTGTGGAAGAGTAAGATGCAAAAGTTGCCCAGTTCATTCACACAGCACTTCGCACACCAGGTGGTGGAGCTAGGATTCTAAGGTGTCTGCTTCCTCTTACAGCCCTTAGTAGTATAGTGTGCTACATCATGTAGCTATAATTTTACTGACTGTCTCCGATGTCTGTAACTTTATATGATTTAAATATTATTTTCTTATGAAATATTTTATGTGACGAGCATTTTGCTCATAAATCTGTTCATCTGTCTGCATGTAATTATTTGGATTTTCTGTTGAAGACACCAGTACTCAGCATCAAAACCGGCTTAAAGCAAAATCTTGTTGCACCAGTTGGCTGTGTTATACAAATTATGTTTTGACTTGGATTCACAACCTCAGTTGGTCATGAAGGATGCAGGACAGCCAAAATGTGAGATCCATGGGTGCACATATGCTCATGCAGTAGTTTCTGTTGTGATGTCAGGGGCAGGTATGGCTTTGACACAGTGGGTGACCTGGATAGCTGCAGAGAGAATGTACAGAAGCCTTTGGCCCTTAACTATATCAAGTATCACGAGTATGGGATCCATACCAGATAGGGTTGATAGAAGAGAGAGAGAGAAGATCCACAGAGAGCAGCATGCTTTGTTACAGGATCATTTAGTAATCGCAAAAACGTTACGGAGATGACAGATAAACTCCAGTGGAAGACTGTGCAGGAGAGACGGTCAGTAGCTCGGCACGGACTTTTGTTGAAGTTTTGAGTACATACCTTCACCGAGGAGTCAAGCGGTATATTGCTCCCTCCTATGTATATCTCACGAAGAGACCATGAGGACAAAATCAGAGTTTTTTTTTTAATTTGGTATGTGTCTTCCATAGATCCGTACATGTGAGTGATTCGCCTGGATGTGGAACGTGTCAATACAATTGTACAAATGCAATTAATGCTACAGAATAGTAATATAATACAATAATATAGATATTAATAAGTATCACTTTTTCTCATTTACAAGCTGTCATTTAACTAGTATAGCAATTCTCCATATAACATTATAACTATAACATTAACACTATAACATTAACATAATATTGTATCGTCCATCTAATAACTAAGAGACTAAATACATCTATTATTAAGGGAGGGCATTACTTCTGGAAAAGAATTCATCTAACGAGTACAGTGGATGGTCAAGCAGGTATTGTTTTTAACATACCTTTGAACAGTGTTTCGTTTTCTCTTGTACATTTAATATAATTAGGCAACGCATTAAAAGTGTTTATAACAGTATACTTTACTCCCTTCTGTACAAGTGTTAAATTTTTTAGTTCAACATGTAGATCATCTTTACCTCTAGTATTGCAGTTATGGTATGAACAATTTGTTTCATACTGAGCATAGTCTTTATTAACTACATTCATCAGAGAGTATATGTACTGACATGTTGTGGTCAGAATACCTAACTGTGTAAAAAGTTTTCTACATGAGGTTCGTGGAGGAACTCCATACATGATTCTGACTGCTCTCTTATGAGCAGTTAAGATTTTTTTTTGAGAATGGTAAATTACCCCAGAATATTATGCCGTAACTCATTAATGAGATTAGAGCCCACACAGAGGCATACTGACAGTCTTTCTTTCCACGAACAATACGAGACTGGAAAAGAAGGGAGAACCAATAAAGGTACTTAAAGTACCCTCTGCCCACACACCGTCAGGTGGCTTGTGGAGTATGGATGTATATGTAGAAATTGACTATTTTTGGCTGTACATGCCATCATATCTTACAGCATTGACAAGCTGAAAACTTTGTCTCCAGTTTTTGATGTTTGGCCATACCGACTGGTCTGCTATTAGTTTGGCTGTGAGATGTACTCCCATGTGTGACAGTTCATGTAGTCAGTGAAAAATAGCCTTCCACATGTTGAGTGGGATGTGGGGTTTGATGCAGATTTACGACATGTCACATGAGATTTGCACAGAGATGCTTGACACAGTGTGGTGTACTGTTTTCAACCCAGTCGTGATGTTACATAGGAGGCTGTGGATTTGTTTGTCTTACTATTGGTCTTTGTATAGTTCTTAATAGTCGATATCCACTCAGGGTATGTTTTTCCATGAAGTGTAGTCTGTGATAATGTTGTCTTCCCTACTCCGCCATACACCGTCAGGTGGCTTGCGGAGTATGGATGTAGATGTAGAACATCGGTATTAAACTGTGTGACATAACTCAAATGTTGAAAATGCTGTGGGCAGTAAACATTTGACAGATCATGAATGGAATCAGCCACTGGCCAGTAATTGGCATAAATGGTAAATTGTCTATCCTCTGTGTTGTTCTTGAAATGATGCACCACTGTTTATTTTGTCAAGAATTCCTTATCATATGCTGACCACTTGTGCTGGGGCTCAGATAGTTTCTGTGGAATGGGGGAACATGCAACAGTTGCTGTATTCCTGCCATAGTCTATTAAAACACTGCTAAATTGCCATATCAGTAGCTTCAGTCATGGTTAACAGGAGAGTAGTCAGCAGCAGGTGTGCCAGTGTTGTAGCATGAGACAGGCTGTTTTTAATCTAGTCAAATGTTCACTGCTTTTGCTTTCTTTTACTGCATACATATTTTCCACTCAGTGCATTCGCAATGGAGCATGAATGGCAGCTGCACGGTGTAAATGCTGTTGATAAAAGTTCACCCTGCCACTAAATTGTGGTAGTTCTGGGATGCAGTAACTGGCAGAAGAATTCTGCACATTGTGTAGTTGGTTGGATGCTGTTGGTTCTAACAGAATGACCAAGGGAGGTCAGTTACTATCATAGTTGGCATTTGTCATTGTTGATTATGATGCCAAAATGATTCAGTGCTTTGTAAATTTTTGTAAGATATTCCTTGTGTTCATGCAGGGATGGGGAAAAGTCTAAAAGATCAGTCAGTTATGTGTAATGTTGTGGCAGATCAACTCACTAAGACATCTACAAGAGGGTAACACATTAATACATTTATTTACACAGTTATACTTAATAATTGAGTTATACATAACTTTGAAGTATGTAGGTTCTTCTGTGGTGCTGAATACATACAAACAGAGTAAAGATCTTGATTGTAACCAATTGTCTTGCAAGCTGATACAATTATACACTCCTGGAAATTGAAATAAGAACACCGTGAATTCATTGTCCCAGGAAGGGGAAACTTTATTGACACATTCCTGGGGTCAGATACATCACATGATCACACTGACAGAACCACAGGCACATAGACACAGGCAACAGAGCATGCACAATGTCGGCACTAGTACAGTGTATATCCACCTTTCGCAGCAATGCAGGCTGCTATTCTCCCATGGAGACGATCGTAGAGATGCCGGATGTAGTCCTGTGGAACGGCTTGCCATGCCATTTCCACCTGGCGCCTCAGTTGGACCAGCGTTGGTGCTGGACGTGCAGACCGCGTGAGACGACGCTTCATCCAGTCCCAAACATGCTCAATGGGGGACAGATCCGGAGATCTTGCTGGCCAGGGTAGTTGACTTACACCTTCTAGAGCACGTTGGGTGGCACAGGATACATGCGGACGTGCATTGTCCTGTTGGAACAGCAAGTTCCCTTGCCGGTCTAGGAATTGTAGAACGATGGGTTCGATGACGGTTTGGATGTACCGTCTACTATTCAGTGTCCCCTCGACGATCACCAGAGGTGTACGGCCAGTGTAGGAGATCGCTCCCCACACCATGATGCCGGGTGCTGGCCCTGTGTGCCTCGGTCGTATGCAGTCCTGATTGTGGCGCTCACCTGCATGGCGCCAAACATGCATACGACCATCATTGGCACCAAGGCAGAAGAGACTCTCATCGCTGAAGACGACACGTCTCCATTCGTCCCTCCATTCACGCCTGTCGCGACACCACTGGAGGCGGGCTGCACGATGTTGGAGCGTGAGCGGAAGACGGCCTAACGGTGTGCGGGAACGTAGCCCAGCTTCATGGAGACGGTTGCGAATGGTCCTCGCCGATACCCCAGGAGCAACAGTGTCCCTAATTTGCTGGGAAGTGGCGGTGCGGTCCCCTACGGCACTGCGTAGGATCCTACGGTCTTTGCGTGCATCCGTGCGTCGCTGTGGTCCGGTCCCAGGCCGACGGGCACGTGCACCTTCCGCCGATCACTGGCGACAACATCGATGTACTGTGGAGACCTCACGCCCCACGTGTTGAGCAATTCGGCGGTACGTCCACCCGGCCTCCCGCATGCCCACTATATGCCCTCGCTCAAAGTCCGTCAACTGCACATACGGTACACGTCCACGCTGTCGCGGCATGCTACCAGTGTTAAAGACTGCGATGGAGCTCCGTATGCCACGGCAACCTGGCTGACACTGACGGCGACGGTGCACAAATGCTGCGTAGCTAGCGCCATTCAACGGCCAACACCGCGGTTCCTGGTGTGTCCGCTGTGCCGTGCGTGTGATCATTGCTTGTACAGCCCTCTCGCAGTGTCCGGAGCAAGTATGGTGGGTCTGACATACCGGTGTCAATGTGTTCTTTTTTCCATTTCCAGGAGTGTATATGTCATTGAATATTAATATTGCTTTGTAGCATCATGCTATGTCAGTGTATTGTCCTCCCTGCTATCTTCCATTACTAACATTGATAAGTCTATAGTGGCACTGAAACTTGGGTACAAAGGTCTGAGTGTGGGTGCTTAAAAAGACATACTGTTCAATCAGAGTCATATGCAATGAGGTAATGTAATTTTAGTGTCCTCTGGTGGCCTGTATGCTTGGTGCCCCCGTAAGATGTTTGCCCAGTCGCTCACTGGTGGGAAATTTAATGTGCTTTCTCTCACATAGCTTTGTGTGGCAAGCAACATGCTGGATGTGGTTGACGAAGATGTCTTCGATAATGCAGTCTTCCCCCACCCAAAATTGTGCATTGGCATCACATAGTGAGGGCATGTGCAATGACAAGTGGAAGATCTGTGCCATGTTGCTGCTGATGGGGTTAGCTGTGGTGCAATGGCAGATGGCACCAGCCAGCCTGCATCCCAACATTCATCTTGTGAACTGTCAGGAGTATCTGCCATGAAACTGGAGATAGACAGCCATCCAGTGGCACAGGTGGATGCAGCAGTAGTGCTGCTGAGGATGCAGAAGGTTGTACAGCTGATTCAGGCTTGATGTCCATCACTGCTGTCATTGCAAAGGAAGCAGTTGTTGCAAAAAGTATTGCAGAGGCAGCCATGGAGCCCACAGCAGCTGCAGAGGTGGCAACAACTGTGTAGGCAGATGGGGGTCGGTTTCCATGAGAGAGATATCAGAAAACCCATGCAGCTGGACATCAGGCACTGATTAGGGATTTAAAAGATGGAAGCCCATGGCAGGATCACTATGTTCACTAAACACACTTGGTTTTGGTGCTGTTGATGGTTGCCCGATGCACTGTGAATGCTATGATGGGGGTGACCAAATGTCTGTGTGCTGGTGCCGGGTTCCCAGTTGTGAGTGTTGTTATAGACACAATGGAAAATTTTGTCTTTCATGTGGAGCTTTACAACAAAGTGGCAAATGTGAATGAGATACAATGGAGTGCAGTGATGATAACCAAGTAACAGTTCTGCTGGTGAAGTGTTGTGAGCAGGCATAGTGTGATAGGTGCTTAGAAATGTCAAGTAATTATCCTAAAAGTGTGAAGCATGAAGTTTGGACAGATGAGCCTTGAAAGTATGGAAAATATTCAGCTTCATTGTTCAATTGAAGATTAAACACTGCTGTTCAGATATGTTGAATTTCATTTTGTTGGCAAAATTGTTGAAATTCTGAGGAAGAACATTGCAGACCAATGTTCAAAATAATTATTTGCGGCAAACTTTTTTCCCAAAAGATAAAAGCTAGTGATAGTAGTCAAATGCATTGGAATGACAAAAGGATATCTGCTGTTTGCATCGATGATAATGAACCATTGTGTGTCCCAGAATGGACCAACAAAATCAATATGTGTATATGACCAAGGACTGTCAGAATAAAGCCAGTTGAAAAATTCTTGACAATGTGCCACTTAATTCTCTGCACATGTTTGGCAGTGGACAGTCATATCTTCTACCCGTTCATCCAGCAAGAGCCATTCACTATGCTGGTGCACTAAAGCTTAGTTCTAATGATTTACCAATGTTCTGTATGTAATAGTTTCAACATATGTTGTTGCAAATATGCGGGAAACAGTAATTGTGTTTGTTCAGTAGGAGAATGCAATAAAATTACACCATTATGAAAAGAAAGGCTGTTGCACTGTATGAGGCCAATCCATCCAAATGCAATACTTTAGCATTCACAGTAATTGATCAAATTTAGCAGCCAGAACAATCCATTGAGAATCCATGGGAAATGCTTGCTGTGCTTGTGGATCAGAATGATTAGTCTGAAGACAGGAAACTTCTCATGTATTGAAATCTGAATCATTTTCCATTGGTAAGTTTGACAGAGTATCTGCATTTGCATGCTGTGCCATGGGGCAATAAGGAATTTCTTGTTGATAATTGGAAAGCAGTAGTGACCAACATCACAATTTTGTGCTGTATGATCAGGTACATTTTCCACTATATGAAAAAGAGCAATTGGCAGCTTATGATTAGTCACAAAAAAAGGGGGAAAAATCCTCAGATACAGATGTTGAAGAAATTTTGTGACACTGCAAAATTATGACTAAGGCTTCCTTCTGCAGCTGACTGTAGGTAGTTTGGGCTATGTTCAGCATCGTGGACACAAATGATCTGGGGTCTTTTGTGAGCTAAAACTGCCGCCACTCCCCATGATGATGATTTATCTACAAGCATCGTGGATTGAAGTGCATAAGACGTGGGTGACTAAGCAGTGCACATTTCAGTTTTGGAAAAGGTTTTTCACATACTCTAGTTCATTTAAAAGGTACATTTTTATGCTGAAGGCAATGCAAAATTTCAGCAGTTTGTGCTGCAGCCAGAATGAATTCAATGTAGTATGCCAGTTTGCCAATAATAGCTTGTAGTTCTCGTACATTTGTAGGAGAAGGTAATCTCCTTACAGCTCAAATGGCTTGGTTCAAATGGCTCTGAGCACTATGGGACTTAACATCTATGATCATCAGTCCCCTAATCTTCTTACAGCCTCCAGATGCTTAGTTGAGGGACAAGTGCCATGGGTGTCCATGACATGTCCTAAACAACCAGTTTCAGTATTGAAATGAGGAAAAACTTTTTAGCCAAGATTGCAATAAAGCAATGTATTGCGGATGACCAGTTTGGGTAAACTATGTTACCATCATCAGATCTTTGTACATCTTATGCCAGATGCACTTAAAATCTTTCCATTAAATCTCCAGATGCACAACATATGACATGAATGATGTGTTGGCATGTCAAAAGTAAAAATTAAGATTAATATGTACACAAATTGCCACAACATTGCATCCATATGATTGCACGTCATACCCACTACGATGCCCCAAGACTGACTGTCAGTGAGTGGATGCATTTATTTATAATGAAGCACTTTCTGAAAAAAAGAAGAAAAACTGCACAAATATCCAGTCAGATCTTGATTAGGTTTCACTGTGGTGCAAAGATTGGCAATATGCTTAAAACATACAGAAATGGAAAATTGTACATTTCACAAAACTCAAGAAAGTTCTATCCTATTATTACGATATCAGTGGGTCACAATTGGAATTAATCCATTCACACAAATAAATGAGTGTAACAGTTTTTTGAAATGGAGTTGTAACATATGCTGAATCATATGTAAAGTATGTGGCAGACTTTGATTCATTGGCAAGATTGGGAAAATACATACAGTCTGCAAAGGATGCTGCTGAAAAAACATTTGTTCTTCCCATCTTAGAGTACTGCTCAGTTTTGTAGGACTTACACCAATATGGTCTAATTGGGGATGTTGAACTTAAAGAAAGGCAGCACAAGTGGTCTCAGGTTTGTTTGACTTATGAGAGAACATTATAGAAATGCTGAAAAACCTGAACTGGGAGATGCTCAAAGATGGAAAACTGCTGTCTTATAAAAATTTACTTACAAAATTTCACGAATCAGTATTAATGAAGAATCTATAAATATACTACAGATTGCTATTTACAGCTTCAGCTGAGAGTGTGAAGTCAGATTAGACTAATTACAGTGAGTAGAGAGGTATTTAAGCAGTTATTCTTCTTGAAATCCAGACATGCCTTGAATGGGGAGAAACTTCAACATATAATATAATGTTAAGTACGCTGACCATTACAATTCAGAGTGATTTATAAATATTTATGAGGGTTGCCCAGAAAGTAAGGCACCACATTCTTTTCCTCCACCAAAAAAAAAAAATGCTATGAATGCGAAACATTGCATATGTATTATTTGAAGTCTCCTGAGTGAGTGTGCCAAGTTTCTGTAACTTCTGAGAGATACTGTAGTTGCAGGACAGTTTCAAAATGGCGTCTGTGGGTGGTGTACATTACAAGCAATGTGCCATCATTGAATTTTTCACTGCAGAGAAAGAAATTGTGGGGAATATTCACAAATGCTTTGCAAGGTCTATGCAGCATCTGCTTTTGACAGAAGTATATTTAGTTGTTGGCATGGAGGGTGAGGTCATCATAAGGCAGTTCAGCGGAGCTCCACGATTTGCAGTGGTCAGGGAGACCATTCATGGCTGTTGCACATGACAGCCCTAATCTAGCCGCCTCAGACTTCCACTTGTTTGGGCCATTAAAGGATGCCATTCATTGAAACTGTTTTGAGGATGATGAAGAGGTGATTCATGCAGTGAAACACTGGCTCCACCACCAGGACAAGGATTGGTACCAAGAGGGAATAAATGCCCTTGTTTTGCACTGGAGGAAGGCCATAGAATGGGATGGAGATTACATGGAAAAATAGGGCGTGTATATAAAACACCATTCCTTTGTGTGCGTAATCCTCATTATGTTCAATTAAGAATTGTTGAAAAAAAAATGCAATGCATTACTTTCTGAGTAACCCTTGTATGTCAGTGTAAATGTGCAAGTAAAGACACACTAGTTTTACTTTCACAGAGACTGAAAGCACAATGAACAGACATTAGTTTGAAACATAGAATCCTCAAGGAGATTACAAAATTCATAGAGTCAAGTGTATTTAGTAAGCCTGCTGGCTATTATAGTGTTTCTAGTGCAATATTAAAATCTTGAGCTGACTTGTTAGGATTAGCCTTAAGTTATCTTTATAACCCATCAATGACTCATTGCATTTTTCTCAATAGTTGTACTGACAACCATCTATAAAACTGAAGATAAGCAAGCCACATCTAAGTGCAGACCTACTGCATTCTTTCCTGTTTTTTTTCCAATGTTTTTGAGAAAGTGATGGAATACTGACCCATTTATGTGAACAGAGCTTGTTAATTTTGTATCAGTTTGGGTTTCAACACAGAAAAGCATTACAGGACCTCACAAATGAAGTTCTGAATGGATTAAAACAGAAAATGTTTTGTTATTTTGCCAAAGATTTCGATTGTGTGTCACAAAATGGCATTAATGACATTCCACTTGACTGGATCAAGTCATACGTTAATAACAGAATGCACAGGGTCTCACTGATAAACTGTGTTGTCTAAGCCATGAAACTGACCTCAGAATGAAGGGATGTAACAAATCAAGTTCCATGACGTTTGTTACTGAATCTGTTCTTATATTTAATGTCCATGAATGATCTACTGAATTTAAAGTCTGTAATGTTTGCCAGTGAGACAACACTACTAATCAAGGGTCCAAATTCAACCTCAGTACACACAGCACAGATTATAGCAGAATGTGTCTAAGGAGTTTGAATCCCACAAACCAACCCTAATGATGCACTGAAACAAGTATACATTAATGATCATACATTAAATGAAATGCAATATGTAAATAGCACATGCATAAGCTAATCAAGAAGGTCAGTTAAGCATGCTTTGCATTTAGAAGCACCCCTTATTTTGTTGAAATACTGCATTTAATTGACAGTTTTGATTCAAGGCTTTCAGGATGTCGTATAAGATAACTGTGGATCGTGCTCTGGATGGTATGTTTTTGTAATCCATCCTAGTTGGCATGGCTAGATGATCTGAGGTTCCTTCAACCAATGAACACAGTTTGTTGTTTGAGGGACCTACGACATGTCATGGTTACAATGGGAAGTAATTCTGCTGTAAATTGTGAATAAAATCTCATGTGGATTCCATCATACCCTGGCGTTTTCTTAAATTATATTGATTTCAGTTGCTCCTCAAACCACTGTTACCAATACCTATGTGTATATCATTCATATTTTTCTACGACTGTCAGTGTTTACCCATGATGAGAATTTCTTTGGGTGTGTATGTATTGTGTGTGTATTGAACTGGGGACCTAGAAATGATTGACAGGCTTTGTCCCACCATTGCCCTCAGTGGTTCACAACCCCACAACAGGCTGCAGCAGTCCACCCACCCCACACCACCGCCATCCCACACTGAACACAGGGTTATTGTGCAGTTTGGCCTAGCATCCAGCGCATGTTCTATCAATTATTCATTTGATTTTGAAATGCATAACACATGGTTTTTGAACACATCCTGAGTCCATTTCTGGATTTATGCTAAGTTGGTTTTTGGAACATTTGTATAGTGTGTGTGACATATCTACTGGGGGAATCACCATCACATCTAGGAAAAGAACTTTCCTGCAGACAAAAGGTGACAGGACTACATGATGCATGCCAAATTAACCCGTACATTTTTTACTTATGTGGTTGATTGGGTCTTTGAATAATCAGTGTTATTATAATTATTAGTGAAACCCATAGATTCAAAGTACCCTAGTGGAAATAGACAATTAAAAGGAATAACAGCCAAGAAAGATTACATATCATATTATCTTACCAGTGTAATAGTCCAATCAAATAGCCTCAGTGTAATAGTCCAATCCAATAGCCCCAAAATGACGCGAAATGTATCTTAGAAAATGAAATTTTGACACAAAGTTTTTACCAGAATGCTACACTACCAAATAAGATAAAATACAATTGCATGTTTGATATTAATATAAAAGACATATTGTGTGTGTGTGTGTGTGTGGTCTTCAATCCTGAGAGATGCAGCTCTCCATGCTGCTCTATCCTGTGCAAGCTTCTTCATCTTCCAGTACTTACTGCAACCTACGTCCTTCTGAATCTGCTTAGTGCATTCATCTCTTGGTCTCCCTCTATGATTTTTACCCTCCACACTGCCTTCCAATACTAAATTTGTGATCCCTTGATGCCTCAGAACATGTCCTACCAACTGGTCCCTTCTTCTCGTCAAGTTGTGCCACAAACTCCTCTTCTCCCCAATTCTATTGAATACCTCCTCATTAGTTATGTGAGCTACCCATCTAATCTTCAGCATTCTTCTTGTAGCACCACATTTAGAAAGCTTCTATTCTCTTCCGGTCCAAACTATTTATTGTCCATGTTTCACTTTCATACATGGCGTAACTCCATAAAAATACTTTCAGAAACGACTTCCTGACACTTAAATCTATACTCGATGTTAACAAATTTCTCTTCTTCAGAAACGCTTTTCTTCCCATTGCCAGTCTACATTTTATATCCTCTCTACTTCGACCATCATCAGCCATTTTGCTCCCCAAATAGCAAAACTCCGTTACTACTTTAAGTGTCTCATTTCCTAATCTAATTTCCTCAGCATCACCTGACTTAATTCAACTACATTCCATTATCCTTGTCTTGCTTTTGTTGATTTTCATCTTATATCCTCCTTTCAAGACATTGTCCATTCCGTGCAACTGCTTTTCCATGTCCTTTGCTGTCTCTCACAATTACAATGTCATCGGCGGACCTCAAAGTTTTTACCTCTTCTCCATGGATTTTAATACCTACTCCGAATTTTTCTTTTGTTTCCTTTACTGCTTGCTCAGTATACAGATTGAATAACATCTGGGAGAGGCTACAACCCTGTCTCACTCCCTTCCCAACTGCTGCTTCCCTTTCATGTCCCTCAACTCTTATAACTGCCATCTGGGTTCTGTACAAATTATAAATAGCCTTTCGCTCCCTGTATTTTACACCTGCCACCTTTAGAATTTGAAAGAGAGTATTCCAGTCAACATTGTCAAAAGCTTTCTCTAAGTGTACAAATGCTAGAAATGTAGGTTTGCCTTTCCTTAATCTTTCTTCTAAGATAAGTCGTAAGGTCAGTATTGCCTCACATGTTCCAATATTTCTACGGAATCCAAACTGATCTTCCACAAGGTTGGCTTCTACTAGTTTTTCCATTTGTCTCTCAAGAATTTGCGTTAGTATTTTCCAGCTGTGGCTTATTAAACTGATTGTTCGGTAATTTTCACGTCTGTCAACACCTGCTTTCTTTGCTTTGGAATTATTATATTCTTCTTGAAATCTGGGTGTATTTCGCCTCTCTCATACATCTTGCTCACCAGATGGTAGAGTTTTGTCAGGAGTGGCTCTCCCAAGGCCGTCAGTAGTTCTAATGGAATGTTGTCTACTCCCGGGGCCTTGTTTCGACACAGGTCTTTCAGTGCTGTGTCAAACCCTTCACGCAGTATTGTATCTCCCATTTTGTCTTCATCTACATTCTCTTCCATTCCTGGAATATTGTCCTCAAGTACGTCGCCCTTGTATAGACCCTCTATATACTCCTTCCACCTTTCTGCTTTCCCTTCTTTGCTTAGAACTGGGTTTCCATCTGAGTTTTTGATATTCATACAAGTGGTTCTCTTTTCTCCAAAGGTCTCTTTAACTTTCCTGTAGGCAGTATCTGTCTTACCCCTAGTGAGATAAGCCTCTACATCCTTTCATTTGTCCTCTAGTCATCCCTGCTTAGCCATTTTGCACTTCCTGTCTATCTCATTTTTGAGATGTTTGTATTTCTTTTTGCCTGCTTCATTTACTGCATTTTTATATTTTCTCCTTTCATCAATTAAATTCAATATTTCTTCTGTTACCCAAGGATTTCTCCTAGCCCTCATCTTTTTACCTGCTTGAAACCTCTGCTGCCTTCACTACTTCATCCCTCAGAGCTACCCATTCTTCCTCTACTGTATTTCTTTCCCCCATTTGTGACAATTGTTCCCTTATGCTCTCCCTGAAACTCTGTACAACCTCTGGTTTAATCAGTTTGTCCAGATCCCATCTCTTTAAATTCACATCTTTTTGCAGTTTCTTCAGTTTTAATCTACAGATCATAACCAACAGATTGTGGTCTGAGTCCATATGTGCCCCTGGAAATGTCTTACAATTTAAAACCTGGTTTCTAAATCTCTGTCTTACCATTATATAATCTATGTGATACCTTCTAGTATTTCCAGGATTCTTCCATGTGTACTATCATGATTTTGCTGCAAGACTGATAATTAGTGTTAAAATACATTTATTTATATTTTTAGGTAGTAATGAGCAAATGATGAATGTGCCAACAAGAAAGCTTTCTGGGGCTCAAAACAGAAAAAGTGCAAAAGATGAAACTGAAGTAGTAAATAAAACAGCTTCTAAGATGAGAAGATGGCTTCATGATGCAGGCACGTCATGAGGCTCCACTTATATTTCCGATACTATGATTTTGAATAATTCTTGTAATTTTGACATTCAAAATATGAATATAACAGAGGGAAACATTCCACGAGGGGAAAATATATCTAAAAACAAAGATGATGTGACTAACCAAATGAAAGTGCTGGCATGTCGATAGACACACAAAAAAACACAAACGTTCACACAAAATTCAAGCTTTCACAACCAACGGTTGCTTCGTCAGGAAAGAGGGAAGAAGAGAGAAAGACAAAAGGATGTCGGTTTTAAGGGAGAGGGTAAGGAGTCATTCCAATCCTGGGAGCGGAAAGACTTACCTTAGGGGGAAAAAAGGACAGGTATACACTCGCGCACACACACAAATATCCATTAGCACATACACAGACACAAGCAGATATTTGTAAAGGCAAAGAGTTTGGGCAGAGATGTCAGTCGAGACGGAAGTACTTCCGCCTCAACTGACAGAAGTATAGGCGGAAGTACTTCCGCCTCAACTGATGAAGCACCCGTTGGATGTGAAAGTTTGAATTTTGTGTGTATGTTTGTCTTTGTTTATGTGTCTATCGACATGCCAGTGCTTTAAATTCAATTAAATATCTAGGAATTACGATTATGAACAACTTAACTTGTTGTGGGGAAGGTGAACAAAAGACTGCAGTTAATTGGCAGAACACTTAGAAGATGCAACAGATCTAATAGAGAGTGCCTACACTAAGATTATCCAACCTGTTTTGGAGTACTGCTGCACGGTGTGGGATCCTTACCAGAAAGGATGACCAGAGTACAATGAGAAAGTTCAAACAAAGGCAGCATTCATATTATTGAAAAACAGGGAGAGAGTGCCACAGACATGATACAGGATTTAGGGTGGACGTCATTAAAACAAAGGCATTTTTCATTGCATTGGAATCTTCTCACCAAATTTCAATCACCAACTTTCTCCACTGAATGAGAAAATATTTTGTTGATACCAATGTACATGGGGAGAAATGATGATCGTAATAAAATACGGGAAATCAGAGCTTGCACAGAAAGATAAAAGTGTCCATCTTTTCCACACACTGTTAGAGAGTAGAATGAAAGAGAATTATTGTTAAGGTTGTTCGATGAATCCTGTGCCAGGCACTTCAAGTGTTATTTTCAGAGTATCCATGCAGATGTAGATGTAGGTGTAAATACACTGAAGTGCACATATCAATGGAACAATCAAAAGCCAATAACAAAACTCTTAATATGTAAGCTTTTGTAATAAATGTGTAAGTAACAGTTTTTAGTGTTATTTTCTTGCAATTAAATAAATTTGTTTACAGTAAACAACAAGTAGGAAAACAGTGTGATATTCGCATAGGAAATATTATCACTTGTCTTGTGGTATGGTATGTTACAACACTAGCTCATAAGTAAGATAAGTAGCACCATAAAGTTTCTGGAGTCAGTAATAAAATCACACACACGTAAATGTAAAACTATAATATTTTTTCTACATTTTTTCATGTGTTTCTGTCTGTTTTTAAATTACTTATGAATTAATGACCAAAGTTCATTAGCAGTGTATTACATCCAACAGTTAATTAATGTCAATATTATGAAAAGGATAGTTGCTACTCACCATATAGCAGAGATGCTGAGTAGCAGATAGACACAACAAAAATGACTGTCAAAAGTACACCTTTGGTCAATATGACCTTTGTCAAAAATAGACAAAACACACACACACACACACACACACACACACACACGCACAGTCTCTGGCATCTGAGGCCAGAGTATGAAGCATCTGTGTAGATCTATACCATTCAGCTGAGCTAGGGATGCACCAAGCATTGACACCTTGCTTATCAGTGAGTGAAGTTTGCTTGGTTGAAATTAAATTTCTAAGGAAGTTATTAATTTTGTACCATAAAACAAGAGTATCTAATAACATTTTTACAAAATAAATTAGGCATTCACACTTGCTTGTGTCTGTATATGTGCGGGTGGATGTGTGTGTGTGTGTGTGTGTGTGTGTGTGTGTGTGTGTGTGTGTGTGTGTGTGTGTTGTGCGTGCGTGTGTGTGTGTGCGTAAACTTGATATTTGTGTGTGTGTTTTTTATTTTTTATTGTGTCTATCTACCAGCGCTTTCCCGTTTGCTAAGTCACAGCACCTTGTTTTAATACACCATCTTTTTAGATATATTTCGTTTTTATTCACTACAGAGCCCATTTCACACCATTTTACTTCTGAGTTTTATGCTGTTAACTTTACTGGAGGTTTTACCAAAACATTTCCAGTCTTAAACTGTTAGGAAAACAGTTCAACACATGTTTTCAGTGAATTATGTGTCACATAACACATGACAATGAATATGCACCATCTTATCGTGAGCATTATTGCACTCCATTCAACTGTTCACTAAACATGTCTCCTCCTCTCACTCAGTCAAACTTAATGACACAAGAGAGTACTCCAGACAGGATATGTGGAAGATGCACGTGAGCAAACAAGTGACAGCAATTGATTGGTGCATCGAAATCACCATTTTCAGCATAGTACGTGATGGGTGCTTCTGTTTATTAACAAATGTCAGTTTTACTCCAGTCTTGTAAGTATTTTCTGGGACTGTTTTATTTCGGCCGCTCTGTACCTGTTCACACCACCATATCTGTCCATCACTTGGTATACAAGTCTCCAAAAGTTAAGTACACACGTAAAAAAAAAAAAGGTTTTGCATCACCTCAGTTCTGAGAGTCCCAGAACCTTACAGAAAATTGGAATAGAGATCAACATAAACATCATTTCCTCCCCTTTTACTGCTCATGAAAACCACGCATTGCATGTTGTACTACCATACAGGGAAAATTTTCAAATGGCTCTAAGCCCTATGGGATTTAACATCTGAGGTCATCAGTCCCCAAGTCTTAGAGCTACTTAAACCAAACTGACCTAAGGAACCCCACACATCCATGCCTAAGACAGGGTTCAAACCTACGACCTTAGCAGTAGCAGAGTTCCGGACTGAAGCGCCTAGAACTGCTCGGCCACAGTGGCCGGCACCATACAGCCACTTTAGTTGAGTGATGTCATTATCCTGAAGGATGTCATTCACAAGATGCACACATGAGGGTGCGAATTGTCGTCCATGAAGACAAATGCCTCGCCAGTATGCTACCGATATGATTGCACTGTTGGTTGGAGGATGGCATTCACGTACCGTACGGATGTTTTGGGACCTTCCATGACCACCAGTGGCATACGTCGGCCCCACGTAATACCACCCTAAAACAGTAGGGAACCTCCAACTGCTGCGCTTGGTGGACAGTGTGTCTAAGGTGTTCAGCCTGACAGGGTTTCCTCCAAACACGTCTCCGACGATTGTCTGGTTGAAGGCATATGTGACACTCACCGGTGAAGAGAATATGATGCCAATCCTGAGCAGTCCATTCGGCTTGTTGTTGGGCCCATCTTTACTGCACTGCATTGTGTCATGATTGCAAAGATGGACCTTGCCATGTATGTCGGAAGTGAGGGTGTGCATCATTCACACTGCCTGGACACTTCCATTGTTGAGAGCTCTTCCTGGCATGAAGTAACAATGCAGACGCAATTGAACCACAGTACTGACCGTCAGGGCCTGGTTGAACTACAGACAACATGAGCCGTGTACCTCCCTCCTTTTGGAATGACTGTAACTAATCGGCTGTCGGACCCTCTCCATCTAATAGGCGCTGCTCATGAATGGTTGTTTACATTTTTGAGCGGGTTTAGTGACATCTCTGAACAGTCAATGGGACTGTGTGTGATACAATATCCACAGCCAACGTTTATCTGCAGGAGTTCTGGGAACCGGGGTGATAACAAAACTTTTTTGATGTGTGTACAATCATGAAAACACGAAAATGATGAGAAAATGTGAGCGATCATCAAACGTCTCCACAAATATTTACCTACAAACCTTGCTTGTTCGTCCTGTATAGGAAGGGAGTACTCTGTGTTGTGAATAGTGGTGTACCTGAAAGGTAAATTCAAATTGTGCTTGAGAACACTCAAGTCTTAGTCTTGGTTGTCCGTTCATAGTAAGCAGAGTGTAGTGTCCTAATGAAATTGATAGTGAACTGACACAAAGATGCCATATTGAACCTGTTTTGCAGGGTAGAATACTCGGTGGCCTGCAAGCAGCCACGACACAGACCAAAATCCCAGTAGCCTTGGATGTGCCGCAGACTGTCATTGTGAGGCTTTTGCGACGTCTTCGAGACACAGGAGATGTTCATCGTAGGATGGTACAAGGTCGACCACGGATAACCACCCCTTTAGCAGGGTCGATACCTGGCCGTAACTGCTGGACGAAATCGAAGTACAGGGCTTGCAGCTGCCAGGGAGTTGCTGTTTCTCGAAAAACTTTGTATCAGAGGCTCAGAACAGGTGAATCCTACTCCAGTCTGCAAAATGATCCTCACTGCATATTACTCTGGAGAAAACCCAGTAGCCGATACATCCCCAGGAACACCATGGAAAGAGGCCAGTTTGGTGGTGATGGCACCATGGCATGTGGAGGCATCGTGTTTGCGGCAATATGAAGCTGCACATCTTCATTGGTGGTTGGAGGACTACTGTGAAAGACTCAGAGGTACAGAGATGAGGTACTACTACCACACATTCAACTTTTCAGAGGTGCAGTTGGTCCAGACTTCCTGCTGACGGATGGTATTACCCCATCCACTTCGAGGTGCTCTGGTGCACCAATTGGATCAGGGAGGCGAATTGCATCACGGCAGCCTCCACCAAGGACACTTCCAAACCTATGCACTGCTCATGCTGAGAAACTGGATCAACTGCAAAGAAAACTTTTGAACTTTAACATTCTTGTAGAGAGCATGCCATGTCGCTGTGCAGCACGTGTGGCCTTTAGGGGTAACCATATCCCCTATTAACAGCTTCTTTTGTTGTGAAAGAGATTTCCCAGTTGTGTTATTTTCTAACAAACGTGTATCTTAGCTATCGGAACTTTTCTAACATTATATTTTGGGCACTATTTTACGCCAGATGTCTTGTGATCAAACTTTAGGTTGTTCGCTAATCTTTCTGACATCTTGACAGGGCAAAACGTCTTCTTTTCGTAATTATACTTAACTTTTGGACACTAGTGTAATGTCACCTATTTTGAACCTGTTAATAGAATTGAGACACTTTGAGACGGTTTCTGTGTGGTGTGTAGTTGTAATCGGATACAAACATGACCATTCCATGGGCATTACAAGAGGGTCACTTTCCCTGCTTGAAATAATTAAGTTCGTAGAACTTATGTAGTTTGGCACCGCTCTTTTATAAAATCACGGTTGATACAATGTTCTTGGTTTCTTTCCGCCAAAAATCACGATCTGAAGATTGTTCCTGTTTTCCTAATCGCCCTGAATGATTCATCCTTGGGGAATAGCTTATTCTCTGCGTGAGGAAGACAAGTAGGCTGGACCTGTCGCGTCATCAGGTTTAATGGCACTCTGGAGCTCGCTAAGCCAGATAGCACAACCACACTTAAAAAGGATACTGAAATCTGCACCGACCTGGGTTCTTCTAAATGAAATAGATATGTCGAAATTATTCAGAGCTGACCAAGAGATACTGTATCACAGTTAAATTTACTTGCTGTAAGTACTACTAGGAAGTAAACACAAATAAGGTGCTTCTGCTAAAATCAAAGTTTTCTGGGTATGTTACAATGTCGTACTGTAAATAACCGTCACTGATGAAACCAACGCTTCAGCCATGGTTACAATTGTGTCTTCTGTTTCTTGGTTCCATCAGTGGTATACTGACATTGTCGATAAGATCCAGCCTGTTTGTAGCTAAAAGGTTCAAAATAGTTCAAATGACTCTGAGCACTATGGGACTTAACATCTGAGGCCAATCACCCCTAGAACTTAGAACTACTTAAACCTAACTAACCTAAGGAGATCACACACATCCATGCCCGAGGCAGGATTCGAACCTGCGACCGTAGCAGTCGTGCGGTTCCAGACTGAAGGGCCTAGAACCGCTCGGCCACAGCGGCCGGCATTTATTTACAATACGATGCAATACTATAACCATTTTCATGTCAACTGATCCTGACTGCGAAAACCTACAGAATTTATTGTGTACATGACTTAAGAGGTACACACCAAGTGCCATGAGAGTCTGCAACCACACAGACACAACCACTCAATTACCGCTTCTCAGTGTTGAAAGGTACATTTTCATGCATTTCTCAGCAGAAAACGTAATTGTAAGTAATAAAAAAAGAAAGAATATAAGCTATAGATATAGTCCACGGCTGTATAAATACTGTACGCAGCCGCTGAAAACATTTGAAGATTTTTGATCGTCATATTACTGGTGAAAGAGGAAAAGTTAATTTTTTGTTTTCTAGGTCTTCTCCAGATCGGACGTATTTAGGCGCACCGCCATTAATACTACATTATTTCATTATTATATTCACGAGTTGCAACCAAACGGCACTCGTAATTGCATAATTCAAGTAACAATGTAAGTGTAGTAATTTTAAATTGTGTTTTTATTTCAGAATATAGTTCTTACTAACCTATGTATGTTTTATTTTGTGTCTTTAGTAATCGTAAGATTGTTGGGTGACTTGGCGTGGCAAAAGGTTCCATACTTTTAAGGAAAAAGTCGTCCAGCTCGAACCACCGTCGTCTTCGGATGCTGTCATATTACGAAGTCCGAACTTACATAGTGAAAACACAGAGAAAGGAAACACAGTTAAAAATACATGAACGGACCTTGAACAGAAAAAGCCATGCTCAAGCGCCGGGAGTTTGTATGAAACATATATTACCAAACCGTAAGCGTAACTGATCTCTATTTAATATTCGTTACTATAATTCATTGGATGGTCTCGATTCGATCCAGTTACGAATAAGCAGATAAGTGATAAGCAGCAGACTCCAGATGGCTTAGACCACTTTGTGCTTCCACGCCCTACCCATCATCAGTGCGTCGTAAATGTGTGCCAATGATGTTGCTGGCTGCCAAAGAGAGTACTATCAATAGGGGACTGCTTTGCTTCCGCTTAGCACGTGTAGCATTCATCTCACTCTAGGTGAGGGGAGCCCTACGTGGTAGTGACGTAAGCACGCGTCATTATGAGTTTCACGGGTTGTTCTATCGACTGTTGTTTGCATTCTGTATATATCGACTGTTGTGTGCTTCTTGACTCTGCATTGTTATTTATTTACGTGCTTTCATTGTTCTATTATCCGGTGTTGCTAGCCTGTACGTCGTTCTGAACATAGGCTCTAACGGAGATGAGAGAACTTTCGAGCAGATCCATGAAGATAGCCTGAAAGATTTCACTATCTTTCTTAGTTAATTTACAACACGAAGGCAAAATTAAATGGAACTAGATGGTTTAATGTTTCTAGCAACATTCGGAATTATCTTCAGAACCACTTCAACTTCTCAGTTTAACGTTTCTGCCCACATGAATTATGTACAATTCATTGGTTTTTATAAAAATACGAAACACTTTAATTTCTTCCTATTTCACGTTTTTATCCACATGATTTATTCAGTATTAATCGGATTGGAAACATGACTAGACACTTTTTTAACTTTCGTTATGGTTATGATTCCTTCATTCAGATATTCGTTACGTTCATGAAACACACAATAACATCTCACATTCTTTGGTTTGCAGCTCAATAATTAATTACTTCACTTTTCTGTCCACAAGATTTATGCACGATTTATCGGATTTAAAAAGCTTTTTTTATTTCGTTATGGCTCCTTCGCTCAGACATTAATTATGTTCGAAAATACACAATAACATCGCAAATTGTTGGGATTACATTTAACAATTCATTCAGCTGGGATGAGCATATCACACAACTCCTGCCACTTCGTTTGTACACATGTATTTACTTTTGGCTTTGACGTTATCGGTACAACTGCAAAGATCGATATACGTACTCATTTAGTCGATTTAGGTTATTTACGTCACGATGACGTAGCGTTACGTCATTATGACGTAGGGTTCTCCGCTTAGTACTGGCAGAGATGGAAATCCCTCTGCCAACAGGCAGAAAAGACGATACGCTACAGACACTCAAACAGTTTCGATCCTGCAATCAGATGTCACAGTTCAGTGCCTGCAACCAGCACAGTAGTTTGTGCAATTATGCTGCGAAGCATAGTACCGCTAGTTCCATTGGGAAAACTGTAGTTCCGATGTAGCAGTCGCTATTTACAGAGAACTAGAACAAAAACGAGTGTTTGCAAGATTACTTGTAGTCATAATGACAACATCATAAACTATCATGAGACAGCGAAGTTATTTAGATTTCACTGTATCACGTTAGGATATCAAGTGCCACACATCAAAGTGTGTCGTGCGGAGTGGCCACGCGGGTAGAGGCGTCATGTCACGGATTGCGCGGCCCCTTCCGCCGGAGGTTCGAGTTCTCCCTCGGGCATGTGTGTGTGTCAACAGTTGGCAGCATTGGTATGCGCCAGGTACTGGCTTGTTCCGTAGCCTCTTCTCTACAGCGCCAGTTGGCGGGAAGCCTTAGCATTGAATTGTTGTATTGGTACAGTGTAAAGTATGGAACCCTGCGCAGACGGTCGGTCAATGCGATTTAAGCAACGTGCAGTCATTGAATTCTTGACAGCAGAAGGTGTCACCCCAAAGCAGATTCATCAGAGAATGAGAGCAGTTACTAGTGATTGTGTTAATGCGAGTACTGTGCCTCGTTGGGCGAGTAAGTTTAAAGATGTCGAGGTAGGAACATCTGACCTGCGTGACAAACAAAGAGTTGGAGGTCCTGTGACAGCAACCACCGAGTTTCACAAGCAAGATGTTGATAGATTGATTCAGGACAATCGTCTCATCACTCAGAGAGAAACTGCAAGCACAATCGACATTTCACAAGGACGTGTGGGTCACATTATTGCTTTGCTTGGCTACCGCAAGATCTGTGCACGATGGGTATCCCGGATGCTGACTCCTGAAATGAAATTTGCCAAGAACTCCTCTCGCGTTACGAGAATGAAGACGCACTGTACTCAATTCATCACAATCACCATAAACTGCTTTCATTCTCTGATGAATCTCCTTTGGGATGACACCTTCTGCTGTCAAGAATTCAATGACTGCATGTTGCTTGAATCGCATTGACCGACAGTCTGCGCAGAGTTCCATACTGTACACTGTACCAACACAACTGTTCACTGCTAAGGCTTCCCCCCAACTGGAGTTGTAGAGAAGAGGTTACGGAACAAGCCAGTATCTGCCACATACCAATGCTGCCAACTGTTGAAGAGTTACGAAGGTGAAGGCACTACTTTTCAGTCAACCCTCGTATATACATCAAACTGTCACCAAAAAATTCTTAATAAATGTTATTGGTTCTTTCTTGTTGTGCTGTCACGTTTCTGTTCTAGTGCCACCCTGTCAAGCAAGTGTTTAATTATTAATATCAGCATGCGACTTGCCATCCACTTTAACGATCTATAGCAGTAAACAAAATTTCTGATACTGTGATGTTAGGGTGGATTAATAGCAACATTCAATTACAACATCCCAACACAATTATAAATGCTTCTGCTGTTATAATCAAATGATCTCCATGGGTATCACAAGGATATTTCATAGGGTGTTCTGGTATATCCCAAAAATTTGTCGGAAATGCTAGCTGTGAGGTGTGGAATAATAAACTCAGTTTGTCTCCTGTGCCAACCCTTTCATTTAAGAGCACCACTTGCACTCAACTTCCTGTTATTCGTTGGGTATATTGTGATCTCTGTCTTTTGCTACAGCTTTTAGCCACGACATCTCTCTCAAGTGCTACAGAAGTTATTCCCTTAAAGGCAGCCAGTGTGGCCGTGCGGTTCTAGGCGCTTCAGTCTGGAACCGCATGTCCGCTATGGTCGCAGATTCGAATCCTGCCTCAGGCATGGATGTGTGTGATGTCCTTAGGTTAATTACCTTTAAGTAGTTCTAAGTTCTAGGGGACTGATGTGATGACCACAGATGTTAAGTCTCATACTGCTCAGAGCCATTTGAACCATTTTTTATCCCCTTAAATCTTAACATATGTTCTGTTATCCCATTTCTCCTCCTTCTCAGTGTTTTACACATGTTCTTCTCCTTGCCAATTCTGTGGATAACCTCCTAAGTTCTTATCATTTCACGTGACTTTCAAAATTCTTCTGTAGCACCACATCTCAAACGTTTTGATTCTCTTTCTATCCCATTTTCCCACAGTCCACGATTTAGTTCCATATAATACTGTGCTCCAAACATACATTCTCAGAAATGTCTTCCTCAATTAAAGGCGATGTTTCACTCTTGCCCTCTTTGCCTGTACTATTCTACCTTTTATATCTTCTTTGCTTCGCTCGTCGTGTCAATTTACTTCAAAGGAAGCAGAATTCCTATGCGTCAGCTACTTTATGGTCCCCAGTTTTAATGTTAACTTTATTGCTAATCTTATTTCTGGTATCCTCATTAATTTCGTTTTTCTTCGGCTTACTCCCAATCCACAGTGTGTCTTCATTAGACTGTTTATTCCATTCAACAGTCTCTGTAATACTTCTTCACTTTGCTGAAGATAGCAATGCCATCAGCGAATATCTTTCCACCTTGAATTTTAATCTCACTCCTGAAACTTTATTTTCGACATTTACTCTTCGATGTGTAGGTTGGATTGTAGTCATGAAGGTCTACATCCCTGTCTTCTACCCTTTCTAAACTAAGAACTTTGTTCTTGGTCTTTTAATCTTAATTATAGCTTGGTTCTTGTACATATTGTATATTACCCTTCTTTTTGTATAATTCACATCTCTTTTCCTTAGATTTTCGAACAATTTGTTCCATTTTTCATTGCTGAATGCTCTTCCTAGGTCTACTTTTCTTGATTATGCCTCTCTGGCGTCTTAACCATTGTTAAAGCTAAACTTATCGTCATCTAACAGATACACAACATTATTTTCCATTCTTCTGAATATTATTCTTGTTAGCAACTTGGATGCCTCCAGTGATAAACTTATTGTGTGATAGTTCTCGTTTACCTGCCTTTGCTATCTTTAGAATTGTTGTGTGATGGTATGTCTCTCGACTCATAGATTCAACAAACCAACTTGAATAGTAGCTCGACGCAAAATTCCCTCAATGACTTTACGTTATTTCTGTCTTCCACCGTATTTGACTCCCCAAGTCTCCTAAAGCTACTCTGATTCTAATACAGGATTCCCTTATGCTTTCTACGATTCGAGTTTCTACTTCTATCATGTCATCGCCGTCTTGACTATATATATATATATTAATTCTTAACAATAAGTGCCATCGGCGGCGTCGTGGCAGTCGACATGTTTTAAAGATGCTCGTCCAATATATTGCCAATAATCGAAGATTTCTCCAAAATGTAGTGTCTAATAACGTTATGTTGAAGATTACAAAAGTACATACTGTATGAGAAAACAATAAGAACATGCCAAAAGAATAATCACAATTGAAATAAAATTGGCCAGGTGCGAGTATGTCTCGCGCACTGAGGGTTCCGTACAAACTTAATTTTGTATATAGACAGTTCATCCATTCGGCGGGAATCTGGAATCTCGACCATTTTTGCATTACCGACATTGAGTCTGGCAAGATATCGGCCCCGGGGATTCCAAGATTTTCGAGAATGTTTAATTTCGTTGATATAAATGTGACAATAAGTTATGCAGTAGGCAGGCTACCATTATTATACTAATCAGTAGTTCTCCATTCTGGCTGACTGCTTCGCAATGGTAAAAGTCAAACGTTACGCAATTCCGAAACGCATCATATGAAGGATAAAGTCATTCCCTGCCTAATGCTTGACATTTACCATTGAGACCCAGTCAGCGTGATGCAGAACTACTGGTTGGTTTACTTTCAAGCTTGACATTAGATGACGAATAACAAAAGAAATACTATTTTCCTACGATGTAATTACAAATTAACACTTTTCGGATTTTTTTCCTTTATTTGTGCCTTGAAACCTGCTGCTTGCCAAATTCATGTTCCTAGGTCGACGGCATGTAACCTATAGGTGTTGATGAGTAAGTTTGTGAGTGTTAAAATACATGACATAAATGATCGTATCGTTTGATTGAATCGACTTAGAAGCTTGAATGTTTTATACCACCAAGAGACCATAGACCTTACTACGTGACATAAATTTCAACTTGATACGTCTACCGGTTCATGACAAAAGCGATTTTTAACAGTCGGGCAGAGAGATAGACATAAGGACAGGCCGACAACAAAGCGATCCTGTGAGGATTCCCTATTTACAGACTGAGGCACGGACTCCCAAAAAGTTAGAGGAAATTCATGTCACTGAAGTCTAGAAGAAACCGTTTCTAACTTGACATCAACTTATTAGAGATGCAGGTACCTTCACATGACTTGATTTTCGACCAGACACGAACTGGACATCACCTACATCTATCTGGATGCTGTCTGCATTTCATACAGACCGATTATTATTCATTTCATACATTTGTTATTTTATATTGAATAACACTACGACTATAGTAAGATTTGGCCTATCTCAGGCCATTCTACTACTGCTGTACTTCTACAAGAATGAAATGTTGTGAATAATCCTTTGGTACTCGAAAAACCCTCAGTTATTCCAACTACTTACTGCCCTATTATGGCCTACTAGTTATGATAGTGTAATGAACTAAAGCACAATGACATTATACTATTGTTTCGTCGTCAGACTTACAGCGTGAGTCACACACGTCCACGAAGCTCTCGCTAAGTTAAGTGATTAATATTAAAATAAGAGCTAATTTACTTAATACTATGTTTTAGATTAGTGAATGTATTTCTTCGTTGGGTTATCTATGGACGGATTCGCTTTTCTGAACGTATTTAGATCGAAAAGAAAGTATTTCGTAAAGGCCCGTAATCATTAGTTTTGTATACATTTTAGGCGTAAATTTCGTGTCAGTGTAGATATTTATTTTTATTGACTAGACTTAACGGTTAAAAGTTAAATTAATACGTGTCTGTCATATAGAGCTTAGGTAGTTAATTAAAACTTTTTAACATAAATTTAAAAGTTTGTTTACATTAGCGTTTGGTTACGTATTGATACAGGTTGCGGAACTTCAGTGCTCTTGTGTCATATTATTCTCCTCCTTTGTGTAAATTTTTGTGTCAAACCGCGTCTGACAAATGTACTGGTTGCCATGGAAATCTAAAGCAGGGTGTGTTCTGTGAAGACTGCAGGTTGTAATTTCATTGGGGCGAATTCAGCGGCGATGAAACGGGGGTAGATAAAGAGGCTCTTCCATGGTAATGTATGTTGGTATGTAGAAAGGACAGAAAAATCGCTGGACACGAGGCAAAAACTTGTGCTCTTGAGGCTGAATTAGAAAACGCGAATTTGGAAATATGTAGGCTAAGGGAGGAAAAAGAGACCGGTTGCTGGGAAAAGGTAGCAAGCAAAGGGCGAAAAATGGGAACTATTGAAAAAACTTTCGAAGTTCAGTCAGTAAATCAGTTTGACTTGCTATCTGAAGTAGCGGTGGATGGGCCTTATTTAGATGTAGTTGAACATAGGTTGAAGCAGAATATTAGCTTAAAGGAAAAAAACAGGTTGGGGTCAAATCAGACTAGGAAAAGAATAATTCTGCTTCTAGGTAGCACTCATGGGAGAGGTGTAGGACAGCAGCTTCAGGGGAAATTAGGTGCATGGTATCAGGTCACAAGTTTTGTGAAGCCAAGTGCTGGTCTTAGCCAGGTGACAGAAAACTTAGGTCAGCTATGCAGGGACTTTGAGAAGGAAGATGTAATTATAGTTGGGGGAGCAGGAAACTGCCTGGCTATAATTCCAAGGTATAGTATTAGGAATGACCTGGATAAAATAGGAGCAGAAACTAGGCACACAAATGTGGGGTTTATGGAGATCTTTCAGCGCCATGATTGGCACTGGGTAAACTGCTGTAAGGCATGTTAACACAGAGCTGAACAGGATGCTCTAGACACCGACAAAATGTCAAGGAAGTGTTGTTCCAGTTGATACTATTGGTAGGTGGGGATAGACTACAAATGGCCTGTACCTAAATAGAGAGGGGCAAGATAAACTAACAAATCTATTAGCAGACACTGTGGGGGGGGGGGATGATCCCAGTGGTTAATGGGACCAGGAAGACAGGTTTTTTAAGTTAAAGCCAAAGTTCAGACAGACAAAAATCAAGAAAAATAGAATGAAAGAAGCTTCTTGTACATTAAAGCTAAGGGTAAAGATAAAGGTAATATCAATTTACTATCATCAAAATGTCAGGGGAATAAAAAATAAAGTAGATGAGCTGTTAGTGTATTTAGATGATCTCAAAAATAAGAATGAGCATGATATACTTTGTCTGTCTGAACACCATGTAACCAAGGGGATGGAAAGTTTCAATATAAATGCATATGGCTCTGAGCACTATGGGACTTAACATCTGAGGTCATCAGTCCCCTAGAGCTTAGAACTACTTAAACATAACTAACCTAAGGACATGACACACATCAATGCCCGAGGTAGGATTCGAACCTGCGACCGTAGTGGTCGCGCGTTTCCAGACTGAAGCGCCTAGAACCGCTCGGCCACACTGGCCGGCTAAATACACATAATTTTGCATCTTACATTTGAAGATCTAGCATGGATAAAGGAGTAGAGAGGATATAAAATGTAGACTGGCAATGGCAAGAAAAACGTTTCTAAAGAAGAGAAATTTGTTAACATCGAGTATAGATTTAAGTGTCAGGAAGTCGTTTCTGAAAGTATTTGTATGGAGTGCAGCCATGTATGGAAGTGAAACATGGACGATAAATAGTCCAGACAAGAAGAGAATAGCTTTTGAAATGTGGTGCTACAGAAGAATGCTCAAGATTAGATGGGTAGATCACATAACTAATGAGGAGGTATTGAATAGAATTGGGGAGAAGAGGAGTTTGTGGCACAACTTGACAAGAAGAAGGGACCGGTTGGTAGGACATATTCTGAGGCATCAAGGGATCACAAATTTAGCATTGGAGGGCAGTGTGGAGGGTAAAAATCATAGAGGGAGACCAAGAGATGGATACACTAAGCAGATTCAGGAGGATGTAGGTTGCAGTAAGTACTGGGAGATGAAGAAGCTTGCACAGGATAGAGTAGCATGGAGAGGTGCATCAAACCAGTCTCAGGACTGAAGATCACAACAACAACAACAACAACAACATTGTATAAATGGAACAGCATGTGATTGGTTTAAGTCATATTTAATCAACAGAAAGCAAAAAGTTTCTTTTAAGGTTTAAGTGATTAAGGAAGTTCCCCAACTCATTTAACTGGGGTCAAGTTACATTAGGTGTTCCCCAGGGTTCAATAATTCTAGATATATGTGAATGACCTCCCTTCTTACCTGAAACAAGAAGCTGAACTGACACTGTTTGTTGATGATACAAGCATAATTATTAATGCAGTAAAAGAAACTCCAATAGAAAGTAATACAAATAATGTCTTTGGAAAAATTATTGCTTGGCTTTCTGTGAATGGGCTTGCTCTGAACTTAGAAGAAGGAAAAAAAAACATAGTACATCCAATTTTCTACTGCAAGAGTACAGATCCTTCAACAAAAGACAGCAATCAGAGTAGAGTATGCTAAGTTTTTGGTGTACATGTAGATGAGAATCTTAATTGGAAAATTCATATTTTGGATCTCCTAAAGTAACTAGGTTCAGCAACTTCTGCAATCAGAATAATTGCCCATTTTGAGGATACAGAAATTAGTAAGCTAACATACTTTGTGTACTTTCACTCTCTGATGTCAAACTGAATTAAATTTTGGGGTAACTCCACACTTAGGTTAGAAGTATTCACTGCTCAAAAAAAGTGGTTAGAATAATGTGTGGGTCTCATAGTCACACATCTTGTAGACATCTATTTAAAAGGTTAGGAATTCTTACAACAGCCTCACAGTACATTTACTCAGTAATGAAATTTGTTCTCAAGAGCACATACCAGTTTAAAAACAATGGTGACAGTCATAATTATAATACCAGAAGAAAGAAAGACTTACACTATCCTCTACTTAACCTATCTTTGGCACAGAAAAGGGTAAAATTTGCTGCTGTAAAACTTTTCGGTAAATTATCAGATGAAATAAAATGTCTGACAAGCAGCAGTAGTAGTTTCAAAAATAAATCGAAATCAATTCTCCTTGATATCTCCTTGTATACCATAGATGAATTCTTGAATAGGAACAATTAAATCTCTAGGTATAATATTTGCATTTTGAGTCAATTTAGGGAATGGAGTAGGTAATAAATATTTTAACCTTTTTTTTTAACCCTACATTCATGTGTGCACTTGACACATTCCATATTATAACTGTCACTGTAAGAATGATCAATGGAACACATCCCCTCTAACACAACACACACAGCACCTTCATGTGTCTATGTCTTTATTGTTGTATGTACAGTCAAACCTTCACCAATCTCCATACGGCCACATCAGTGTTACAAAATCTGGTTACTTATATGCATATTAGTCACGTTAAGGTCAATTTATGAAGACATTTTTGCTTAAAACAGTATTAAACAAAATTATAATGGTTGTTACTTTGCATTACTTTATTTTATCATATAAATTTTCATGATCTCGGTATTTGAAATTTGTACTAGATCTCATTTCCTACTGCTTCGAGCAGTTTCCAAGGAATATTAGGCTCACCAGTCAGTTCATTCTTAACGGTTTACCCGAAACTCATTTTACATCAAACAGCTCAGAAGTACCTTTTCAAAACGTGCAGCTGGAAAGTTAGGTTTGGGACACTCAGTATTTTTACCACCCTCACCCCATCCCCATCCCTAGCACATCTGACAAGGTAAATTGCCCTATGTATTTAATGATAGGGAATCAAATTTTGGTGGGAAATTTAAAAAAAATAGTCCAACTGCGCTAGTGTGTTTCATGTGGGACTACAGCTGTTGTCTAAAGTATAATTTGGCAAGATTTTTTGTGGCAGTTTACTGTTACACAGTGTGACTGGGTCAATCCGGTCCAACTGTCTCGGGGGACATTGAGGACAGACTCAAAGCAACAGCTGTTCAGCCAAGCATAGCACTTTGAAGATGTGGTGGCAAAACTTTAAATTTCGTGCCACCCCCAGACAATAGGGATACAGAGGAGGCGTGCAGTAATACGCTAACTCTCTGTGGAAGGGAAAAATGTGGCTGGCCAAGAACAGGCCACCACTAGTGGAAAGAAAAAGACAAAACACAAACTTATATGTGCTAGGTTTGTAGCGGCAATATTTGAGAATGAATCATGCTTATACATACTGACAACCCGAATCGTACCCATCTAAACGTGACGAATACATATGACATTAAAGTATGATACTTTCTATGAGAATATTGCTCAATACCTTACTGGTACACGCCTCATCAATATTAAATACCAAACTACCATCACAACAGAATGCAGTGCCTGCTGATGGCAGATGACTGTAGCATCACCCAGCGACACATCAGAGATCGCTAATCCATCTGGTAGAAGGATTATGAAGGCTGTGCCTCGAGAATGGGACCAGAGGATGATGGGAATGACATGTGAAAGGTTTAGCTACTGCATAACATCGCATATGATAGACACATGCAAACACCATTGGCTGCACTCCATCTCTCCAGGCAGACAGCTGCCACTGTTGCATAAAGGTTTGCAGAGTATACGTAGTAGCTTTTCTAACGCTTCCATCAGGCGTTTCAACCGGATTTCTGACTCGGACGTTGGAGTACCGTGAGCAAAGTAGTATCACTTCGACAGAAGTCACAAGGTATGCGAGATGTACTTTCAGTTCCTGAAAAATAGGAATGGATGTTGAATAGCCTCGATTCGGCGTTACACAAGAAGATAATTTTGCTGGTGGCATCGACACATTTCCAATTTCATGCAAAACGTAGAATCCATCCTTTGCTGTGTATTATTTTACAACGTCCTCCCCTGGTAGCTGAGTGATCAGCGCGACAGAATGTCGTACCTAACGGCCCAGGTTCGTTTCCTGGCCGGGTAGGAGATTTTCTCTGATCAGGGACTGGGTGTTGTGTTGTCTTTATCATCATCATTTCATCCCCATCGACACGCAAGTCGCCGAAGTGGCGTCAACTCGAAAGACTTGCACCAGGCGAATGGTCTACCCAACAGGAGGCCCTAGCCACACGGTATTTCCATTTACATTTCCTACAACAAGAGTTGTACAGTACGAAGCCAAAGGACTTTCCACAGTAAATGCGAAACATTTTCATGATTAAAATCGTTTGATGGAAGGTGGGACTCCTGTTTGATGTCAAGTGTGTTTTTGAAGGGTTATATAACAGATGGGTATGTAAAATTTTTAGAGTAGTTTGATGAGCAGGGAGATCCTTATTCCACCTCTCTTTTTAGACACGACTACGTAAGAATGTAGAACTACGATTCCGCCAATTACAAAGCATGTGAGAGGTATGTGGACGTTTATCTCATGAGACATCAGTGCTAATCTTTACAGAACCTACAGCTGCGACAGGGAGTGGAACGATTCACATCTCATGTAAGGACCTCACTAAAGTGTCGTAACACCATGGCCTCGTATGTTTTTCACAAAGAATAATGACATCACACGTGTCCACTGTATTTCTAAATCAGACGTCTATATACCAAGAGCAAAGGCTCAGTTCATAGGCATGTAAACATTTATTTCGCGAAATATTAATGCTAAACCTTACAGAACATATTGGGAAAAAAGCGAGAAGTTCAATATAATGAATAGCCATCGCCGGCGAAATTTAAAAAGTCAGAGTAATTGATCATACTAGCATCTTCTATGTTATTCTCTTCAAAGTACACAACAGCGCCCCACGACGCATCAATTAGAAAGAGATCAAAACAAATTGTGGACATTGTAACGCAAATTTCATTCGCTCATCTAGCACACATCCAAGACAAATTACACAACGTTGTGCTTCAGTCAATGGAAATTTTACCGAATTAGTTAAAAATAGCGCCATACCACTACATTTTCGACTGGACTAGCATAAATGTTCTGATCCTAACAAGATGCCTACGATTTCATTCGATACCTGCTTGTCATGCAGTCTAATATTGATCATGCTAACGTTTTCCTTTATAGAAAATGTAATTGCTGATTCTTGTGTGCATGTGTTTGTTGTAGGACAGAAGAGGGCAAGATCAGAATTCAATGCAAATAACTGCTAAGTTCAACCCTCAAGCGCTGAAAATGTACATCAATAACAGAAATACCATGTAGTGAGCGATTCATATCTCACTTAAGGACCTCCCTAGAGTATCGTTACTCGATGGTTTGGTATGTCTGATGCAAAGTATAATGACACCAGATGTTTCTACGGGATATATGTTATGAGAATCGAAGATGGCGATGCAAAGTGGCTGGCCCGGAACACTGGCTCTATGACGTTTGGAACACTTGGACAAGCCCTGTGACGTCAGAAAACAACATGGCTACCGAACATGGCGACTGGAGGCGTAAGGGTGCAGCTCTTGGCGTCAAAATCCAGGACTTGAAATACTGGCACTGGCTGTGATCACGATCCAGCTCAGACCGGTTAGGCTATTTATAACAGAGTTAAATTCTAGCATACTTGGCTCAGTGAAGTATGTGGTCATGGCACACTGCTTATCCCAGCTTTTAGTTTGTATCTATCCACTTTATGTCTTAAACAAACACTGGGGCAGGAAAATCCTCCCCACCCTGAGCAGACTCACTTCCCCCACTCCAATTTCACTTGTGCTGTGCTCCAACAATTCACCACACCATCTCTGACTTTACAGTTTGATCAATTTACCCCTCCACACCAGTTACTATAACTTCAAATAGTCAGAAAGTCCACTTACCTCAAGTTTAAAATGATGGGAAGTCTGCCGACTAACAAACTGTACTCATTCCAATTTTAAAACTGAGTAGCCCACTGATGCAATCTGTATGGTGGTCAAACACTCGACTCTATTCTGTGTCGTTAGAGGGAGGAAACAGTCATCCAACAGTGCTTAAACAAACACTCAGCTAGCAAGTTTCACTCACTATGATCGCAAACTTTAAGAGGGAGAAATTACCACACTGAACACCAAATACAATATTGATTCTCTCTGATACAAACCATTTATAGCTTTCTAGAGATGTATAACGTCAAATGTTTATGAAATTCACGTCTGATTGCGGTTTGGAAAGTATGGAATTTCTAGTCTGGGGCAGTATTCCGAAATTCCACTTTGTTATAAAAATATCCCCACAAGTTGTAACTAGAATGTGAGATCATGGAGATGTGCCGATTTGCACTGGTCGCCATGTTGTATTCGAGGTCAGCCATCTTGGATTCTAGCATTACACAAAAGCAGTGCCCGTATACCAAGTCTCAGAATGTGTGTCACAGAATTCCTAATCAGCCAGTAAGACAATATGTCATCTTGAATTTCCCACCAATTTATACTGAGGAAAGCAACACTACTCTAATATGAGACACTCTAGCGCATTTGGACTAATTTTTTAATTTCCTGCCAATATTTTGAATATCCTGTCAAAATTTTAATTCCCACCATTTTATTACTTTGGGCAATTAGCCCTTATCAGATGAGTGAGGGATGGGTGGGGTGGGGAAATCCAGTTACAGTAGGGGGACAAATGGGGGGCCAAGCCATTTTGTTAGTGCAGGTTGCCAACATCAGGGGCAGATATGCACTCAGGGGCAAACCTATTATTCTCCTTTGATTGATAGGTACTTAACCTACTGTTCTCCTTTGATTGAGAGGCACTTAGCCTCTTGTTCCCCCTGCCACCTCCCACTGTCCTCCCCCCCCCCCCTCAGGAAGGGGGTGCCAGGCCACTTTGTTTGAACAGTTTGCCTACATCATGGGCAGGTATGCACTCAGGGGCAAACCTATTGTTCTCCTTTGATGGACAAGTACTTAACCTATTGTTCTCCTTTGATTGACAGGTCTAAGCCTATTGTTCTGTTAAGTGGTTTTCCATGTCACTGCACTTAACCTATTGTTCCCCACACCCCCTCCCACACGCCTCCTCTCAGGATGTGTGTGCTGGGACATTTTGTTAGTGCAGGTTGCCTACATAAGTGGCAGGCATGCAACCAGGGAGCAAACCTATTGTTCTCCTTTGACTGGCAGGTACTTAACCTATTGTTCAGTTCTTTTCCATGTCACCCCCATTTCCTTTTGATTGACAGGTACTTCACCTATTGTTCTTTTAAGTGCTTTTCCATATCACCCCCACTTCCATTTCATTGACAGGCACTTAACCTATTGTCCCCCCATACCTTCCCTCTCTCCCAACCCCCTCCCCCCTCGCTGCTACAAGTACACTTTCAGGTCTGGGTTATTGGAATAGGCCCCCTCTCACTCTTATCAAATTGATTGACTACATAATTAAATTGATTAATTAATTAGTCTGGTGAGAAAGTGCCACGCCCCCTGTCACACCCTCCTGGCAGGAAGTTCAAATTCCATCAGGACAATGCAACCTCTGCTAACCTAAGTAAATCGTGGGAAGATAATTTATGTCACATTGACTACTTAATTAAATTGATCAATTAATTAACCTTTCTAGTGGTAAAGTATCATGCCCCACTGGCGGGAATTTTAAATTCCATCAGGACAATGTAACCTCTACTAACCTACGATAATGGTCGGAAAAAGGGCACCTCCACTCACCTAAGTCATCCGACCGCCACCTCTTCCTAGGAATTGCGGGAAAAAGACTCAGTTGACCGATCATTTGGAGGGTATTCGAATGTAGCGTATGGCATATTGTTTAAACAATTTAGACATTGTGTGGAATATTCTTTATTTAAACAATTTAGGGGACTCAAGGCATTGTATGGAATATATGGAAATTGGTCACCCCCATTTCCTTAAAATATTCTACCGCCATTAAAACCAAATTAAGTAATTAGTTATGTCCTCCCACCATTTTTACTGATGACGCTCGTATAGAAGCACCATATACCTTTTCTTTCTTTCTGCAGACGAGAACTTCAGCGGCTATTTTACACAGATCGCCATATATCACTGGCAATCAAATCTTACAAACTACTGTACATATCGTCAAATACGGAAAGACTCTTGCTCGTTTACACTGCTCTCCCACCGAGGACAGGAGCTGGAATATTACTGCGTGACAACAGCCTGTGACCCATCAATATATCACTGCATGCCCTACATAATGTAAAATATGGAAAGACTCCTACTCAATTACCCTGCTCTCCCACCAAGAACAGGAACTTGAATATTAGTGTGCAAAACCGATCTCCAACCCAGCAATATATTACCGCGTACCGTGTCGATGTAGTAAACATACAATTCGTATCCTGCGCCCAACAAAGTCATCCCTTTTACGTAATTTGTACATATACTGCGAACTCGGGCAGTACTGTATATATACTCCTCTCAGCACTAGATATTTTCCGCAGCCGACGATCACAAACTATTCACCCCCAATGCGCGACCAGGGCACCCACAACGGACCAAAGTCGCTCTCAGAAGAGTTCTACAAATTTGGGATCGTTTCCCCTCAGCACAAACACGTTACTGTTTCAGCTCCGAACCTGCTTCCTTGCTTGCCTTCCGACACCATTTCCAGACTTACAATAACAAATGCATTTTTTAGATGTTTACCATGTTCGCGGTACTTCTCGATATCAAGCACTAGGCAGCATCCTACCAACTGCTAGCACAACATATTTCCCAAGAAATAGACTGGAAATTAGTTCTCTACAAACCCGAAACTTTGTCTAGGTGAGGCATTCTGTAAACCACTGACTAACTAGAAACTTGTCAGGTCCGCGAAGACACTTGCTCGGCAACTCGAAACAAATAGAGGAAATTCATATTTCCACTCTCAAATACCGATGTCGGTGATGTAGTACATTCAAAATCATTCCCATAATTTACAAGGTCAACTAAAGTGTTTCTCATGTCTAGAGAACCGGCAAATGTGTCTTCCACACGCTAGAGAGACACACCACAATCGATCTTCTCTCAACTAAATAAAGGCGCGAAAAGTGCAGAAGCACTCAACCGAACAAAATAAAAGGGAGGGAATAACGATACAGTGCAAACGCGCCTCCATATTCAATCTTCTCAAATTTCCACGTAAACACGAAAGCTATGCAACACATACTAAGTATTAGGTCGCTATTTGGTCATCTAGAGGACAGCACGGTTAATTCATCTATATTCCTACACTCCAACAGGCATCTGCAGTCTGACATCTCCTACCGTTAATGGGAAATGTGAATTACCCTGCACAGGTCACCGGCGCTCCAGGCCGAGAATGTACAGGTAGAATGTTTATCCTAAGAAATCGGTCACATCTATATTTTATCCCTGTACTTACAACTAAATGTTACGATCGCGGTCTCAGCTGAATGACATTCGACAATGAGTGAATCATCAGAAATACACTCTGTTGACGGCCGTGGCTCTGGAAATAGAAATATCAGTACCGTTCTTATGATTTGACACACTCTTCCCATGCTATCACAGTATTCTAAGACAAATCCATACCTTCCTTATGACTGGAGATAGTCATTTCCTTTACACATGTCGGAACACAAACACATGCTTTATAAGCCTGATGCTCTAATGCGAGCATATCACGCACCCCCTACTACTAAGTACAATACTTTGTTAACAACCGATCGCTGGCGATACGAAATAATACTGAGAGAAAATCAACCATGGATGGACGTTCTCATAAGTGCAAGTGCTGCCAATGTGTCCTAGAAAGACAGACGTAATCGGCCAGATGTTGAAAAAACTCGAACCCAACATTTACTGTATGTTACTGTCACAAGCGGTCATGATTCTACCGGTGCGTTCAAACATCCATGTTAAAAGCTATACTGGCTTTATAAATCGAGTTGTGACATTACCTCTGAATGAGGTGGTTTTCCTGTCTGGACAAATACCGAGACGGTGATCGCTGGAGTATAATTATCAGACCAGCACACCAGTTACACGTAGTCCACAATGCAACCTCGTTATAAAATCGTTGAATTTTGAAAGTGATTCGGCTAAAGGACGTGGTATGCAAGTGGTATTTGCGACTCACTCACACCGCTCCAGGTAGATATTTCTATAACACTTGCAATGTGTTCTGACTTGATAGCATATCGGAGGTTCTGCGATATATCCACTGAGTTATAAGCGATGACTGATTGAGAAGAAACACAAACAGTAGTAGTAGATGATGTGCTGATTGAGGTCGTAAGAAAATGTACACAAGCTTTTCAGATCTCTACTGTTACACTATCTGCTAGAAATGATGTCCATGATTTGGAATCTAGTCTTTCCATTCAACCACATGTTGTTGTTGTTGTGGTCTTCAGTCCTGAGACTGGTTTGATGCAGCTCTCCATGCTACTCTATCCTGTGCAAGCTTCTTCATCTCCCAGTACCTAGTGCAACCTACATCCTTCTGAATCTGCTTAGTGTATTCATCTCTTGGTCTCCCTCTACGATTTTTACCCTACACACTGCCCTCCAATACTAAATTTGTGATCCCTTGATGCCTCAGAACATGACCTACCAACCGATCCCATCTTCTGGTCAAGTTGTGCCACAAACTTCTCTTCTCCCCAATACTTCCTCATTAGTTATGTGATGTACCCATCTAATCTTCAGCATTCTTCTGTAGCACCACATTTCGAAAGCTTCTATTCTCTTCTTGTCCAAACTATTTATCGTCCATGTTTCACTTCCATACATGGCTACACTCCATACAAATACTTTCAGAAATGACTTGCTGACACTTAAATCTATACTCGATGCTAACAAATTTCTCTTCTTCAGAAACGCTTTCCTTTCCATTGCCAGTCTCCATTTTATATCCTCTCTACTTCGACCATCATCAGTTATTTTGCTCCCCAAATAGAAAAACTCCTTTACTATTTTAAGTGTCTCATTTCCTAATCTAATTCCCTCAGCAGCACCCGACTTAATTCGACTACATTCAATTATCCTCGTTTTGCTTTTGTTGATGTTCATCTTATATCCTCCTTTCAAGACACTATCCATTCTATTCAACTGCTCTTCCAAGTCCTTCGCTGTCTCTGACAGAATTACGATGTCATCGGCGAACCTCAAAGTTTTTATTTCTTCTCCATGGATTTTAATACCTACCCCGAATTTTTCTTTTGTTTCCTTTACTGCTTGCTCTATGTAGAGATTGAATAACATCGGGGAGAGGCTACAACCCTGTCTCACTCCCTTCCCAACCACTGCTTCCCTTTCATGTCCCTCGACTCTTATAACTGCCATTTGGTTTCTGTAGAAATTGTAAATAACCTTTCGCGCCCTGTATTTTACCTCTGCCACCTTCAGAATTTGAAAGAGAATATTCCAGTCAACATTGTCAAAAGCTTTCTCTAAGTCTACAAATGCCAGAAACGTAGGTTTGCCTTTCCTTAATCTTTCTTCTAAGATAAGTCGTAAAGTCAGTATTGCCTCACGTGTTCCAGTATTTCTACGGAATCCAAACTGTCGGCTTCTACTAGTTTTTCCATTTGTCTGTAAAGAATTCGTGTTAGTATTTTGCAGCTGTGGCTTATTAAACTGATACTTCGGTAATTTTCACATATGTCAACACCTGCTTTCTTTGGGATTGGAATTATTATATTCTTCTTGAAGTCTGAAGGTATTTCGTCTGTCTCATACATATTGCTCACCAGATGGTAGAGTTTTGTCATTACTGGCTCTCCCAAGGCCGTCAGTAGTTCCAATGGAATGTTGTCTACTCCGGGGGCCTTGTTTCGGCCCAGGTCATTCAGTGCTCTGTCAAACTCTTCACGCAGTATCGTATCTCCCATTTCATCTTCATCCACATCCTCTTCCATTTCCATAATATTGTCCTCAAGTACATCGCCCTTGTATAGCCCCTCTATATACTCCTTCCACCTTTCTGCTTTCCCTTCTTTGCTTCAACCACATACCTGCGTCGGATCACACCCACAAGTGAATCATATTTCTGGCACTCTCATATCTTGAAACGAGACACCTTTCTCGAATATGTCTGCTACAGTAAAATTCCAACGTGGTTTTAGTCAGCCACTACGCATCTTGCAACTGCTCCCATTTCTATAGCTTAGCACATGTGATCGTTCCAATTTAAGTCGGAACTTAGCAGAAGTCAGAGAAAGACATATCCACCATCTTCTGCAACCCATGTAGAAACAGAACGACCTGAGTTAGTGCAACAGGACCGTGTTTTAAGCATTCGGTAGAAATGCATGCAATGTGGTATGTCTCTGAACTAGATACAGATACTACAGACCGAAGCAGATCCGTGTCCATACAAATCTATCAGCCAAACATGCTGCCATCGATATTCTGCACCATCCAACAGAGAAAAATTACGAGCTATAAAAGCTCCACTAACTACAACCGATATAGAACTCAACTAGCCGCCATTGTTCATGCAATGACACATAGCTACAATGTGGATCCGACACAGAGAGAGAGTTGTCGCAATGCTTCCCAGAATACAATTCTTTCTAGCATTCCTAATGGGACTTGTCAAACTGCTACTGCTGGCTTTGTGGGACGATCCTATTAAATACACAGCTTTTGATCCAGTGCAGAGGTCAGTTTAAGGTTTCATTACCCGTAATGTAGGATGATGACTGTATCCGACGGACTGTACTGTAACTCGCAAGAGGCGCTCCCTGTAACCCTGTGCCGTTGTTTGAAACATTGTTCTCTAACACGCTTTCTACACTGCCATACATTTTGTTTTTCTGCCACGACTTCGAGGTCTGTCTCAGGTCCTGAACTGACATTAAGACGCTCTGATCCATGGCCTCTCACAGAAAACTAGACATCGCATGGTGTAAATAATTTTGTTACTGCAATTACCATAACACGTGACACCAGTGGATGATTTTAAATAAAAGATAGTCACAACATAAGAAAACTTGAAGAGTTTGGCTGCGTTGTGGAGAGTTTCCAAACTGATGTGTGAAAGTGATTGTCTACCTCTACATTTAAACTCTTCTGTTACTGTGACGGAATAGATGAAGCCTCTGCATTCCCTTTCGATTGATTACTCATATTGCACTCATGTACGCGATCACTGTTTATTATATTTTTATGTGTATTTATTATAGTTTTACATAGTCATATGACATCAGTATAAGATTGAGAACCTTGTTAGATGCTCTTGAGAGGGTTTGTAGCTACACGAGCACATATCACAGCATTGCGTCAGTCACGTTGGGCAGTTAAGCATGGTTAGATGTGCATCTCATGTTGCTTGAAGAACAATGTACCCTGTGGTATTCTGGGAAGCATTGGAACATCTCTCTCGGTGCTGGAGCATACCACAGCTATGCCTCATCGCATATGGGATCAGTGTGAGCGCGCCTTTGAGTTCTGTGACGTCAGCATAACACTCGAAGAATTCTAACTGTGTACACGAAAATAGACCCAAATGTCACCTGCAATCGTGTGAGAGCGATGGCTAGCGCTGGTCTGCGAACGGCGGTGGCTGGCGGCGGCGGCGGCGGCTGCGACGGGGGCGGTGGTGGCGGTATGTGTTTTTTATTAGCAATCTTTTGTTTAAACTGTATTCCATCGATTTCACCGACCAATAGGATGCTGCGAATTAATAAAAACTAACCCATACATGTGAAGGATACCGATTTAATTATTTTGCATAAGTTTTTTACATCAGCATGGTGTTAGCGCTACAGTAGTTAATGGGAGGGAGTGCGTGAGTGGGTCACATGGAGCAGAACAACAGGTTAATTGCAGAACTCTATGTTAATTTTCATAATTTTTATGTAAAACGCAGTACAAAAGTTTTCGATTGTGTGTGGCAAAGAAGAATGCGCCAGAAATGGCGTCCAAAGGCATCTGAAATTCTAAAAGTGTAGCAGAAAATTGTGGGAGGACATAACTAATTAATTAATTTGGTATTAATGGCGGTGGAATATTTTAAGGAAATAGGGGTGACATGGAAAACCACTTAACAGAACAATAGGTTAAGTGCCGACAAAGGCCCAAACATTAGGTTAAGACATCCAGAATACAGTGCCAAACATTAGCTTATGCATCATATTTGCTCCATGTAATTACTTCTTACAAGACCTACCTGTTTCCAGACAGCAGGGAATGATAAGCAAGACAAATCCAACCCCCACAAACAGATTTTTTTAATAAATAAAAATATACCCTTGAATTTCCTGTTATGAGATCGTTCATCTCCACCAGTTTTCATAAGTTCCATATAATGCCTCGAGTCCCCTAAATTGTTTAAATAAACAATATTCCACGCAATGTTTAAATTGTTTAAACAATATGCCATACACTACAATCGAATACCCTCCAAATGATCAATCAACTGAGTCTTTTTACCACCAATTCCTAGGAAGAGGTGGTGGTCGGATGACTTAGTGGAGGTGCCCTTTTTTCCTACCATTTTCTTAGGTTAGTAGAGGTTGCATTGTCCTGATGGAATTTGCACTTCCTGCCAGGGGGTGTGTGAAGGGGGTGTAGCACTTTCCCACCAGAGAGGTTAACTAATTGATCAATGTAATTAAGTAGTCAATCAAATTGATAAAAGTGAGAGGGGGCCTATTCCAGTAACTCAGACCTGAAAGTGTACCTGTAGCAGAGAGGGGGGAGGAGGTTGGGAGAGGGAAGGGGATGGGGGACAATAGGTTAAGTGCCTGTCAATCAAAAGGAAATAGGGGTGACATAGAAAAGCACTTAACAGAACAATAAGTTAAGTACCTGTCAACTAAAAGGAAATGGGGGCGATATGGAAAAGAACTTAACAGAACAATAGGCTAAGTACCTGTGAATCAAAGGAGAACAAAAGGTTTGCCCCCTGAGTACATGTCTTCCCCTGATGTAGGCAACCTGCACTAACAAAATGGCCCTACACTCCCTTTATGAGGGGGGAGGGGAGTAGGAGGGGGTGGGTGGGGGGAACAATAGGTTAAGAGCAGTGACATGGAAAACCACTTAACAGGACCATAGGCTAAGGACCTGTCAATTAAAGGAGAACAATAGTTTAAGGACCTGTCAATCAAAGGAACTGAGTGGATACCTACCCCTGAAGTAGGCAACCTGCGCTAACTAAATGGCCTGGCACCTATATCCTGAGGGGGGGGGGGGGGAGGGGAGTGGGAGAGGGCAGGGGGAACAATAGGCTGAGGGCCTGTCAATCAAAGGACAACAACAGGTTTTCCCCTGAGTGCCTACCAGCCCCTGAGATAGGCAGCCCGCACTAACAAAATGGCCTGGCATCCCCCTTGCCCCCTACTAGTGACTCATTGATAACGTCTTCAGTGATCCGTTTTGCACAAGAACTATTCTTTCTATACCACTGGTACAGCGTTGGTTTATGATTTATAATGACTGTTTGATGACAGTCATACAATTTTCACAGAATAGTGACTTTATTGCAAGACTTATAGGTTGTAATTTTGGAAATCTGTTGCAGTTTATTGGAGATCCGCTGCAGCCACTACCACATAACCTTCCTGACTATCGTTTTTCTATGAGCTATGAAAATTTCATCAAACACTTTTTGGACGACATTTTCACTTACCTTTGGCCTCCCAGTGCGTCTTTTCCCTTAGTAACGTATCTTGTGTCCCAAAATATTTGCAATACCTTCGGACTGATGTGGCAGGGGTACACAATTTTCAAATCGCCTTACAGCGCTACACTCTCTTTGCCTTATTCAAACACGAACTTGCTACAACGGGCCGATAATGCTATCATGCCGTAATAATAACTTTTTCTGTCAGATGACATATGCAATCCAAGCTATCCGCAGAAGTCAAATTTTCCTTTTTGAGGAGGCGGTAAAATAAATTATTTGTGTTCCGTGCCGGCAAAAACACGATCTTATAAAATAATCAAATAAATTATGTTTGTTTGTACAGCGATGGACATGAAATCCGTTGTATGCACAATAAGCTAAGAGCCTTCTGTTAGGTCAGGATTACACGTCTCCCTAGTACAGTGATCAAAATGAAATATCAGCAAAATCACCGCAAACAGAGGTACAATGGGTTCTCTTTGTCATTCCCACCGGATAAAGAGTCGTTCAGCATACTGGAAAGCGAGAACCATGAGTGTTCCGAGGTTCATTAGCTAGCTGTATGCTGTGACGTACTTGATCTGATTACTAGTACTCGGGCACGCTAGAACGGGATGGTATTATCGGCATGCACTTAGTCGCCTCTTCATATATCCGAGCATCACACTTACTGCGCAGCAATCGTTCTGATGCCAACGTCACACTGAGCACGCCTCGCTCCCATTTTACACTCCTGGTGAACAGTCGTCCGCGAGTATGCTGGATTTACTACAGATCATTCTCTCTCCTTCCCCCTCACGGGACTGCACTCTTATTTTTCACGACTTCGCTGATCAGTGCTGCTTTTAATAGAAAAATATATAGTCATAAAGGATGTGTTGTCTTTGCTCGTATGAAATAGGCTGGTGTATCATCAGCTGTGTAGCCTTGAACAACTTTCGTTAAATGTTGTCGTACTCTTAAATGCAGTTTAATTTTTTTTTCCTGTTCACGTAACACTATGTTATCAAGGCAGTAATAATATTTGTACTCTAACTTCTATGCTCAGAATGGCCAAGCTAATCTTGCAGCTTGTAACGTTACGAAGGGTACTGACAGGTTTACATAACGCTTAAATTAACTAGCAAAATTTTAGGACCTGCAATGAACGTGATGAACATTTACATCTGCATCTACATAGATACTCCGCAAGCCAAGGTACGGTGCGTGGCGAAAGGTACCCTGTACCAATACTAGTTATGTCCTTTTCTGCTGCACTCGCAAACAGAGCTAGGGAGAAACGATTATCTATGAGGGTCACTCCAAAAGAAATGCACACTATTTTTGTAAAAATACAGTTTTCATTCAGCACGTGTGAAAGTTTTACAGTGTGTAGATACATCCTTCCCGCTTGTTTTCAAACTTAGTTAACCTGTTCTCGTGAGTGGCGCCGTCACAGCATGTCTTCAAGATGGCTGCTACACTTGACGTTCGTCGGAAGCATCTTACTGTCATAGAATTCCTGTGCTGTGAAAAGGAGACAGTGAGAAAGATCCACAAGAGGTTGAAAAAGGTGTATGGAGATGATGCTGTCGATCGCAGTACAGTTAGTCGGTGGGCAAGCAGGTTACGTGATGAAAGCAGGCACGGCAATATTGAGGATTGTCCTCGCAGCGGCAGGTCTCATACTATACACACTCCAGACAATGTGCAGAGAGTTAATGAATCGGTGACTGCTGACAGACGCATCACAGTGAACGAATTGTCACGCTACGTTGGGATAGGGGAAGGAAATGTTTGCAGAATACTCAAAGTGTTGGCGTTAAAAAAGGTTTGTGCCAGGTAGGTTCCCAGGATGTTGACACTGGCTCGCAAAAAAACAAGAAAAACGGTATGCAGCGAACTTTTGGAACAGTACGAGAATGGTGGAGATGAATTTCTTGGAAGAACTGTGACAGGTGATGAAATATGGCTCCATCATTTTCCAGCAGACACGAAGAGGCAGTCAATGGAGTAGCATCATGCAAATTCACCCAAGGAAAAAAATCAAAACCACGCCTTCTGCTGGAAAATTTATGGCTACGGTGTTTTTCGGTTCCGAAGGACTCTTGCTTGTGGACATTATACCAAGTGGAACCACCGTAAATTCTGATGCGTATGTGACGACGCTGAAGAAACTTCAAGCTCGACTGAGTCGTGTTCGACCAGATCGGCAAAAGCAGGATGTTTTGCTGGTGCACGACAATGCACGGCCGCATGTCACTCAAAAAACCATGGAAGCGATCACAAAATTCGGATGGACAACACTGAAACACCCGCCTTGCAGTCCTGACTTGGCTCCATGTGACTGTCATCTCTTTAGGAAACTGAAAGACTCTCTTCGTGGAACAAGGTTTGAAGTTGATGACTCCCTTGTACACGCTGCCAAACAGTGGCTCTAACCGGTTGGTCCAGAATTTTACCGTGCGGGTATACAGGCGCTGGTTCCAAGATGGCGTAAGGCAGCCGAGAGGGATGGAAATTGCGTTGAGAAATGAAAATATTGTTCCTAGAGGATGTATATACACACTGTAAAACTTTCAAACATGCAGAATAAAAGAGGGATTTAAAAAAAATAGTGTGCATTTCTTTTGCAGTGACCCTAGTATATGCCTCCGTATGAGACCTAATTTCTCATATCTTATGTTCGAGGTCCTTACGCGCAATGTATGTTGGCGGCAGTAGATTCATTCGGCACTGAGTTTCAAATGCCGGTTCTCTAAAGTTTATCAATACGTTCTGCGAAAACAACGTCGCCTTCTCCCTCCAGGATCCCCATTTGAGTTCCCGAAGCATCTCCGTCACACTTTACATGTTGTTCGAACCTATCGGTAACAAATCTAGCAGCCCGCCTCTGAACTGCTTCGATGTCCTTCAACCTTACCTGGTACTGATCCCAAACACTCGAGCGATATTCAAGAATAGGTCGCACCAGCGGTCTCCTTTACAGATGAACCAAACTTTCCTATAATCCTCCTAATACACCTAAATCGACCATTCGCCTAACCTACAACAGACCTCACGTGCTCGTTGCATTTCATGTGGCCCTGCAACGTTACGCCCAGCTATTTGAACGACGTACCTGTGTCAAGTAGTACACTACGCATGCGGTTTCCGAACATTACAGGATTGTTTCTCTTACGCATCCACATTAACTTAAATTTTTTCCACATTTAGACCTAGCAGCCATTCGTGACAATAACTAGAAATTTTGCCTAAGTCATTTTGTATCTTTCTAGAGTCACTCAACTTCGACACCTTATCGTACACCACAGCACCACCAGCAAACAACCGCAGAATGCTGGCCACCCCGTCCGCTAAATCATTTATGTATGTACAGGACAACAGCTGCCCTATACCACTTCCATGGGGCACCCTAGTCTCTGATGAACACCCGCCGTCGAGGACAACATACTGTTTTCTATTACTTTGAGAAGTCTCTGATCCACTCATGATCTGTGAACTCATTCCTTCTGCTCGTACCTTGGTTAACAACATGCAGTGGGGCACCGTGTCAGACGCTTTCCGGGAATCTAAAAATACAGAATCTGCCTGTTGCCCTTCATCCACAGTTCGCAGTATATCATGTGAGAAAAGAGAACTCTGAGTTTCGCATGAGGGATGCTTTCTAAAACCATGCTGATTCGTGGACATAAGTTTCTCACTCTCAAGAAAATTTGCTATATTAGAAATGAAAATATGTTAAAAGATTCTGCAGCAGACCGAAGTGAGGATTATTGGTCTGTAATTCTGCGGGCCCGTTATTTTACACTTTTTGCATATAGGAGTCACCTGTGCTTTTTTCCAGTCATTTGGGACTTTGTGCTTGGCGACAGATTCGGGATACATGCAACCTAGGTAAGGAGTCACTGCCGTAGGATACTCTTTTTAAAACTGAATTGGTAGCCGGCCGATGTGCCCAAGCGGTTCTAGGCTCTTCAGTCGGGAACCGCGTGACTGCTGCGGTCGCAGGTTCGAATCCTGCCTTGGGCATGGATGTGTGTGATGTCCTTAGGTTAGTTAGGTTTAAGTAGTTCTAAGTTGTAGGGGACTGATGACCTCAGATGTAAGTTCCATAGTGCTCAGAGCCATTTGAAACAAACTGAATTGGTGATTCCATCCAGAATTGGTGACTTATTTGCTTTCAGATTTTGAAGTTGTTTCTCTACGCCAGGGATGTTATGTTATCCACACTGGAGTCTGTCCGATGGTCAAATAATGGTATGTTTGTGCGATTCTCTTGCATGAACGGTTTCTTGAAAGCGAAATTTAAAACTTCAGCTATCGTTTTGCTATCATCAACTGCCGAACCAGACTGGTTAACAAAGGACTGAATGGAAGCCTTAGACCCGCTTAGTGATCCTACATAGGACCAAAATTTTCTCGGGTTCTCTGCCAGATGTGCTAAGGTATATGGATGGCAATTGTTGTATGCTTCGCGCGTGGATCTTTTCAGAGACGCACCAATCCCTACTAACCTTTGCTCGTTGTCATTTGTGCGTTCTCTTTTGAATCGAGAGTGCAACAACCTCTGCTTCCTCAGCATCTTCTGAATTTTGTTATGAAACCATGCTGGGTCTTTTACATCTTTATCATCTTACTACGCACCTAACTCTCCAGATCACGATGTACAGACTGCTTGAACTTTCCCCATAAAACCTATACGTCTATGTTACTGGAACTAAGTGACGTTAATTCGCTCTCTAGGTGAGACGCTAACAACTGCTTACCTGTTCTGTCCAGCAGAGACACTCTCCTTGACTGATTCATTAACGTTCGTAACTATAGTTGCTACAATGATTGCTACAATGACATCAGGATCGCTAATCCCCGTCTATATACTGGCATTGTCGATAAGATCCAGCCTGTTTGTAGTTAAAAAAAAAAGAAGGCTCAAATGGCTCTAAGCACTATGGGATTTAACATCTGAGGTCATCAGGCCCTGAGACATAGAACTTCTTAAATCTAACCAACCTAGGGACATCACACACATCCATGCCCGAGGCAGGACTCGAACCTGCGACCGTAGCAGCAGCGCGGCTCCTGACTGAAGCGCCTAGTCCGCTCGTCCACAGCGGCCGGCTGTAGCTAAAAGGTCTAAGACATTTCCACTGCGTGTGGGCTACCGAGCTATCTGCTCAAGGTAGTTTTCGGAAAAACGTGTTCAAAAGCATTTCGCACGAATGTCTGTCTGTATCACCCACAGTGAATCCTTAGACATCCCAGTCCATACTTGATAGGTTAGAGCGAGGTGGCGCAGTAGTTAGCACACTGCACTCGCATTCGGGAGGACGACGGTTCAAACCCGCGTCTGGCCATCCTGATTTAGGTTTCCGTCAATTCCCTAAATTGCTTCAGACAAATGTCGGGACGGTTCTATTGAAAGCGCGCGGCCGATTTCCTCCCCATCCTTCCCACGTCCGAGGAGACCGGTGACCTAGTTCTTTGGTCCCCTCCCCCCCCCCCCCTCCCAAAGCAACCAACCAACCAAACCATCCTGATAGTTTAAAGTCACCTCCAACTAATATAGCATGATCAGGGAATTTGCGCGCAACTGATCGTAGACTTTCTTTGACTGACACTAGAACTGTCACAGCGGAGTCGGGTGCATGGTAAAGACTACCAGCAAATAACTTGGTTTCACCTACATCTCTTATAGGCGACCAGATAACTTCACTGTCACACCCCACTTCGACCTCAATATACACAATAATTTTGTCATTTACAATAAACACTCACCCTCCTCTGGTCTGTAATCTATCTTTCCGATATACGTTCCACGACTCGCTAAATATCTCAGAGCTTTCCGCTTCGAGTTACAGCCAGCTCTCGGTTACGAGTATAATTTGAGCGCGAGAACTTTCCTGGACGGCAGAAAATTCGGGAGCTTTTTTTACGAATACTTCGACAGTTCACTGATAAGATTATGCCAGTCGAAGTGTCTTTACTCTTAACGCAGTCTGATCTCCCTCGCTGCGTATCGACTGGCGAGTGATCATCTGAGCACCTCAAACTACTTCTCTTCTTACAGAAGTCATAGTTACTTCGACTCGATTATCTTCAGTTGTTATCTTCCCAAAGTATATAGTTACGGTAATATTCTTCATAGTCTTTGAAGTCACAGATTCGTCCAATTGATACGTTATAGAGAAATACGACTATACAAATGTCATACACTCCTGGAAATTGAAATAAGAACACCGTGAATTCATTGTCCCAGGAAGGGGAAACTTTATTGACACATTCCTGGGGTCAGATACATCACATGATCACACTGACAGAACCACAGGCACATAGACACAGGCAACAGAGCATCCAGTCCCAAACATGCTCAATGGGGGACAGATCCGGAGATCTTGCTGGCCAGGGTAGTTGACTTACACCTTCTAGAGCACGTTGGGTGGCACGGGATACATGCGGACGTGCATTGTCCTGTTGGAACAGCAAGTTCCCTTGCCGGTCTAGGAATGGTAGAACGATGGGTTCGATGACAGTTTGGATGTACCGTGCACTATTCAGTGTCCCCTCGACGATCACCAGAGGTGTACGGCCAGTGTAGGAGATCACTCCCCACACCATGATGCCGGGTGTTGGCCCTGTGTGCCTCGGTCGTATGCAGTCCTGACTGTGGCGCTCACCTGCACGGCGCCAAACACGCATACGACCATCATTGGCACCAAGGCAGAAGCGACTCTCATCGCTGAAGACGACACGTCTCCATTCGTCCCTCCATTCACGCCTGTCGCGACACCACTGGAGGCGGGCTGCACGATGTTGGGGCGTGAGCGGAAGACGGCCTAACGGTGTGCGGGACCGTAGCCCAGCTTCATGGAGACGGTTGCGAATGGTCCTCGCCGATACCCCAGGAGCAACAGTGTCCCTAATTTGCTGGGAAGTGGCGGTGCGGTCCCCTACGGCACTGCGTAGGATCCTACGGTCTTGGCGTGCATCCGTGCGTCGCTGCGGTCCGATCCCAGGTCGACGGGCACGTGCACCTTCCGCCGACCACTGGCGACAACATCGATGTACTGTGGAGACCTCACGCCCCACGTGTTGAGCAATTCGGCGGTACGTTCACCCGGCCTCCCGCATGCCCACTATACGCCCTCGCTCAAAGTCCGTCAACTGCACATACGGTTCACGTCCACGCTGTCGCGGCATGCTACCAGTGTTAAAGACTGCGATGGAGCTCCGTATGCCACGGCAAACTGGCTGACACTGACGGCGGCGGTGCACAAATGCTGCGCAGCTAGCGCCATTCGACGGCCAACACCGCGGTTCCTGGTGTGTCCGCTGTGCCGTGCGTGTGATCATTGCTTGTACAGCCCTCTCGCAGTGTCCGGAGCAAGTATGGTGGGTCTGACACACCGGTGTCAATGTGTTCTTTTTTCCATTTCCAGGAGTGTATGAATGGGGAAAACGTGTCTGTTAGAAACAAATAAAACGTTAAGTTATACAACATGGAAATTTTCTTATCTACATGATAAACTGAATTTAACTAAAGATGCATTGTGATCTCATGAGAACTATAGAACTATCCTTCATAGGTCAGGGGTGCATTACACAAAGGAAGCAGCTACCTGGATAACAGACTACATGTGAAGCGCGCAAGGTTCTTTTTTTTTTAGGCCAGGCGGTAGTCTGCGGTATCCTGATTAACACTTTTCTGTCGACAAGCAGACAGTGAAATCATACTTCGAATGTCAAAATTTTGCTAGTATATTTTCGAAGTACTCATAGCGAAGTTCCCGAATTTACTACCCTCCAGGGGATTTTTCACGCTCAAATTATTCTCACGAACGGGAACTGACTGAAACCCGAAACAGAAACCTCTGAACTATTTCGCGAGTAATGGAACGCATGGAAAGACAGATTAGATGCCATAGCAGGAGAAATGTTCATTGCAGTCGACAAAAATATTGTCTCTATTGAGGTGAACTTCGCGTGCCTGGCCACCAAGAGCTGTTGCATAACGATTTGATTCACGGATTCAGTTATATGGCGCCTTCCGTGTATAGCCATTTTACGACTATGACGTGTGGGGCCTGAAGATGGCATCAGTATAATGCCGAAACTGGTAGCACATAAGAAGTTCATAAAATACATTTCTAAAATACATACGGCTGTTGGTAAATTATTGCATCAAGAAAAAGTATTGTAATCAGTCCCAGCATACTTACAGACACAGAACAAGTGGTAAAAAAAGTTCTTAAAAGTGTCATTACTGGTTTTCTGCGAATGGTCTCACCCTCAGTTTGAAAAGACACAACATGTTCAGTTCTGCACATCTGGAAGTACTACACCATTGGAAAGTGGTGAGGAAATAATAAATAGAGCGGAAACTTCAGAATTCTTAGGAGTCGATATTGATGTGAATTTAAATTGTAAAACACGGCTTTTGGAACTCCTAAAACAACTTAGTGCAGCAACATCTGCGCTTAGAACATTGAAAATCTTGCAGTAAGTTGACATATTTTGCGTATTTTTATTCAATAATGTCATATGGAATAATGTTCTGGGGTAACTCATCTTTAAGAAAGGAAGTCTTCATTGCGCGAAAACGTGTTTTAAGAAAGATATGTGGGGCTCACCCACAATCATCTTATATACGTTGAAACGTCCCCTTTAAACAATTATACAAGATTGTGCTTAAACTGACACACAGTATTTTTAGTGCAACGCAATCTGACTTTCAATAATCCCTACAAAAGAATGGCCCTGACTAACATTAACCTATACGTTTCACAAATCACTTACCTCACAAAAATCTTGGTTACTCGAACTACTGCAAAACAGCGAGCACCACTACTGCCAGCTAAATAAAAGATTCAAACTACGGAAGGCACTAAGTACTGATAGGTATAGTTAGCAAATGAAAGATTTTAATAGAGAACAAACAATGTCTTTACCTTAATAGTCATAATATATATATATCAGTTCATGACATCCATTCTTACAAATTTCAAAACCCCGCCATGTCTCTCCCCACATCCACCACTGCTGGCGGCTCACCTCCAACTGCGCAACGCGCTGTTAACGTCCAGCTGCCCAACACTACAATGGCGAGTATTACAACAATGCCAACCAGCCACTGACTGCAGACAGCACAGCCAGTGATTTTTATACGGAGCGCTACGTGGCGTTACCAATAAGAAAACCTAAATAACCTACTTACAACGTCTATTTAAGGAATCGAGCATTTTGACCTCTGCTTCATCGTTTATTTATTGTCTCTTGAGTTTGTTGTAAATAATTCACTGCAGTTCAAGAGGAACGACGAGGTACATAACTACAATACCAAAAGGAGAAATGACATTCAGGTTGTCTTTAGCACAAAAAGGGAGCACAATGCTGCAACAAAAATTTTTGATCAATTACCCTGTGATATAACTTAAATTGTCTGACAGACGGCAAATAAAATCTGATAACAAACTGAGAAAATTTCTCCTTGACAACTCTTTCTATTCAGTAGAAGAATTTCTATTACATAAAGCATAAAATTTTTCTTTTTGTAAAAGGAAAAGACCACAGTTAGAAATATTCAGATTGTAATCGTATGTATGAATTCATTTGCGATGTGAACGTAAAATAACTCGTTCCATATCAATACGATCTACCGTGCGAAATGATCCATGGAACATGTAACTAACTAACTAACGTAAAATCGCTAAGCAGGTCGAAGGCTTCTATCCAGTCACTCGCTGCCCAGTCTGGTGCGGGAATAGAAGATAGCAAATGGAAAGCTGAAGTTTTAAATTTCGCAACTAAGAAATCGTTCACGCAGGAGGATCGTACAAATATGCCTTCGTTTGATCGTCGCACAGACTACCATTAGGAATACATAGCAATAAGCATCCCTGATTTAGACAAACAACTGAAACAGTTGAAAACGAGTAAGTAGCCAGGTCCGGATAGAAGCGCAGTTCGGTTTTACAGTGAGTACGCCGTTGCATTGGCCCCTTCAGTATTCTGCATTTGTCGCGAATGTCTCGTCCAGACTAAAGACTGGAAGAAAGCGCAGTTGCCTCTTGTATAAAAGAGGGGTTAAAGAATGGACCCGCAAAACTGCAAACCAGTATGCTTAACATCGGTCTGATGCCGAATTCTTAAACACATTTTCAGTTCGAGTATCATAAATGGTTCAAATGGCTGTAAGCACTGTGGGACTTAACATCTGAGGTCATCAGTCCCCTAGACTTATAACTACTTAAACCTAACTAACATCACACACATCCATGCTCGAGGCAGGATTCCGGACTGAAGCGCCAGGAACCACTCGGCCACAGCGGCTAGCCCCGAGTATAGTAAATTTCCTGGAAACGAAAAAGATTTTGTCGACAAGTGAGCCCGGATTTAGAAAGCATCGCTCCAGCGAAACTCAGCTCGTCCTCTTCTCGCACGATATACAGCGGACCATGGATGAACGGCAACAATATTCCTAGTTTTCCTAAAAGCGTTTGACACTGTGTCCCATTGCAAAGTTTTAATGAAGGAATGAGCGTAGTAGGTTCCTAGATATGTGAGTGGCTCGAGGACCTTTTAAGTACTAGAACCAAGTACGTTGTCCTCGCCAGGTAGTGTTCATCTGAGAAAAAGTATCGTCACGAGGTCTCCAGAGAAATGTGATAGGACCGCTTTTTTTCTATGAGGGTCACTCCAAAAGAAATGAACACTATTTTTGTAAAAATACAGTTTTCATTCAGCACGTGTGAAAGTTTTGCAGTGTGTAGATACATCCTTCCCGCTTGTTTTTAAACTTTGTTCAACCTGTTCCCGTGAGTGGCGCCGTCACAGCATGTCTTCAAGATGGTTGCTACACTTGACGTTCGTCAGAAGCAATGTGCTGTCATAGAATTCCTCTGCTGTGAAAACGAGACAGTGGAAAACGTCCACAAGAGGTTGAAAAAGGTGTATGGAAATGCTGGTGTCAATCGCAGTACAGTTAGTCGGTGGCCAAGCAGGTTACGTGATGAAAGCTGGCACGGCAATATTGAGGATTGTCCTCTCAGCGACAGGCCTCGTACTTCTTGTGGACTCTTGCTTGTGGACATCATGCCAAGTGGAACCACCATATATTCTGATGCATATGTGACGACACTGAAGAAACTACAAGCTCGACTGAGTGGTGTTCGACCACATTGGCAAAAGCAGGATGTTTTGCTGTTGCACAACAATGCACGGCCACATGCCAGTCAAAAAACCATGGAAGCGATCACAAAACTCGGATGGACAACACTGAAACACCCACCTTACAGTCCTGACCTGGCTCCATATGACTATCATCTCTTTCGGAAACTGAAAGACTCTCTTCGTTGAACAAGGTTTGAAGATGATGACTCCCTTGTGCACGCTGCGAAACAGTGGCTCCAACAGGTTGGTCCAGAATTTTACCGTGTGGGTATACAGGCGCAGGTTCCAAGATGACGTAAGGCAGTTGTGGGGATGGAAATTATGTGGAGAAATGAAAATATTGATCCTAAAGGATGTATCTACACACTTAAAACTTTCAAACATGTAGAACAAAAGATAGATTTAAGAAAAAATAGTGTGCATTTTTTTGCAGTGACCCTCGTATATATACATAAATGATCTGACGGACAATGTGAGTAACAATCTGCGGCTGTTTGCTGATAATGCTGTGGTGCAGGGAAAGGTGTTGTGGTTGACTGAATGTAGGAGGATATGTAGAAAAATGTAAGTTCATACAGATCAATAGGAACAACAACCCTGTAGTGTTCGAACACAATATCAATAATGTGTTGATTGACACAGTCACATTGTTTAAATATCTGGGCGCAGCATTGCAAATCGACATGAAATGAGACGAGCTTGTGAGGATTGTGGTAGGGAAGGAGAGTGGTCGTCATCAATTTATTTTGAGAATTTTAGGAAATTATGGGTTATCTGTAAAGAAGGCCGCATTAGAACACCAGTGCGACCTGTTCTTGAGTGCTGCTGGAGTGTTTGGATTCCCCACCAGGTGAGTTAAAAGAAGACACCGAAGCAATTCAGACGGCGGGTTGCTGGATTTGTTACCGGTAGGTTCGATCAAAGCTCAAGTGTTGCGGAGATGCTTCGCGAACTTGAATGGGAGTCCCTGGAGCGTGGGCTATGTTCTTTTCGCGGAACGCTTAGAGAACAGGCATCTGAAGCAGACTGCAGAACGATTGTACTGCCGCCAACGTACTTTTCGCGTAATAACCACGAAGATAAGAGAAATTTGTGTTCTTACGGGGCTAGCCGGTGTGACCGAGCGGTTTTAGGCGCTTCAGTCTGGAGCCACGCGACCGCTACGGGCGCAGGTTCGCTTCCTACCTCGGGCATGGATGTGTGTGTTGTCCTTAGGTTAGTTATGTTTAAGTGGTTCTAAGTTCTGGGGGACTGATGACCTTAGATGTTAAGCCCCATAGTGCTCAGAGCCATTTGAACTATTTGGCTCTTACGGAGACAGTCATTTATCTGACTCTCTGTTTGCAAGTGGGACAGAGGAGGAAATGAGTAATACTGATACCCTCCGCCACGCCCCATACTGTGGCTTGCGGAGTATGTATATAGATGTACTTTCGTATTGCACACCTCTACAGGGTGTATTTTGTATGTAGAACACTAGGGAATGCGTACAGGCCAGATTTCGGCTGTGAAGTGTGGACCAGGTAATCTGACAATTGTGTCAGCAGCGAGATGAACAATATATGGAGACACAAAGTTTGATTGCTACTAAAAGTTGGTGTAGCAACTAATGTAAACATGACTAGACTGATTTAGGGAAGAAAGGATAGGAAGAGGGAGTCAACTTACTCAGAAGAGCGATGAAAACAAAATGAAAGATAAAATAACAGCTGGAATACGAAGAAAGGTAAGCAATATACAGTACAGGTCTGCTAATTTGTTACCAGATGTTAAGCAGTTTTGTAGTCCATTCGAATTGGTTCAACAGTAATGCTGTCGATAACGTGCACATACAATTAGGAATCTAAGAGAGTAATCCGATCACAATAGACACTTACGTACGTGTCACCTGTCAGAGTCGTATTTAGTCGTATCAGGGGTCTCATATCACTTCAACAGCACACGGCCCACACAATTACAGAGCCTCCATCAGCTTAACAGTCCCGTGCAGACATCCAGGGGCCATGGATTCATGAGGTTGTTTCCATACCCGTACACGTCCATCCGCTCGATACAATTTGAAACGCGACTCTTCCGGCCATGCCACACGTTTCCAGTCACCAACAGTCCAATGTCGGTGTCGACGGACCCAGGCGAGGCGTAAAGCTTTGTATCTTGCAGTCATCAAGGGTTCACGAGTAGGCCTTCGGTTCCGAAAGCCCAAATCGATGATGTCTCATTGAATGGTTTGCACGCTTGTAACCTCCCCCTCACTTATCGACCTCAGTGACAGTGAAAAACTAAACAGCGTGTACCTAATGGAAATGTGGGAAAAGCAATCATCACCGAAGTTAATCTTTCGGTAAAGAGGGAGGAAAGGGTTACATCTAAATGAAAGGAAGAATGCAAATGAAACTGGTGGAAATTAATTTTGAAAAGGGGTAAAGTTAATAAAGAAAGTAAATGTGCGGCCGTTACGTTAACAATTAACTAGCGGTAATTAGATACACTCCTGGAAATTGAAACAAGAACACCGTGAATTCATTGTCCCAGGAAGGGGAAACTTTATTGACACATTCCTGCGGTCAGATACATCACATCACATGAGACGATCGTAGGGATGCTGGATGTAGTCCTGTGGAACGGCTTGCCATGCCATTTCCACCTGGCGCCTCAGTTGGACCAGCGTTCGTGCTGGACGTGCAGACCGCGTGAGACGACGCTTCATCCAGTCCCAAACATGCTCAATGGGGGACAGATCCGGAGATCTTGCTGGCCAGGATAGCTGACTTACACCTTCTAGAGCACGTTGGGTGGCACGGGATACATGCGGACGTGCATTGTCCTGTTGGAACAGCAAGTTCCCTTGCCGGTCTAGGAATGGTAGAACGATGGGTTCGATGACGGTTTGGATGTAGCGTGCACTATTCAGTGTCCCCTCGACGATCACCAGAGGTGTACAGCCAGTGTAGGAGATCGCTCCCCACACCATGATGCCGGGTGTTGGCCCTGTGTGCCTCGGTCGTATGCAGTCCTGATTGTGGCGTTCACCTGCACGGCGCCAAACACGCATACGACCATCATTGGCACCAAGGCAGAAGCGACTCTCATCGCTGAAGACGACACGTCTCCATTCGTCCCTCCATTCACGCCTGTCGCGACACCACTGGAGGCGGGCTGCACGATGTTGGGGCGTGAGCGGAAGACGGCCTAACGGTGTGCGGGACCGTAGCCCAGCTTCATGGAGACGGTTGCGAATGGTCCTCGCCGATACCCCAGGAGCAACAGTGTCCCTAATTTGCTGGGAAGTGGCGGTGCGGTCCCCTACGGCACTGCGTAGGATCCTACGGTCTTGGCGTGCATCCGTGCGTCGCTGCGGTCCGGTCCCAGGTCGACGGGCACGTGCACCTTCCGCCGACCACTGGCGACAACATCGATGTACTGTGGAGACCTCACGCCCCACGTGTTGAGCAATTCGGCCTTCCGCATGCCCACTACACGCCCTCGCTCAAAGTCCGTCAACGGCACATACGGTTCACGTCACGCTGTCGCGGCATGCTACCAGTGTTAAAGACTGCGATGGAGCTCCGTATGCCACGGAAAACTGGCTGACAGTGACGGCGGCGGTGCACAAATGCTGCGCAGCTAGCGCCATTCGACGGCCAACACCGCGGTTCCTGGTGTGTCCGCTGTGCCGTGCGGGTGATCATTGCTTGTACAGCCCTCTCGCAGTGTCCGGAGCAAGTATAGTGCGTCTGACACAACGGTGTCAATGTGTTCTTTTTTCCATTTCCAGGAGTGTATTTGAGATTTGGAGGAAATTACGGTCGCCAGTTATATGGACAATTACTATAGTAACAGAAAAAGAAAGATTATTGCACCTATAATTAGCACTAGAAGCGTGGCAACTGAAGGTTGACACGTGTAGTGTGAAGACTGAAAGTTTGTCAGAAGTAATAAATTTCGCTACACTCTGACTTGATTTAGCAAAACAATTAATAAAACTGGGAAATGGAACAGTTTGAAAAGCTGAGGTCTGCCATACAGTTCTAAGACTTTACGTGCTTCCAGTCTTCCTTGTTGGTTGATTGAAGGTTTGAAGCCGTCGATCGAGGAGGTGGCGACAGTCACTCATTGTCGGCCGTCGCTGTTGCAGAAGCTGAATGTTGGCGCACCTTCTTCTCGACATGGTCACCAGGCGAAACGGACTCTTGATGTGCGCCAGCTAATGCTTCCCGTCCGCGACACCGTGTCAGAAACTATCATAACAAGTCGAGCGCAATTACATGCTGTCCAACCCCTAACGCGCGGCAACCCGCGGGAGCGTCACACAACACACCTGTTCCACCGCCCTACTCCAGCCAGTCTCCTTTGCTCGCGCTCCATGCGGCAGAGTTAACACTACCAAAGATCCTAAACACTTTGGTTCTCCACACGACCTATCGATGTATTCGTTCGACAGCATAGTTTTCCCTAGGCCAGACACAGCGTATAAATACAAATAATAATCACAAAACAAACCAATTATAAATCGACATAAATGCATATATATACAAATAGTAAAACAATTACAATATACAAAGACACAGAAATGTTATATCTTCAGGTAACAAAATAAGGAAAAAAAATTGCAGTGCAATAGATTGAAATAGGAGGATATGTGTTTCCGGCGTTACACGTGCCCCACATTGTCTGAGGATGTTCGTGTAACCTAAACAGACCTAAACAGACTCAGACATTTTCTGTCCCTAAAAAGGTACAGCGGAAATGCATATGCTCAACACATCAACCAAATTTAACGTTCGTTAATTAACCATAAACCAATTTTTAGACCATAATAATTGAGTGGAGACACTCCTAATCTTATTCCACTCTGTCATCTTACAGAAAAGAAAACAGGTTGACAACATATTAAAATTCATAGAAAACACAGAAAATGGTTTAGCTATTCTAAAATCATCAAAATTCCTAACAGTATCAAGAAATGGAATTCTGTTTACAAAATTAACCAGAGTACATGGTTATAAAAAACAGGTATATCAAAATACGCAAATTAATAATGAATTACATAGAATACACATTTTATATAACCTTTTCATAATTAATATTCTCGTCATGAGAGTCGACTTAACGCTAAACAAGAAAATAATATACAGCAGATCGACAAAAACATCAATATTGACAACAGAATTCTTTCACATCAGCTGTCCGGGAAGAAAAACAACTCCGCCTTCCGTACCGCAAGCACAAAGAATGCCGACAGCGGCACAAGAGCCGACAGCGGCTCCGCCTCGCCAGTATTCTTGCGCCCACCTCTGCGGCACGCTTGATCTCACTCGCCTGTGTAACGGCATTTCCAGAACGTCCGTTTCACTGAATTCTTTCGGAAAAACTCACTCCCGAGTAGTGTCAAGGAGTCCATTAACACTATCACAGTGGATAACTCAACACTGTCCACCATCACACGCTAGTACTAGCAGCGTCTAAGTACATCGGCAATGACCAGTAAATCACATATTTATGAAATCTTACAGCTAGTTACAAAATCATATTTACATTGCTTAATCTACTGTGACTCAGCTGAAAACTTAAACTGGCAGCTTGGATTTTTCAATTGATAAATAATCACTCTCTCTTAAATCATTTAGTAAAAATTAATTACTTGTTAATTACAACTTCTTTAATGTCCTCTTGGTCAGGCAAAAGCATGGAAATCTAGCAAATCGTTTAAATCTTACACTCTATATTTACATACTGTACAAATTAGCCATTCTGTGGTATTAATCAATCCTTGGTTGGTACAATTTCAAGCCTACAATGTTCCGTGTACCTAATAGTTTTCCAGAGCTTGGATACTCTAAGCAATAATCACTTGTGTGAGTTATACCAACGGCTTTATGTAGTTCATTATAAACAAACTTTAAATTTAGAGATTTCATTGTCTATCTCGCACGATTTCTCATGAGATTTTACAAGTACTAAGTCTCCGATTGCAAACTTAGCAAAACGCGCTTTAGCGTCATGACGACGTATGCGAGGATCGGCTTTTAGCTTCATTATTTCTCGCAAACGATCTTTTTTCACACCAATACTAATGTCAATGGCATCCGGCCAGTTAACAATGCGTATAGGCTGGTATTGCCTATGCACACCGTCTCCTACCTCGTCAAAACTAACTACTATTGTTTTATCTTGTGACGTACATGTCAAAGTTTTGCTTTCGCAATTAATCACTGCACGGTACTTTAATAGCCAATCTTACCCGATAATTACTTCCGTAGTTAAGTCTGGCATGGAGACAAACTCAAATCGTACCCCACATATCTCGAAGTCGACAAAAATCTGTTTTGTGACAGGTTTACTGGCCTTCGCAGTAGCACCGATAATTTTCACTCCTGTTACTGGCATAACTACGATGCCTGGTATGTCTTTCAGTAACTCAAATATCTTCCCAGATACAGCACTCAATTCTGCACCAGTGTCAATCAACATGTTTAGTTCTAGGTCGTGCTTATTAACAGACACTACTATCAGTCTACACTTGCCCTCGACTGTTTCTTTATTTTCCCACAGTAAATCCTCGTCTATATCCAGGTCATTCCAGAAAAAACCATCCGGCTTTGATCCTAAATCCGGCTTATCTGGCGGCTTTTTCAGCCCCTGTACACACACAGTTTGAATTTCAACACGTTTGTCCTGAGGCTTAGTCTGTAGCTTCGCCACCAATACCGAAACCTTTTCCTGTAATTCGTTAACTAGTGAGTGTTGCTTTGCTATCAATTCACTAATTTTCACCTTCGTTGATTCCTCTTTGGCCAGATTGATCTCATCTGCCAATCTACCTGGAGGAATGTGCGCAGTAGTCTCTGCAATTACTTCTTCTGGATCTGCGCAACCCACACTGCTGTCGTCTGACCGTACAACGTCAGGTCTAACCTCATACACGCTGTAATCTACGTGCTTTTCTACCAGTCGTGTCCGGCTATCACTAAAATTCTCGTCATCTTTCTCCTTAATACTCCCGCAATGTTTAAACTGGAGTTTTTCGTCGGATGGGTCGGCCACTTCTACCACTATAGCTTTCGGTAAAGTCTGCAGGTCAAGGCGAGAACTTTCCGTTACTACTTCAACATCCAACTCCTGCCGGACGAAACACGACGGATCTTTCTCGTGCTCCCCATTAACATCAACTATTTCTGGTAAAGTGTGCCGGTTAGGGCCAGAACTTTCTATCACTTCACAAACACTATCTTCCTGCGGGACGAGACGCGGCAAATCCTCGTGCTCCCCATAAACACTTCTCCTGTACAGGCCCCTATAATCTCTTAGTTCGTCGTATAAGCGACCGAAATGCCTTAACCAGACCTCATCCCCTCGCTCGATGACGGACGTCTTATCCGATATCTGATCTTCTCTCAACAATTGCGAATCATTCTTAAACTCAGTCTCCAGTTCCGCTGTGGGTGTTACAGCTGCCACTTTATAATCGATTTCCGGAACACTACTTAAATTGTTCTCACTGACAGTGAATGTATTTTCTGCTGCCGTGTCTACAGCTGATCTACGACTTGTGGGCGCACTCCTTTCTCCTAACACACTCTCCCGCCGTTGATTATTCCATACGGAAGTTTCATAACGACGACACCTCGGTTTTCTACTGTTATTGGGCCGCCACAATTTCTCCACGCCAGGTCGGCCCCTCACCGGCGCGGCTAATGGTTTCCCTGTCTCGTCCCAGCAGATCCGCTCCCCGGATGCTGCTGAGGTGGCTGATCACACCCTCTGGCGTTATTACTATTCTGTGAAGCCCGTATCACGCTAGTATGATACTGGTTTCCGTCATTCCTGTTATTATTTGCATTGTACCGATTGTCATTACGGCCCGAACCACTATTGTTATTGCTGCCAGTATTGCGGTACGCATTATTCCCAAAGTTATCATTGTTGTGGTTGCTGTGGTACCCGTTGTTGTTACCACGGCCTCTGCCACTGTCGCGATTATTGCGCCAACTGTCCTCGTCCTCAACTCTTTCCAGGAAATCATTGATTGTCCTGTAATTGCTTCCAATGTAGCGTTTTGTCTCATCTGGAAGCTTCTTGTCGAGTTCCCAGACTATTTCGGATTCCGTGCGGCGATCACGCAAATATTCCAACTTGCGGATCCAGCCCTCACAAAACTGCTTCATCGAGCCGCGCGAATTCGCACCGAAAGGCCTCGATACGACAAATTCGCGCCAGACACTTTGTTGTTTTTGCTCTGACCAGTATTTAGCCAGAAACAAATTTTTAAACTCGTCAAAAGTCGGGTTCGTAATGTTGAGGTTTAAGCCCCAACGCTTGGCAGCACCAGCCAACAAGTCAATAACGGCATTGATTTTTCTCTCATTAGTCCATGATCTGGGTAGAACTCATTCACAATTTTTAATGAAATTCGTCGCGTGCATACCACCTTTTTTCAAGCTGTTTTCAGTAGAAATTTGCTGGTTTTGCTCACGAAACTGAGGGATGATATAGTCGTTAGACTCCAAGGTGTTTTTGAAAGAGTAAGATTTTCACTTGCGGAAATGAATAAATCTAGATAGTGGCTGTAATCTGCTCAAGTGCAACATCAGACTTGTTGTTCCCAGCTGGGTACACGTGGCAAGCTTCAACGAAGGGTATTCAGCAATCCTGAAGACCATGACAACGATTGACATTACCCTGGGACTGTGTTCGACGCAGTTCGCCAAACATTCGGACGACCACCGGATTCAAGCGGCCGAAAACCGCTTGTCACCGGCCGTGCGAGCGGCTCTGGAGCAGCGCAGGATGGCCCAGATCGAGCAGAACGCCCTCTATAAGGAAAAGGAAGGACTAGTTTATGGACCCGGAATAGCAGATTGAACGTAAGTTGCATAATATTGCATTTATATGTACACAAAACTTCAAATGCGTTTTTCTCGAAATGACTTTTTTTTATCGCGTGGTGTGGTAACTTCAAATCTACTGAAACGATTAGCATAATTCTTTGTTTCCGACGAAGCCAACTAAATTGTCTAGGAGTTGTACCACTTTTATTCCGATGCGTCAACTATAAATATTTTTACTTGGCCGACGAAGTCGAAAAATCAATTTAAAAAACCCAATTTTTTTCAAATGGCCGCCATTTTGTTTCCTATGGTCCAAATAACTTAATCGAGGTACAACTCCTAAAGAATCTTACGTAATTCGCTAATGTCAACTCAGTTTTGATTTCAGAGGAGCCGGCTGACCTGTGACATACCGTGCGTGGAGGTCTACATAGAAATTTTGTTTCGTTCCGACGGCACTTCCGTCTTTGCTCTTCGACATTTCCGGCCAAAAAAATCCAGTTTGTAGAGGAGATATCAATAAACATTTTGACCAAATTTGACATTGATATATACAGCAAATCCCGAGAAAAAAATTATCAAAGAACATGCTTTAAGATAATAAACCTCCCCTTAAGGCGACAGAGACGCCACTATCAACACCTCAGTGCTTTGAACGAGGTCATATAATACAACTACGAGAAGCTTCTTCTGCAGAAATACATGGCAGGAATGTAGTCAGTTATGGTCACGAGAATGTATGGTCGCTAGAAGACCAGGCTCCGGACGGCCACGTGGCACTACCAAATGGGTAGACTTCCGTGTTCGGCGTATGGCTCTGGCGCGTTATACTGCATCTGCTGCAGCAGTCTGAGCAGCAGATGGCACCACAGTGAAAAAACGAACTGTACAAATCCGTTACTTCAAGGACAGCTCCGAGCCAGTGGCCCTGTAGCGTGGTCAAGCGAGTGCTCGCTGGAGGGTAGGGTACAGGTCTGTTGTGTTTTGTGATGAAAGCTGGTTCTGCCTCGTTGACAGTGATGGTTGCAGTCGAGGGTATGCAATCAACCTGTATGCGTTGTACACACACTTACCTACACCTAGAGTTACGGTCTGCGGTGTGATTTCGTACGACAGCAGAAGCAGTCTCGTGGTTATCCCACACAACCTGACTGCAAATATGTACATTATATGAAACAAGTTTACTGTTACCAATCACGGTTTCTTTATCTCCACGACGCGTTTCAAAGGTTTAAAACTCCATCATGAGGTGGATTTACATTTGTTAGCATGACATTTGTGTGTGTGTGTGTGTGTGTGTGTGTGTGTGTGTGTGTGTGTGTGTGTGTTGTGTTACCATTTTTTGGAGGAACTTGTGGCACTGTCTGCTGGAGAAAACAAAACACTATTTCAGAACATGGTTATAGGTTTCTTTTGATAAAAAATTAAACTTATATCTAAAGGTAAATATAAAATAAATTGAGTACCTCCAGTGGTCACAGGTTCCTTCCGCTGTCGTAACACATCACATGTTCAAACACCAAACAAAAAACCTGAATCCATATTAAATGACAAAAATGACAATATTTACAACAGTATCATCTCTGTTTTCAGCAACTGCCTACATCATTAAAAACTGCACGCACGCACGCACACACACACACACACACACACACACACACACATACACATACACACACACACACACACACACACACACACACACACAACAACAACAACAACTATCTTAATATTTACCATAAATATTTAGTTTTGTTACCATGACAACTGCTAAGAGTACAAGAGATTGACCTCATTTACATATATATCATCACACCAACAACTTGTACCCCTTGTCAGCTTGAAACTATATGTACATCAACTACTGGCACAAATTGTACATCCATCTGTATATTTTAAAGCATTAACCAATGTATTACCCTACCATTTAGGCAGTTATTACATATAACAGATATAATCTTAAGACCCCTTGCCATGTAAAGTTTCCTCTCATGCAATCACTTTTTCCACCCGCTCTCTCAAGCTCACTTTCTCTTTCTCTCCCTCTGCCTCCAGCCTTTCATATCCATATGTTAATCCCATTCAAAACTGTAATTTATGTATAATCTTACCGCTGTAGCCAATATCATTATTGTACTTAAAATCTGTAACATTTCACCTGTTTGTATAAACAAGTGTGAAGTTTGAGCTATTTTAACATTTCATCTGATTGTGTAAACGAATACGAAGTTTAAGCTATTTTAACTTGTCAAAATCGGATTTATATACCAACTGAAGTATTTATTCCAACGCATGTATTCGACTCCTCAAAACAAACACCTCCAAATCTTTAAAAAAAATTATTCTGTAATAATGTTGTTACGATGTATATTCTTTGTACTTTGCGATAATGTTTTCACTCCTGCTATACGATCCTTGTACCCAATAAGTTCCAGACGCCATATTTGTTTATTAAATATGACAGGATACATGTGATATGTTATGACAGCGAAAACGACCTGTGACCACTGAAGGTACTACATTGTATTTATTTTATGTTTACCGTTAGATATACGTTTGATATCAGTGTCAGTAACGGTATAGTCTAACCTAAAATGTTCGCATTTAAACACATATGTACGTCAATCCGGTGATTCGAAAATGGTTCCAATGGCTCTGAGCACTATGGGACTCAACATCTGTGGTCATCAGTCCCCTAGAACTTACAATTACTTAAAGCTAACTAACCTAAGGACATCACACACATCCATGCCCGAGGTAGGATCCGAACCTACGACCATAGCAGTTGCGCGGTTCTGAACTGAGCGCATAGAACCACTCGGCCTCCGCGGCAGGCGGTGTTTTGACCTGTGGTGCCGCCATTCATGAACAGCATTCTAGGAGGTGTTTTCCAACAGGATAACGTTTGCCCACATACCGCTGTTGTAACCCAAGATGCTGTACAGAGCGTCGACATGTTGCCTTGGTCTGCTTGATCACCAGATCTGTCTCCAATCGAGCACGTGTGGGACATCATCGGACGACGACTCCAACGGCATCCACAAACAACATTAACCGCCCCTATGTTGACAGACCAAGTGCAACATGCATGACACTTCATCCCAAAAACTGACATCTGCCACCTGCACAACACAATGACTGCTCTTTTGCATGCTTACATTCAACATTCTCGCGTTTACACTTGATATTAATGTACCAGCATTTCATATTTGCAATGGCTTATCTTGCTCTTATGCCGGTATTACACTATCAAATTTCTTTGTCAAAGTTGATATGTCAAATATTTATGTCAAAGAAGTTTGTAAGTGTAATAGGGCACTTTGTCAAATCTCGTCTGTCGTCAAATAAATTTGATCAAATCTAGGGCCTCGCTGTAGATTCGATCATAAAAGTCGCTTGTCTTCTGTTAACTGCAATGTGACATGTTACCACATGGAGCGCTAGCATCGCTGCAGCGTTCTGTCATCTGTTGTGTGTTTATAAACATGGCCAGTAAATACAATTGGTGTTTACTGACAACTACAAAATTAATAGAGATGTATGAAGCTGATGAGGCGCTTTACAAAGTGAGGCACCCTGAATAAAAAAATAGATTAAGAAGATTGGAGACCTAACCTAACCCAATCTAACCTAACCTAACTCTTTCCTGTACCAAGGAATTGAGGAGTGTTACAGTGAGCCTGTTTTCTACAGATATAGCAGTTCTTAAGTGAGTGTTGTGCTTTGTGATATGAGGATACACTTTAATGAGCAAATACTGAAATGTATGCTCATCTATTCTTAAGTAATTTATGTACGACTTGACGTTCTCCACTACGAGCTCGCGTAACACGTTTTGTTGAATGCTTTTATCATCTCGTCGTAAAACTCACGGCTTCACCCAGGTACGTTTCCTTTATTTCCCTGCTTCTCTTCCACATGTGCACACTGTGCAATTGTGGTACATGGAACTGCTGCAGTTATAACAAGTTGTTGTTGTCAGCCATCTTGACGAAAAATATGATGACAGTGTAATACCACTTTTTAGCGCCACGTGAAAGATCTTTGTGAAATAAATTTGACGAATATTTGATCATATCTTTGACAAAGAAATTTGATAGTTTAATACCGGCCCTACATTACTCTGTGATCTTGCAATGTTAATCGCTTAAGTATGTTACCCAAATTTCTTTACATTATTTTTTGGTGTTGCGATTTTTTTCCGTCAGTGTATATAGAGCAGTCACGACCGTGCTGAAAACATTAGGTAGTAAATTATGTGATGTGTTTGTGTGAAGATTGTGTAACGCAGAGAAAAAACAGCCAGTGCCAGTGTGAGGCAAAAGAAACAAAAAAAAAAACAAAAAACACCAGCACATTGATGTGTGTACATAGTAAGGTATGACATAGAAAAATGTCTGCACTCATACCAGTTACTATATTCTCTGGAACACTCTACGTCTACCAGCAGAGAAAAGCGCGCGAAGAATATTGCTTTACCATGGGTCAGTATACTGAAGAGCCAATAGCAAAACGACTTTCTCTCGCGTCAGTCCGCACTTTTCATCCATAATTAAGCGGAAAATAGTAAACCTAACGACTGCACTTTTTATTGACGTAATTCTCTAATATGCTGAAGTTTTGTTTATGCATAAAGGTTTTTACTGTTGTTATTTATACCTGAATTACCTCTTCCTTTACCATAAACTTACTTTACAAATCTATTCTACAAAAATCCCTTTAAACCACACTCACGTATGATTCATACTGCTAAAACACATTTACAACATTTTACATACATAAAAAGATGTATAACACTTTATGAAAATACTAGAACAGTTAATGAAAAACATGCAATTACTTGAGTGCACTCTACTGGGCACAATCGAAACTAAAAACACAGTCCCCCTATCCAATACTGTCCTCTATCGGCTGATACATAAACTACGTGCGCGTCCAGTCTCGCGTCACCATCTGTCACTATCCAGCTCTGAGACATATCTACCACTTAACCACCTCCAAGGCAGGATCGTTATAAGACGCTACGCCTCAATCGCTTCAGTTGGACTAGAGTACTCAGTCCATTCCATGTAAACACAGCGCACACCATTACGGAACCAGCACCGGCTTGCAAGTGCCTCGTTTAAAACCTGGGGGTTTGCGTCACATTCTAACCCTTAAACTAAAACTAAAATAGGTAAACTCCTCCCGAACAGGCCATGAAGACCCAACGGTACCGACCGGCCACCGTGTCATCCTCAGCCCACAGGCGTTACTGGATGCGAATATGGAGGGGCATGTGGTCAGCACACCGCTCTCCCGGGCGTATGGCAGTTTCCGAGACCGGAGCCACTACTTCTCAATCAAGTAGCTCCTCATTTTGCCTCACAAGCGCTGAGTGCACCCCACTTGACAACAGCGCTCGGCAGACCGAATGGTCACCCATCTAAGTGCTAGCCCAGCCCACCAGCGCTTAACTTCGGTGATCTGACCCGAAGCGGTGTTACCACTGCGGCAAAGCCGTTGGCCACCATCAGCGCTTAACAGCTGAAGTCGGTACCACGTCTGACAAGGCCACGCTCTTCCATTCGTCTCGGGTGCAAAGGACATGATCACAAGTTCAGGAGAGGCACTGCAGGCGATGTCGCCCTGTTAACAAAGGCACTCGCGTCGGTCGTCTGCTGCCGTAGCCCACATTAAAACCATGTTTCGGCTCACTGTCCTAACGGATACGCACGTCGTACCTCCCACATTGATTTCTGCGGCTATTTCACAATGTTGCTTGTCTGTTAGCGCTGACAACTCTACGCAAACGCCTCTGCCCTCGGTCGGTAAGTGTAGGCCGTTGGCCACTGCGTTGTCCGTGGTGAGAGGTAATGCCCGAAATTTTGTATTTTCGGCGCACTATTGACACTGTGGATCTCGGAATACTGAATTCTCTAACAATTTCCGTGATGGAACGTCCCATGCGTCTCGCTCCAACTACCACTTCGCGTTCAGAGTCTGTCAATTCCCGTCGTTCTGCCATAATCACGGTGGAAACCTTTCCACATGAATCACTTGAATACAAACAACAGCTCCGCCAATGCATTTCCGTTTTATATCTTGCGAACGAAATACTATCGCCATATACGGTATAATATATACACTACTGGCCATTAAAATTGATACACCAAGAAGAAATGCAGATGATAAACGGGTATTCATTGGACAAATATATTATACTAGAACTGACATGTGATTATATTTTCACGCAATTTGGGTGCATAGATCCTGAGAAATCAGTACCCAGAACAACCACCTCTGGCCGTAATAACGGCCTTGATACGCGTGGGCATTGAGTCAAACAGAGCTTGGATGGCGTGTACAGGTACAGATGCCCATGCAACTTCAACAAGATACCACAGTTCATCAAGAGTAGTGACTGGCGTATTGTGACGAGCCAGTTGCTCGGCCACCATTCAACAGACGTTTTCAATTGGTGAGAGATCTGGAGAATGTTCTCGCCAGGGCAGCAGTCGAACAATTTCTGTCTCCAGAAAGGCCCGCACAGGGCCTGCTGAAATGTAGGGTTTCGCAGGGGTCGAATGAAGGATAGAGCCACGGGTCGTAACACATCTGAAATGTAACGTCCACTGTTCAAAGTGCCGTCAATGCGAACAAGAGGTGACCGAGACGTGTAACCAATGGCAACCCATATCATCACGCCAGATGATACGCCAGTATGGCGATGACGAATACACGCTTGCAATGTGTGCTCACCGCGATGTCGCCAAACACGGATGCGATCATCATGATGCTGTAAACAGAACCTGGATTCATCCGAAAAAATGACGTTTTGCCATTCGTGCACCCAGGTTCGTCGTTGAGTACACCATCGCAGGCGCTCCTGTTCGTGATTCAGTGCCGGCCGAGGTGGCCGAACGGTTCTAGGCGCTACAGTCTGGAACCGCGTGACCGCTACGGTCGCAGGTTCGAATCCTGCCTCGGGCATGGACGTGTGTGCTGTCCTTAGGTTAGTTAAATTTAAGTACTTCTAAGTTCTAGGGGACTGATGACCTCAGAAGTTAAGTCCCATAGTGCTCACAGCCATTTGAACCATTTTTTTGTGATGCAGCGTCAAGGGTAAACGCAACCGTGGTCTCCAAGCTGATAGTCCATGCTGCTGCAAACGTCGTCGAACTGTTCGTGCAGATGGTTGTTGTCTTGCAAACATCCCCATCTGCTGACTCAAGGAGCGAGACGTGGCTGCACGATCCGTTACTGCCATGCGGATAAGGTGCCTGTCATCTCCACTGCTAGTGATACGAGGCCGTTGGGATCCAGCACGGCGTTCCGTATTACCCTCCAAATCACTGATTTCATATTCTGCTAACAGTCAGTGGATCTCGACCAACGCGAGCAGCAATGTCGCGATACGATAAACCGCAACCGCGATAGGCTACACTCCGTCCTTTATCAAATTTGGAAACATGATGGTACGCATTTCTCCTCCTTACACGAGGCATCACAACAACGTTTCACCAGGCAAAGCCACTCAATTGCCGTTTGTGTATGAGAAATCAGTCGGAAACTTTCCTCATGTTAGCACGTTGTAAGTGTCACCACCGGCGGCAACCTTGTGTGAATGCTCTGAAAAGCTAATCATTTGCATATCACAGCATCTACGTCCGGTCGGTTAAATTTCGCGTCTGTAGCACGTCATCTTCGTGGTGTACCAATTTTAATGGTCAGTGGTGTATGTGCATATCGCTACCCAGTGACTTCAGCACAGCCTAATTCATAATGCTACCTCGATACTTGAGCAGCGGCGTTTTGGTTGCTGGCGTTTCTCCAGAAGGGTATAGAAATAACACTTCAGAGAGCCAAAGACGTGTCGTATGCTTGCAGGCTCTCGTTTATAACCACGACTGGAGCAACGCTGATACTATGCAATGAAGCTGGCGAATCTGTTGAGAAGATATTCAGAATTAGCTGATGAACTCTGAGACGGTTTTGCGGCGCTACTTCGCCGACCAATAGACCCGCCGCCGGAGTCGCAGGAGGCGAGCGAGCCGGCAACCCTCATTAATTTCCCGCTGGTCGCAGCGGCGCGTTAGCTGATTGCCGTGCCAAATCCAGGCGCGGCATCTCTGTCTTCGGCCTAGCTGCTCATCGACCGTAATCCGCCCAGCTATGACGTCATAGTACGCTATTGAACGGGTGAGAACCCAGGCCTTCTGGGCACGGGGCTCCCGGCCTAGCGCCACCGATCTGACGTAATGGAATCGTGTTCACGAAGCCCGCACAGTGTGTTCCCTAATAACTAAATCGATTCACGAATATGTTTTTCCATCAAGCGGAACGAAATCGTAACTGATGTAAGGTTTTCATATGTTTTCCGCCACTGTAAATAGTTCACCTTCATTGTATTGGGACACAGATGAATGAGCGCGCTGCACGAGTAGTGAACGAAACCCTTGACTCTGTGTTTACGTGTGTCTGCTTGCTCGCCTGTCACTTGTAACAGCGCTGGGGCGTACTTATTTGAGGCATAGTAGCGAACATTTTAGTTTGTAGAGAAGATATCTGATATTTGGTCTGTAATTTTGAGGATCCGCCCTTCTACCCTTCTTATATACAGGCGGCACCTGCGCTTTTTTCCAGTCGCTCGGGGCTTTACGTTGGGCAAGAGATTCACGATAAATGCAAGCTAAGTACTCTCTGTAAAACCGAATTGGAATCCCAACAGGACCTGGCGATTTATTTATTTTCAACCCATTCAGCTGCTTCACAACCCCAGGGATGTCTATCACTATGTCCTCCATACGGCAATCTGTACGAGACTCAAACGACGGTATGTTTGTACGATCCTCCTGCGTGAAAGATTTCTCAGATGCTAAATTTAAAATTTCAGCTTTCGTTTTGCTGTCTTCCGTTGCTAGTGCAGCAAATTCCGTCAAGCCGCATTGGCGAACGCAAAGCTATTGTGATGTGCAACAATTTGTGCTACAATTTTCCGAAGTAGATAACAGGGCGTCTAATTGCAGATCTGTTTGCTGTCATGCTTGTCGAAAACGACATCACACGTTGCTACACGTAGTATTACAACAAACACAAGGTGGAACAAGGAAGAATTGTCCAAGTGATATGCAACACAAACACAGTGCCATACATCGTCCGTCAAGAGCGTCGAATTATTGCTCACTGAAAGTCAGCACTGGCAAACGAGGGCTGCTTGCGACAGGGCAGTAGAACGAGGTTCAACATAACAGTGGCAAATGCCAAATTTTATTGGAACTCAGACTGGTCAGATTTTCTTCTAAAGGAGCTGCGACGTAATTATGTCTTGCAAGGATACATCTAGTTTTAATGCCATCAGTGCCTGCTTGAAGTCTTGTTAAGTGGTGTAAGAAGTTCACTTGCACATGCTCTTGTCATTAACGGCAGCATTACATCTTCATCTACCTATACATCCATACTCCGCAAGGCACCTGACGGTGTGTGGCGCAGGGTACCTTGAGTACCTCTATCGGTTCTCCCTTCTATTCCAGTCTCGTATTGTTCGTGGAAATAAAGATTGTCGGTATGCCTCTGTGTGGGCTCTAATCTCTCTGATTTTATCCTCATGGGCTCTTTGCGAGATATACATAGGAGGGAGTTCTTCACTCCTCGGTCAAGGTATGTTCTCGAAACTTCAACAAAAGCCCGTACCGAGCTAATGAGCGTCTCTCCTGCAGAGTTTTCCACTGGAGTTTATCTGTCATCACCGTAACGCTCTCGCGATTACTAAATGATCCTGTAACGAAGCACGCTGCTCTCCGTTGGATCTTCTCTATCTCTTCTATCAGCCCCATCTGGTAAGGATCCCAAACCGGTGAGCAATATTGAAGCAATGGGCGAACAGTTGTACTGTAACCTACTTCCTTTGTTTACGGATTGCATTTCCTTAGGATTCTTCCAATGAATCTCAGTCTGTCATATGTTTTACCGACGATCAACTTTATATGATCATTGTATTTTAAATCACTCCCAATGCTTACTCCCAGACAATTTATGGAAATTACTGCTTCCAGTTGCTGACCTGCTATCTATCTATATCCGAATCCTGCTCCAGCTACTGCCGGGTCTGGGTGTTGACGAGTCGTCTCCATTTGGCTCGGTCCTCCCACCACTTTTCTTCCTCCACTTGCTGCCAGGTCACACCCCTCCTTTCCACAGGTATTCTCGCTCCCATTTTCCACCGTGTTCTTGGGCGCCCTCTAGGTCTTTTCCCATCCATATTTAGTTTTTCCATAATTTTGGGGAGTCTCTGTCCATGCATCCTCTTAACATGCCCATACCATCTTAAACTCTTTCTTTCAAATTTCTTCTCTCATACTTTCTTGTTTGAGGTCCTTTCTAATCTCTACATTCCTTACTCTGTCCATTCTTGTTTTTTCCTTAACTGCTCTGAAAAATTTCATTTCCCCTGCTTGCAGTCTGCTCCAGTCCCTTTCTGTCATTGTCCATGTTTCTCCACCATAGGTGACAATAGGGATGTAATAATTCTTATACATAAGGAGTTTTGCTCTTTCTGGAACTTCATTATTCCAAATCAGGTGTTTTATTGTTTGGTAGTAATTGCCTCCCTTCTGTAACCTCCTATTAATTTCGTTAGTTATTCTTCCATCCCTAGATATTTCACTCCCTAAATAAGTGAAACTTTCTACCACTTTGAGGGGTTCTTCATTCAAGGTAATATTTCCGTTGATCCCTTTCTCTCTTCCAAATACCATTACTTCACTCTTATCTTTATTTATTTTTAATCCATACCTTTTCATTATTTCCTTCCACGCATCAAGCTGCAACTGTACATCTACCTCTTTATCACCCCATATTACCATATCATCTGCAAAAACAATCTTTTTGTCTTTTTCTTTTACTATATCTTTAACTGCCCTATTCATTCCCTCCATCAGAACATTAAAAAGCGCAGGAGATAGAATACTTCCTTGCTTAAGTCCTTGTCTTATTTCGAAGTATTCAGAGTTCCCCAATGGTGTTCTAATTCTATAATTATGTCCTCTGTACATTGTCTTTATAACATTAATGTATCCATCTTCTATAACTATCTTCTTCTTTTCTTCCCACAGTCTTTCCCTGTCAACTGAGTCATATGCCTTTTCTATGTCTATAAAAACCCTTATCATCCTTTTGTTATACTCCCAACTTTTTTCCATCAGTTGGTGGATAGAAAATATCAGGTCGATCGTGCTTCTTCCTTTCCTAAACCCATGCAGTTCTTCACTCAGCTCCTTTTCTGTCTTTTCACTTATTCGATTTAGTAAAATTCTTTCAAAAATCTTTACTGTATGACTCATAAGGGTTATTCCTCTGTAGTTTTTACAAAGATGGTGGGATGATACCACAATCCAAGCAGTTAGAAGAAAAAAATGGAGCATGGAGAAAGTGGTGGAAAACTAAAAATGATAAAGACCATAAAAGATATATAGAGGAAAAGAAGAAGTGCAAAGAAATAGTGGAAACAGCAAAGAAAAAGGCATGGGAAGAGATTACAAAAAAAAAAAAACTTGAAGAAGATGTAAGGAACAATAAGAACATGTTCTATAAAATGATGAAAAATAAAAGGAAGGCTTCTGAAGTACCAGTGAAGATGGAAACAGAGGACGGTACCATTATTGAAGATCCAGGGAATATAAAAGACCTCTGGAAAGAACATTTTCAGAAGTTGTTAAACGCTGAGTAGCAGGTACATGAGGAAACAACAAACAATGGAGAAATTGGGAGAAGTTGGGAAGCAACGGGAAGAAATGGAAAAAGCTGTGAAGAAGATGAATGGGGGGGAAGCCCCAGGACCTGCTGAAGTATCAGTGGACATGATAAGAGCAGCAGGTCCAGTGGGAATGCAGTGGCTGTATAGAGTACTATCAAGTATGTGGAGAAATACTACAACACCTAACAACTGGAGAACAGGAGACATCGCTCCCATTTTCAAGAAAGGCAATAAAAGACTTTGACCTGCTATATTGTAGCTAAATGATAAAGGATCTTTCTTTCTGTGTATTCGCAGCACATTACACTTGTCTACATTCAGATTCAATTGCCATTCCCTGCACCATGCGTCAATTCGTTGCAGATCCTCCTACATTTCAGTACAATTTTCCATTGTTACAACCTCTCGATAAACTACAGCATCATCCGCAAAAAGCCTCAGTGATTTTTCGATTTTATCCACAAGGTCATTTATGTATATTGTAAATAGCAATGGTCCTGCGACACTCCCCTGCGGCACACCTGAAATCACTCTTACTTCGGAAGACTTCTCTCCATTGAGAATGACATGCTGCGTTCTGTTGTCTAGGAACTCTTCAATCCAATCATACAATTCGTCTGATAGTCCATATGCTCTTACTTTGTTCATTAAACGACTATGGGGAACTGTATCGAACGCCTTGCGGAAGTCAAGAAACACGGCATCTACCTGAGAACCCGTGTCTATGGCCCTCTTAGTCTCGTGGACGAATAGCGCGAGCTGAGTTTCACACGATCGTCTTTTTCGAAACCCATGCTGATTCCTATAGAGTAGATTTCTAGTCTCCAGAAAAGTTATTATACTCGAACATACAGGGTGTTTCAAAAATGACCGGTATATTTGAAACGGCAATAAAAACTAAACGAGCAGCGATAGAAATACACCGTTTGTTGCAATATGCTTGGGGCAACAGTACATTTTCAGGCGGACAAACTATCGAAATTACAGTAGTTACAATTTTCAACAGCAGATGGCGCTGCAAGTGATGTGAAAGATATAGAAGACAACACAGTCTGTGGGTGCGCCATTCTGTACGTCGTCTTTCTGCTGTAAGCGTGTGCTGTTCACAACGTGCAAGTGTGCTATGGACAACATGGTTTATTCCTTAGAACAGAGGATTTTTCTGGTGTTGGAATTCCACCGCCTAGAACACAGTGTTGTTGCAACAAAACGAAGTTTTCAACGGAGGTTTAATGTAACCAAAGGACCGAAAAGCGATACAATAAAGGATCTGTTTGAAAAATTTCAACGGACTGGAAACGTGGCGGATGAACGTGATGGAAAGGTAGGGCGACCGCGTACGGCAACCATAGAGGGCAATGCGCAGCTAGTGCAGCAGGTGATCCAACAGCGGCCTCGGGTTTCCGTTCGCTGTGTCGCAGCTGCGGTCCAAATGACGCCAACGTCCACGTATCGTCTCATGCGCCAGAGTTTACACCTCTATCCATACAAAATTCAAACGCGGCAACCCCTCAGCGCCGCTACCATTGCTGCACGAGAGACATTCGCTAACGATATAGTGCACAGGATTGATGACAGCGATATGCATGTGGGCAGCATTTGGTTTACTGACGAAGCTTATTTTTACCTGGACGGCTTCGTCAATAAACAGAACTGGCGCATATGGGGAACCGAAAAGCCCCATGTTGCAGTCCCATCGTCCCTGCATCCTCAAAAAGTACTGGTCTGGGCCGCCATTTCTTCCAAAGGAATCATTGGCCCATTTTTCAGATCCGAAACGATTACTGCATCACGCTATCTGGACATTCTTCGTGAATTTGTGGCGGTATAAACTGCCTTAGACGACACTGCGAACACCTCGTGGTTTATGCAAGATGGTGCCCGGCCACATCGCACGGCCGACCTCTTTAATTTCCTGAATGAATATTTAGATGATCGTGTGATTGCTTTGGGCTATCCGAAACATACAGGAGGCGGCGTGGATTGGCCTCCCTATTCGCCAGACATGAACCCCTGTGACTTCTTTCTGTGGGGACACTTGAAAGACCAGGTGTACCGCCAGAATCCAGAAACAATTGAACAGCTGAAGCAGTACATCTCATCTGCATGTGAAGCCATTCCGCCAGACACGTTGTCAAAGGTTTCGGGTAATTTCATTCAGAGACTACACCATATTATTGCTACGCATGGTGGATATGCGGAAAATATCGTACTATAGAGTTTCCCAGACCGCAGCGCCATCTGTTGTTGACAATTGTAACTACTGTAATTTCGAAAGTTTGTCTGCCTGAAAATGTACTGTTGTCCCAAGCATATTGCAACAAACGGTGTATTTCTATCGCTGCTCGTTTAGTTTGTATTGCCGTTTCAAATATACCGGTCATTTTTGAAACACCCTGTAATACGGGTTCCAAAATTCTACAACCCCCTGATCGACATTAGATATATAGGTCTATAGTTATGCACATCTGTTGGATGTCCCTTCTTGAAAACGGGGATGACTTGTGCCCTTTTCCAATCCTTTGGAACGCTACGCTCTTCTAGAGACCTACGATACACCGCTGCAAGAAGCAGCATTAACAGTTTCTTTCGATGTGCCGAGGCAATAAGTTGAGGGTTTTGTATCTGTCGCAGACCACATCAACAGCTCTCTTAACACTAGTGCTAGCCACCGGAAGGTGAGCAATTACATTGTAGCCTCACCTGTTAATGAACTAAGCAAACGATGATATTTACCTATGTCCTCAAATTCCTCTTTATTTAACACTAATGTCACAAATGTGTCATAAAAATGCCTGAAACGCGTTACATTACAATTAAATGATGGCAATTTATTGATGGGCACTTGGATGCTATGTTATGATTCACTCAAGGCAGATCTAGTATCTGACAAAATCCTCTCAGCTGCGTTAGCGTGATTCATATGCATTGCTCTAAGATTTTTCGAAACCTCGAAGACCATTTGTTTCAAAGTTTCCCTCTCGTCAGCATGTACATCTACTTCTTCAGAATTGACTGAGCGTCTTCATACTTCTGCTCGATCTTTGGCAACTGTTCTGTCCTGAAAATAATATCCAAAGCGTCCAATTTCCCTGCTAAATTCGTTTGCAAACTTTATGACCTGCGTGAGGCTTGCTTTCGCCACTGAGAGTGTAGTAACAAGCTTTTTTTCTTAACGCCTCATCCATTATGAAAGTTTAGCGGTAGTATGCAAGAGCAGAAGCAGCAGTCAGGACGAGCTGGAATTTACAGAAAGCAGGATAACCAGGCGAGGTACTTAGATATACACTGAAGCGCCAAACAAACTGGTACAGGCATGCGTATTCAAATACAGAGATACGTACAGAGGCAGAATACGGCGCTGAGGTCGGCAACGCCTCTGTAAGACAACAAGTGTCTGTCCCAGTTGTGAGATCGGTCACTGCTGCTACAGTGGCAGGTTGTCAAGATTTAATTGAGTTTGAACGTGATATTATAATCGGCGACGAGCGATGGGACACAGCATCTCCGATGAAGCGGGCTTTTCCCGTATGGCAACTTCACGATTGTATGTCAATATCAGGAATCCGGTAACACATCAAATCTCCGACATCGCTGCGGTCGGAAAAAGATCCTGCTAGAACGGAACCAACGACGAGTGAAGATAATCGTTCAAAGTAACAGAACAGTAACCTTCCCGCAAATTGCAGCAAGTTTCAATGCTGGACCATCAACAAGTGTCTGCGTGCGAACCACTCAACGAAACATCATCGATATGGGCTTTCGGAGCGAAGGCCCACTCGTGTGCCCTTTATGACTGTACGAGACGAAGCTTTACACCTCACGTGGGTCCGTCAACATCGACATTGGACTTTTGATGACTGGAAACATGTTGCTTGGTCGGACGAGACTCGTTTCAGGTTGCATCGTGCTGATGGACGTGTATGGGTGTGGAGTCAACCTCATGAATCCATGGACCCTTCATGTCAGCAGGGGACTGTTCAAGCTGGTGGAGGCTCTGTAAAGGTGTGAGGTGTGTACAGTTGGATTGATATGGGACCTGTGATACGTCTAGACACGACTCTGACAGGTGACACGTACGTAAGCATCCTGTCTGATCACCTGCATCATTCATGTCCATTGTGCATTCCGACGGACTCAGACAATTCCAGTAGGACAATGCGATACCCCACATGTCCAGAATTGCTACAGAGTGTCTCCAGGAACACTCTTCTGAGTTTAAACACTTCCGCTGGCCACCAGCTTCCCCAGATATGAACATTATTGAGCATATCTTGGAATGCCTTGCAAAGTGCTGCTCAGAAGAGATCTCAGTTACGGATTTATGGACAGCGCTGAAGGATTGATGGTGTTAGATCCCTCCAGCACTACTTCAGATATTACTCGAGCCCATGGCACTTCGTGTTGCGACACTTCGACGTGCTCGAAGGGCCCTACGCGACATTAGGCAGGTGTACCAGTTTCTTTGCCTCGTCATTGTATTACGATAAGCATATTAAATTTAGAAAATAAAAATTTAAAAATTTGAGTTGTGCTGATAAAAAAGCACAAACACACTGTTTACATTTTTACATCATAAATAAAGAATAATTCGAGATTACATTACGGTAGATTTTTAATGCAATGGGATTGGAGAAAGGGATGGGGGAGGGAGGGAAAATGATATCATACAATTAATGAATATTAGGGAAGAGAATGTCGCATGACTCACAGAGAAAGGAAAAGAGAAAAGGGCATAACTGGGGGAACACAGAGCGTTGACTTCACTATTTGACAGGAAAAGTTGGTCATTTGCTATAAATTTACTTCCGTTAACGCTTGATCAGTGAATCTACTGTGGACTTCGAAAAAAAGCGTATATTGTCTGTATTAATGATACGGAACTGTAAGCTCTACGTACCCCTGCTTGCAGAAAATGATAATAAAAGTAAGAGGTTCCACCTTTAATCGATTTGCGCCCCCCCCCCCCCTTTCCCCGTTGACGATTTTTGCCCGGATATCTATGGAGGTACGTCGGTGGCGCCTTCGGCGGGAACAAAAGCCGAGAAGCAGAAGCAGGAAGGTTTTGCGCAGTGGATGTGTGGTGTTCGGAGCGAGTCCGCCGAGGCTTTGGAGTTCTGTATTGTGTGTGATAGAACGGATTGGCTCCCGTGAAGAAGCCGAGCCTGGTTCTATCTGTCAGTTATCGTCTGCCCTGCGAAGCAATTTCCGTGAGAGGGCATGATACTTTGGAAAATACACCAGTGACTTGGAGGTTATTTTGGCTGGTTCGATGCCAGTGAAGGTGGTCCGGGCTCTTCAGGTTTAAGGAGTGGAAGTCCAAGTCAAGTAACTTCCGTGCATGTTCTTACGTCTTGCTCTTCCCCTTCGACCCCGGTGGGTTTTATGCAACCATCACTCGTAATTAATAGTAGCTCTTTATATGTCATCTGCTTAAAATCGGATGTGTGAATTTTGGCTAACTGTAGCTGCTTCTTCAGGGACTGTTAATTGTTTTCTTTTTTAGTTCTGTATTTTGCTCTCTACTGAGTGGGTTCATAATCAATAAAAGCTGTTTGAAAACCATTTGCTTCAAATCTCATCAGGGAAATTGGTTAACTGTAGCTGCCCATTCAGGGACTGTTGATTGTTTTCAAAATTCTGTACCTTTTCCGTCTACTAAGTGACAGTGGTTCATTATTAATGGCAGCTGTTTAAAGACCATTTAGTTAAAAAACAGCTCAGTGAATTTCGCTAACTATAGTTAACTGTATTTAAAAATCTGTACTTTTGGTGTATAGTTAATGGCTGGTGGCTCATGATTAGAGCTGTTTAAAAATCGTATTGCAAGTCTGCTCAGTCAGTTGCTTTAACAACTCGGTTGATTTTAATAATGTCAAGTTATGTATTAATGATGACGAACGCTGAAGCAGTTACGAGGGGACTCCAGTCCTTCCATTTGGATGACCCGATCCCAAATCTTCCCACCCGAATTCAACGGTAGTCAACTGGTCCACCTTTTTGCAAGAACATAATTTTCTTTGTTTAATACAGCAACATAGGGACATCCAGAATTCACCAATGACCACTAGAAGACGACACATTAAACATAAAACAATAAAAATAATACAATAAGCAGGCAAAGAATAACCACGTACGGCTCAGGAAAGGTCAACTTCCGGAAACGTGACATACTGTGTTAAAATAGATTTCCAATTGTATTTGCTGTCAGATTCCGGCGATATATGTATATTGTAAAAAAAAGGAAACAGTAAAAGAACGAACCTGCCGAAGACATGTGAAACATATTTAGGGATTAAACAAAATAAATTGTTCACATATCGGACGAGTTTGTGGGGGATCTGCAATATCTCTAGTTTGTTGATATACTATGCTGTATTTGAAGACTCAGTTTTTGGGTTTGCGTATTTTTATCAATGCGTGAAAGAAAGCAGGTGGTGGCAGATGTGAATATTAACGAACTATTAGTTTAATAAATCATGACTGCAGAATGTTAATACAAATACCGTACATAATAATGGAAAAGCTGGCAGAAGCCTACCTCAGGGAAGATCAGTCTGGATTCTGAAGAAATGCGAGGCAATATTTATCCGAAGAATTCTCTAGAAGAGAGGTCAGTGAAAGGCAAACCTACGTTTATAGCGTTTGTAGAAATAGAGAAAGCTTTAGACGATGTTGACCGGAATACTCTCTCTAAACCTCTGAAGGTAGCAGGGTAAACTACAGGACACTAAAGGCTATTTACAACATGTAAGAAATCAAATGTCAGTTACAAGCGCCTTTCTTTGCAATCATATAGAGCCGCTCACTGGACGAAAAGTCTGTTCCGAAAGGCTGGAAAGTAGCACAAGTCACAGCAACCAGAAGGCTTTTGATACCGTTCCTCACAATCGACTCTTAATCAAATTGCGTGCATATGGAGTATCGTCTCAGTTGTGTGACTGGATTCGTGATTTCCTCTCAGAGAGGTCACAGTTGGTAGTGATAGACGGTAAATCATTGAGTAGAACCGAAGTGATATTCGGCGTTCTGCAAGGTAGTGTCATAGGCTCAATGCTGTTCCTGATTTACATAAATGATCTAGGTGATAATCTGAGCAGCCCCCTTAGATCGTTTGCAGATGACGCGTTTATTTTTTATTTTTTCACTATCGGACTTAATTTTTGAGGTCATCAGTCGCCTAGAACTTAGAACTACTTAAACCTAACTGACCTAAGGACATCACACACATCCATGCCCGAGGCAGGATTCGAACCTGCGTCCGTAGCGGTCGTGCAGTTCCAGACTGTAGCGCCTAGAACCGCTCGACCACTCCTGCCGGCGATGACGCTGTAATTTACCGTCTAGTAAAATCGTCAGACGACCAATTCCAATTACAAAATGATCTAGAGAGAATTTCTGTATGGTGCGAAATGTGGCAATTGGCACTAAACAAAGAAAAGTGCGAGGTCACCCACATGGGTACTAAAAGAAATCCGATAAATTTTGGGTATACGATAAATCGCACAAATCTAAGGGCTGTCAATTCGACTAAATACCTAGGAATTACAATTATAAGCAACTTAAATTGGAAAGACCACTTAGATAATATTGTGGGGAAGGCGAAACCAAGACTGCGCTTTGTTGACAGAACACTTAGAAGATGCGACAAACCCACTGAAGAGACAGTCTACATTACACTTGTCCGTCCTCTGCTGGAATATTGCTGCGCGGTATGGGATCATTACTGGGTAGGATTGACGGAGGACATCGAAAAAGTGCAAAGAAGGGCAACTCGTTTCGTGTTATCGCGCAATAGTGGTGAGTATGTCACTGATATGATACGCGAGATGGTGTTGCAGTCTGAAACAAAGGCGGTTTTCTTTGCGGCGAGATCTATTTACGAAATTTCAATCACCAACTTTCTCTTCCGAATGTGAAAATATTTTGTTGACACCCACCTACGTAGGGAGAAATGATAATCATAATAAAATAAGAGAAATCAAAGCTCGAACGCAAAGATTTAGGTGTTGCTTTTTCCTACGCGCCATTCAAGAGTGGAATCATAGAGAAATAGAATGAAAATGGTTCGATGAACCCTAGGCCAGGCACTTAAGTGTGAATTGCAAAAGTAACTGTGTGGCTATAGATGTATAAGAGTCTAGGGCTTGAAAGAGAAGCAGTGGTTGAGAAGGGAGTGAGAGAGGGTTGAAGCCATTCTCCAACGTTATTTAAGGTATACCGTCTGCAAGCAGTAAAGAAAACCAAAGACAAATTTGCAGAAGCAATTGAAGTTCAGGAAGAAAAAGTAAAAATTTTGAGGTTTGCCGATGACATAGTAAATCTCTCAGACAGCAAAGGACTTGGAAGAGCAGTTGAATGGAATGTGCGGTGTCTTTAAAGGAGGATATAAGAGGAACATCTAAGTCAAAACAAAGATAATGAAATGCAGTCGAATTAAATCAAAGTAATGCTGAGGTATTTATATTAGAGAACGAAACACTGAAAGTAGTACATGAATTTTGCTATTAGGGCAGCAAAACTACTGATGTTGGCCAAAATAGAGAGGAAATAAAAGGTAGACTGGGAATGACAAGTAAAGTATTTCTGAAGAAGAGAAATTAGTTAACATCAGATGTAGAGTTATGTGTCAGAAATTCTTTTCTGAAAGTAAAAATTGGAAATTTGTGGTAAGGTCTTATGGGACCAAACTGCTGAGGTCATCGGTCCCTAAGCTTACGCTCTAGTTAATCTAACTTAAAATAACTTACGCTAAGGACAACACACACACCCATACCCGAGGGAGGACTCGAACCTCCGACTGCGGATCGTGGCAAGACACCTGAGACCACGCGGTTTTCTGAAAGTATTTTTGTGGAGTAAAGCGATGTATCGAAGTGAGACATAGACGATAAACACTTTAGACAAGAAGAGAACAGAAGCTTTTGAAACGCGGTGCTACGGAAGGATGCTGAAGGTTACATGGGTAGGTGATATTCCTAATGAGGAGGTGTTGAATAGAAGCAGGGAGAAAAGAAATTTGTGGCACTAGAAGAAGGGATGACCAATTTAGTACTGAAGGGAAGGGTAGGGGATAAAAATCATAAAGGAAGACTAATAGGTGGGTACATCAAGAAAATTCAGAATGATGTAGGTTGCAGTAGTTATTCGGGGATAAAGAAGCGTGCACCGGACGGAATATCGTGGAGAGCTGCATCAATCGACAACAACTACAACACCTAGTACCTCACTAAATAAAACGCGGTGATAATAAGTTTAAGTCTTTTATCGAAATAATAACTGGTGACAGTGACTGGTATCAGTAAACTTGTTGTTTCATTTAATGTCAATAACAGTCACGGTAAAGCCTAACCTAAAATGTTCGCATTTAAAGTTGTGTGAGACTCTTTAAAGTGCTGAAAGGTGGAAGAAGTCTCGGCGCGGGCCGCTAGATGTCTCTGGCAGGGACTTGGGCGGCCACGATGGCTGACGTATTGTGTGGGAGCCGCCGGCGCTCCCCACCACGAGACTTTCGCCCAGCTCTCCCTCCTGCCGCATGTGGCCGGCGGCGGGCATTCCTTGTTGACAGCGGTGTTCTCTGCTCTCTCCTCCTTGCCCCGTTTCTCTTCCCACTGCCGCGGCTGGCCCTCAAGGCCAAGGTCAGACGCCGCTGCTCGTAAAGCTAGTAGCGGCCGTGGCGGCCTTGAACGCCGCTGCAGTCCCGTGGTGCGACTGTGGGGGCGTACAGGGAAGAGTGACAGCGGTCACCAAGTACGACTGAGGCCGCCGATCTTTCTCGTACCCCTCTTAAACTACTGTTTTCACGATGAGAATAAATATTACACGGTATGTTCTGGCAAATGGAGAAGCGGTGACAAATATTTAAATAAAAAGTTTCTTGTGGTGGTCGTTTTTGCAGCAGCTGTATATAAATTACAGTAGTTCAATCAACTACAACGCAATACATGTGATGAAAGATGTATAGGACAAACAAGCAGAACGACACCCGGTACAGAGGACGTAGCAGAGCACGGAAATATGTGACATGCCACTCAACTTTCACAGAACATTTAAGAGAACAGTCACAAAACTATTACAAGAGAGAAAGACATAAATAATTGGAATATATAATGAGACACCTCATAATCTTACAAGGAAATTACCACATATACAGAACAAAGGCTGAAAGGAATATACTACTAAATGAACAAATGAAAATCACTGACCACTTACTGTTTACACTGATTGATCATACAACAAACAGTAATCCCAATAGATGATCACATTTCACATTTGTCTCTCCCAAGTATATAAATGTATGTGAAAAGGGCACACACACACACACACACACACACACACACACACATAAACACACACACCAGAACTTGCATCGGCAAGAAAGAAAACACCTGAAAACAAAATCTGAGAAAGTTGGCAATACTTACGGTAACGAATGACACTCTAGACCAGGGATCCCCAAACTATTTTGGACAAGTGGCCCCTTTTCCAAAATGAACTGTTACCTCAGACCCCCATGGCCAAATTACCTACTTTTAAGATCAACCCCCTTATTCATAATGGTCCGCTAACTTAAAACAGCTGCTACAGAGTGTTATTTTTCATTCTGACTTAGGTCAATAGAAGAAGACAGAGTGAGAATTAGCAATGCTTTAAGTTAGCAGACTATTATAAATAAGGGGTCCTATCTTGAAAGTTTTAAATAAGAACTTGTGTTAATTTAATAGGGGTCGATTTTTAGACCTCGTCGACCCCCAAAATCAGTTTTCGTTTATGTCGACCCCTAGGAAACCGATATCGACCCCTTTGGGAATCCCTGCTCTAGACAAAGAAAACGGCATTTAATGTGCCGTACGTTGAAAACAGTGACCAAAAGGAAAACGGCAAACTTTTAACCATGTGTCACATGAGATTAAGCTGTTCGGCTTAAAAATAATGAATCAGATGCTGATCTGAAGTACTTTAAAATTTTATTATAAAAGCATCAATGAACTGTTTTGAACCTATAAGCTATATGTACAAACGATAACCTATGCGTACAAAAGAAAAAAAGTCATATTATATTTCAGCAATCTCACGAATTTTTATTCCGCGGTCTTGCATTACCATGACTATGGATTTTGTCAATGATTTCCTCAAATCGGCGGCCGGACCGCGCTTCGTCTTCGCTGTTTGTGCGGCCACGTTTAAATTCATTAATTCGAAAGTAATTGGCCTTGAATGATGGTGCTAAGTCAGAGTCAACTTCAGTCAAACGTTTTGATTTGTGCGGCAGTCTAACGCTTCAAATAAAAATGTTTGATAACGGCACAAAAGTCACTTTTCTCCATTTTAAGTCGCAGTCGATACAATGATCAATTCAGACGGCTGTCAACAATGAACTGTACCGTGCACATTGGTGAAATTGCTTATATGATCTTTACAATTGTCAAGCTTATAAATCATGAAGGAGCAACCAGATTTTTGCATTGTTTCGAGGAAATTTACAAAACGTATCACTGCAGCTTCGTAAGGGTTTACACAGCGTGTCGATGCAATAAAATTTCGAGTTTTCTTCCACGTCAATTCGTAATCAGTCCGTGATAGGGCTTCTTCGTCAGAAGATGGAACGAAAGTACATGCCCTTCGAAGCATCACGGACTCACAGCGCAGTAAGCAGTAAGGAACCCGACAAAAATTTACAGATATTAGTTCACTATTTATTTCAACCGAAATCGAGTTTTCTCAGCGACACTGATTTCTACAGCGAAATAAGATATTTTACAATACTGCGAACTTTTCTCTTGTGATTTACCTGTCATCAGGATATAAAATTTTGTTGTAGTCAGAGATAAAACTGAATACTATACATTCTGATTTTTCTGAGCCTGCAGCGTTGTAGATGTCATGTAAGGCATTATACGTGCATTATGCCAAAACGGTGCTTTATTCACAGATTCCACCAGACAATAGCATCTTCATAAAAAGTCTTTGAATGTAGCAGCGTTTATTATTACTTCACATACATATAGACTACTGTACATCAGGAAGCTAACGGTGAGAGCACGTTCAACGAGCCGGTTTCAAGCCCAGTATTGGCGACAGACAAGGAGCTTTAAAATGATTGGCACTCTTCATTAGTGTTCACATATTCACGGACTCCAGTGTTGTATATTACTTTGACAAGAGGTATCTCGAATAGAACGACCTGCTCCTTGCCAATCACCATGGATTCTGAAAACATTGGTCATATGAGATGCAACAGTCCTAAAACGCATGGATAGCGGCAGTCGTATAGTAGGGCTGTTCGGGAAGTAAGGAAAGATCGGTCGCGAAATGGAAACCGGAATGAAAATCCCATGAAGCTTTTAACAGACGCATCGGACAGTGTCCCTAGTACGCTCTTAGATAGCAATACATTGCTTTCTTCAGTTCTGAGCGTACAGTGAGCGCGTAAAGATGCCTAGAAAGTAGTGTTTCCCACGAAGTATGGGTACCTGCCGAGAGATTTCACCTGATTTCACCCAACCCCACATAACGTAACTGTGATGAATTTCATTTTTCATGTCAGATTAGATTAGATTAGATTAGATTAATACTAGTTCCATGGATCATGAATATGATATTTCGTAGTGATGTGGAACGAGCCAAATTTTCCAATACATGACATAATTAAATTAATTTTACAACATAATCAAATTAATCCTCCCACGAACCATGGACCTTGCCGTTGGTGGGGAGGCTTGCGTGCCTCAGCGATACAGATGGCCGTACCGTAGGTGCAACCACAACGGAGCGGTATCTGTTGAGAGGCCAGAAAAACGTGTGGTTCCTAAAGAGGGGCAGCAGCCTTTTCAGTAGTTGCAGGGGCAACAGTCTGGATGATTGACTGATCTGGCCTTGCAACATTAACCAAAACGGCCTTGCTGTGCTGGTACTGCGAACGGCTGAAAGCAAGGGGAAACTACAGCCGTAATTTTCCCGAGGACATGCAGCTTTACTGTATGATTAAATGATGATGGCATCCTCTTGGGTAAAATATTCCGGAGGTAAAATAGTCCCCCATTCGGATCTCCGGGCGGGGACTACTCAGGAGGACGTCGTTATCAGGAGAAATAAAACTGCCGTTCTACGTATCGGAGCGTGGAATGTCAGATCCCTTAATCGGGCAGGTAGGTTAGAAAATTTAAAAAGGGAAATGGATAGGTTAAAATTAGATATAGTGGGAATTAGTGAAGTTCGGTGGCAGGAGGAACAAGACTTCTGGTCAGGTGACTACAAGGTTATAAACACAAAATCAAATAGGGGTAATGCAGGAGTAGGTTTAATAATGAATAGGAAAATAGGAATGCGGGTAAGCTACTACAAACAGCATAGTGAACGCATTATTGTGGCCAAGATAGATACGAAGCCCACACCTGCTACAGTAGTACAAGTTTATATGCCAACTAGCTCTGCAGATGATGAAGAAATTGAAGAAATGTACGATGAAATAAAAGAAATTATTCAGATAGTGAAGGGAGACGAAAATTTAATAGTAATGGGTGACTGGAATTCGAGTGTAGGAAAAGGGAGAGAAGGAAACATAGTAGGTGAATATGGATTGGGGCTAAGAAATGAAAGAGGAAGCCGCCTAGTAGAATTTTGCACAGAGCACAACTTAATCATAGGTAACACTTGGTTTAAGAATCATGAAAGAAGGTTGTATACGTGGAAGAACCCTGGAGATACTAAAAGGTATCAGATAGATTATATAATGGTAAGTTAGAGATTTATGAACCAGGTTTTAAGTTGTAAGACATTTCCAGGGGCAGATCTGGACTCTGACCACAATCTATTGGTTATGACCTGTAGATTAAAACTGAAGAAACTGCAAAAATGTGGGAAATTAAGGAGATGGGACCTGGATAAACTGAAAGAACCAGAGGTTTACAGAGTTTCAGGGAGAGCATAAGGGAACAATTGACAGGAATAGGGGAAAGAAATACAGTAGAAGAAGAATGGGTAGCTCTGAGGGATGAAGTAGTGAAGGCAGCAGAGGATAAAGTAGGTACAAAGACGAGGGCTGCTAGAAATCCTTGGGTAACAGAAGAAATATCGAATTTAATTGATGAAAGGAGAAAATATAAAAATGCAGTAAATGAAGCAGGTAAAAAGGAATACAAACTTCTCAAAAATGAGATCGACAGGAAGTGCAAAATGGCTAAACAGGGATGGCTAGAGGACAAATGTAAGGATGTAGAAGCTTATCTCACTAGGGGTAAGATAGATACCGCCTACAGGAAAATTAAAGAGACCTTTGGAGAGAAGAGAACCACGTGTATGAATATCAAGAGCTCAGATGGCAACCCATTTCTAAGCAAAGAAGGGAAAGAAGAAAGGTGGAAGGAGTATATAGAAGGTTTATACAAGGGCGATGTACTTGAGGACAATATTATGGAAATGGAAGAGGATGTAGATGAAGACGAAATGGGAGATACGATACTGCGTGAAGAGTTTGACAGAGCACTGAAAGACCTGAGTCGAAACAAGGCCCCCGGAGTAGACAACATTCCATTAGAACTACTGACGGCCTTGGGAGAGCCAGTCATGACAAAACTCTACCAGCTGGTGAGCAAGATGTATGAGACAGGCGAAATACCCTCAGACTTCAAGAAGAATGTAATAATTCCAATCCCAAAGAAAGCAGGTGCTGACAGATGTGAAAATTACCGAACTATCAGTTTAATAAGCCACGGCTGCAAAATACTAACGCGAATTCTTTACAGACGAATGGAAAAACTGGTAGATGCAGACCTCGGGGAGGATCAGTTTGGATTCCGTCGAAATGTTGGAACACGTGAGGCAATACTGACCTTACGACTTATCTTAGAAGAAAGATTAAGAAAAGGCAAACCTACGTTTCTAGCATTTGTAGACTTAGAGAAAGCTTTTGACAATGTTGACTGGAATACTCTTTTTCAAATTCTAAAGGTGGCAGGGGTAAAATACAGGGAGCGAAAGGCTATTTACAATTTGTATAGAAACCAAATGGCAGTCATAAGAGTCGAGGGGCATGAAAGGGAAGCAGTGGTTGGGAAAGGAGTGAGACAGGGTTGTAGCCTCTCCCCGATGTTATTCAATCTGTATATTGAGCAAGCAGTAAAGGAAACAAAAGAAAAATTTGGAGTAGGTATTAAAATTCATGGAGACGAAGTAAAAACTTTGAGGTTCGCCGATGACATTGTAATTCTGTCAGAGACGGCAAAGGACTTTGAAGAGCAGTTGAACGGAATGGACAGTGTCTTGAAAGGAGGATATAAGATGAACATTAACAAAACCAAAACGAGGATAATGGAATGTAGTCAAATTAAATCGGGTGATGCTGAGGGAATTAGATTAGCAAATGAGACACTTAAAGTAGTAAAGGAGTTTTGCTATTTAGGAAGGAAAATAACTGATGATGGTCGAAGTAGAGAGGATATAAAATGTAGACTGGCAATGGCAAGGAAAGCGTTTCTGAAGAAGAGAAATTTGTTAACATCGAATATAGATTTATGTATCAGGAAGTCGTTTCTGAAAGTATTTGTTTGGAGTGTAGCCATGTATGGAAGTGAAACATGGAAGATAAATAGTTTGGACAAGAAGAGAATAGAAGCTTTCGATATGTGGTGCTACAGAAGAATACTGAAGATAAGGTGGATAGATCACGTAACTAATGACGAGATACTGAATAGGATTCGGGAGAAGAGAAGTTTGTGGCACAACTTGACTCGAAGAAGGGATCGGTTGGTAGGACATGTTTTGAGGCATCAAGGGATCACAAATTTAGCATTGGAGGGCAGCGTGGAGGGTAAAAATCGTAGAGGGAGACCGAGAGATGAGTACACTAAGCAGATTCAGAAGGATGTAGGTTGCAGTAGGTACTGGGAGATGAAGCAGCTTGCACAGGATAGAGTAGCATGGAGAGCTGCATCAAACCAGTCTCAGGACTGAAGACAACAACAACAACAACAACAATCAAATTAATATATTTTTTTAAAAAAATTATAATTTTTTTGTTTGATTTTGTTTCTTTTTTTGTTAATTTATATCTAAAAATTCCTCTATGGAATAGAAGGAGTTGTCATTCAGAAATTCTTTTAATTTCTTATTAAATACTTGTTGGTTATCTGTCAGACGTTTGATACTATCTGGTAAGTGACCAAAGGCTTTAGTTGCAGTATAATTGACCCCTTTCTGTGCCAAAGTTAGATTTAATCTTGAATAGTGAAGATCATCCTTTCTCCTAGTATTGTAGTTATGCACACTGCCATTACTTTTGAATTGGGTTTGGTTGTTAATAACAAATTTCATAATCACCAAAATTTGCAATTACCCTTATTGCATAAGTAGCTGAACTCAAACGTTTCAGCAGATCGTCAATATGTTTCTTCCAATTTAATCTCTCATCATCAGTTCTCGACGGGACGCTGCAGGAACAATGAGGACGTTTCTGCAGCGTTTTCGCTGGGAAGTGTTTAATCACTCACCACACAGCCCAGACTAGGCCTCTGATTTTCATCTCTACTCACATATTTTTGCGCAAACGATGTGCTGCAGTCCAGCGCAGAAAATTTTCAGAAATTTGCGAGGGTATTGGAAAGTTGGTACAACATTACGACAGATGTCTTAAGTCGGAGCGACGACTATGTGGAGAAGTATCTGGAAGGTGTAGCCAACCGTTGCAAATAAAACAGCCTTGATTTTCACTGTGGTTGCCATTTCGCGAGCCATCATTCTTTACTTCCAGAATTGCCCTCGTAGATTCAATATTTGGTAGGGAAGACGCATGCTATGTCGAATGGAGAGCTATCGATGGATATGGAACTTCAGTCATGCTTCAGGGATGAGGGCTGGCGCTGATCGTGTTGTATATTAATGATATGACAGACAATATTTGTGGTAAACTGAAGGTTTTCGTAGATAATGGAGTTATCTATAATTAGGTTCTGTGCAAAAGAAAACTGCACACATATTCAGTCTGATCTTGGTGAGATTTAAGAGTCGTGCAACGAATGGGAACTTATTTTAAAAATTCTGAAATGTAAAATCGTACAGTTCACAAATTGGAAAGATTAAGCAGTTTCGAGTGGGACTCGTGCTCTGAGGATTCTGTGCAAACTTAACTATGTGTGCAGACAGTTCATTCATCCCGGGAATCGAGAATGGTTCAAATGGCTCCCAGCACTATGGGACTTAACATCTGAGCTCATCAGTCCCCTAGACTTAGAACTACTTAAACCTAACTAACCTAAGGACATCACACACATCCATGTCCGAGGCAGGATTCGAACCTGCGACCATAGCAGCAGCGCGGTTCCGGACTGAAGCGCCTAGAACCGCTCTGCCACAGCGGCCGGCCGAATCGAGAATCTCGACTATTTTCACCTGATATCGACATCGATACTGGCAACATATCTGTCCCAGGAATTCCAGGACTTTCGAGAGTTCAGGTAGCAAACGAAAAAGAAACATTTATTTCGTATGATACGATTACAAATTGACAATTTTCGAATTTTTTCCTTTACTTGTATTGTGAATTCTTGCATCTTTCAAATTTTATGATTCTAGCTCAGCGGCAAGTACCGTATAGGTTTTGACGAGTGAGTTTGCGGGTGTCAAAATATGTAACATAAATGGCCATATCTTTTCAGTGCACTGATTTAGAGTCTTCAATTTCTTACACCGCCAAGGGAGCGCATCTTAGTACCTAACATAAATTTAAAACTGATACTTCTATACGTTCCTGAGAAAAAGCGTTATTAAAAGTCGGTCAGAGAGAGAGACAGACAGACAGGTGAATAACAAAATGATCCTATAAGGTTTCCGTTTTTACCGACTGTGGTAGGGAATCCTAAAAACGACTACACTATCAAGGAGTCACAGTTTGTATCTGTGAACTCATAAAAGTACTTGGCTGAAAGAGTTTGTGGGGATATGAAATGGAATGATGAAACAGGCTCAGTCGCAGATCACGCAAAGTGGTAGACATGAGTGCATTCGTACAATACCGAGAAAATGTAATCAATCTACAAAGGAAGATGCTTAAAAAATTCTTGTGGGACCCACCCTAAAATATTGCTGCCAAGATGGACTAACTGGGTATATTCAACGCACGAAAACTCACTGGTTTGTTTGTTCCATGTGAGGACACCACGTAGATGCTGAAAACCCTGAACTGCTACACGCTTAAAGCTAGACGCCAGCTATCACGCGAAAGCTTATTCGCCAATTTTCAATAACAAATATTAACTGACAAATGTCATAGCGACCTGCCACTTTTAAATCGTAAGAGACTGAAATCACGCTATCCAACTCTGTGCGATGCTGCTGACATGGTTGCTAAGGATTTCAAACCCCTTGAAGAATGGACGGGTCGGTGGGAAGCAGTGTTAGATGTGCATCTGCATAACACGTTCTCAGGTGGTAAACTTCCAAGTGGATTCGACCTACCACGCAAGACCTGGACTACTCTCAACAGAATCCGTACCGGCCATGGCCGATGCAGGGATTCTCTCTTTGAGTGGAAGAAGCTGCCTGATCCAGCCTGTGAATGCGGGGCTCCATACCAGACTGTTCACCACATTGTCAGTGAATGCAAGACTCGAGACCCTATCACGGCGCCAAAGAGGACTTTCTGCTAGCAACTCCAGATGCAGTGCGCTGGATTGAAGGACTTGATATTCAGTTGTAAAGACAAACTTAAGTTTCTTGTGTGTCAATAAGTACATATGTATACGTAATTTAATTTTATGATATGTCTGTATTAGCAATACGCTAAATAAAAATAACCGACAAATTTAGGAATACACAACAGCCTTCTACGTATCTTTCCCTTGTTGACCGTAAAGACAACAGTAGACTGATTCCGCATGTGGAGATGCGTTTAGTAGTCATTCTTTCCGAGCTCCGTAAGCAATTGGAATGGGAATAAGCCTAACACGTGTTTCATTGTGGAGCATCCTCAGTCGTGCACTTCAGTGCTTTTCAGAGTATGGATGAAGGTGCAGATATAAAACAAGCTGTACATTTTATCACACAAGATGTTTCAATCCTTGAGGTCAAAATTTTACCAACAGTAGAAGATCCGAAACCAAGTACGAGTAATTTAAGACAAGAAACAAATGCTCTGAAATGAGTATTTCAGGTGATGCGAGGTCTCGAAAGCGCGTTGCTTCTGAGGTACGTGTTTGTGAACTGCTTATGTTTCTTCATGGAAACTGTCGTCACCGTAGCAGTGGATTGTACATCGTCTCACATCTCGTTTGAAATGCAAAAGACTGTAAAGAATTCTGACACTGTGTGTTACGTTACTGTATCATTACAAACATTCCAGATTCCTCCAATACTAGCTTATGAACTGTATATATCTGAACACGTAGCTTAGTTTGTGTTGTATTTGTTACTACACACCTGTTCCCGTGAGGTCACCGAAGTTAGAGCTGTCGGGCTTGGACAACATTTGGATAGGCGACCATCCGGATCTACCTAGTGCTGTTGGCAGGCGGGGTGCACTCAGCCCTCGTGAGGTAAAATGAGAAGCTACTGGATCGAAAAAGTAGTGATTCCGGTCTCGTACACTGACAACGACTGGCAGTGCTGCGTCCTGATCAAATGCCTCTTCATATATGCGTTCAGTGACGCCTGCAGCCTTAGGATGACACGGCGGTCGGTCGGTACCGCTGGGCCCTTGGAGGGCTGTTCGAACGGAGTTTAGTTTTAGTTGTTACCCCTAGCTCTTATGACTGCAACACATGATTACCACCTCCTCCTACACCACTCACAAAATTTCGTCTACTCAGGTCTAAATATAATTTTCACTAAATCAACTGTTTATATCGGTAGCAACGAACATCAAGCGTTTTTGCAGGGTTTTTCATGAGCATCAAGCGTTTTTGCAGGGTCTTTTATTGAACCAAACATAACAAGTTAGACTTTTTTTTGCACTCGCTTTGGTGCCAGCGAATTCATTTTGCAAGTCATGCTGCAAATTCACTCGCATCTTCCTTTTGCATTCATTGTTACCAAGGCCAAAAATCTACTTTCACACTCGCAAATTGTGGTGAATGACATGGTAATTTTAAATGTATTTCAAATGTATTGATCTGTGGGCAAGTGAGATACGTGCAAGCGCCACCTGTTCTCCATTTGTCCCTCTCAGATAGTGTGCTGAAGACATAAACAAAAATGAGCCTTTGTTATAGAGAAAAATGCGAGTTGTGTCAGCCATGTTCACTTTCTAGATAGTAGGCTGCAATTGTCTGTGTCTGTGTGTATGTCACACGTCTCCTAAGCCACTCGACCGATTTCAATCAAACTTGGTACACATATCCCTTGCTGTCAGGCAACAATCATTGTGGAGTTACGAATCACTTGCCTAACATAGTTAAGGAGATATGACGTCATAAAAATTGAGATGCTTGAAAAACTTTCCGCATTATGCATGACGTTTAAATGTATCATTTTTGTGCTACTAACTGTATTCGCAATAAAGTTCATAAGCAGTATAAATACATGCCCGTAAATACAATTACAGAAGTATATGACGATACCACACATAGTACAGGAGATATGACGTAACACACAATGAGGTGCATGAGAATTGTCGCACTGTGCGTGATATTTAACTTTATTATATCTTTTCTACTAACTCTATTCGTAACATACTTTCCAGACAGTGTCCAAATATGCCACTACTTGTACCTACATAAATGTATCATTCTACAGCACAAATAAGACGATACTAACTCAAGAGATAAGGCGTCATAAACGCTGACATATGTGAAAAAATTCCGGATAATGCATGAATTTTTACAACATTTATTCTTTATTACTACGACACTCCCACAATCGAGTCAGCGTAAGGAAATCCCTGACATCTGACAGCTATCAACAACGGAGTGCAAACGGCTGTAGATGAAAATGATAACCGTCAATACAGCCACAGTCTAACACATCTACCAAGGGGTGTTGCCATAGAGGCGTTTACAAAATCGAGTTGTAGATACCCGAGACAGCCGGGATCATGTTTCTCAATTCAGATACTGTACTTATACATTCGTACATTACACATATTTCCTTGTATACCTGTTTCATAATTTCAAAGGTGTTATCACGAATACATGGGCATGAAATTTTTCGTTTCTAATAAAAAATTGGCAAAATGAATACCCGGGAAATGCCGGGTTTGTCAGATAGTTAATAAATAAAAAGAAAAATTCATGCTGGCCGGTGTGGCCGAGAGGTTCTAGGCGCTTCAGTCTGGAACCGCGCGACCGCTACAGTCGCAGGTTCGAATCCTGCCTCGGGCATGGATGTGTGTGATGTCCTTAGGTTAGTTAGGTTTAAGTAGTTCTGAGATCTAGGGGACTGATGACCTGGGATGGTAAGTCCCATAGTGCTCAGAGCCATTTGAACCATTTTTGAAAAATTCATAAGGGCTCTGAATTTGAAAACCTTTCAGGGTATTTAAGCATAATTGAGGGGAACAGGAGCAAACAAACAGGATTAGATAACTGGCATTGATAGTGGGAATGGGGTTTACTGGGACACAATGAATAATGAATGTACTGCTTACTGAACTGCAGACATTGTCTGGAGATATCAACCGCAATGAAGCTTGTATTTACATCTCATCTGTGGCCGGGAAAACGAAAGCCACTTTTTTAAATTTTTGACTGTGGGCCGTAAATATTAAAGAAATTGAAACAATTGACTAAAAATGCTCTTACTTCTACATATGCTCTCCACAAGCCATCTCATGGCGTGTGAGGGAGGGTGCTCTGTTACCACAGTCACTTCCCCTTTTTCTATCGCAGTCGCGCTAGGTACGCAGGAAGAGCGGTTTTTGATAACTCTCTAATTTAGCCTTATGGTCGTTCCGCAAGATATACTTGGGAGGAAGCAATATACTGATTGACTGTTCTATGAAGGCATGATTTCTATATTTTAACAGTAAACCAAATGGCGATGCAAAAAGCCTCGCTCGTAGCTTATGCCACTGGATGAATATCTCCTTGCCACTTTCCAATTTATTCTACGGACCTGTGACGAACCACACGCCTCTTCTTTGGATGTTTTCTATTTCTGACGTCCGGTAAGGGTTCAGAACTAACGAGCAATAATCATGTATGAATATAACGCGTCACTTGCCCAAGTGGACATTCTTTTAACGAGTGTGATCGATAGAATGGGGTCAGCGAGAAGACTGAACGTAAGTGCCAGCGAGAAATGTGTACCCTAAAACACTGGCGACAAGTAATTGCTAAAGTCTCCGGAAGGTTTATTGTTTTAAAGATGGAAGAGACAGACTTCCAGACATACGAATTCCTGAACCGGAATACATATAAGGGCATACGCAGTGGACGCTTCTCAACAGATGAGAGACAACAGCTTTTATGAGCAATCTCTGAACACAATAAGGTATTTGAATAACTAGGTCTGAAGCCACAGTCATTGGGGAAACGTATACAATTCGGTTCGCAGCTAAATGAATGGCAGTGCAGTGGTTTCTCTTTTGCCGTACATGTCTCGGAACTTTTTTTTTTTTTTACTAAGGCTCTTCAGTGGTCTGTAATACATGTTTATTTTTATACATACAACAAATACGTTATAAAGTAGTATTTGCAAGTATCTTAATGTGTTACGTTTTTTATTGTTATTATCTTGTTTAGAAATAACTTCTGTAGCACTGGTTTCGTGAGGTTATTTCTGTACACCTTGTCTTTAATACAGCCCCACAAAAAGGAGCCTGGAGAATATGGCGGCCAATCAAGGCTCATGGTAGTGTTCTCTGGATATCCCAGAACCAGAATGCGGTCCCCAAAGCACTCCTCCGGGACATCAAACACTCTGCTGCTTCTATGGGGTCGAGCTCAGTCTTGCATGAACCACATCTTGTCGAAATCAGAGTCACTTTGAATAATGGGTGCCCTCCCGTAGTCACTGTATCTTTAAGGAATATACACTCATGCTCATAAATTAAGGATAACTGCAGAATGTGGTGCCACACAACGTAGCACTACACAAAACTGGCGCTAATAGCATAGGCACATAAGGAATACACGCGACACAGATCTGTAACGCCACAGTATTGGTGATAAGTTGAGAAAACCGTCCCGAAACACATGTGTTATAAAACACCACTGTTTCCTGAGCGTGTACCCCAACATCAATATGGGATATGATCACCATGCACACGTACACAGGCCTCAAAACGGTTTGGCATACTCTTCATCAGGTGGTCGAGCAGCTGCTGGAGTGTAGCCTCCCATTCTTGCACAAGTGCCTGTCGGAGCTTCTGAAGTATCGTAGGGGTTTGAAGACGTGCAGCGATACGTCGACCGAGAGCATCCCAGACGTGCTCGATGGGGTTTAGGTCTGGAGAACAGGCAGGCCACTCCATACGCCTGATATCTTCCGTTTCAAGGTACTCCGACACGATGGCAGCTCGGTGGTGCCGTGCGTTTTCATCCGTTAGGGGGAAGATGGGACCCACTGCACTCCTGAAAAGGCGGACTTACTGGTGCAAAATGACACCCCGTTACACCTGACCTGTTACAGTTCCTCTGTCAAAGACATGCAGGGTGTACGTGCACCAGTCATAATCCCACCTACATCATCAAACCACGACCTCCATACACGTCCCTTTCGACATTAAGGGGTTGGTATCTGGTTCCTGGTTCACGCCAGATGAAAACCTGGCGAGAATCACTGTTGAGACTATACCTGGACTCGTCTGTGGACATAAACTGGGACCACTGTTCCAATGATCATGTACTGTATTCTTGACACCAGGCTTTACGGGCTCTCCTGTGACCAGGGGTCAGTGGAATGCACCTTGCAGGTCTCCAGTCGAGTAAACCACGTCTGTTCAGTCGTCTGTAAATTGTGTGTCTGGAAACAACTGTTCCAGTGGCTGCGTTAAGGTCCCGAGCATGGCTACCTGCAGTACTCTGTGGCCGTCTACGGGCACTGATGGTGAGATATCGGTCTTCTTGTGGTGTTGTACACTGTGGCCGTCCTGTACTGTAGAGCCTGGAAACGTTTCCTGTCTGCTGGAATCGTTGCCATAACCTTGAGATCACACTTTGTGGCACACGGAGGGCCCGTGCTACGACTTGCTGTGTTTGACCAGCCTCCAGTCGCCCTAGTATTCTACCCCTCATAACGTCATCAATACGTATTCTTTGAGCCATTTTCAACACACAGCCACCATTAGCACGTCTGAAAACGTCTGCACACTTATTCGCTGCACCGTACTCTGACATGCACCAACACACCTCTGCGTATGTGGACTGCTCCCAGCGCCACCGTGCGACGGCCACAGGTGAAATGGAACGCATGGTCATATCCCGAGGTGATTTAAACCAGCAAACCGCGCACCAGAGCGTTGTTTCACCACGTATCAGCGTTATCTTTAATTTATGAGTATGAGTGTATGTACACGATTATTCAGCGTCTGTACACTGCACACCACACAGCCACCCGTTGAGGGTGAAGAGACTTCTCGATAGCGAAATGAGGATTCCAAGTCCTCCAAACACGGCAATTTTCCTTGTTGGTGAACCCATCCAAATAAAAGCGGGCTTCGTCGCTAAACCAAACCATAATGCGCATACTAAGTCCTGACCGTGCAGTTTGAACGACCTACCACAAACCGTTCAGAAGTTACGACGATTCTATTTCATGTAGTTCATAATTGCCATCCTGTATGTAGATGTAAAAAGGGCCAACAACTTGCGGCTTGCACTCACGAAAGACGGTGACCGACTCCTCCAGTTCGTTAGCTCCAAACCGCTCCACAAAATTAATTAGCATGTCGCTCTTTCAGCCAGTCAGCTCCAGGAATAAAATTCGGAATTTCCATGGCCATTTCCTCCTCGCGCTGATAGAAATTCTCCAAGCGCTGCTGCTTCCAGCCTTGAGGAGTTTATTTCCAGCAGGTTCTGGAAAACACTGCCTGTCGTGGAAAAATCACTAGCCTTTACACAATTGTTTTAGGCCTGAACCACAACCCATTCAGGATGATTTAGGGAGGCAAGCCCATTATCGCCAGACCGAACAAAAGCCCTCATGCCTGGATACCGGAACTATCTTCAGCCGAAGATAAAACACACGCATAAATAAAAAAAACTATGAACTTATTTGCTTTATCACGCCACTCTGCTATTCATTTTACATAAGTAAGACAACAAGCCGTCAAAGACAGTGGCAATTCCTCAAGCCGATTATGAAGAGAGCCTTGTATGGTTTTTGAGAGACATCCTGAATCAAAGGGACTTGTGTTTTATTGACGTAAAATTCCCTATTCTAGCGCTAATAATACACTACTGGCCATTAAAATTGCTACACCACGAAGATGACGTGCTACAGACGCGAAAGTTAACCGACAGGAAGAAGATGCTGTGATATGCAAAGGATTAGCTTTTCAGAGCATTCACACAAGGCTGGCGCCGGTGGCGACAACTACAACGTGCTGACATGAGGAAAGTTTCCAACCGATTTCTCATACACAAACAGCAGTTGACGGGCGTTGCCTGGTGAAACGTTGTTGTGATGCCTCGTGGAAGGAGGAGAAATGCGTACCATCACGTTTCCGACGTTGATAAAGGTCGGATTGTAGCCTATCGCGATTGCGATTTATCGTATCGCGTCATTGCTGCTCGCGTTGATCGACATCCAATGACTGTTAGCAGAATATGGAATCGGTGGGTTCAGGAGGGTAATACGGACCGCCGTGCTGGATCCCAACGGCCTCGTATCACTAGCAGTCGAGCTGACAGGCATCTTATCCACATGGCTGTAACGGATCGTGCAGCCACGTCTCGATCCCAAAGTCAACAGTTGGGGACGTTTGCAAGACAACAACCATCTGCACGAACAGTTCGACGACGTTTGCGTCAGCATGGACTATCAGCTAGGAGACCATGGCTGCGGTTACCCTTGACGCTGCATCACTGACAGGAGCGCCTGCGATGGTGTACTCAACGACGAACCTGGGTGCACGAATGGCAAAACGTCATTTTTTCGGATGAATCCAGGTTCTGTTTACAGCATCATGATGGTCGCATCCGTGTTTGGCGACCTCGCGGTGAACGCACATTGGAAGTGTGTATTCGTCATCGCCATACTGGCGTATCACCCGGCGCGATGGTATGGGATGTCATTGCTTACACGTCTCGGTCACCTCTTGTTCGCACTGACGGCACTTTGAACGGTGGACGTTACATTTCAGATGTGTTACGACCCGTGGCTCTATCCTTCATTCGATCCCTGCGAAACCCTACATTTCTGCAGGATAATATGCGGATATTGCACGTGCTTTACGGGCCTTTCTGGATACAGAAAATGTTCGACTGCTGCCCTGGCCAGCACATTTCCAGATCTCTCACCAATTGAAAACCTCTGCTCAATGGTGGCCGAGCAACTGGCTTGACACAATACGCCAGTCACTACTCTTGATGAACTGAGGTATAGTGTTGAAGCTGCATGGGCCACTGTACCTGTACACGCAATCCACGCTCTGTTTGACTCAATGCCCAGGCGTATCAAGGCCGTTATTTCGGCCAGAGGTGGTTGTTCTGGGTACTGGTTTCTCAGGATCTATGCACCCAAATTGCGTGAAAATGTAATCACTTGTCAGTTGTAGTATAATATATTTGTCTAATTAATACCTGTTTATCATCTGCATTTCTTCTTGGTGTAGCAATTTTAATGGCCAGTAGTGTCTAAAGGAGTAATGTACTTACTTACTGAGTATTGTCCTATCATATTTAGAAAACAGAAGGCAAAGGAGATAAATGAAATATAATATTAAGAAATCCGTGAAAGCTGACGGTTACATTTTCATATGGATTTCAGTATTTGCTATAAATATTTTATTGGTAAAATTGAAATCCTTTTGTAACTTTCGATTAGAAAAATTATTGAATTACTGTGCTGATAAACCTCTTACATTAATTGATTTTCAATCAGCTGAGCAACACGGAACATACACAGACATTTCGCTCTTTACCTATTCTGATCAACACTAAACTGACACACAATATTTTTTAGCGCAACGCAATCTGACTTTCAATAGGCCCTACATGAGAACGGCCCTGACTAAATTAACCTATACGTTTCACAGATCACTTACTTCACAAAAATCTTCGTTACTCGAACTACTGTAATACAGCGAGCGCCACTACTGCCAGCTAAATAAAAGATTCAAACTACCGAAGGCACTAAGTACTGATAGGTATAGTTAGCAAATGAAAGATTTTAATAGAGAACAAACAATGTATTTACCTTAATAGTGTTCAAAAGTCATAATATCTATAGCAATTCATGACATCCATTTTTACAAATGTACTGTTTCTGATGGACACACGTCCAGATCATCCGCTCTCAAAAATCCGCCATGTCACTTCCCCACATCCACCACTGCCGGCGGCTACCTGCGCAACGCTACGCGGTGTTAACATCCAACAGCCCAACACTACAATAGCGAATATTACAACAATGCCAACCAGCCACAGACTGCACACAGCACAGCCAGTGATTTTCATACAGAGCGCTACGTGGCGTTACCAATATAAAAACCTAAACGGCCTACTTACACTTTAAATATACTATATTAAATGCATGCAAAGAAGAATTCATTAAATTTTATGCTTCTTTTTCTCAAAATGCCTTAAAATTCTCTTAACTCTCTCGGCTTATAGATGCCTGAAAGTGCACGATTTTCGGTACACTAAAAGAATAGGCTTTAGCGATCGCTCGAATGAAATATAGTATTTTACCCCTGTACACGGCGTACAATGTTGTACAGAAGTAGCGATCCAGAATGAGATTTTCACTCTGCACCGGAGTGTGCGCTGATATGAAACTTTCTGGCAGATTAAAACTGTATGCCGGACCGAAACTCGAACTCGGGGCCTTTGTCTTGTTCTAATCTGCCAGGAAGTTTCAGAAGTAGCGATGTCTGAATGTTGTTGTTGTTGCTGTGGTCTTCAGTCCTGAGACTGGTTTGATGCAGCTCTCCATGCTACTCTGTCCTGTGCAAGATTCTTCATCTCCCAGTACCTAGTGCAACCTACATCCTTCTGAATCTGCTTAGCGTATTCATCTCTTGGTCTCCCTCTACGATTTTTACCCTCCACGCTGCCCTCCAATGCTAAATTTGTGATCCCTTGATGCCTCAAAACATGTCCTACCAACCGATCCCTTCTTCGAGTCAAGTTGGGCCACAAACTTCTCTTCTCCCCAATCCTATTCAGTATCTCGTCATTAGTTACGTGATCTATCCACCTTATCTTCAGCATTCTTGTGTAGCACCACAATTCGAAAGCTTCTATTCTCTTCTTGTCCAAACTAGTTACCGTCCATGTTTCACTTCCATACATGGCTACACTCCATACAAATACTTTCAGAAACGACTTCCAGATACATAAATCTATACTCGATGTTAACAAATTTCTCTTCTTCAGAAACGCTTTCCTTGCCATTGCCAGTCTACATTTTATATCCCCTCTACTTCGACCATCATCAGTTATTTTACTTCCTAAATAGCCAAACTCCTTTACTACTTTAAGTGTCTCAGTTCCTAATCTAATTCCCTCAGCATCACCCGATTTAATTTGACTACATTCCATTATCCTCGTTTTGCTATTGTTGATGTTCATCTTATATCCTCCCTTCAAGACACTGTCCATTCCGTTCAACTGCTCTTCCAGGTCCTTTGCTGTCTCTGACAGAATTACAATGTCATCGGCGAACCTCAAAGTTTTTACTTCTTCTCCATGAATATTAATACCTACTCCAAATTTTTCTTTTGTTTCCTTTACTGCTTACTCAATATATAGATTGAATAACATCGGGGAGAGGCTACAACCCTGTTTCACTCCTCTCGCAACCACTGCTTTCCTTTCATGCCCCTCGACTCTTATGACTGCCATCTGGTTTCTGTACAAATTGTAAATAGCATTCCGATCCCTGTATTTTACCCCTGCCACCTTCAGAATTTGAAAGAGAGTGTTCCAGTCAACATTGTCAAAAGCTTTCTCCAAGTCTACAAATGCTAGAAACGTAGGTTTCCCTTTTCTTAATCTTTCTTCTAAGATAAGTCGTAAGGTCAGTATTGCCTCACGTGTTCCAACATTTCTACGGAATCCAAACTGATCCTCCCCGAGGTCCGCATCTACCAGTTTTTCCATTCGTCTGTAAAGAATTCGTGTTAGTATTTTGCAGCTGTGACTTATTAAACTGATTTTCACATCTGTCAGCACCTGCTTTCTTTGGGATTGGAATTATTATATTCTTCTTGAAATCTGAGGGTATTTCGCCTGTCTCATACATCTTGCTCACCAGCTGGTAGAGTTTTGTCATGACTGGCTCTCCCAAGGCTGTCAGTAGTTCTAACGGAATGTTGTCTACTCCTGGGGCCTTGTTTCGACTCAGGTCTTTCAGTGCTGTGTCAAACTCTTCACGCAGTATCTTATCTCCCATTTCGTCTTCATCTACATCCTCTTCCCTTTCAATAATATTGTCCTCAAGTACATCGCCCTTGTATATACCCTCTATATACTCCTTCCACCTTTCTGCTTTCCCTTCTTTGCTTAGAAATGGGTTACCATCTGAGCTCTTGATATTCATACAAGTGGTTCTCTTCTCTCCAAAGGTCTCTTTAATTTTCCTGTAGGCAGTGTCTATCTTACCCCTAGTGAGATAAGCTTCTACATCCTTACATTTGTCCTCTAGCCATACCTGCTTAGCCATTTTGCACTTCCTGTCTATCTCATTTTTGAGACGTTTGTATTCCTTTTTGCCTGCTTCATTTACTGCATTTTTATATTTTCTCCTTTCATCAATTAAATTAAATATTTCTTCTGTTACCCAAGGATTTCTAGCAGCCCTCGTCTTTTTACCTACTATATCCTCTGCTGCCTTCACTACTTCATCCCTCAGTGCTACCCATTCTTCTTCTGCTGTGTTTCTTTCCCCCATTCCTGTCAATTGTTCTCTTATGCTCTCTCTGCAACTCTGTACAACCGCTGGTTCTTTCAGTTGTTCCAGGTTCCATCTCCTTAAATTCCCACCTTTTTGCACTTTCTTCAGTTTTAATCTACAGGTCATAACCAATAGATTGTGGCCAGAGTCCACATCTGCCCCTGGAAAAGGTCTTACAATTAAAAACCTGGTTCCTATATCTCTGTCTTACCATTATATAATCAATTTGAAACCTTTTAGTATCTACAGGGTTCTTCCATGCATACAACCTTCTTTCATGGTTCTTAAACCAAGTGTTAGCTATGATTAAGTTGTGCTCTGTGCAAAATTCTACCAGGCGACTTCCTCTTTCATTTCGTAGCCCCAATCCATATTCACCCACTATGTTTCCTTCTCTCCCTTTCCTACTGTCGAATTCCAGTCACCTATGACTATTAAATTTTCGTCTCCCTTCACTACCTGAATAATTCCTTTTATCTCATCATACATTTCATCAATTTCTTCATCATCTGCAGAGCTAGTTGGCATATAAACTTGTACTTCTGTAGTAGGCATAGGCTTTGTGTCTATCTTTGCCACAATAATGCGTTCACTATGCTGTTTGTAGTAGCTGACCCGCACTCCTATTTTTTTTATTCATTATTAAACCTACTCCTGCATTACCCCTATTTGATTTTGTATTTATAACCCTGTATTCACCCGACCAAAAGTCTTGTTCCTCCTGCCACCGAACTTTACTAATTCCCACTATATCTAACTTTAAACTATCCATTTCCCTTTTTAAATTTTCTAACCTACCTGCCCGATTAAGGGATCTGACGTTCCACGCTCCGAACCGTAGAACGCCAGTTTTCTTTCTCCTGATAACGACGTCCTCTTGAGTAGTCCCCGCCCGGAGATCCGAATGGGGGACTATTTTACCTCCGGAATATTTTACGCAAGAGGACGCCATCATCATTTAATCATACAGTAAAGCTGCATGTCCTCGGGAAAAATTACGGCTGTAGTTTCCCCTTGCTTTCAGCAGTTCGCAGTACCAGCACAGCAAGGCCGTTTTGGTTAATGTTGCAAGGGCAGATCAGTCAATCATCCAGACTGTTGCCCCTGCAACTACTGAAAATTCTGCTGCCCCTCTTCAGGAACCACATGTTTGTCTGGCCTCTCAACAGATACCCCTACGTTGTGGTTGCACCTACGGTACGGCCATCTGTATCGCTAAGACGCAAGTCTCCCCACCAAGGGCAAGGTCCATGGTTCATGGGGGGGATGTCTAAATAAAAAAGAGTAATGCTTGCATAAAAGAAATCAAGCACATACACCGGCGCGTTATAATGACTGTGTTCATTATGTTGCCTAAAGCTCTTTAAATAAATAAAATTAATAAAAAGGTCTTTCCTTCTCTGATTTACTATTCACGAAGTAATGAGCCACTGCCCGGAAGTCACAGGGACTGTACTGAATCTCGTGTTCTTCTTACTTCTTTCTGAAAGCTTAGGTGTCTCCGTTACTTCCATCACGACCAGCACAGAGTGAGTTAATCAGCTTCGGAAAAATTAAACGTCAAATAGTATAATAGAGCACACTGTTGCGAGGGATATCTGGTTATATAATAGTTGAATGATGCTTCCACCTTCTCAGCAAGTAAATAATACAATATGAGCAGCGCTTCAATACTAGTTTATCTGTTTTTTTGTGTGAAAAGAATGCTACATTCCTACTTATTTTATGAAAACGCGGTAGGCAGCTCAACTTTCTGATCGTGACTCTAAAGCTTTGTGCTTGTGTATTTTTTGTTTTCACTTCTTAGTAACAACATTAAAACATATTTGTCGGGTACGCAACGCATATGATTTCTCCCCTTGCTGTGGTATGTACGTGAGTTTTCCCTGAAATTTTCTGCGGAAGTAGTTTTGGAATGAGTAACAAAACTGTACAACTTTGGCAATCGTGATGGATCCACAGTGAGCTACAGGTAAGGCTACAGACAAACACACACACCGAGAGAAATCGAAACGGATGAATTATTGTATATAACTGGGATATATCCATGAAACGAGTAAATAACGTCTGTCAATATGGATTAACGAGATACGTATAAGCAGCGCTTATTCCCGGCGTATCTCTGCACTCATATTTGCGGTGCCTTGATAGTTATTGGACAGACTTTCTGGTCAATTTTGAGAAACGAATCACCGCTTCTGTCAGATAGGCAGTCGCGCTTGGCTGTTTTTTTCTTTCTTTTTTTTTCAGAATTCAGGTGGGAACAAGTAATGAAAATTATCATCTCTGCATCAGGTCACCGCTATCACAGACACTATTGTGTTCTCAGGAGAATATGTTTCCTGGGTATAGCACAAGATTTTTGTGGATGTCAGTGTTCATAAGCCACAGAAAACGACTGTCAGTATAATATAAAAATCGAAAATCTATGTTCTGAAGCGCAACATTTTTTATTGTAATAGTCATTACCGAAGGATGTTTCGTCTGCAATTCACAAAAAGGAAACAATGAACAGTTAACAGCCCATTGACAGCGAGGCCTTAGAAAAGAGGCATGAACTCGGTTGGAAAAATACCGAATTACAAGAAACTAATACAGTTTTAGAACACGGGGCCACTGTTTAAATGCTGCACCTAACAACAGTAATGGAATGAACTCAGCCTTTGAAGACAAATGGAGAGCTACTGGAAGGAAAACTGCACTTCTGTTTGCAAAGCATACAGTGTCGGTGGGTAGATCGATATGGTAACCACAAACGCCTCTAAGATTAAATACAATGATGTCATGAACAGGTGATGCGGCAGTCTCCTGTGATTGATCACGGAGTTTGGGAATTCAGAGAAAGAACATCGCCCGTCATCAATGTCACTGGTCTATGACACTGAATACGCACATCCTGGTGCTCTGCGGTTAGGTGACTGTTTGGTAGTATGGATCAGAAAGCGTTAGTATCGTTGGTTCTGCTGTAATCGTCCAAAGAAAATACAATCCAGCTCAATTTCAACATTTTTAGTGACGAAGTACCCTTATTGTTAAAAAGCTATTGCCTATTGTTTGTGTTGCGGTCTTGCAGTGGTTGCCCTCAGTAATGCTTCATATTAGTAACTGTTTCCTTGATCGACAAATGCCTCGGCTCTAATACCGTTACCTGTGTATGAAGGAATATTTTCTGATAGTGAAATTAGGCACAAAGTACAGTTTCTAAAACTGCACAGAAACAACACACTGGTTGGCAAAATCTGTGGAACGATTGGTGCCGTGTGTTACCCATTATAACCTGTTTAGCCCAGTCAATTCTTAGTTTCCCTCTACAATTGCCACCTCTCTCCCGGCCCCACGAACACAACACACACACACACACACACACACACACACACACACACACACATACACACCGCACACGCTTCTTTCCCACTATAACCAAATCAACAACTTTTTTATGCCACAAGATGTGCCCTGTTGTCACGGAAACACCCATCACCTTAAACGGCAATCGATGCTAACATCAAACCTCTGCGAGGAAATTTTGAGAAAGTCGTGACTGTGAGATAACCTAATGGGAACAAAACGATCAGACTGGGATTCGTTTCCGAAACAAAACAAAAAAAAATGGTTCAAATGGCTCTGAGCCCTATGGGACTTAACAGTTATGCTCATCAGTCCCGTAGAACTTAGAACTACTTAAACGAACTAATCAAAGGACATCACACAACACCCAGCCATCACGAGGCAGAGAAAATCCCTGACCCGTTTCTGAAACACTCCGGCAGAGTGTTTCCAACAGTAAACAGGTGGATTAGGAACAGACGTTCTCCCAGCACAAAAGCAAGTTGTAACGTTACATATTAAAACAGGTCGCCAGCCTAATTAGGCACTCTTGTGTCAAACAATATATAAAGGAGAAAACAGTGCAAAGGCTAACAAATGGCTCAAATGGCTCTAAGCACTATGGGCCTTAACATCTGAGGTCATCAGTCCCCTAGAACTTATAACTACTTAAACCTAACTAACCTAAGGACATCACACACATCCATGACCGAGGCAGGATTCGAACCTGCGACCGCAGCAGCAGCACGGTTCCGGACTAAAGCGCCTAGAACCGGTCGGTCACAGCTGCCGGCGCTACGGCTAACCTAACTTTCCTTGCCATAAACAATAATCTCTTTCTTTATGTCTGTTCACAATACAGTACACTAACCCAGGCTTGCAGATAAATGTACCACTAACTTGGAAGTCAGACAGCCAAGTGACCAATGAGATATCAGACAGTAACATATGCCTCTCAGCAACACATCTCTTAAATGAACTAGATGCAGCAGTTTAAAGAACTAATCACAACACACATGAAACTAATAGCAATACTAAACAGGGGAGAGCATGAAATGATCCTGATTTAAATTAGGGGGTGTATTAATGATCATACTCTATAACACCATTGATTAGTACTGGGTCTCTATGCCTGTAATAAACCAACTTGCAATAGAATAGCTAATACAGTAAATATTTCTTTCTTAAGCTCAGTTTGAAGCAATTAAACAGAATGCAAATCTACCTATACTGGCTCTGAAGGAGCCTTTGCTTTGCTTCATTAACTAACTAGCCTAGCACGTGAGGGCCCTTAAGCTTTCATGGTTTGAAGAACCTTGCTCATTAACAAAAGTACACAAGCATATACGAGAAATGGTAAGTATTCTCATCAATCCAGGTCGGGGATTTTCTCTGCCCGGGGACTGGGTGTTTGCATTGTCCTTATCATTCCATCATCATCATCATCTTTATCCTTTTTGACAGCGTCTAGATTGGATTGTGAAAAAAAGTGGACTGTTTAAGAACTGGGACTTTGTACGGGCACTGATGACCGCGCAGTTGAGCACCCCACAAACAAAACATATCATCATCGTTCTCATTAATAATTATTACTTAAGTAAAACACAACAACTGCAACTCTTTAAATAACAAATGTTTTTTGATAAACAGTCTTTCAACCTACTCAAAATATAGTTGGCTGTGTAAATGCCAACACAACCTTACATTCAAGTTCAAACACTTCCTCATGAAATCAACACTGATATAACTTCGTAATTCTGATCAATATGCCTAAATGCAACAATTAATAACTTTTTTCACTCTAGATCAATATTATTGTTCTTTTAGCTAACAACTTAAATATTTTCAGGCAGCTTTTCAAGTAAGCCAAACAACTTAATAAAATGACTGCAAATTGATTTAAAAGTGCACAGGAAGTGGAGTCTTTCTGAAACTATAAAACTGAACTTTAAACACTATAACTCCACACATTAGAAAGCAATCACAACTATTTTTACAGCTGTCGAATAAGTCTTTCCATAATAAATTAGGACACACGGAATTAAATTCACTAAGGTAGGATTCCTGTCTAGGTTTGTGATTTGGGATTATTACGGGTCTAAGATAGAGTTTTTAACAGCACCACGATTATTATTAAAATCAACCAAATTTCACAAATACCATGGTCCATTTACAGAGTGACAAATATGAACAAGTTGGTGGAAGTCTGGTGGTACTGGTAGCGTGATTTGCAGTGGCTGTTAACATGGCGGCGATGCAGTCATGGCAGTACTGTTAGCTTCGTCCTGTTACATATGTTCTTGGTGTCGGAATTACATTTTTATACGGCCAAAAACCATGCCATGATAATAATATCACCGACTGCAAATTCCGAGGCCCATAAATACCGCTCTTAAGCTCCTCTGGCCTCAAAAATCCTAGAATATGAGCCATAATGATCCGCTAATGCTAGCGAGATGTTAACCACTCCTTACTCGCCACAAAGGATGAGTTACAACTTGCGCGCCAACCACACCTTTTCCACTCCGCCAGGCTACTTCCGTAGCTGCGGGGCTTCCCCACGTCTTTTATATTTAAAACTACGTTTCCTAACTATCGACCAAGTCATTTACAGTATATTATGTAAGAATCGTTCCAGTAGATAGTTAAATCTAAATGCACAGTTTAAACAACATCGTTCAAAAAGTATACATAGTCAAAGAATTTCCATGAGAGATACAACACTCTACATAAGCAACACTACAAATTGACATGGAAATATCGGTACAGATAAAAAAAAGATTGGAAATAGGTGTTACACTATCAATAGAACGCTTCTTTTATTGAAGTTGAGTCACACATTCCAATTATTTATTAGTTACATGATTTGTCCGCAAATTCTTCAGTATTCGTCTGTTGCACCAACTTCAAAACAAAACCTCCTTTTCTCTTCTTGTCTGAACTGTTTATCGTCCACATTTCAGTTCCATACATGACTAACCTCCAGACAAATACCTTTAGAAATGACTTACTAACTCTGAAATGTATGTTCTATGTCAACAAATTTCGCTTCTTCAGCAACGCTTTTGTTGCGATTGCGAGTCTACGTTTTGTATCCTCTCTACTTCACCATCGTCAGTTATTTGGCAGCCCTAATAGTAAACCTCATCTGCAACAACCAGGATCCAATTTTCTAATCTAATTCTTTCAGCGTTTGCTGATTTAATTCGACTGCATTCCATTATTCTTCTTTTGCATTTGTTTATTTTAGTCTTAAAATTTCATTTTCCCTTCAACTGACCTTCCAAGTCCTATGCCGTCTCTGTCAGAATTATAACGTTATCTGCAAACTTCGAAGTTTTTATTTCTTCTTCCTAAACTTCGATTCCCTTTCCAGATTACTCTTTCGTTTACTGCTTGCTCAATGTACAGCTTGAAAAATGTGGGCTATGGGCTACAACCCTGACTTATACCCTTCTCAACTACTGTTTCCCTTTCAGGCCCTCTGATACGGCAGCTCACTTTTCTTCTGTAAATAATTCGTGTCAGTATTTTGCAGACATCACATATCAAACTGATGGTTCTGCAGTATTAACACATGTCAGCACCTCCCTGCTTCAATAATGGTACTATCTGAGTGTTCTTGACATCTGTGGGTATTTCACATGTACATATAAGGGCCTGTCAAATGAACAAGAGACAGACTATGTACAGAGCATCGCTCGGGCGAAAGATTAACAGCGAGGTGTAGTACGGTTTTTGGCTGCAGAGGAAGTGCCAGAAAGTGGAATTCATGTCCGAATTTCAGCTGTGTATGATGGATATAGTATGTCTCACGCGCTTGTGTTTGCATGGAATAAACGATTTGGAAAGGTCGGGTGACGTTGAAAGACTGCAGCCGGCCAGGACAGCCTCATCGCTTCATTCCCCTTTGTGTCACTGCTGCGGTGAGTGCTGCCAGCCGGCCTAGGTGACCGAGCGGTTCTAGGCGCCACAGTCTGGAACCGCGTGACCACTGCGGTCGCAGGTTCGAATCCTGCCTCGGACATGGATGTGTGTGATGTCTTTAGGTTAGTTAGGTTTAAGTAGTTCTAAGTTCTAGGGGACTGATGACCTCAGAAGTTAAGTCCCATAGTGCTCAGAGCCATTTGAACCATCTGAATGCTGTCATCAGCAACGAGCGACGGCGGACGGTGAAAGATTTTCGGCTCACGTTCGGCATCAGTCACTATACCGCTCACGTCATCATGAAAGAGCATCTGAAGTTCCGGAAATCTGTGCGCAGTGGGTGCCCGAGAAGTTTAACAGAATGTCGATAGCACTGCAGCACCTGGAACCGTATCGCAGTGAAGAACATCGTTTGATGTCACGTATTATGGCGGGAGAAGAAACATGGTGTCAAAATTTTGAGCTGCGGGGCAAACTTCAGAGCCATCAACTGGAAGGACACGGCATCACACCCACCGGAAAAATCCAAAGTCGTGCACAAAAGTTCTTGGAACTTCATGATGACCTTTTTATTTGGCTAGAAGGGCCCGCTGTTCTTTGAGTTTCTGGGGTACAGGGCCACAATTAAAGCACGGCAGTTTGTGGGCACTTTGCAAAAATCGAACTGCACAATCAAGTCCAAACGTTCAGGAATGCTGATGGACGGCATCTTTCTGTTGCAGAATGATGCCCGCTCACATGCTGACGAGGTTGTTTCGAGTAGGGTGCAGAAGCTTCGCTGAGAAGCCTTTACACATTTTACGTATCCTCTATACAGTCCCGATCCCTCCTCTTGCAATTTACAAATTTTTGAACAAAGACGTTCGTGGCTGTCGATTTACTTCGGACGAAGAGGTGCACTCCTGCGTACAATCATCGCTCCGTACGCGACCGCAAACATTTTTCAAGTAGGCGCTGACCGTCTTGTCTCACTCTGGGATCAGTGTATTAACAGCCATGGCCTGACGAGGACGCCGCATCACCTCGGAATGCAAGTCGATGACTGATGCGGTGGTTTTGCCGGCCGCTTGAGGTAGACACGCCTCGTCGATAGCTCGGGCTGAAGCAGCGGTGACTGTGATCTGTGTATTTTGATTCACACGCCATTCCGGTGAGTTCACAAAGCGTCCCAGGCCCCTGCTCCCGCTGTCCACTCAGGTGGATCGCGGTATCGGATGCCGTGTAGTCGTGCTGAATGCTGACCATGGTCCGCCGGTACAGCAGGCCTTCAGTGTGGTGCTGGAGTTTAGAGCAGCTTCTGCCCCGGACTGGAGTCATGCTGGTAGACCCTCGAACTACCTGTCAGCGCTGGCTGCTGTGATGAGGTCAGTACTGGAGGCTGGACTCCATCAGCCATTGGTTCTGATGGCTGATCATCTTATAAGGCAGCTAGTACAAGACCAGCATTAGGACAATCTCACACACAAGATGTTACCATACCATAACCAGAGACTCGAGTGTGAACGACATGAACGCCATAGATACTACTCGTCGAGTACCAAAATCTAGTGGAAGTGGAGTATTTATGTCGCTGAGGAGAGGTGCTGGTTTAAGACGTCATTCGTAATGAGTGAATTGATTCAGCTTTTCTCAAATCGTCAGTGGTCTTCAGTTCCTCTGGAATTGCCTGAAGAATTTTTTACAGGATTTTCAGTGCCTACTCAAACTCATGCTAGACGTTTTGCATTCTACCTAGAGTATCTTGTGTAATGTTACCGGAGAAACGAGGGCGGTTCATTCTGCACAGTTCTAACCATTTTCTGCTGAGATTCTCACAGTCTCTCTTAACAGTATCGAGGTGGGCATCTTTCCGACCCCAGTGAAGGTGCTGCGACGCCTCCGCATGACTGAGTAACGCCGGCTGTTCGAAGTTAGAAAAAATTTTACTCCCACCTTTTTATACTAGTTCTGGCGCGTAACACCTCCATGCCGTCGTTCCTCAATCACAGTGGCGGACGAGTGATGGCACGCCAGTCTCTAACAACCTATGATTGGATGTTTTCATGAGACGAGAGACGTGGAGGTAATGTTAGCCAAGACAACACCTCAACATCGTCTGCATAGAGTTTGATCGGAACAGCATAGGCAACGTGCTGCCTTGTGCCATATGAAAGATAACAAAACGGAGACCTCGCACCTTAACATGTCAGAAATGTAGCAGTTACTTTCCAGATTACCGACTATGATAACCAGAGGTATTGTGCACACAATGGCATGCTGTACCATCAGCCAAGGCACTGGGCCTGTAAGGTGAAGGCAAATGCGATCGGGCATAGTTCATCATTCACGGAGTCTCCGCACACAGCTACATCCATCTTGATGCTGTCCGCCGTGCCTGGGCTCACCGAAATAGACACGTGGTGCCTCTATTGAGTCCTGCATCACCGCTGAGCCCAGCACAGCTGGCGCGGATCTCTCTGGTGTCTCGTCAGGGGAACCCGCAAAGATGATGCTTATGTTCTTGGTGCTCCAGACTTAATCGCAATATCTACTGTAGCCGCCTTCCTGCTATTTTGGCTCATTTCCTGACTGAAGGTACATTACTTTTCCATAACTTCTTGCAAGGCCTGTTGGGCGCTAGGCGTGTGTGGCTGTTCAGATTCGGCATGGTGTTGAGCACGGCGTTGAACGAACCAACCGCTTCTACACTCGTATGGCAGTGGTGGAATCCTGCCCAACACGAGCAGCACTATTGCGAATCGATCAGTTATACTGTCCATAGGCCACGCTCCTGCCACTATTGAATTCTGACACGTATTGGTAGATATTTCTACGTTACATATCTGTGTTTTACTACAATGAAGAGCCACGAAACTGGTACAGCTGCCTAATATCGTGTACGGCCCCCGCGAAAACACAGAAGTGCCGCAAGAGGACGAGGCATGGACTCGCCTGATGTATGAAGTAGTGCTGGAGGGAACTGACACCATGAATCCTGCAGGGCATTCCATAACACCGTTAGAGTACGAGGGGGGGGGGGGGGGGTGGAGACTTCTTCTGAACAGCACGTTTCTGGGGAGTCTGGTGGTCAGCGAAGGTGTTTAAACTCAGAAGAGTGTTCCTGGAGCTACTTTGTAGCAATTCTGGACGTGTGGAGTGTCGTATAGTCCTGCTGGAGTTGTCCAAGTCCGTCGGAATGCACAGTGGACGTGAGTGGATGCAGGTGATCAGACAGGATGCTTGCGTACGTGTTACCTGTCAGAGTCGTATCTAGACGTATCAGGGGCCCCTTTTCACTCCAACTGCACATGCTCCACACCATTGCAGAGCCTCCACCAGCTTGACCAGTCCCCTGCTGACATGCAGGGTGCATGGATTCATGAGGTTGTCTCCATACCATACACGTCCATCCCCTCGATACAATTTAAAACGAGACTCGTCCGACTAGGCAACATGTTTCGAATCATCAACGGTCCAATGTCGGTATTGACAGGGCCCAGGCGAGGCGTAAGGCTTTGTGTCATGCAGTTATCGAGGGAACATGATTGGGTCTTCGGCTCCGAAAGCCTATGTGGATAATGTTTCCTTGAATGCTTCGCACGCTGACACTTGTTGATGGCCCAGCTCTGAAATATGCAGCAATATGTGGAAGGGTTACACTTCTGTCACGTTGAACGATTCTCTTCAGTCGTCGTTGGTCTCGTTCTGCAGGATCTTTTTCCGGCTACAGCGATGTCGGAGATTTGATGTTTTACCGGATTCCTGGTATTTACAGTACACTCGTGAAGGGGTCGTAAGGGAAAATCCCCACTTAATCGCTACCTCAGAGATGCTGTCTCTCATCCCTTGTGCGTCGAGTATAACAGCACGATAAAGCGCACTTAAATCTTGATAACCTGACATTGTACCAGTAGTAACCGATCAAACAACTGCGCTAGACACTTATTGTCTTCTATAGGCGTTGCCGACTGCAGTGCCGTATTCTGCCATTTTACATATATCTGTACTTGAACAAGTATGCGTATACCAGTTTCTTTGGCACTTCAGTGTATAATCTGAGTGGATGTGATGTCCACTTCACCATCGATGACTCGTTTGATTTCAGCCCAAGCAATGAACAGATTAATGTCTTGCTTGAGGGTGCATAGAAATCTGCAGTGCGTAACAGATATAACTGCAGATATTTCTGTTAGTGACTGGGGGCGGTGTATTCAACAACATTACAACAGTGCTTACTTCATTTGCGGACTAATACTTTACCTATTACAAATCATGCGTTTTAGGTTGGTAGCACATCCTAGTGTGTGTGGCAAGAGCAACTGATTAATGCTTGTTTTCACCTAGTCAGCAGGTCAGGTGTCAAAGTGTTGACACGTGGATATGAAAAACTCATTCTACGATTATGCAGAAAAGATCGGGTCGTAAAGTTTGTGATGTGTATGTGAGAAGACTGTTCTACACAGAGTAAAAAAACAACCAACACACTTATGTGTGTACGTATTAAGGTATAACAAATGAATATATTTGCACTTATACCAGTTACATATTACATTTCGTTTTTGAAAAAAGCCACCGAGCACATGATGCTTCACTGCCTGAATTCATTAAGATTCATGCATGCATCGATTCAGAAACGTGCTGAAACTATGTGCCAGGAGGACATGCATCTCCCACGAGCCACAAATTCCAGTAATGCTAAGCTTCACTTCGTAATGGGGAAAGGGATCTTCTCGTATGAATGTCTGGATGGCAGAAAAATTATACGATACTACGCTATCCACCATTTCTGTATTCTCCAGTAACTTTACAGACAGTGACACATGATGCAGAATATGAATACACGTTGTATCTCCGGCCGGAATGTAATTTCTCTTCCTCAGGGGTTGTGTGCAAGGCCTTACATGGACACGGACATAGACTCTCTTGCAGACGTTTCGAGCAATTCGTGAATGCAAGCACGGGAACATACAAGCTCGATCCTGCCTTCTACTACATCGTGCCAGGTTATCGTGGGTCACAGAGTTCAGAAGCAAGTGTATCGAACTCGGGTTTTTAATTGCTGTGACACGTTACTGTTCTTTGAGTGGGAGGTTTGTGGGGAAATTTGCCAGCATACTCAAAGATATATCAAGCTAAATAATCAATGAATGGGTGAATTATTTAACACGAGCGTATCAATTTACATCCCTTACTTGGATGTTAACAGCGAATATGGATTCGCCACGAAAACGTTTCTACTTGTTCGAGGGTTACAGTGGTTGACTCGTACTGAAGGCGATGGAACAGATTTTTCAGCTGTGATGGATGATTTTGGTGTAGCATGTCTTGGAGGTAGACCTCCACAAAGTTTTTGGTTCCAGAGATGGCGAAGGTTGCAGTACAATTCACGGAATCAGTGTACATTGTGATGTGTGCATTGGACCTACAAATGCTCTAGATGTACAGATTTTATTTTGAATTTGCAAGCTCTCGTTTTGAAGACGCAAAGCTGCTTAATATGGATGTAGACAGCTTCTTTTATTGGGTGAATAGCTGCCATCCATGTGAGGTGATAAGGTATCATTCCGACGCATTTGACATGTGTGAATGATGCAGCCGATAACCTTTACGGCATAAAACCAGCAAATAATGAGGTTTCGGTTTAATGAGAGACGGACGAATAGGTCACAGAGTGAAATGTAGCAGACCTTCGTATAATGTCTTACGTTTTATCCACCAACATGAGAACTTTGCGTGAGGTACCAACTCACAATGAACTCTTTTTGTGACAAATGTTTTGAAGACCTGAAGATGACAACAAAGTCTGTCGAAACCGGTTGTTGAAAATAAAGAAATATTTGTGTGTGACTGATGATCATTGCAGTCAAGTGCCATAGTGCTCAGAGCCATTTATGTGATCTTGGCTTTTGAAAGTTGTTTACCAGGGCCACAGATTGCGGAGTCTGTAGGTCTCCGATCTAAAATACACAGCCGGCCGCTACAGTTTGGAACCGCGTGACCGCTACGGTCGCAGGTTCGAATCCTGCCTCGGGCATGGATATGTGTTATGTCCTTAGGTTAAAGTAGTTTTAACTTCTAGGAGACTGATGACCTCAGAAGTTAAGTCTTATAGTGCTCAGAGCCATTTGAACCATTTTTAAAATGCACACATTCCACACAGGGTCAGGTAACACTCTACAACAGGATAAGGATGTTTGAGGTGCTGACACATAGCACTTGTTCCTGAAGACTACCTACCATGCCTATAAGGCTGTGCAGATGATCCTCCAAACGTCATGTTTCGTGTTAATTTTCAGTGTAGAGGATACATGATTCATACAGTAGCACTGAAATTCGGTATGTCATGCTACAATGATAAGCGGGTCACTTCTGATGATGGAACTGAAACCCTGTTGTATTCTCACTATGCACTGGAATCAATGAAAGAGAACGGATATATGAAATATATATAGTTTATAAGTGAAGGTGGTACGATGAACCCTCTGCCATGCACTTAAATGTGATTTGCAGAGTATCCATGTTGACTTAGATGTAGATATGTGTGTGTGTTTATTTGGAATAAACTGGCCTGTTTATATATACACAATGCAAACACATACTTTTTTTAAAACTGAACAATGCCTATTGACATTAAAAAACTGAAGGTATGGTAAATTAGAAAGTCAGCAGCCTGTGTTGCAGGAGTCTTGAGAGTCGTTTACGAGATATAGTATTTTGAAAAGTTCCCACACTGACGTTTGTTTGTGCCGTTCACCCTACGTCGTCGCTGGGTATGATGTTATTGTATTTGCTTACAGTGTGCTTCTGTGTTCGTTGAGCGCAACTTGCTTGTCAGTTAATATGTGGCAATCCAGACAGTAGGTCGTGAGTGGACGATGGGATTTACCAACGCAGAAAAAGTCTACATGGACATGATGCATGGAGAGTGTAGGAAGAATGCAGTTCGCTCTTGTTTGGCGTATGCCGCAAGGTGTCCCAATAGATTAAAGCATCCCAGCAATTATTTATGAACCTCTTCAAACAGTTATGTGAAAGTGGTAGTGTTACACCTAGATAACGTAACAAAACAAAAACAAGGGATGAGAGAAGAGGGGGAAATTAATGTTTTTGCTGCTGTTGCAATTGATCCACACAATCACGCAAGGAAGCAGCATAGTCAGGCAAGTGTCCTTCGCATTCTCCATAAACAAAGGTTTTTCATCATCACGTATCCCCATCAAAAGCTGCATGGAAACGATTTTGAGAATCGTGTTCACTCCTGTACTTCAGCATTAAGGCAGGATACTTCAGATGTGTTATAATCTTGTTTAGTGATGAAGCCAAATTTACCTGTCACAGCCAGGTAAACTGCTGAAACATGCACTATTGGTCTGGTCACAAACCCCACTGGCTTTGTCAGGTGGAACATCAGCGTCCATTGAGTGTAAATGTGTGGCGTGGGATAGTAAACCATCATCTCATAGGCCAGTTTTTCATGCAATTGAACACTGAACACGCACGAGTATTGCCAGCGTCCTAACAGACCATCTTCCAAACGTCTTCCTCTGCAGACTAGGAGGAAACTGTAGTGCCAATCTGGTGGCTGTCCACTCCATAGCACAGAAATACTACAGTAGGTCTTCACGAATTGTTTCCAAATGATTGAATTGGACACTACAGTGGATCTATACCTTGCCCAGCAAATCACCTGTATCTGACACCCGTAGACTTTTATCTGTGGGGAAAGCTGACAGACCCTGCCTACAAGGACATATAAACTACGCCCGATGGTATGAAAAGACATATTGCTGCAGCCTGGTTGGACATTTCTGCTGAAATGCTAGCACGTGTGCAGCAGGCAATTCTTGTCAGGTTGGAAGCGTGTATTGCCGCTGCCGTTGGACATTTTGAACACAACCTATGGTGGGCAGTTGTCTCGTTACTGGTCAGAATCCACATAACTAGTGTATGCATTTGTGCTGTTGTTTGGTGCACTACCACAGGTATTGTACGAATGTTCATATCGGAAATTTTCAGATACGATATATTGTAAACAACTCGCACTATAATCCCACTTTTAGGCTGTTCCATTTGAAAAATTACGTGTTTGCACGAAAAATACACTTTCTAAGTATTATTGGCATTTGTGTATTGGATAACAATATGAACTGCTGACTATAAATCCATTCTGTGAAAATCAAACATCAATAACGCTTTCCATTTCTGCAGAGTTTGTGGCGCACGTTTTGGGTTACTCATCCTGTCTGTCTGTCTGTCTCTGTGTGTGTAATGTACTCAGCACCGGAGATGTATTAACACAGAAACACACAAGTATGAAAAATATGTTAAATTCTCAATGAACATTTAAATGCACAGGTTGCTAAACAGTTTTGGAGAAAGATTTTTGTATTAGAGGGCATACAACTACCAGGTTTTGCACTGCATGTATTTTTTTTTTGTACTATTGGCCATCAAAAGTCTACTTTGACTTCTTTATTCAAAATATATGAATGTAATCGTTCCTCATGAGAACATTTGCATAATTTTAGTGTACATAGTTCTACAATAAACTTCAGCACCAGTGTGAGCTGTGTTAACACTCACTCTGCCAACAAAAATGTGCAAAAATATATTATACCGTCCACGAAAGTTTAAACATACCTTATATTAGAATACTTCAGTAATCATAAGAATATTTCATAATTTTTTGAAAAGCAGCTGTAATGCGATGGGCTCTTTAACAACATTGTGATGCCATGTAAACAAAATCTAAGACAAAAAGGAATTATCTGAATGGAACAGATATCGATAGTTTTCATGTACAAGTACAGACAAACAAATGCATAGTAATGACTTCTTCACTTTAAATTTCGGAGACTTAAGTCGTTATTTTTTATTTTAGGACAGGGGAGTTGGAGTGAGCCTTGGTGCCACTAGAAGGATGTCCGTACTTCAGCACCAAGTACAGAGAGAGGGCTGAAATCACATTCTCCAGCTGCCGCTGCTGCTGGAAGCTACCTTATTCACTTTCCACGTGTTTAGTAAGATGGGCCATTGTCGCACCCGCCAACATTATTCAGATATGAAGTTATTTCTCTCCCTCCAGAAGCCAAGTTTGTGATTTTAAAGTCACGAATGCAGCTTGTTGCTCTCAATGTTGATTTTGGCAGTCCTACAGTGTTCGCTCCTATCTTTCGATTTACTTCCTGTCTTTAACTAACACCTTATGCAGCCACAGCCATGTCGACGAATTATTAACGGAACTATTTCATCCTTTCCACCCATCTGTACCAAGGTTATGCTTTAGCGCTATAGTCCCTCGTCCACTGCCAATGCTTCTGTTTAGTGTATCAGTGGCTAATCCTCACGTTTAAAGACAATAAATCTAATTGTTATAATAACTGTTTGTTTCCATTCGGAGCTAGAAGTTCCCTCATCCCATTAATATATGTGAGTGGTGAGGTGCCCATTTATTTCATGCTTAATTTGGCCACCCCTATTAATATTCGTCTGTGCCAACGGCCATGCCACAGTGGTAACACCAGCTCCCGTCAGATCATCGAAGTTAAGTGCTGTCGGGCTTAGCTAGCACTTGAATGGGTAGATGTCTCAGTCTGCTGAGTGCTGTTGGCAAGCGAGGTGCACTCAACCCTTCTGGGGATCTACTTGAATGAGAACTAGCCGCTCCATTCACGAAAACTGACGATGGCGGGGAGAGCGGTGTGCTGACCACATGCCCCTCCATACCTCCATCCAGTGACACCTAACAGCTGGATGACAAGGCGGTCGGTCAGTACCACTGACCTTTTTCAGAGAAAGTTATTAATATTTGTTTAAATAAGATGTTTCCATTGCATGACACTATCCTTGTTCAAATCAATTTATATGATCATCTGGGGTGGTTCCTCATTCTGTTGGCCACCAGAGTTTGGTCCTGCACATCGTAGGGGTATGCACTCAAGCACAACAGACTCTCTACATCAGTATTCCAATCTCCTAATTTCTGACAACATTTGTACAATTGTGTAGGTGAAAGATGTGAGGAAGCTTCGTGGATATGTGATATTTAGAAGTGCATTGACTTGGAACTGTATAATATCCTTATCTCCAGCTTTTTATGTGTGTCACAGATAATGTAAAAGTACTACAGTGTTGGGTCACAAGCAAATGAGTTTTTTTATTTAAAACCATGTGTTGTATTATGTTTTGCATCTTTCCATCCATCTTAAGGACGATGGAGCTGCTCTCCTGAGCAATAGTGTGCAGCACTGCTCATGCCATCCCCGAGCTGAGATGCATGGCACATGCTGGCTCATGATGAAGGTGAGAGTGCTGTGCATCTGCTCATGGAGATGTGACTACTACTAGTGCAGCCGATTCTCCTCTGTCTTCGGCCGATATTTCTGTATAAGGACCAGCTTTGTGGACTGTCCTCTATGCCTATGTATCAGCACAATGAAACGAGACATTAACGCATTGAGAGGCAGCTCTGATGAGGAGAATGATGTGCCTAGCTGCAGCAAAAGCATGCAGCATCAGCTCATCAACTACACCTGTTGTGATTGTAGTAACACTCAGCCAATGTAAGTTCAGAAACTTTTTTGTGCTTGTGTGTGAGAATGTGTTCATGATCTATTGAAATTTTTATATACTGCAGAAGACAGAGAAGAGTTTTTGTGGGATGAGCTGCCAGTAGGTACCACTGAGGCAGCAGACGCTTTAGATATTCGTGAGATAGCGGCTCTCCTTCCACATGATTGTTTTTTTTATATTCATGGTCTGAAGTTTTATGTATTTGCACGTATATTCAGGATTATTATTATTACAGGTGAGGTGATGACAGCATCATCATCACGAAGAAGAAAACAATGATGATGATGTAATTGTCATCCTAGATGACAACTCAGATTTTGTCTGTGCTGTTGACTTCTGACTGCTGTCAAATGACAATGACTGTGCTTGTTGGTGTGCACGCACATGCACGTGCACACGTGTGTGTGTGTGTGTGTGTGTGTGTGTGTGTGTGTGTGTGTGTGTGTGTGTGTGTGTGTGTATGTGTGTGTGTGTGTCTGCATGATCATGAACTAAATTCTCCTTACAAACATTGTAGTTGAATTCTCACACAATAATCAGCTTTGAGACTGTATGTGACCCTACTCAGATGATGATGGATAGTAAGTAAATAGTTTTATACATTTTAAACCTGTAATATTGTTACATTATTGGGGTGGTCAATGCGAAAAAATCGTTTAGAGTGTCACACCTGAGGGCAAGACACTCGTTCATCTGGTGGCGACAATAGATTTGACAGGGCTGTGGAGCCATAGTAGACACATTCAATTTGATGCTGGAAGAACGTTGTGAGAAGCTTTCCATATCTAGTTCTGCTAAATGATTATGATGTCAACCTACAGTTGAGAAACAATATAATCAAGCTGTAGGCACCAACAAATAATCAGTTTTCTTTATTTAGGTTTTCCAGTGTACTGAAATATTTCTAATATAAATCAGGTTATTCAGAGGATCGCCAGCCAGAATTTGCGAATCCTAGTGAATATTCGAAAATTGTATTGTCTGTTGAGTTTATTATGTGAAGCAATTTTATTTATGTTCATGTTGTAATAACCAATGTTATATTTTAAGCCTTTGTTTACAGATTATCATTACTGTACTGATTTTGCTTCATAACACTGAGTTACTTATTTTTTTAGTTGACATAATGCATACAAGTGAAAAATTAAACTAAAAATATGAAAATGTAAACTGACAGTTTAAAACATGAAAAAATAAATCAAACAAATAAACAAACAAATAAAGAACTTCTGGATACTATGATTAGGTATGTTGAGAATACTTTGACAGCAGCACATTGTGTAAAGCTTATTTTCCAAAATTGGAATTTCGTGGGTGGATGTAGCATGAGAGCTTCTTTCATGTATGTTGTAATGTAAGTTTTCATTTTTCGGAATTACTGGTTGCAGGGTATTTTGCAAAATTTCAAATTATTACAGAAATTGATTGTACAGTAGTGAAGAACCTGTAACTAAAATCCCACTTTTATATGAAACTCATTTTTTATATATCGCGGTTTCGAAGAGATTCCCTCTAAACATAATATGGCAAATTACCTTTTGGTGTGTGTTTTCCCGTTAAAAGTCAAATTGGCCAAAACCAAAAGAAAAGAACGCATTTTACTGACCCCTCTACATACCCTTCAAGTTTAATCAAGATCGTTTATTTACATGTGGGAACACTCTATTGCGAGTTGTCAGCGTGGATCACTGCCATGCAGAGGATCAGAATTCCATTCCCAGTACTGCCAGGATGTTGTCTTTGGTGGGGGGATTGAAATAGGCTGCACTCAGCCTTGTGTTACCAATGGAGGAGCAGCTGGACCGAATATTAGCGCCTGCAGCTCGTAAAAACTGACAACAGCCAGGAGAGCAGCTTGCTGGCACCAAGTCCCTCCATTCTGTATCCATTGATGACGTCGGCAGAGGATGATGTTGAGGTTTTTCAGTAATGATGAGTTTGCTAGGGCCTCTGCACTGACTTCAGCTTAGTTAAGAAAAATGATTGTAGTGATTTTAGATTTGTGAATTGTTAAATTGTGACCTAAACTTAGTTGGTTATAATTAACCTGATTGCATTATACAGAATTATTTAGTCAATGTTAAAATGTGCCTCTATTTCTTAAGCACTTTCACTTTTTTAGGCGGACATCAGTTTTCTGACTGGTTTGATGGAGCCTGCCCCGAATTCCTCTCGTCTGCCAACCTCTTCATTGAACAGTACTACTTGCAACCTATGTCTTCAGCTATTTGCTGGATGTATTCCAATCTCTGTTTTCCCATACAGTTTTTAGTGTGTAAGCTTTCCTCTAGTACCATGGAGGTTATTCTGTGATGCTTCAACACATGCGCTATCATTTACATATGTTCCTCCCATCGCCAATTCTGTGGAGACCCTCCTGATTACTTATTAGTATATTTAATTTTCAACACTCTGTACCACCATATCCACAATGTCTCGATTGTCTTCTGTTCTGATTTTCCCACAGTCATTGATTCACTACTAAACAACACTGTGCTCCAAACATACATTCTCAGAAATTTCCTCCTCATACTCGTGTTAAGGCCTGTATTTGATACCAGCTGTCTTCTCTTGGCAAGGAATGCCCTTTTTGCCAATGCTAATTGGCTTTTTATACCCACCTTGCTTTGCCTGTCAAGGGTTATTTTGCTACTAAAAGCAGAATTCCTTAATTTGAATATTTCATGGTCACCAGTTTTCTTGTTAGGTTTTTCGATACTCCCTTTTCTGCAACTTTTCATTACTTTCGTCATTCTTTGGTTTACTCCCAACAGACTATACATTCCATTCAGTAGATCCTGTAATTTCTCTTTGCATTCGCTGAGGATAGCAATATCATTAGCAGGTCTTATAATTTATATTCTGTCACCCTAAATTTTAAACCCACTCTCAAGCCTTTCTTTCATTTCAATCATTGCTCTTTCTGTGTACAGACGGTACAGTGGAGTCACTTGACTGGATCCCTGTATTAAACCTTTTTAATACAAAACACTTTCTTTTGGTTTTCCACTCTTATGGTTCCTTTTACATATTGTATGATTGTATTACCTGCCTTTCCCTATTTTTGTCAGAGGTTTGAACATCTTACACCACTTTAAAATGTCGAACACTTGGTTTAGATCGAGGAATCCTTGAATTTTCCTCACATTTGCTTCCATTATCAAGAGCGATGTGAGAAATGCCTCTCCGGTGCCTTTACATTTCCTAAAGCCAACCTGATTTTCATATAACTGATCCTCAGTTTTCTTTTCCATTCTTCTGTATATTATTATTGCCAGCAGCTTAAGGAAATCTAACTCATCTGTGAAGGAAGTGGCTTATAAGGCCTTGTTCGCCCGATTCTTGAGTATTGATCACCTGTCTGGAACCCCTATTAGGTAGGACTGATAGAGAAGATCCTAGGAAGACCGGCGCGTTTCGCCACGGGATTGTTTGGCTTTCGAGAGAGTGTTACAGAGATGCCAAACAAATTCCACTGGCAGACGTTACAAGAGAGACATAGTGCATCACAGAGAGATTTATTATTGAAATTTCGGGACAGGACTTTTCAGGAGGAGTCAGACAACATATTACTTCCCCCCACATACATCTTGTGTATTGACCATAAGGAGAAAATTAGAGTCAATACAGAGGCTTACGGATAATCATTCTTCCCAAGCACTATTAGCGAGTGGAACAGGATTGGAGGGATTGGATAGTGTTACCGAAAGTACCCTCCGCCACACATCATTAAGTGGCTTGCGGAGTATGATGTAGATGAGATGTTAAGATGATTGTGTGACTGTTTTTGCACTTACCTGTTCTTGTGCCCACGATATTTTTTTGAAAGCCTGATGGTATATCATGAGTCACAAAGAGTCTACCCACCAACCTGAGTAGTATTTGGTTGACACTTCCCCTACTATTTAGAAATTTCATGGAAAGTTATCGACATCTTCTGCATTATTTGATCTCAAGTGTTTTAGAGCTCTTTAAATGTTGACTTTTATACCGTATCTCCTACATCACCCACATTGACACCTGTTTCTTCGTATATCACATCATCAAACAAGTGCTCCTCTTCATATAGACCTTCAGGTTACTCTTTCCTCTGAGTTTAGCCTTACAGTAGTGACACCATGTTTTATAATGTTAGTAGCCACTGGATTGTCAGACCAAATGGAGATAAATATAAATTTATAAGCAGAAATCTACAAAGTAACTGAGAATATGTAACTTACTGTATTTAAATTTCACTGTGCATAAGTACATACCTTTTATAAAGCTATAATTTTTGTCCATTTCCACTGAAATTGTGAGTGTCTGAATATGTTATAGTATTTATTTGTGGATATTGGAAAAATGTATACTAATATTGTAAACAGGATGAAATGCTCTTGCTGGTTACTACAGTACTTCCGTTTTTAAACATTGTGAACAAATGACACTTGCATGTTCCAAACAGAGATATTTACCATGTGTGCAACAGTTTTACCCTGTAGGTCTGTTTTTTCTCCTATCAAAGTATACAAAACGTCTTGTTTGTTAGGATTCGCTACAATTTGGAAAATTTCACAAATCCTTGAAGGATGGTACACAGTACGATGTTAATGGCAGCTCAGACTCGCACGTGTTCTGAAACAAGTTCATAAAACAACTTATACAGAAAATCTTCCATCGAGTGCTGCTGTCTTGATTGTCAGCAGAATGTATCACCAAACCTCAACCATTAAGTAGAGAATATAATATGACCATATGCCATTGGTGAGTGTGTCTTGCGTAACTGTAGACAGCACGAAACTTTGCACACATATCTACGCTTCCTTTTGCCTTGTTTTATGTAACTATCAGTCTTGCTTTGCCTGTATCTTTGCCAACACAATCACCGTGGTGAAGACTGGAGACAAGTACAACATTTTTACATTTCTTAGGTATGTAGGACACAAGAGTACAAGATTTTCTGAAGGCAAACATATTTGAACCCACTTGACTCTTACTTGGCTTAGTGGATTTAAATGGCAATTCCTTCTTGTTTTTTTCATATGGTTCCCAATAATGTTAGCCAATAATCATTTTTGGGCGTTTAAACCGACTGAAGACTGGTAGACCAATTAACCAATGGTATATTTCTGTCACTTCTTTTGATGGAGCTGCACAAACTCTGAATTATAGTAGCTGGGTCTTGCTTCTGACAAGGTGAGTTTAGTTATTTCTACCCTTGTGCCATCAGTCTTCCACAGATTGCCTGTATTTAAATGGTTTACCTTTATCATTCCAGCCAAACACAGTAAACCGATTAGTGCTTTAATTTAGCTAGCAATCTTAGGTTTGCAGTCCTTGTCTCTGAAAAAATTGCCTCCCTGGGCTCAATAAGTGGGTTCATGTTTTCCACTATTGTGATGATCATGTCATCAATAAAAATGAACTTCCAAATTTAAGTTGGAGTTTCTAGATGTTTTATAGTAGTGTTTGTCCCAGGGTGATGGATTATTAAAAATTTGGACCTGGTGTTAACATTTGTTGGAGGTACACTTTTATTACATTTCGTAGCCTGATCTTTCCCAACATAACAGCAGACTCTTTGTGAACTGTCAACAGTCTTCACCATCAAGTACCTGTTATTCTTATCTACCCTTTTTGACTTCCAGCATCTAAGTTACCTTCATGGCCACTATTCCCCAAAATTTCAGCAAGCAACTTTCTAGTTATTTCAGACTCTCTTTCATATCCATCCACTCTGCAAGAACTACGTAAATACCGTAAAATAATGAACTAAGAGGAATCTAACAAACCAATGTAACTTATAGAAGGTAACAGCAATAATAAGAAACCCCTTGAGAATTAATATGGCTATAACTGCTTACCTTTTATTATTTCTCCTAAAACCAGCACTGCAAATTATACTGAACATCACTGCTTAAGTGAGACCGTGAGTCCGCATTTGTTGACAATTTCACCACTGTTGCTCCAGTCCAAATGAAACAAAACAGTGACATGGTGTTGCTGATTGTAGGAAGGTATTCGGGTCGTGTAATTCCTAAGTCCAAATGGATTAAAAGGAAGGAAAAAAATACGTTCATGTGGACTCTCAGTCCATGCACGACTACTACAGGATTAACAGTGGAAATCACATTGTAATGTTAATGTTACTCCTTACTTTTAATTTCAATGAAGGTTGTTTTGACTGTTTACTGAGTCAGTCCTTCTGATTACCTTTTCTTTTTTGATTTCTTCACTCTTTCCTGCAACCATTTCGCCTTGGCTGCCCTTCATTTGTAATTCATTTCATTTCTAAGGGATTTATCTTGTTGTATTTGTGTCTTTCCCTCAACATTTTTGTACTTTCTTCTTTCGTCCGCCAGTTGAAGTCTTTCATCTGTTACCCCTGGTTTCTTCGCAGTTACCTTTCTTGTGCCTGTATTGTGTGTCCAATATCTATGATTACCCTTTTTAGAGATGTCCATACCTCTTCAGCTGGACTGCCTACTCTGGCATTCCTTAGTAGAGTATCCACATCCTTAGCGAGCTCCTAATGTGTCTCGTCATTTCTCAGTATTTGCTTCCCAATGATTTTTCGAACGATACTCAAACCTCAGTCTACTCTTCATTCTTAAATTTTAATCTGAGTCTAAATTTGAACCTCACAACTCGTTACAATCCAATATCTGACTCCAGAATTTCTATCTGATAATGATGTAATCGAAATTAAACCTTCCCATGTTTCTGGGTCTTTCCCAAGCGTACTTTCTCCTGTTGTGATTCTTGAATAGAGTATTCACTATTACCATCTGAAATTTATTGCGGAACTCAATAAGTATTTCTTCTTTCTGATTCTTACTGTCAGTCCCATGTGCTCCCATTACTCGTTCTTCTGTTCTCTCTTCTACAATCGCTTCCTATCACCCACGATTATTAGATTTTCATCTCCTTTCATACTCTGCTTGCACCACTGGCATACATACACGAACCATCGTTCTTGGCGTTGGTTGATTGTCGAACCTGATGAGAACAACCCTACCCCTGAACTATTTGCAGAAGTTCAGTCTCTATCTTACTTTCCTATTCATATCTACTCTTACTACTGTTGCACCATTTTCTGCTGCTGTTGATATTACCCTCTATTGCCTGACCACAAATCCTTATCTTCTTTCCATTTCACTTCACTAACTACAACTATATCTAGACTGCGCCTCTGTATTTTCCTTTTCAGATTTTCTATCTTTCCTGCTATGTTCAAACTTCTGACGTTCCATGCTCCAAAACACAGAACATTGCCCCATCGTTGGTTATTCCTTCCCTTTCCAAGAAATCATCCCCCCCCCCCACCACGCAGTCCTCTTGTCCCTTACACAGATCCGAATGGGGGTAGTAATCTAGATAAACGCTTGTGTCTTGAATGGAGTGGTCTTCATTGTCCTCTACATCCTCATGCCGTTGATACTTACTGATTATTTTGTCTTTACAAGACAGTCTCCCACCCTAAGTGCAAGAGAATGTTCTGAACCTCTGTCCACTCCCGTGCCCAAATTCGACAAGGTCATTGGCAGAATGAGGATAATGTCCTACGCTGGAAGTCTCTGGCCGTTGACGATTTTTATTCAGAATTTAAGCAGTTACTTGTTTGGAACCTGGGAATCAGGAGATTTTATTATTAGTCAAAGATGCCTCCCAATTTTTTCCTGAATTTATCTTTATTCATAAAGGCTTGTGACATTACAATCTATTAAGATCTACAGTCTCACATACATCACATGTGAAATATACAGGAAATAAATAAATATTACCACACCACTACATTACATTATAGTTTACACAGTTTCCAAGTACCCATCTGGTATCAGGTGGCAAAGGGACTGAATGCCCACCAGTGGAATGTACTTAGATAGCTGTTGGAGGACATTAGATATGCAATTTTGAGTGAATTTTATAACTTTTAATTCTGATAGCAGAAAAAAGGTTTGGTGTGCAGCCAGAAAAATATATATTGATTGTGAATCTACTCCAGCCGCTGTAACTCAACTGTCACTACGTGAAGATTCTTAACATATACTACAACAAAGGTGATGTAAGCAGAACGGCCTTTACGGAACCCACCCTGAGACGGAGCCGGAAGGCCCTGAGACTCGAGTACCCAGCTCAACCACTGGCTCACAATGCGTTCGAGCAACTTGCAAAGAACGTTGGTGAGGCTAATGGCGTGGTAGCTGTCCACCTCCAATGGGCTCTTGCCAGGCTTCAAAATGGGGATAACAATCCTTTCCCGCCATTGCGGCGGAAACTCACCCTCGACCCAGATACGGTTGTAAAGATCGAGGAGGCGTCGCTGGCAGTTCACTGAGTGGTGTTTCAACATCTGACAGTGGATGCGATCTGGCCTGGGAGCTGTATCAGGGCAAGTGGCTAGGGCACTGTGGAATTCCCACTCAGCGAATGGGACATTGTAGGATTCAGGATGGCGAGTGTGAAATAAAAGGCTCTGACGTTCCAACCGCTCTTTAATGGAGCAGAAGGTCAGTGGGTAATTCACAGAAGCGGAACTGACAGGAAAATGGTCTGCTAAGCGGTTTTGCAATGATGTCGGGGTCATTACAAAGTGTTCCATTCAGTGACAGCGCAGGGATGCTGACAGGGGTCCGATAGCCATAGAGGCGTCTAATCGTGGCCCAGACCTGCGATGGAGAGATTTGGAGGCCAATGGTGGATACATACCGTTCCCAGCACTCCTGCTTGTGTTGGCGAATGATGCAGCAGGCCCGCGCACGGAGCTGTTTAAAGGCGATGAGGATGCCGCTTGTGTCGCTGGAGCGCCCACCTGCCATCTTTAATCGCTTCGGCGATCTCAGGCGACCACCAAGGCACAGTCCGCCGCCGAGGGGACCCAGAAGAATGGGGAATGGCAGATTCTGCAGCAGTAACGATGTCGGTGGTGACTGAGTGAACCACCGCATCAATGGCTTCATCAGAAAGAGGCTCAATGGTGACAGTGGAGGAGAACAAGTCCCAGTCACCCTTATTCATAGCCCATCTACAAGCGCGACCCAGAAGGCGCTGTGGCAGTGACGCAAAGATCGGAAAGCGGTCACTACCACACAGGTCGTCATGCACACTCCATTGAACAGACGGTAAGAGGCTAGGGTTGCAGACTACCACATAGGTCTTCATGCACACTCCGTTGAACAGACGGTAAGAGGCTAGGGTTGCAGATCGAAAGGTCGATGGCGGAGTACGTGCCATGTGCCACAGTGAAATGTGTGAAGGCACCATCGTTTAAAAAGAGAGGTCGACCTGTGCCAATACATTCTCGATGGTGGAGCCTCGACCTGTTGCCACTGACCCACCCCACAGAGGGTTATGGGCGTTGATGTCGGCCAGTAACAGGGAAGCTGGCGGCAACTGATCTATCACCGCCACCAGGACATGCTGCGGGACATCACCGTCCAGTGGAAAATAAAGACCGCATATAGTAACAGCTTGTGACAGCGACAGCCTCTGAAGGTGTTTGTAGAGGGACAGGCTCGCTGTGTAGGGAGTGAAGAACATAGATGCAGACGCCACCAGATACCCTTTCATAAGCTGCCTGGTTCCTATAATAACCCCGATAGCCATGGAGGCCAGGGGTTCGCATTGTCGGAAACCAAGTTTCTTGTAGAGCAATACAGAGGAAAGGGTGAAGGCTGAGAAGGTGTTGGAGCTCAGCTAGATGGTGGAAGAAACCGCTGCAATTTCACTGAAGGATGGTATCGTCCATGGCTGAGAAAGGCGTGAAGGGTCTTGGGAGGCAGTTTACGCCGCTGGGTCACTTGCTGCCACCGATTCAGTACCCATGCTGGTGACATCCACTGAATCTGAGGGACCGGTGAGATCCAGGTCTTCAGCAGACGCCAGAATCTCGACCTCATCCTCAGATGCAGAGCTTTTAGGTAGCGGTGGAGTAGGTGCCACCGCAAGTGCCTTGGTCTTAGGGGTCTTCAATGCCGCTTTCTCTCACTGTTCGTTTGGTTGTCCTTTCTGGGAGGGCTGTTTTGAGTCAGTCTCTGGGACCAAAGATGATCGCAAAGCTCGACGACCAGCAACCTGTGGCTTCTTCAGCCACTGATGGATGTCTGCTATGCCGCTGGTAGGAACCTGGGAAGGGAGCGACCCAAGGTATCCCTTCTGAGTGAGAAAGCCGAAGAGGACTTACGCTTCTCCGGCTTAGAAGTGGGGACTGGTGTCCCCAGTGGTTGAGGGGGTGCTGCGTCCAAGGTAGGTAGTGCGGGAGCAACAGAGAGAGAAGTGGCCTCCACGGTCAAGGGGGCAGGTGTGGTCCTGTGGCTGAGAGCTGACTATATGTATTGCAGCTAACAGAACTGGAGCCGGAGTGGCAGTGGTGGCATAAGATGACATGCGCACAGGATGAAGCCGTTCAAAATTTCTGCTTAGCCTCAGCGTAAATCAGCCGATCAAGGGTCTTGTATTCCATTATTTTCCATTCCTTCTGTAGAATCTTACATCCAGCGAGCAAGGGAGATGGTGCTCTCTGCAGTTGACACAGATGGGAGGTAGGGGGCACATGGAGTATCAGGATGGGATGGTCGACCACAATCGCAACATACGACGCTGGAAGCACAGCGAGAAGACATATGGCTGAACTTTCAGTACTTGAAGCACCTCATCGGGAGAGGGATATATGGCTTTACATCACAACGGTTGACCCATCACCTTGACCTTCTCAGGCAATGTGTTACCCTCGAAGGCCCATCATGAAGGCACTGGTGGCAACTTGATGATCCCTCGACCCTGGTGGACGCGCCAGACGAAATGGACACCTCGTCGCTCTAAGTTGGCACGCAGCTCGTCATCGGACTGTAGAAGTAGATCTCTGTGTGAAAATAATGCCCTGGACCATATTTAAGCTTTTATGGGGGCTGATAGTAACAGAAACATCCTCCAGCTTTTTACAAACGAGCAAGACTCGTGACTGGGCAGAGGATGTTGTTTTTATTAAGACTGACCCTGACCGCATTTTGGACAAGCCCTCCACCTCCCCGAACTTGTCCTCTAAATGTTGTACAATCAACTGAGCCTTCACGGACACAAAGGATTCCCCATTAGCTCTGGTACAGACGAGATACCGGGGCGAATACCTTTCGCTGCCATTCATAGCCTTTCGTTCCTCCCATGGTGTGCCCAGGGAGGGGAACGATTTGAGGTCATACACGTTAGCCTTAAAGTGAGCTTTCGAAGGCTTAGACTCTGCAAGAGAAGATGTGCCATGCTTCATTGCGGGTTTTCCGCCCTGATGCCACCTACTCCGATCAAGGGCCCTCCCCACGGGCGCCACCCAGCCTCACAAGGGCCACCAGGCAGGATGGCTATTGCTGTTAGTCCCGATACCCCAGGAGGATAGGCATCTACTCCTTGGCATATGTGGGGAGTTAACGGCACAGGCATCAGCAGAGCGATCCCTGTGTTGTCAGGGGGCTACAACTAACAGGGTACATGACGGCCCCACCACAACGGACTGGCTACCATGGTGGATCTTAGGTGCAAAAATGTCCAAGGACGTCGTCTCAGCAGAAAGCAACACTTCACAGTGCCTGCTTGGAATCGCACCCAGGAACGTATCCTCGCCCAAGAGGGACAGCACTGCGATGGCGAGAAAGCCGGCTAAAGGTCTCAATGCACGACGGATACAGTGCACCATGTAAGGCGTCCTTCCCCAATAGGCTCGCTCTTCGGAAGAATGTAGAAAGATGGAGGTCAAACCCCAGAGGGGACCATCACATAAGGCCGAAACTTTTGAGACTCCTTTTAGTCGCCTCTTACGACAGGCACGAATACCGCGGGCCTATTCTTACCCCCGGACCCGCAGGGGGTAGCCCCAATTTGGCTCCATCACATTTTCATATGTTTCCATATCTTAAAGAACACCTTCGGGGGCTTCACTTGGGATAGTCATGAAGCGGTCCAAGGAGAAGTGAGGTTGTGGCTCCGTCAAGAGAATAAATGTTTACAATGTTAATACGTTTGTTTTGTTTAAAAAGCTTTAAGAATGTCCACATGAAAAATTCAAAGGCATTACTTTTCAGTCGCCCTCATATAAAGCATGAGAAGCTCATTTCTCTCAAGCTGAAACATTATCACCTAAGTAAAGTCTTATGTTCACAGGATAGTGTACGACTGAAAACTTTCGGGAACGATGGAGAAGGATAAATGTGTCAGTTTGAGGTTAAGGGTTCTGATATGGAAAAGTGGAAAGTTATAAGCGAATATCGTTCTGATACCTCTGATAGTGGACTGGAATACTTGTACCAGTACTGCTGTCGCTAAAATTGCAGGGTAGGCAATTTTCAGACGTGTTACTATGGATCAAAACAAGAAAAGTTTGCCCAGTAAACATAGGCTATAAAATGTACATCTTAAAAATTATTGCCACTTGTTCATTAGAAGGAATGTCTTTCACAGTACCGAAAATGAACGCGTGCTCGTAGCACTTAAAGTATGCATATTAGATATCATATTGTCTGGACATTTTTCTCCAGGTTTGGTCCCTATTACCTCCACCAAAAATATGGATACCAAAGAGATTCAATAGAAGAGACATTTGTCTCACAGTACTGAAGATGAACAAGTGCTCATAGCTCTTAAGGTATACATTTTAAAGCCTCTGTTAACTAGAACTTTTTCCTTGTTTCGATCCATACTGCCACCACCGAAAATTGTCTACTCTACAGTCTAAGTAACAACAGTGCCAGTGCTGAGTTTCCATTCGCCGGTTTCCAGAGCAGGGTCTCTTACCTCGAACTGATACATTTACCCCTCTCCATTGTTTGTGAAAGTTTGTAACATCATCACGGGATCACCCTGTACACTGATGATACTTACATCAGCCAATCAATCCAATGGTGCCACAATTATCGCTTAATGAGGCGTTGTTGCCATGTCCATCTACTGCTGAAAAAAAAGCAAAGAAAGTCCATCATCAGATTTGTAACATTGTGGGGGATACGGTGTCTATAACTGTATTGTTTATCATAAACCTACTGCATCTACCATTATACTCGTGTTAACACATGCGCCATTAAGTACGATATAAGTATACTGTACTTAAAAATGTGGAAAATGTTGATATGCTGGAGGTTAAACTGGTATTTTATTAACGATCTGAAAGATTGCTTACGTATAAGCAGTGAATATGTGTGAGTGTCAAAGTCGTCAAAGCAGTGACTATGGTATCAAGTACAGTGTGTGTGAAATTGGTTAAGGAGAGATATATTTTATCATACACTAAACCATTCCGAATAATAATTACAAATCTACAGTCACTAAAAACGTTATTCGAAACCGCTTATTTCATTGTCTATTTGATGATGTTAACTACTTCATATACACAATATTGAGTGTCCATCATTGTATAGGTGTAGCTAGCAAGCTCGACAGGTAAAAATATTCTTCCAGGCTCAGTACAATTGACAAGCAAAGAAAAAAAGAGGCATGGAAGTTTGCAGTTGTCTATGTAGGATTAATAAAGGGCTATGTATTACTGCTTCTGCACAGCTCTCTTAAATAATATTATTTTGAGTAAGCAACTTACTTCATCTATAAACTATCCTATCAACTAAATATCACTGTGGACGTTCTATGTATTCTCTCAATTTCACACAAATAGTACGAAAAATGTGTGGTAGGCTGATGAGAAACTTATCCAAGGAAGGAGCGTTTTTTTGTGTTGCTTGTCAACCTGGGATACTTTCTACCTGAATGGAGCATTGACACAGGTGAAATGTCAGATCTACTCTTCACCACACATCTTAATGTGGCGCGTGGGTGTTATGCATCTGAGTTTAGATATAGATACTAGCATCGTTTGGCGAAAGCTGTAGATGTCTGAGGAGTTCTCAGATCGACCTGTGTGTGTCAGGCAAGCAGCCACATGTCATTGACAACCTCTAGACTATAACTTGGTTCTGTCTTCAGAAAGGTCTGTAAGTGATGTATAGTTAAGGACGCAGCAGCATGGCCTACTTTATCATTGCTCTGGAGAACTAATTAACAAATGTTGCATTAAAAGTACAGTCTTCAGGAATTTAGTTTATCCCTCCAGTTCTTTAAATAAGTGTATTGAGAGGCCGTTATGCTCGTCAGAAAATATGTTGTGGACTGTACATCTTGTTATTCTATAGCTCTTAAGGGGAAACAACTCTAAACTGTTACTGTCCCCACAAACACTATTATTTGATAGGTTTTAATGTGTTGTGTTTACACAGGAGAAGAAGTTTTGAGCTGTTGCTGCAAAAGTAACTGTTGTAAACCTAGGTTGTAACCCCCAGAGCGATCTGAAGTGGAATGAGCACATAAGTAGAAGCACGTGGGTCGAGAGAAATGTAGCTCATCTGCGAAGGAAGTTGTTTGCAACACCTTACTGCTGATAAAATCGTGTACTTCATTGGTTGTGGCGAACGTGCAAAGCAATCACATCATTGTAAATGATCCAGTGGACCATGTCGGAAGCTCTATGACACTGCTAGAATCGCATTGCGTTGGTATACCCAACCGAGTGTATATCTTGCGAAACGCTGTTGGGTACACTTAGAGAAACTGCTTTCAACTAAGAATCTGATACCATTATACCGCCATCATCGTATAACTGATGTAGCAATCACAAAAATATGATAGAACTGATTAGGATACGTACAGAGACATGCAGTGAGGTGGCAAAAATCGTGGGATAGCGGTATGCGCATATACAGATGGCGGTAGTGTCGCAGTGCATTGCCAGAGCTGTCATTTGCACTCAGGTGGTCCATGTGAAAAGGTGTCCGACGTGATTAGGGCTGCACGACGGGAGTTAACAGACTTTGAACGCGGAGTAGTAGTTTGGAGCTAGACGCATGTGACATTCCATTTCGGAAATCCTCAGGGAATTAAACATTCCGTGATCGACAGTGTGAAGTGTGTACCAAGAACACTAAATTCCAGGAATTACCTCTGAACACGGACAACGCACTGGTCGATGGCCTTCACTTACCAACTGTGAACAGTGGCGTTTTTGCGTGGAGCTGTCAGTGCTAACAGACAAGCAACACTGCATGAAATAACCACGAAAATCAATGTGAGGCGCACGACGGAAACAAAAGCTAGGACACTGCTACGAAATTTGGCGTTGACAGACTGCGGCAGTAGACGAGTGACGCAAAGTGCCTTTCCTAGCTGCACGTCGTTGCTTGCAGCGCCTCTCCTGAGGTTGTGACCATATAGGTTAGACCGTAGAGTGTTGAAAAGCTGTGGCCTGGTCAGATGTGTCCAGATTTCAGTTGGTAAGAGCTGGAGGTATGTTTAGAGTGTAGCGCAGATTCCATGAATCCAAAGAGCCAATTTTCAACGAGGTGTCCGCAGCTCGTGGTCGTGCGGTAGCGTTCTCGCCTCCCGCGCCTGGGTTCCCGGGTTCGATTCCCAGCGGGGTCCGGGATTTTTCGCTGCGTCGTGATGACTCTGTATTGTGTGATGTCCTTAGGTTAGCAAGGTTTAAGTAGTTCTAAGTCCCATAGTGCTCAGAGCCATTTGAACCATTTTTCCAACGAGGCAGTGTGCAAGCTGGTGATGGCTCCATAATGGTGTGGGCTGTGTTTATATGGAATGTACTGGCTCCTAGTTGTGCTCGGCTACTTGGAGACCATTTGTAGCTGTTCATGGATTTCATGTCTCCAAATGTCCGCCCCGATAGCTGAGTGGTCAGCGTGACGGATTGCTGTCCTATGAGCCCAGGTTCCATTCCCGGCTGGGTTTGGGATTTTCTCTGCTCAGGGACTGGGTGTTGTGTTGTCTTCACCATCATTTCATCCCCATCCGGAGCGCAGGTCACCCAGTGTGGCTTCGAATGTAAATAAGACCTGCACCAAAGTGGCCGGAGGTTCCACGTGAGGGGCCTCCCAGCCAATGACGCCAAACGCTCTTTTCCATTTCCACGTACCCAAATAAGGATAGAATTTTTATGGATGACAGTGCGCCATATCACTGGGCCAAAATTGTTCGTGATTGGTTCTAAGATCACCCTGGACACTTAGAGCGAATGATTTGACCCACAAGTCACCGACGTGAATCTCACTGAACACTTATGGGACATAATCGAGAACTAGAGGTACATTTTTGCACAAATTCCTGCACCAGGAACACTTTCAAACTATCCCATTCTACATCGTTTGCATAAAAAGAATCGTTCAAATGGTCGATGGAACATGTAACTAACGTAAGTAACTGGTGTGTGTGTGTGTGTGTGTGTGTGTGTGTGTGTGTGTGTGTGTGTGTGCGTGCGCGCGCGCATTCGCATGTTTGCGTGTGGGTTCTATAACTTTTCTCTCTTATTCGACTGGATATGTTTCAGCACTCTTGTGTAACATCACATCTCAAACGCTTAGATTCTCTCCTTTTGTGGCTTTTCCACAGACCCATAAATCACTTCCAAACAATGCTGCATTGCAGATATAAAAATCGACCAATCTCATTAAGGCCTACGGTTCATACTAGTTGACGTCTTTTAGCGAGGAATACTTTCTTTGACTGAATGCTCTTTTTGAGTAAGCTGGTCTGTTTTCGGTGTCCTGTTACATCCTCTATCACACGTTAATTTGGTTCTCAGGTAGCAGACTTGCTCCACTTCATCTAGTATTTGATCCTCAGTTTTGAAGTTACATCCATTGCTGATGTCGTTATACTCAGTATTTTCTTTGGTTTACACGCAGTCCATATTTTGAGTTCAGTGAGCTTTTCATTTCATTCAACAGGTCCTGCAATTCTTCCTCACTTTCACTGCGGATATCAATGTCATCAACAAATCTTATGATGTATATCCACTCACCCTCAATAAAAATCACACTTCAGAACCTTTCTTTTGTATTCCTCATTGCTCCTCCGATATAAATGTAAGAACCGACCGGATTGGCCGAGCGGTTCTAGGCGCTACAGTCTTGCGCCATAGGGTGGCGGGGTTTCGGGTTCCGCTGGATAGGTCAGGAGTCCACTACACGCAGCAAGCGGCTACACGGGTAGCAGGGGTTGTGTGGCGTGGACTGGGCGGTTTTTAGGTTAGATGGCCTCGGGCAAGTACAGAAAGGGCAACAGCCTCAAAGGGTGCGGGGCAAAGTCAGGACATGCGGGGACCAAGCAGCAATCGGTATTGTAATTGTAAACTGTCGAAGCTGCATTGGTAAAGTACAGGAACTTCAACGCGCTGATAGAAAGCACCGAAGGTGAAATCGTTATAGGTATAGAAGGCTGGCTGAAGCCAGAGATAAATTCTGCCGAAATTTTTACAAAGGCACAGACGGTGTTTAGAAAGGATAGATTGCATTCAACCGGTGGCGGCATGTTTGTCGCTGTTAGTAGTAGTTTATCCTGTGGTGAAGTAGAAGTGGATAGTTCCTGTGAATTATTATGGGTCGAGGTTAGACTCAAGAACCGAGCTAGGTTAATAGTTGGCTCCTTTTACGAGTACCGACCTCCCGACTCAGCTACATTAGTGGCAGAACAACTGAGAGAAAATCTGGAATACATTTCACATAAATTTTCTCAGCATGTTATAGTCTTAGGTGGAGATTTCAATTTACCAGATACAGACTGGGACACTCAGATGTTGAGGACGGGTGGTACGGACAGAGCATCGAGTGACGTTATACTGAGTGCACTATGCGAAAATTACCTCGACAATTAAACAGAGAGCCGACTCGTGGAGATAACATCTTCGACCTACTGATAACAAACAGACCCGAACTTTTTGACTCTGTATGTGCAGAACAGGGAATCAGTGATAATAAGGCCGTTGCAGCATCCCTGAATATAGAAGTTAATAGGAATATAAATAAAGGGAGGAAGGTTTATTTGTTTATCAAGAGTAATAGAAGGCAGATTTCAAACTACCTAACATATCAAAACGAAAATTTCTGTTCCGACACTAACAATGTTGAGTGTTTATGGAAAAAGTTCAAGGCAATCGTAAAATGCGTTTTAGACAGGTACGTGCCGAGTAAAACTATGAGGGACGGGAAAAACACACCTTGGTTCAACAACGAAGTTAGTAAACTACTGCGAAAGCAAAGAGAGCTTCACTCCAAGTTTAAACGCAGCCAAAACCTCTCAGACAAGCAGAAGCTAAACGATGTCAAAGTTAGCGTAAGGAGGGCTATGCGTGAAGCGTTCAGTGAATTCGAAAGTAAAATTCGATGTACCGACTTGACAGAAAATCCTAGGAAGTTCCGGTCTTACGTTAAACCAGTAAGTTGCTCGAAACATCATATCCAGACACTCCGGGATGATGATGGCATTGAAACAGCGGATGACACGCGTAAAGCTGAATTACTGAACACCTTTTTCCAAAGCTGTTTCACAGAGGAAGACCGCACTGCAGTTCCTTCTCTAAATCCTCCCACAAACGAAAAAATGGCTGACATCGAAATAAGTATCCAAGGAATAGAAAAGCAACTGGAATCACTTAACAGAGGAAAGTCCACTGGACCTGACGGGATACCAATTCGATTATACACAGAGTACGCGAAAGAACTTGCCCCCCTTCTAACAGCCGTGTACCGAAAGTCTCTAGAGGAACGGAAGGTTCCAAATGATTGGAAAAGAGCACAAGTAGTCCCATTCTTCAAGAAGGGTCGTCGAGAAGATGCGCAAAACTATAGACCTATATCTCTGTCGTCGATCTGTTGTAGAATTTTAGAACATGTTTTTTGCTCGCGTATCATGTCGTTTTTGGAAACCCAGAATCTGCTCTGTACGAATCAACATGGATTCCGGAAACAGCGATCGTGTGAGACCCAACTCGCTTTATTTGTTCATGAGACCCAGAAAATATTAGATACAGGACCCCAGGTAGATGCCATTTTCCTTGACTTCCGGAAGACGTTCGATACAGTTCCGCACTGTCGCCTGATAAACAAAGTAAGAGCCTACGGAATATCAGACCAGCAGTGTGGCAGGATTGAAGAGTTTTCAGCAAACAGAACACAGCATGTTGTTATCAATGGAGCGTCCTCTACAGACGTTAAGGTAACCTTCGGCATGCCACAGAGGAGTGTTATGGGACCATTGCTTTTCACAATATATGTAAATGACCTAGTAGATGGTGTCGGAAGTTCCATACGGCTTTTCGCGGATGATGCTGTAGTATACAGAGAAGTTGCAGCATTAGAAAATTGTAGCGAAATGCAGGAAGATCTGCAGCAGATAGGCACTTGACGCAGGGAGTGACAACTGACCCTTAACACAGATAAAAGTAATGTATTGCGAATACATAGAAAGAAGGATGTTTTATTGTATGATTATACGATAGCGGAACAAACACTGGTAGCAGTTACTTCTGTAAAATATCTGGGAGTATGCGTGCGGAACGATTTGAAGTGGAATTATAACATAAAATTAGTTGTTGGTAAGGCGGGTACCAGGTTGAGATTCATCGGGAGAGTCCTTAGAAAATGTAGTCTATCAGCAAAGTAGGTGGCTTACAAAACACTCGTTCGACTTATACTTGAGTATTGCTCATCGGTGTGGAATCCGTACCAGATCGGGTTGACGGAGGAGATAGAGAAGAGCCAAAGAAGAGCGGCGCGTTTCGTCACAGTGTTATTTGGTAACCGTGATAGCGTTACGGAAATGTTTAGCAAAGTCAAGTGGCTGACTCTGCAAGAGAGGCGCTCTGCATCGCGGTGTAGCTTGCTCGCCAGGTTTCGAGAAGGTGAGTTTCTGGGCGAGGTATCGAATATATTGCTTCCCCCTACTTACATCTCCCGAGGAGATCACGAATGTAAAATTAGAGAGATTCGAGCGCGCACGGAGGCTTTCCGGCAGTCGCTCTTCCCGCGAACCATACGCGACTGGAACAGAAAAGGGAGGTAATGACAGTGGCACGTAAAGTGCCCTTCGCCACACAACGTTGGGTGACTTGCGGAGTATAAATATAGATGTAGATGTAGATGAAACCGCGCGACCGCTACCGTCGCAGGTTCGAATCCTGCCTCGGGCATGGATGTGTGTGGTGTCCTTAGGTTAGTTAGGTTTAAGTAGTTCTAAGTTCTAGGGGACTGATGACCTCAGAAGTTAAGTCCCTTAGTGCTCAGAGCCATTTTTCTTTTTTTATAAACGTAAGAAATAGACGAGTAGATCACATCCTTGCCTCACCAGCGTTTTCATGTGAATCCCTGTACCACCTATGTCACACAAATCGACACCCATTTATCCTTTCGTCATGTCTTGTGCCAGATTCTTCCATTCACAGAGGCTTTCAAAGAATTTTTGGAATCCATTCGCTCTTTCTTCTTATTTAACACTACACTTTTGCGGGCTTCATGCTGATGTCTTTCCTTTCAATTTAATCAAAAGTTGTTTTGAATTTTTTATCTGATGAATCTGTATTTTCGACGAACAAATTATTTTTAATTTCTTCACTCCTATACGCTCTTCACTTTAATTTCTCCTTAATTCCTATTGATTTCATATCTAAGTGACTTATTCCTATTTTTTTTTTTTAAATTCTTGTGACCACTTTGAACCGTAGTCTGTTTCGATATGAAATCGAAAGCGCAATATAACATCTTTGCTCCTAGCTAAGGAACCACATGCTCCACGACTCGCCAGGGGCCATACGTGCGCTCCGCCACACCGATTTTACTGTGACTGCTATTAGTTCGCTCTCTGTCGTAGACCAAACATAACTGGAGGACTGCCATCCAAGGACAAGTGCTCACAGTGGTGTGTGACATGTACGCTAAGGGCATTTGTGGAAATTGAGTGTCATTTGGAGCGAGTGTACATTGCTGTTCTGTCAACTTATATGTCTGAGAAGCCGACGAGTTAGATGGGGTGGAAGGTGGGCTGTTATTTGTATCCACAGAAGTCACGGGTGAACAGTAACTGCTTAACCATAATGCCCTGTTGGGTCAGCTCCTTTATATGCAGATTGTATGTGCTGCTATTCGGAGCTATCCGCTGTGCCCTAGGTTTTGTTACACTATGTGCTTAGGGTATGAGTTAACAACATTTTTTTTAAAAGAATTAACTGGTTGGGCTAACTTAAATTGGTGATTCTTACGCTAATGCTATTTCTGTCGGTGAGGTCTGAGACTGGTTTGTAAATTATTAATATTATTTGTCCTGCCTTAATAAAACTGATTTTCGTACTCTAAACAAATTTTACTGATTGAACCATTAAGGGTGTTCTTGTTTAAATTTTATTTATATAATATTTTATAAACCTGGCCTGGGTAACGTCAATTTGAAATCAACTTGTGTAATTGCTACCTACCCTTTTTTTGAGATTTGCACTTTACATGATTGTTTAAGACCGATCAAATAATATTTCTCAGGACAATATTTCACATTGTTAACAGTTGTTCCTTTCCTGTCCTGACTTACTGATTTACAGGTGCCAACCAGACCGTTAACTAAGTGTTTTTGAGGCTTGATGTTTATTTTGGGAACATGTTAATTAAAATTTGTGTATTTTAGTAATAACTGAAGTCATACTGTGCTTTTTTCAATTTCCATAGTGGGAGCACCACCTGAGTGAGATCAAGGTTTACACTGTCTTAGCACTTACAGTTGCAGCTTGGAATTCAAATATTAAATATTCATTGATCATTCCTTGCCTTCATCTGAGCTTCTTAATTTCATATGACGAAAGAAATTTCTAACACACTCTTTGAGAAATGTTTATTTTTTGGATAAAATGTTATGTTTTTTGCGCCCTGCAACAAGTCCTGTCTTACTAATACATTTCATACTTTCTGCCAACCCCATAGAGTGGAAATATCTCTGGAATGAGCATTCTGCACATGTCAGCGTTAAACTGGGATTCTCATGTGATCCCGGGATACCACTGTTTGCATACGCTTTTCACAGTGTCCAAAACTTTAATGTAAACGTACTTCCTACATCGTTACCAGTTATTTATTCTTAACAGCAGTGGTAAATTACTGTTGTTGCTGCTGCTGGAAGAGAAGAGGAATAGAGAAAATGCTGGATATTGACAACTTTAATGTATTTTGGTTTTTTGACTGCACTTTGAATAAATGTAGTAAATTTGTTATCTGTGCAAAATGTGTAATATGTTTGTACAAAATAATTTATGATAGTGAATTCCATATTGCCGTTCACACACATAAAATGCAATGAAAATCCAAAGCTTGAACACTATCTTTTGACAGCGCTCAAACACAAAACGAGACTTTTCTCTCCTGGTACATGTCTCATTGCACACACCTGCACTATTTACAGTTAGTTTCTTTGTTTTAAAATGGTATACATTTACCATATGGCGTTCTGTAACGTGAGGAAATAGTTTAATGTTTTATTGACAAGCTAGTTTTTTTTGCAGATTATTTCAATTTCGTTTGAGAAGATATTTTGGACAACAGAGGAGAAAAACTGCTTACCTGTGAGGTGTAGGAAGTGAGTGCGCAATTCACAGATCTTTATGGTATAGAAAATTGAACGTACACAAGAGTTAAGATGTATGCCAATAGCAATGTGAAATGAAATGAAGGTTTGTGAAGCCAATAAAATCTGGCGAAAACGTAATGTTGCCACGGGCGAAATTTCAGCCTGTATCTTTAATACATTTTCGGTACAATAATGATACAGAACACCTCATCTATTATGACAACACCTGTATCCTCAGACCTATTCTGTATATTCTTCTTTGCAATCAAGACAATGACAAATCAAAAGACTAAATCTATATAACAATAACTGAGAACAGAAATCAGGAAAACAGAAAAACAACAACAACAAAGCATTTTATAAATCAGCTGCTTTGATGGAGCTTGCCTTCTGGATGTCGTTTCCCCCGATTGATTAACAGGCAGAAAATGTTAGTGCCTAAGATCGCAACGAACTCCATGTCTGTCAGATTGTCCACTTCCCTTGATGCTGTTACATTGGTCTGTGAACCAACGGATGACATTGAGTGACTAAAAAAAATTTTGCTGGCGACAAATTGGATAAAGTTAGTGGACCTCTGAAATCACGTTTATACTAATCTGCAGCGTTACCTGATATCTACAATGGACCATTCTCCAACGATTATTCTGGTTTCATATAACACTAAGGTTATGTGGCCATTAAAATTACTACACCAAGAAGAAATGCAGATGTTAATGGTGTATTCATTGAACAAATTTATTATACTAGAACTGACTTGTGATTACATTTTCACGCAATTTGGCTGCATAGATCCTGAGAAATCAGTACCCAGAACATCCACCTCTGGCCGTAATAACGGCCTTGATACGCCTGGCCATTTGGTATTGTGACGAACCAGTTGCTCGGCCGCCATTGACCACACATTTTCAATTGGTGAGATCTGGAGAATGTACTGGCCAGGGCACGTTTTCTGTATCCCGTACAGGACCTTCAACATGCGGTCGTGCATTATCCTGCTGAAATGTAGGGTTTCGCATGGATCGAATGAAGGGCTGAGCCACGGGTCGTAACACATCTGAAATGTAACGTCCAGTTTTCAAAGTGCCGTCAATGCGAACAAGAGGTGACCGAGACGTGTAACCAATGGCACCCCATACCATCACGCCGGGTGATACTCCAGTATAGCGATGACGAATACACGCTTCCAATGTGCGTTCACCGCGATGTCGCCAAACACGGATGCGACCATCGTGATGCTGTAAACAGAACCTGACGTTTTGCCATTCGTGCATCCAGATTCGTCGTTGAGTACACCATCGCAGGCGCTCCTGTGATGCAGCGTCAAGGGTAACCGCAGCCGTGGTCTCCTGAAGCCACCGATTCCATACTCTGTTAACGGTCATTGGATCTCGACTAACGAGAGCAGCAATGTCGCGATACGATAAACCGCAATCGCGATAGGCTACAATCGGATCTTTATCAAAGTCGGAAACGTGATGGTACGCATTTGTCCTCCTTGCACGAGGCGTCACAACAACGTTTCACCAGGCAAAGCCGGCCAACTGCTGTTTGTGTATGAGAAATCGGTTGGAAACTTTCCTCATGTCAGCACCTTGTAGGTGTCACCACCAGCGCCAACCTTGTGTGAAAGCTCTGAAAAGCTAATGATCTGCATATCACAGCATCTTCTTCCTGCTGGTTAAATTTCGCGTCTGTAGCACGTCATCTTCGTGGTGTAGCAATTTTAATGGCCAGTAGTGTATTTGGAAACAGAAAGTCCATGAGCGACTGCAAATGATCTCCAAGGAGCCGAACATAAGCATTTACAGTTAGTGACCTACTCTATTCCATGTAAACACAGCCGACACCATTATAGGGCCACTAGCAGCTCGCACAGTGACTTGTTAACAACTTGCGTCCATGGGCTCGTGCGGTCTGCGCCATACTCTAAACTTACCATTCGTTCTTATCAGCTGAAACCGGGACGAATCTGACCAGGCCATGGCTTTCCAATCGTGTAGTGCCCAACCGCTATGGTCACGAGCTCAGGAGAGTCGCTGCAGGTGATGTCGTGTTGCTATGAAAGGCACTTGCCTCAGTAGTCCGCTGCCATAGCCGATTAACGCCAAATTTCACCGCACTGTCCTAACGGATACGTTCGTCGTACATCTCACATTAATTTCTGTGGTTATTTCACGCGCTGTTGCTCGTCTGTTAAGACTGACAACTCTAGGCAAACGCCACTGCTCTCGGTCGTTACGTGAAGGCCGACGACCTCTGCTTCGTCTGTGGTCAGACGTGATGCCTGAAATTTGGTATTCTCGACACACTCTTGATACTATCGAACTCGGACTACTTAATTCCCTAACGACTTCCTATGCGCCTAGCTCCAACTACCGTTCCAAATTCCAGGCCTGGTAATTCCCGCTGTGCGGTCATAATCATGCCGGACATATTTTCACATGAATCACCTGAGTGCAAATGACAGCTCAGCCAATACACTGGCGTTTTATCTCGTGTGTAACCTCTCCGTCCCGATAGCTGCGTGGTCAGCGTGACGGATTGCCGTCCTACTGGCATGGGTTCGATTCCCGGCTGGCTCGGAGATTTTCTCCGCTCAGGAACTGGGTGTTGTATTGTATTGTATTCATCATTTCTACGTCATCCGGCGCGCAGGTCGCCCAATGAGGCGTGGAATGTAAAATACCTGATACTACTGCCATCTGTTTATGTGCAAATCGCTATACCATGACTTGTCATCTCAGTGTAGGTTAGAATGCCGATCCTAACGTAGGAGAAATACAAAGTGGATGCACCACTAAACGTTAACTGTAAGTTCCTGCTCTCTCTATCTCTATTTCTCTCTCTCTCTCTCTCTCTCTCTCTCTCTCTCTCTCTCTCTCTCTCTCTCTCTCTCTCTCTCTCTCTGTGTCTGTGTGTGTGTGTGTGTGTGTGTGTGTGTGTGTGTGTGTGTGTGTGTGTGTGTGTGTGTGTGTGTGAACGGGAGAACGTTTATGTATCCAATTTTCTTCACCTGTGATGTTGTGTGAGTTTGCACATAATAGACACCCGTATGGCACCCGTGGTCTAGGGGGTTCACTGGCATGGTAGCTCAGCATGTTCGGTCAGAGGGTTAGCTGCCCTCTGTATTAAAAAGACTGAGCGAACGGATCGACGAAGAACTTGAGCAGGTGGGAGATCCGCCCCGGACAAATACAACAAACAGAATGAGATCAGAAAACAAGGAGTGGTGGCGTCTTCGCGTGGTAATCAACAAGTCCTCGGTTCCCGGTTCGAAACCCGCCATAGCTAAATTTTTGATTTATAATCAGCACTGGTGGGCGCAGACCCTCATTCTGCCAACGGCCTCGTCAAAGAGGGCGGAGGCGCTTACAGAGGTTCAGGGCTCTCTCTTGTCCTAGGGCTGGGAAACTGCCCCTAAAGGCGGAATAATCAGCAATGATCAACGGAATGAGGGCGCAGAAGGCAATGGAAACCACTGTATTAAAGACACGTAACATGTATGCACAGGACATGAGGTCTGTAATTGATCTCTCCACTGGCAAAAGATTACGGAATAGTCTCCCATTCGGATCTCCGGAAGGGTACTGCCAAGGGAAGGTGACCATGAGACAAAAAATGAATAATCAACAAAAGGATAACTTTCTGTTACTCGGGGCATGCAATATCAGAAGCTTGAAAGTGGTAGGGAAGCTAGAAAATCTGAAAAGGTAAATGCAAAGACTCGATCCTGATACAGTAAGAGTAAGTGAAGTTAAATTGCAAGAAGACAAGATGAGTATAGGGTAATATCTACAGCAGCGGAAAATGGTATAACGCTAGTAGGATTCGTTATGAATACGAAGGAAGGGCAGAGACTGTGTTACTGTGAACACTTCAGTGATAGGGTTGTTCTCATCAGAATAGACAGCAAACCGACAGCGCCAACGATAGTTCAGGTATACATGCCGCTATCGTAACCTGAAGATGAGAAAAATAGAGAAAGTATATGGTGATATTGAAAGATTAACACAGTACGTAAAGGGAAATGAAAATTTAATAGTCATGGGGGACTGGAACGAAATGGTAGGGATAGGAGTAGAAGAAAAGGTTGCAGATGAATATGGTCATGGGCCAAGTAAACAGAGAGGAAAAAGACTAATTGAGTTCTGTAATAAACTTAGGCTATTAATAGCTAATAATCTGTTCAAGAACAACAAGAGGAGGTATACTCGGAAAAAAAACCGGAGGATGCGGAAGACTTCAGTTAGATTACATAATGGTCAGACAGAGACTCCGAAATCAGATACTTGATTGTAAGACGTACCCTGCAGCAGATATACATTCAGATCACAATGGAGTAGTGATGAAGAGTAGGCTGAAGTTTAAGAGAGTAGTCACTATGAATCAATAGGCAAAGAAGTAGGATACGGAAATACTAATGGATGAAGAGATACACTAAGTTCTCTAAGGCTATACATACAGCAAAAAGGCATAGCTCAGTAGGCACTACAGTTGAAGTGGAATGGACATCTCTAAAATGGGCAATCACAGAAGTTGGAAGGAAAAACATATGTACAAAAAAGGTAACTGCGAAGAAACCATGGGTAACTGCGAAGAAACCATGGGTAACAGAAGAAATACTTCAGTTGATCGATGAAAGAAGGAAGTACAAAAATGTTCAGGGAAATTCAAGAATACAGAAATAGAAGTCGCCGAGGAATGACATAAATAGGAAGTGCAGGGAAGCTAAGATAAAATGGCGAAATGAAAAATGTGAAGAATCTAGAAAGAAGTGATTCTCAAAAGGACTGACTCAGTATACAGGAAAGTCAAAACGACCTTTGGTGACATTAAAAGCAAGAGCGGTAACATTAAGAGTGCAACGGGAATTCCGCTGTTAAATGCAGAGGAGAGAGAAGAAAAGTAGGAAGAGTACATCGAAAGCCTCTATGTGGGGAAAGATTTGTCTGAGGTGATAGAAGAAGAAACAGGAGTCGATTTAGAAGAAATAGGGGATCCAGTATTAGAATCGGAATTTAAAAGAGCTTTGGAGGACTTACGGTCAAATAAGGCAGAAGGGGTAGATAACATTCCATCAGAATTTCTAAAATCATTAGGGGAAGTGGCAACAAAACGACTATTCACGTTGGTGTGTAGAATATATCAGTCTGGCGACATACCATCTGACTTTCGGAAAAGCATCATCCACACAATTCGGAAGACTGCAAGAACTGACAAGTGCGAGAATTATCGCATAATCAGCTGAACAGTTCATGCGTCCAAGTTGCTGACAAGAATAATATACGGAAGAATGGGAGAATGAGTTAGGTGACGATCAGTTTGGCTTTAGGAAAGGTAAAGGCACCAGAGAGGCAATTCAGACGTTGCGATTGATAATGGAAGCAAGACTAGAAAATCAATACACGTTCATGGAATTTGTCGACCTGGAAAAAGCGTTCAACAGTGGTTCAAAGTGGTTCAAATGGCTCTGAGCACTATGGGACCTAACATCTGAGGTCATCCGTTCCCTAGAACTTAGAACTACTTAAACCTAACTAACCTAAGGACATCGCACACATCCATGCCCGAGGCAGGATTCGAACCGGCGACCGTAGCGGACGCGCGGTTCCAGACTGTAGCACCTAGAACCGCTCGGCCATTCCGGCCAGCGTTTAACAGTGGTGGAAGGTGTTCTAAATTCTGAGAAAATAGGGGTAACCTATAGGGAGAGACGGGTAATATACAATATGTGCAAGAGCCAAGAGGGAATAATAAGAGTGGACGATCAAGAACAGAGTGCTCGTATTAAGAAGGGTGTAAGAGAAGGCTGTAGCCTTTCGCCCCTACTCTTCAATCTGTACATCGAGGAAGTAATGTTGGAAATAAAAGAAAGGTTCAGGAGTGGAATTAAAATACAAGGTGAAAGGATTTCAATGATACGATTCGCTGATGACATTGCTATCTTGAGTGAAAGTGAAGAAGAATTAAATGATCTGCTGAACGGAATGAACAGTCTAATGAGTACACAGTATGGTTTGAGAGTAAATCGGAGAAAGACGAAGGTAATGAGAAGTAGTAGAAATGAGAACAGCGAGAAAGTTAACATCAGGATTGGTGGTCACGAAGTAGATGAAGTTAGGGAATTCTGCTAACTAGGCACAAAACAAGAAATGGCGGACGGAGCAAAGATGATATCAAAAGCAGACTAGCACTGGCAAAAAGGGCATTACTGGCTGAGAGAAGTCTAGCAGTATCAAACATAGCCTTTCATTCGAGGAAGAAATTTCTGTGAATGTACGTCTGGAGTACAGTACTGTATGGTAGTGAAACATGGACTGTGGGAAAACCGGAACAGAAGAGAATCTAAGCATTTGAGATGTTGTGCTACAGGCGAATGTTGAAAATTAGGTGGACTGATGAGGTAAGGAATGAGGAGGTTCTTCACAGAATCGGAGAGGGAAGGAATATGTGGAAACACTGGCAAGGAGAAGGGACAGGATGATAAGACATATGTTAAGTCATCACGGAGTGTCTTCCATGGTGCTAGAGGAAGCTGTAGAGGGCAAAAACTGTAGAGGAAGACAGAGATTGTAATATATCCAGCAAATAATTGAGGACGTAGGTTGGAACTGCTATTCTGAGATGAAGAGGTTGGCAAAGGAGCGGAATTCGTGGCGGGCCGCATTAAACCAATCATAAGACTGATGACCCAAAATGGGAAAAAAATCAAGAAGAGGAGGGTGATATATAGTCGCAAATGTTTGGTAAATTCTTCGGTAATTTTCTGGTCAGTTTCAAATCGTTTTGCAATCCCGTCGAAACAAACATTGAGAAGAACAAACTTGGCAACACAATGAAATCACGCATAAAAGAGAAAAATGTCTTTGGATGTCACTGTTATAAAGAACAAAAAAGGCACTTTGGAGTCGTAACACCTATCGCAAAGATACTAAATGTCTTTTCATTTTGATCTTCAAAACTAAGAGCGTAATCTATACCAGGTATCAAATGGGATATATTATGATGTGTACGAAACGTCTACATCATATTCACGGCACATAAGGAGGGAAACGGTTTGTATTACCGTTGTAACGACAATTTGAGCCTGCAAGATGTCTACGCCGTCGCAAGATCACGTAACCAGGGTGGCAATATATGACGACAGCAAAAAGTCTGTTCTGTCCTACTCCAGAGATATTTCTACACTATGGCCAGTTTATCACGTTTTCAATCTCTTACTCAAGGCTTTTTCAAAGTCGCTTATACCTGCATGTTAGTGGCAGACTAAGTGCATTATATACCAGCAAACAGCATTTATAATGTGCTCTGCTCTACTCTGTGACAATCACTTGTATGTATTGTAAACTATCAGGCAAATTACAGGACATATGCTGTATTTTGTTTACTAGTGTATTAGTTTTCCTATAAGCGAAAATTGGCTGTTGTACAAGTAAGTCTTCTACACAATCAAGATCGAGAAAATGATGATGAACTATGTTCTGTCTGCCTATAGTTTTCATTACCTACCTGTAAAATCTGTGGAAATTGTTAAGCCACAATTCAGCAAAGAGGATATAAGTGTTATATCGAAGGTGTATGAACATATTTTTCTCAACCCAGGACATTGTCTCCATAATACCACAAAATGTAAATATAACCTAATTAGGATTGTTGATGAGAAATAATATTACTCCATAGGTTTTATGGGAAATAAGCAATGTGTCGAATAGACTTAAATAATTCCCTTACTCCATTAGTGTAGTTAATGTGTTGTGTGTACACAAAAGAAAACTGGGAATTGAACATATCAAAATAAAAAAAGAGAAATTTAGAGTTTGGCAAAAGCACTTGCCACAAAGAAATAAAGTAAACAGTTCTTGAAGAAAGAACAAGCACTTGCATATTTTCAAGTAAAACTTACTAGTCACTTTCAATGCAGTGTATAATTGAAAATGTATATGTGATGGGGGAAACTAGACATAAGCATTTACTGTAAATAGCAATGGTAGCGCCACATGTTTGGGCACTCACCTCAAAGAAAACAATAGTTTCAAAGGTGTTTTTTACATCAGAAAATCTTTTTATAAACCTTCTTTCCCATCTGGGTCTCCTTAAAAATTTTTTTGTACTGTATCAACGTGTGGTGGTCTCAACATATTGCATCCAGCAACAGAAAACCCATTTTCCAAGTTTAAAACTAAAGCGATAACTACATTTTACACAGACTTTCATTTGCTAAAGTGGTTAACTTAAGTTTCTGTGCACAGATTCCACTGGAATTTGGGGACGTGTTGCCACCTTACACCTGCAAGGTTGTGGAATGCCTTAACAATATTTCCATGCAGGACACAGAAGCCAAAATGAAATTCCTGGGGACAGAAATAATCGTTGAGGGCACGCGACATATTTTATAGCTTATTTATTAGAATCTGACAACACACAAAAAATAAAAGTAAGACTCAAAACAGCATTTTCTACCTAGGAATAAAACTGTACAATAAATGACCAAAAGAGATTAAAGAAACTGAAAAAGTAGACTTATTTTAAAATGCAGCTAAAAAGTACCTGTTATGCAATACATTTTATACATTGAAGGATTACTTACATAAAACAGAGTAGGGACTTGGTAAAAAGAATATTATGCAAATAAATAATAGTGATCACAAAACATCCAACATTCGAATAACACCTTCACACTATGTATTTTTCCTTCTTTTTCCCTTTTCTGTAAATACTTACCCCCAAGCCATGCATAGCACAACACTAACACCCCTCCCTCTTTCTGAGCTCAACATTTTACTTGTTATAAAGGGATGCTGACTCAGTTTTTCAGGATAGCAAATTGGAAGTTGAGGTAGAGAAAATCGCCCAGAGATCAACAGTGAGTGTGTGTGTGTGTATGTGTGTGTGTGCAGTGAGTGAAGTGTTACGAAACAATGCGTTTATAGTGTGTGCAGTGACTGATAGTGAGATATGAGTGGACAGTGTGGCATTACATTATTTAATACGTTATTTGTAAAAAAAGTATTGTATACCAGGAATAAATCTAATGATAGTCTAACTAGAAGTCTGTAAATGTATATGCATACGAATTAGCTTATTTTAAATTGGTGAAAACTTGTAAATACTTTGACATGTCCTGAATCCTTGTAAAAACAGATCTACGGATGAATGAAGCTACTGCTACTACTACCACCACCACCACCACCACCACCACTAATACTACTACTGTTTCCATCAAATTACTGGTTGAACAAAGCATTAGATGATTCAAAGATATATATAAATGGTTAAAAATTAAGCTGGATGTTATTAATCCTACCCAAAACAAAAAGGAAGAGTTGTTTTCTATGTATAAATGATTATTTATAAATCAGTAAACAATTTAGGCAACGAAGTTTGTTTTCTTATTCGCAACTGCCCTCGTAAATGCTAAGAAAAATATTTTATTTTCGAACATTTTCGTGGTTTTTTTTCTTTTTGTTTTTGGTAAGGCGACGCTGAAAAGTACCTGAAACTGGAAAAGTGAAAGCATAGCATCCCCTCTTCTTAGCTACATGAGAACCTTGTTTATCAACTTTGTTGTGCACTCACAATGCTGCAGTATAATTGTTTTGCAATTATGCTCATCTCAAAAATATGGTTGCAAACATTTCATCTCCATTTTGAATTGCACCAGGATAAGTGCGTTAGATTTACCGTACTGTGTTCGGGGAGGGGCAGAGCAGCGTTGAAACCCCCATGACATTGATGGAGACAGACCCGAAACTGCACTCTCTCTCGTTAATTCGCTGCTTAAACGTCGCGTGTTTACTACAGTGGTGGAACCATGACTTAAACGAGAAGGACGTTTTAGGAATGGCAAAAATTTTAGATTTTCATTAGACTCTGTAATGCTAATAATGGACATAACTATAAACAACTAGATCTCTACAAGTACGCCGGCCGCGCTGACCGAGCGGTTCTAGGCGCTACAGTCATGCCTCAGGCATGGATGTGTGTAATGTCCTTAAGTTAGTTAGGTTTAAGTAGTTCTAAGTTCTCGGGGACTGATGACCTTAGAAGTTAAGTCCCACAGTGCTCAGAGGCATTTGAAACATCTCTAGAAGTACGTGAACATGTTTATGACTAATCAACCACTGTTTTCACCTCAAACTAATAAACATCAGCGATTGTGACACCTTTATTATTAAAACACTTTCATAGACTACAGCTTCTAAATACAGCACACAAGGTTCCACGCATACTGCAACCTGACATATTTAGGGTTACTGCTTCACAAATTTCCCACTTCTCTTACAGTCCAGGGATGATTCAAAATGATTCACCACGAACATTCTTTGATACAGCATCTGAGTTATGTGTTACTAGTCACTTAGGAAAAAGCTTCGATTTTCGGAATTCGGTTACCTGAACTTCCAACTATCGGTGGTACACCCACGTCTTGTTTTCCCGTACATTTTCCCCCTTTGTTTTATAGTTCACTAATTTGGTGTTGTGAAAAGAAACCAATAGATAACATTTTAGACGAGTCGTTACTCAGATTTTCTGGCGGTCTCATAACGCGTGGGGCATAGCTTTGCAGTGACGAGTCAGGAACACTTTTTTTCTGACACGTGGACACTTTTCATACAGTATCACTCTTTAAGAAAGTCTCCGAATAGTGATGTAACAGCAGAATGTGGAACGATTTATAAACGCTTCACTGCCGAATCTATTGTCGTGCAACTGGGGTTTCCGTCCACTGCTTCATTGTGGAAGCAAGATGACAAGAAGTCGGCGGACGTCAATGGGACTGGCGGTACACAAAAGAAGCTTTGCAAAGCCACGAAAATCGCCAGGCGGGCTCGTAACGAACGCGACTTCTTCCTTACAAGGCTTCTGGCCTCTTTTTCGGACGGCTTGTCACGTGGTAGGGCTGTAGCTTGTCATATCGGGAAGTCCTCTGTGCTCGGGTGGCCAAAGGTGCTCCAGGCACGTGGCAGTTTCAAGGTGACTCAGGTGCCTTACCATGTCTGCAGAGTTCGCGGGATCAAAGCGCTTCGTACCCTACGAACATGGCTTGTTACGTGTAATAGAAAATGTAGCAATTTTTTTTTCTTTTGCATACACAACAATTCATTTCTCAAGGTACACTACTGGCCATTAAAATTGTTACACCAAGATGAAATGCAGATGATAAACGGGTATTCATTCGCCAAATATATTATACTAGAACTGACAGGTGATTACATTTTCACGCAGTTTGGGTGCATAGATCCTGAGAAATCAGTACCCAGAACAACCACCTCTGGCCATAATAACGGTCTTGGTACGCCTGAGCATTGAGTCAAACAGAGCTTGGATGGCGAGTACAGGTACACCTGCCCATGCAACTTCAACACGATACCAAAGTTCATCAAGAGTAGGAGGAGGAGGAGATTAGTGTTTAACGTCCCGTCGACAACGAGGTCATTAGAGACGGAGCGAAAGCTTGGATGAGGGAAGGATGGGGAAGGAAATCGGCCGTGCCCTTACAAAGGAAACATCCCGGCATTTGCCTGAAGCGATTTAGGGAAATCACGGAAAACCTCAATCAGGATGGCCGGAGACGGGATTGAACCGCCGTCCTCCTGAATCCCAGTCCAGTGTGCTAACCACTGCGCCACCCCGCTCGGTATCAAGAGTAGTGACTGGCGTATTGTGACGAGAAAGTTGCTCGGCCATCATTAACGAGACGTTTTCAGTTGGTGAGAGACCTGGAGTATGTGCTGGCCAGGGCAGTAGTCGAACATTTTCTGTACCCAGAAAGGCCCGTACAGGACTTGCAACATGCGGTCGTCCATTATCCTACTGAAATGTAGGGTTTCGCAGGGATCGAATGAAGGGTATAGCCACGGGTCGTAACCCATCTGAAATGTAACGTCCACTGTTCAAAGTGCCGTCAATACGAACAACAGGTGACCGAGACGTGTAACCAATGGCACCCCATACCATCACGCCGGGTGATACGCCAGTATAGCGATGAATACACGCTTCCAACGTGCGTCCACCGCGATGTCGCCAAATACGGATGCGACCATCATGATGCTGTAAACAGAATCTGGATTCATCCGAAAAAATGACGTTTTGCCATTCGTGCACACAGGTTCGTCGTTGAGTTCATCAGCGCATGCGCTCCTGTCTCTGATGTAGCGTCAAGGGTAACCGCAGCCATGGTCTCCGAGCTGATAGTCCATGCTGCTGCAGACGTCGTCGAACTGTCGGTGCAGATGCTTTTTGTCTTGCAAACGTCCCCATCTGTTGACTCAGGGATCGAGACGTGGCTGCACGATCCGTTACAGCCATGAGGCTAAGATGCCTGTTATCTCGACTGCTAGTGATACGAGGCCGTTGGGATCCAGCACGGCGTTCCGTATTACCCTCCTGAACCAACCAATTCCATATTCTGCTAACAGTCATTGGATCTCGACCAACACGAGCAGCAATGTCGCGATACGATAAACCGCAATGGTGACAGGCTACAATCCGACCTCACGGAAACGTGATGGTACGCATTTCTCTTGCTTACACGAGGCATCACAACAACGTTTCACCAGGCAAAGCCAGTCAACTGCAGTTTGTGTATGAGAAATGGGTTGTAAACTTTCCTCATATCAGCACGTTGTAGGTGTCGCCACCGGCTCCAGACTTTGTGTGAATGCTCTGAAAAGCTAATCATTTGCATATAACAGCATCTTCTTCCTGTCGGTTAACTTTCGCGTCTGTAGCACGTCATCTTCGTGGTGTAGCAATTTTAATGGCCAGTAGTGTAATTTTGTTTGCAACGGGAAACAAACCGACGCTTTCCGTGCATACTGGGTATAGCATGAAAGATGAGATGAACAGTAATGGTTTGGACTGATTCTAGTTACACAATACAAAAACGAAATTGCGATTATCTGCTGAAACAGCAGAGAAATGCGCTTGACGACTCTTAGCAACTCTTCCAGTCCAGATTGTATACCAGTTAGGTTCCTTTCAGAGTATGATACAATAGCTCCATGCTGAACTATCTTAAACAACCGTTCGCTCTACGTAAGATACGTACCCAAAGACAGGAAAGTAGCACAGGTCACACCAATATTCAAGAAGGTAGTAGGACTAACCCACTAAATCACAGGACCATATCATTAACGTTCATATGCAGCAGGATTTTGGAACATATATTATGTTGGAACAGTATGAATTACCTCGAAGAAACTGTTTTTACTCACACCAAGTGTTGAGTGCTACTGACAAGGGATTTCAAATTGATTCCGTATTTCTGGATTTCCGGAAGGCTTTGGACACTGTGCCACACAAGCGGCTTGTAATGAAATTGCATGCTTATGGAATATCTTCTCAGTTATATAACTCGATTCGTGATTTCCTGTCAGAGAGGTCACAGTTCATAGTAATTGACGGAAAGTCGTAGAGTAAAACAGAAGTGATTTCTGGCGTTCCCCAAGGTAGTGTTATAGGCCCTTTGCTGTTCCTTGTCTATTTGGGAGGCAATCTGAGCAGCCGTCTTAGGCTGTTTGCAGATGACGCTGTCGTTTATCGACTAGTAGAGTCATTAGAAGATCAAAACAAACTGCAAAACGATTTAGAAAAGATATCTGTATAGTGCGAAAAATGGCAGTTGTCCCTAAATAGCAAAAAGTGAGGTCTTCCATGTGAGTGCTAAAAGGAATGTGTTAAACTTTGTTATACGCTAAATCAGGCAAATCTACGGGCCATAAATTCAGCTAAATACGTAGGAATTACAATTACGAACATCTTAAATTGGAAGGAACACAAGAAACTGTTGAGGGAAAGGCTAGGACACTCAGAAAATGTAACAGACCTACTAAAGAGACTTCCTACACTACGCTTGTCCGTCCTCTTTTAGAATATTGCTGCTCGGTGTGGGATCTTTAGCAGATAGGATTGACGCAGTACATTGAGAAAGTTGACAGAAGGGCACCACGTTTTGTGATATCGCGAAATAGAGGAGAGAGTGCCACTGTAATGATAAAGGATTTGGGGTGGACATCATTAAAAGAAAGATGTTTTTCGTTGCGGTGGAATTTTCTCATGCGATTTCGATCACCAACTTTCTCCTCCGAATGCGAAAATGTTTTTGTGACGCAGTCTTGCCGTAGGGAGTAACGATCACCATAACAAAATAAGGATAATCACAGCTCACACGGAAAGACATAGGTGTTCGTTTCTACGCGCGCTCTACGAGATTGGAATAATAGAAATTATTGTCTAGGTGGTTTGATGAACCCTCTGCCAGGGAATGTGATTTGCAGAGTATCCATGTAGATGTAGATGCAGGTGTGGCAAAGACACCCTGCATACCGGTTGTCCCAAAAAACACTAACAAGCTTTAGGGACAGTTCCCTTACACCAAAACAAGAAAAAAGTGTCATGTTAACATGGGCCTTACAATGCATATCTTAAGAGCGAACACTTGTCGAGTAGAAGAGATGAGTTTAACACTAGTCAGATGAACAAGTGTTCATAGCCCTTAAAGGTATGCATTTTGGCGTCCATGTTTACTAGAGGCTTTCTTCTGGTTTTGGTGTGAGGAACCTGTCCGTACAGCTTGAGCTTGTCGGTGATTCTTTTCTTGGGAGGGGGGGGGGGGGGGGGGGGGACAGGGAGACGCCTTATATACAGGGTAGGACAGGCCACCGCAAATAGATCCAGAACGAATAAATATATCGAGTCGCAGTTTTCGCCAAGTTAGAGCGGATAAAATGGGTGAATAACCTGACTAATTTTTATCTTCTATAGTCGTCGAATGTTTCTCCAGGAACTATACAGTTTTTTGTGGCATTTGAAAGATGCTTCTTAGCTAGTTTTAACGGCATAACATTTAGGGGACTTGATGAAATAGTATCGAGGTAACAGTGCTGTGAAGTACTGTCACGACGTCAGGAGAAAAGGTTCCACAAACGTCTGTCTTGTTATACCAAACATAAGCAAACAAGTGACTCAGGCAGGGTTCACGTTTACGTGTCCGTTTGAAGCCCATCAGTCTGCGGTCTGCTGTTTTAGCAATAGATAAATTGCTCGTAAAGCTACTGTGTGTGTGTGTGTGTGTGTGTGTGTGTGTGTGTGAAATCTTATGGGACTTAACTGCTAAGGTCATCAGTCCGTAAGCTTACACACTACTTAATCCAAAGTATCCTAAGGACAAACACACACACCCATGCCCGAGGGAGGACTCCAACCTCCGCCGGGATCAGCCGCACAGTCCATGACTGCAGCGCCCGAGACCGCTCGGCTAATCACCCGCGGCTAAAGCTACTGAGCCATTCACACTGTATACGAAAGTCGAAAAAGTGAGTATCGTGTATAGTGAATGTCGGCAAACTATTAAAGGAGCGGCGCGATTGTAGGCCGAAGAGCATCCAGATCGGGCCGAGCACTCATGATCAACTTTGTAAACATTATACACAGGTTCTAGGAGCTGGAAATCTGGAAGTGTGGAAGTGTGGAGAGTAAAAGATGCCAAGGAAAAAGAATGCCACCGATGAAAGAAATGAAACTAACATTTTGGCAGCAGTAACACACGATACAAATGTCACTAAGAGACATATCGGAAGTACGAGAGGTGTGTGACGCGAACACTACACCCCATTTCATTACATCCTCTTTTTTCGCTGCATCTACAGCTTCATGGCAGTGATTTCCAAAGTTGGTTACAGTTCTCCGAATGTTATCTACGTAAAGTGAAAAGTGATCCGGCATATTTATACAAAATTTTATCTAAGGATGGAGCATAGTTCACAAACCAGAGGCAAGTCAATCTACCGGCAATCGCAAATCAACACTGACTCAATTAAGTGGGTAAAAACAACGCTCTTCGTCTATCAACGTTTGGTGCGTGTTTTAGAAGACCTTATCATTCGTCCCTCTTTTATTGAAGAGAATTTTAATACACCCAACAACCTCGAGCATCGAAGATATCTTCCTGCCGCAGTTATTGCAGGACATCGCACTGGACACAAGGCAAACAGTGTGGTACCAGTGGTGAACACTGTAACGGCCGTTCAGGAAACGCAAAGTGGTCTCCACATTCACCAAACTTAACACTTCCGTGCTTCTGTCTGTGGCGGAAATTAAAACAAGGAATCTATTAGGAAGGGAGCCTCTGTTGAACTCCAGATGAAATTCAACGTGCAGCATTGTTTCTCCAGAATCACTATATAGCGGTAGCTATGCTTACGGTCAGTATTTTGAGAACTTGACGTAACTGCCGTGATAATAAAGACACGAACTATATCTGAGTCACGTGCTTACTTACGTTTGGTTTAGTAGGGCTGATGTTTGTGGAATCTCTTCTCCTGAGAGCGGGGCCTTGGTCACAAACAGTGAATGCGTGGAAAACTACCGCATCATGCAAGGCCTTAAAAATGACTACTTCGTTGCTACTAACTCTATACGCAACACATTTTGCAGACAGCATTCATACAAACAGCTAAATGTACCTATAAAAATACATCGTTATGCCACTCATAGGTCAGGAGATGTGATGTCAAACATTCAGATGCGTGAGGAACTGCCGGATCATGCATGACATTTTAATTTGTTACTTCTTTATTACTAGCTCCATTCACAACACATTTTGCAGGCAATATGCACCATTGGACCTACCTGCAAATTTATATCACTGTAAAAACGTAGCTGAGGAGATAAGACGTCATAAACTTAAAGGTGACTGAAAATGAAACCGCAGGGTGTCTCTACATATACAGGTGAAATACACGTAGAAATACGCGTGAAATATGTTAAATATATGCGAAATATATATGACATGTACGTATGCGAACAAATCCACGGGTTAAAAGTTCATCCTGAACCTGAGAAACGATTTCAATCAAATTTGGAACACAGATACTATTTGGAAAGCAATACTGTAGGCTGTGGTCTAGGGAAAGTCAGCCTGCTTTCGGCCGGTGAGCAGCGAGGGCGTCTTGTTTACGTCCGGTCCGGAGAGTCGCGAGCGCGCGTAGTTTGTTTACTTCATCGCCGCAGCTAATACTCGCGTCCGTTAACACTGAGTCGCCATGGCTCATTCGTACAGAAAAGCTACCATCAGGATCACCTCCCAGCCCGACTATGCACGACCACGAGCCTTTGAAGTCGAACAATTCATCCGTGACGAAGTTCAAATACCAACACACCACATCATCGGTATCCACCTATCCATCACAAGTAGCGTCGTTTACGTCAAGATGGTCGATGACGAGTTATGTCACGCAGTTGTGAACAGATGCGCGAACACTCTCAAGTTCAAACACTCCGATGGTCACATCGGAGAGGTTACTGTTGACCATGCTGGACTAGGATTACGCACACTAAGAGTCTTCGAAGTACCACCGGACGTCGTTACCTCAGCTTTCCGCCCTTATGGGACGGTAATTAGTCACGTGGCCGAAAAATGGAACACCTTCGAGACGTACCAGGTCCTCAACGGCGTCCGTCAAGTGAAAATTGAATTAAAGAAACATGTGCCGTCCTACTTAGTCATAGGTGGCTGTCGAGCAATAGTAATGTACGACGGACAACCTCGTACTTGTTCTGGTTGCGGCCAGAAGGGTCATGTGCGCTCGGCGTGTATTCAACGTCGGGTTACACAACTTCCATTGCATGACACGACACCACCTCCTACGCTCACGGCCCTCCCCCTCAATTACGCAAAGGTGACACGATCGACCGTCATGACAGACGACAACCCCCCAGGAAGACAGGAAGCGTTAGAATGCGCGCCTGTCGCCGGTCCTGGATTGACCAACACCATTACGGTGTCTGCAGAGCTTGCAGAACGCCGCCCATCGACTCCACATGAAGATTCGGACGAGAGAATGGAACTCGACGCTAGGGTTGTACCGACCTCTGCCTTTCTACCTGAGGGGGATGCTATACGGGAGCCACAAGCTCTTTAGGACACAGAAACCCACGTCCGCAAACAAAGGTCACCGAGAAAACATAAAAAGCGATGTCGCACACCCTCAGACGATTGCCTCCAGCGGACGTCTTCTCCAGTTGACGACCGGACGGCCGGCGAAACGACGAGGAAAATGGGTGACACGAGATCGTCCTCACCTGTCACTTTGATTTTGACAAACCCGATTCCGCTCTCTCGGACAAACGGATGGCCAACACATTACCCGCCGTTGGTACACAACCGGAAACAACTGCGGATTCACCCTTAGTCACTCAGCCCACAAGTGCTCTACCGCAGCCACCGTTAACTTACGGATCTTGGGCGGACGACATTGAAGACGATTCTACGGCCGCTGTGGTGGATGAGGAGAGGGGTCTCTCCTCTCACAACTCGGCCCCTTCCGAGTAGCAACAGATGACGGCGCGGACGGGGCCAGCAGATCACAGGCCCCGCCTTTTACGGCGACACTGACGGCGGCCCCCACCGCAGGAGACGATCTACAGACTTATCGCTTAACGACCATTAACATTAACACCATTCGGACACGTACGAAGTTGTCGCTGCTCCAAGACATGCTCAATGCAACAGACGTTGACATTGTCTTTCTCCAAGAAGTCTTCGTCGCCGATTTCCCGGGTATGTATGGTTATACGGCTCACGTGTCCCACGCCTCGCCAACTAACAGTGGAGTCGCCATTCTCCTCAGAGAGGGCCTCGAGGCGGACGAAGTCCGATATCTCCCCGACGCTAGAGGAATGGCCGTAACGGTGCAAGACGTCCGGTTTATCAACGTGTACGCCCCTTCCGGAACGAATCGCCGTCGTGACCGATCGCTCTTCTTCGCAGAAGGAATAGCACCCCATTTTCAGGGCAGGCACGATGACTTGATATTAGGGGGCTATTTCAATTGCACCCAAGCACCTAAAGATCAGCTGCCACGCCATTCACCGTGCCCCGAACTTGGGACACTCATCGGCGATCTCCAGCTGGTAGATACATGGGAACATGTTGAAGGAAATAGACCTGGATACACCCATTTCACGAGTCACTCGTCTAGCCGCATCGACAGGATTTACGTCTCCCGTTCTCTCGCGGCAACGGTGAGTGACGCGGAGGTGTGGCCAGTAGCCTTTTCTGATCACGAGGCCTATATATGTGCCGTCACCCTTCGTCGCCAACGGGTGTGGCGCAGCCGACATCCCTGGAAATTAAACCTTGCTCATCTCGCTTCTCCGGATTGTCGACGCGCCATCGAAGACACGTGGAGTTTGTGCGTCCGCCGCCTCCCAAAGTATCCTACGTCGATTAGTTGGTGGTTAACCTGCGCCAAGCCGGCCCTACGGCGAACCTTTATTACGTATGGTCGTGAGACTGCTGCTTGGAGGCGGCAGACCCTTGATTTTTATTTCACCGTCCTTCGCGAATGCGCCTCCTTGCCACCCACACCGGAACGACAGTTGACAGTTCAGTGTGCGAAAGCACAGATCGTAGCCCATATGCGCCGACACCTCGAACGGACGATCGTCCGAGCGCGAACACAAGACAGACTCGCAACGGAACGACCCACCATGTACCACGTCATCCGAGAACGTACACTGCGAAGACGGGCGCTGATACATGCCATCACCACTGAGGACGGCCGTCATCACACCACACAACGCGATATTGCTGTAGCCTTCTTAGACCATTATGCACGACTTTATTCTGCTCGATGTTCCGACCCAACGACGGTGACAGCAGTCTCAACTGGTTTACGGCGTTGTCCCACAGGATTTACAAACTGAATTATTGAACGACATTACGGAAGACGAAGTTATCGACGCCATCGGTAAAGGAGCGGCGAATAAATCTCCTGGCCCGGACGGGCTCCCTGTGGAGTTTTATAGAACTTTCCATTATTTACTGGCTCCCAAGTTAACAGACATCTGTCGGGAACATATGTCCCCCGCGGGGCCAATCCCTGCGACCTTCGTAGAAGGAATAATTATACCGGTTCACAAACCTAAAGGTGGGGCTCGAATACAAGATTACCGCCCGCTAACACTCGTCAACTGCGACATGAAGATATTCACCAGACTGTTAGCAACCGACCCTACCTTACGTCATCTCGCCAGATCAGACTTCCCAAGGGGGTATCAACAACATCCACACAGCACTGTGTCGATACGGTGACTTAATAGCCCTAGCCAGGGCACGCCACATCCCGGGAGCGCTGGCATCACTAGATTTTAGCCAAGCTTTTGATCGAGTGGATCACGCGTACCTAACGTCCGTTCTCCAGCACATGCAGTACCCACAACAATTCACAGACGTCGTTAAGCGCCTCCTCCGAGGGGCGACTTCCAAAGTGCTCGTTAACGGGCGTCTCTCGCAGTCCCTCCCGATTTTCCGCCCCTTGTCGACATTACTATATGCTCTGGCACTGGAACCGCTCCTCTGTGGCCTCCGTCAACGCCTCATCGGTCTTACCCTACGTGACGTCACATTTCGCTGTACAGCATATGCAGACGACCTGGTCCTCGTGTCCCGCAATCGCGACGATGTCAACAGAGCACTAGAATGGATTACCACGTACGGTGTGGCTTCCGGCAGCTGTCTCAACGTCGCCAAATCCGTCGACATGGCCATAAGAGACGGGTTGACCCCAGCGTATGTCGAGCCCCTACAGCTTCGTGGCGCTATCAAATGTCTCGGAATAGAGTTTCACAACGACATACGGCGCACTGCGGCTCTTAACTACCGCCGCTTATTACAACAAATTCGGGTCCAGATCATCAACCTTCGTCTGCGGACCCTGGACATTCTCCAAAGGACACACTTCGTCAATGTTTACCTCGCATCGCGCCTTCCACACATAGCGCGTGTTCTTCCAATACCGTTACTGATGGCTCGACGTCTATTAGCGGCATTCGGAGCCTACGTCAGTACAGGCATGCTCTTCAAAGTCAGTTATGAGTCACGGACACTTCCCCCAGAAAGGGGAGGTCTTGGTCTAGTTCATGTCAACGACAGAGCTGTGGCCCTGTATGTCAGCTCACACATCAAGCTGTGACGCCACCACCCGGAAAGTTTGACAGGTTTGCTGTTGGAGTCCTTAGCTCCGCCCTCCCTTATGCCCCCACTAACGACGCAAGACATTTTGTCGTATTTTCTACGAGTGACTCCGGAACACATTACACCTCAGTTTCTACTATTTCCGGATCACAAGTATTTCCCGCGCGCCAAGACCAACTCTGTTACGTGGATCCGTGCGCATGCGGTACACTACTTATTTCAAGATGGACCTAAAAATGTATTCGACTTTTGGAACTACCTACAAGAACGTCATTGAAAGATCGTACGGAACCCAAAATACAGACAGTATTTTTCTAATTACTTAGGGAGTGCCCTATGCGACCCTCCACGCAGCTGGATTATCAACAGGTAGGAGAAGACAACCATTGAGTGAGCTGACAAGACTAAGTTCGATTCTCGGTGAAATAACATGATATACGTGAAGACGTACCTGGATGATGAAGCGTAAGGAGAGTAGCGACACACCCTTCTACATCTTCTACATCCTGTATGAAGCACTCTTTTTTTTCGTTTTCCCCATATACATTACCTCGGTGTAGGAACGCGCCGAGATTTTTTTTTTCCTCAGAGCACGATGCGGTGCTAGATACATTTTTTTTGTTGTGGTATAAAGTAAAACCACACTAACTTTGTATTAAAAAACAGTAAATACAAATAAATAAATAATGATTCCCACAAAAGATTTCTCCTTCCCATCCCTGATTACTTGACGGGCGAGGGGACTCTGTGACCAGGCCTCGGGTTACGACCCCTGATCGCTCTGTCTTCCCCGCCCTCCCCCACCTTAAAAAAATAGGGGTAGCGTCTGATTCATAATCAAAACGTCTACGGTCCCGGGTTCGATCCCTGCCACTGCCTAAATTTTGATAAATAATCAGCATTGGCGGCCGAAGACTTCCGGCATAAGAAGTCAGCCTCATTCTGCCAACGGCCTTGTCAAAGGGGGCGGAGGAGCGGATAGAGGTTCAGGGCACTCTCTTGTCCTAGGGGTGGGAAATTGCCCCTAAAGGCGGAAGAATCAGCAATGATCAACGACATGAGGATGCAGAAGGCAATGGAAACCACTGTATTAAAGACACATAACGTGTATCCACAGGACATGTGGCCTGTAGTTGAAGTGTAATGATGATCTCTCCATTGGCAAAAGATTCCGGAATAGTCCTCCATTCGGATCTCCGGGAGGGGACTGCCAAGGGAGAGGTTACCATGAGAAAAAGACTGAATAATCAACGAAAGGATAATGTTCTACGAGTCGGGGCGTGGAATGTCAGAAGCTTGAACGTGGTAGGGAAACTAGAAAATCTGAAAAGAGAAATGCAATGGCTCAATCTAGATATAGTAGGGGTCAGTGAAGTAAAGTGGAAGGAAGACAAGGATTTCTGGTCAGATGAGTATCGGGTAATATCAACAGCAGCAGAAAATGGTATACCAGGTGTAGGATTCGTTATGAATAGGAAGGTAGGGCAGAGGGTGTGTTACTGTGAACGGTTCAGTGACCGGGTTGTTCTAATCAGAATCGACAGCAGACCAGCACCGACAACGATAGTTCAGGTATACATGCTGACGTCGCAAGCTGAAGATGAACAGATAGAGAAAGTGTATGAGGATATTGAAAGGATAATGCAGCATGTAAAGGGGGATGAAAATCTAATAGTCATGGACGACTGGAATGCAGTTGTAGGGGAAGGAGAAGAAGAAAAGGTTACAGGAGAATATGGGCTTGGGACAAGGAATGAAAGAGGAGAAAGACTAATTGAGTTCTGTAACAAGTTTCAGCTAGTAATAGCGAATACCCTGTTCAAGAATCGCAAGAGGAGGCGGTATACTTGGAAAAGGCCGGGAGATACGGGAAGATTTCAATTAGATTAGATCATGGTCAGACAGAGATTCCGAAATCAGATACTGGATTTTAAGGCGTACCCAGGAGCAGATATAGACTCAGATCACAATATAGTAGTGATGAAGAGTAGGCTGAAGTTCAAGACATTAGTCAGGAAGAATCAATACGCAAAGAAGTGGGATACGGAAGTTCTAAGGAATGACGAGATACGTTTGAAGTTCTCTAACGCTATAGATACAGCAATAAGGAATAGCGCAGTAGGCAGCACAGTTTAAGAGGAATGGACGTCTCTAAAAAGGGCCATCACAGAAGTTGGGAAGGAAAACATAGGTACAAAGAAGGTAGCTGCGAAGAAACCATGGGTAACAGAAGGAATACTTCAGTTGATTGATGAAAGGAGGAAGTACAAACATGTTCCGGGAAAAATCAGGAATACAGAAATACAAGTCGTTGAGGAATGAAATAAATAGGAAGTGCAGGGAAGCTAAGACGAAATGGCTGCAGGAAAAATGTGAAGACATTGAAAAATATATGATTGTCGGAAGGACAGACTCAGCATACAGGAAAGTCAAAACAACCTTTGGTGACATTAAAAGCAACGGTGGTGACATTAAGAGTGCGACGGGAATTCCACTGTTAAATGCAGAGGAGAGAGCAGATAGGTGGAAAGAATACATTGAAAACCTCTATGAGGGTGAAGATTTGTCTGATGTGATAGAAGAAGAAACAGGAGTCGATTTAGAAGAGATAGGGGATCCAGTATTAGAATCGGAATTTAAAAGAGCTTTGGAGGACTTACGGTCAAATAAGGCAGAAGGGATAGATAACATTCCATCAGAATTTCTAAAATCATTAGGGGAAGTGGCAACAAAATGACTATTCACGTTGGTGTGTAGAATATATGAGTGTGGCGACATACCATCTAACTTTCGGAAAAGCGTCATCCACACAATTCCGAAGACGGCAAGAGCTGACAAGTGCGAGAATTATCGCACAATCAGCTTAGCAGCTCATGCATCGAAGCTGCTTACGAGAATAATATACAGAAGAATGGAAAAGAAAATTGACAATGCGCTAGGTGACGATCAGTTTGGCTTGAGGATAAGTAAAGGGACGAGAGAGGCAATTCTGACGTTACGGCTAATAATGGAAGCAAGGCTAAAGAAAAATCAAGACACGTTCATAGGATTTGTCGACCTGGAAAAAGCGTTTGACAATATAAAATGGTGCAAGCTGTTCGAGATTCTGAAAAAAGTGGGGATAAGCTATAGGGAGAGAAGGGTCATATACAATATCTGCAACAACCAAGAGGGAATAATAAGAGTGGACGATCAAGAACGAAGTGCTCGTATTAAGAAGGGTGTAAGACAAGGCTGTAGCCTTTCGCCCCTACTCTTCAATCTGTACATCGAGGAAGTAATGATGGAAATAAAAGAAAGGTTCAGGAGTGGAATTAAAATACAAGGTGAAAGGATTTCAATGATACGATTCGCTGATGACATTGCTATCTTGAGTGGAAGTGAAGAAGAATTAAATGATCTGCTGAACGGAATAAACAGTCTAATGAGTACACGGTATGGTTTGAGAGTAAATCGGAGAAAGACGAAGGTAATGAGAAGTAGTAGAAATGAGAACAGCGAGAAACTTAACATCAGGATTGATGGTCACGAAGTCAATGAAGTTAGGGAATTCTGCTACCTAGGCAGTAAAATATCCAATGACGGACGGAGCAAGGAGGACATCAAAAGCAAACTTGGCATTTCTGGCCAAGAGAAGTCTACTAATATCAAATACCGACCTTAATTTGAGGAAGAAATTTCTGAGGATGTACGTCTGGAGTACAGCATTGTATGGTAGTGAAACATGGACTGTGGGAGAACCGGATCAGAAGAGAATCTAAGCATTTGAGATGTGGTGCTATAGACGAATGTTGAAAAATAGGTGGACTGATGAGGTAAGGAATGAGGAGATTCTACACAGAATCGGAGAGGAAAGGAATATGTGAGAAACACTGGTAAGGAGAAGGGACAGGATGATAGGACATCTGCTAAGACATGAGGGAATGACTTCCATGGTACTAGAGGGAGATGTAGAGGGCAAAACCTGTAGAGGAAGACAGAGATTGGAATACGTCAAGCAAATAATTGAGGACATAGGTTGCAAGTGCTACTCTGAGATGAAGAGGTTAGCACAGGAAAGGAATTCGTGGCGGGCCGCATCAAACCAGTCAGTAGACTGATGACAAAAAAAAAAATGAACTGTAGGGGTTCCAACCACCAGCCTCCTAAAGGGATGGCACTGATAATATGTGGAGCGAGAAGGAAGAACGAGGAGATGCACAGAAACCGATTGGGGAAAGAGGAGATAGGCACAGACAGCAGGAGGAGGAGAAGATGGACGGAGATATGGAAGGAGGAAATGGATAAAGAGAAGGAGAGAAGAAGATGACAGAGAAAGGGGAAAAGAGACAGGCAGAGAGATGGGGGAGGAAGAGACGAACAAATAGAGGGAAAGATGGGAATGGACAGAGAAAGGAAAGAGGAGGAGGAAGAGACTGACAAAGGGAGGGGGAGAACGAGATGGAATTAGAAAGGGGAGGATGATATGGACAGGGAGAGGGGCACAGGAGATGGACAAGGAGAGTGGACAAGAGGAGATAAAACAGAGAGAGAGTGGGAGGGAAGAGATGGACGGAGAGAGGAGGGAGAAGGTGATGAACTAATACACTGAGGATTCAAAGAAACTGGTACAACTGCCTAATATCGTTTAAGGCCCTATGAGCACGGAGCAGTGCTTCATCAATTTGTGGCATTGACTCGACTAATGTATCCTCCAGGGCTGTCCATAAACCTGTAAGAGTACGAGGTGATGGAAATCTCTTCAGAACAAACGTAGCAAAAACGCGTGACAAGAACATTAGCAAACTTAGAAACTTGGAAGAAGAATGGAAAATCATAAAAACAATCATATCTAACGTAGCTAATGAGTTGTACAGGATGGGTGGATGGGAAGGCGGTGGGCGTTATGGAATGAATAGGATAACATTTGGACAAAGGCCACTTATTAGCGAAAGCATGTTAAAATAGGGTCACATAGCCAGGCCTTGGGAGGCGAGGTTGAGCCAGAGTATAGAGTTTGGCGAAACACAGTTCGCGAAGCCAACGAAAGTTGTTGACTGCCAAAACTAAGTCCACAGTGCTGCAGCACCCGGAGAAGCGGTAAGGTCTACACTGCTACGGGACACGCGACCGACTCGCAGGTGAGCAAGAATACAAGAGAGTGGGCCCAGCGATGGCCAGGTATATTCGACGCAGCACGCGGTTTCTTCCGTCCCGATTGATCGGGGCTGAGAAACCCACGAGGCTGGCAATGGGACTTTCCAGAGCGTTGGCTGCTAAGCGACGCCTGGGGCGGTGTTACCTCGTCGGTAGGAGAGAGGCGCGTGATCAAGGTGCCCTTCCTCGGTGCTGACTTCCTGTTACTAGACCGTGGGACAAAAGAATTTACAGGCACCTAACTCTGCCGGCCGTGGCTTGGCCGCAATGGAAAAATGAAGTTACCGTTTGAAAGCTCATACACTCCTGGAAATTGAAATAAGAACACCGTGAATTCATTGTCCCAGGAAGGGGAAACTTTATTGACACATTCCTGGGGTCAGATACATCACATGATCGCACTGACAGAACCACAGGCACATAGACACAGGCAACAGAGCATGCACAATGTCGGCACTAATACAGTGTATATCCACCTTTCGCAGCAATGCAGGCTGCTATTCTTCCATGGAGATGATCGTAGAGATGCTGGATGTAGTCCTGTGGAACGGCTTGCCATGCCATTTCCACCTGGCGCCTCGGTTGGACCAGCGTTCGTGCTGGACGTGCAGACCGCGTGAGACGACGCTTCATCCAGTCCCAAACATGCTCAATGGGGGACAGATCCGGAGATCTTGCTGGCCAGGGTAGTTGACTTACACCTTCTAGAGCACGTTGGGTGGCACGGGATACATGCGGACGTGCATTGTCATGTTGGAACAGCAAATTCCCTTGCCGGTCTAGGAATGGTAGAACGATGGGTTCGATGACGGTTTGGATGTACCGTGCACTATTCAGTGTCCCCTCGACGATCACCAGAGGTGTACGGCCAGTGTAGGAGATCGCTCCCCACACCATGATGTCGGGTGTTGGCCCTGTGTGCCTCGGTCGTATGCAGTCCTGATTGTGGCGCTCACCTGCACGGCGCCAAACACGCATACGACCATCATTGGCACCAAGGCAGAAGCGACTCTCATCGCTGAAGACGACACGTCTCCATTCGTCCCTCCATTCACGCCTGTTGCGACACCACTGGAGGCGGGCTGACGATGTTGGGGCGTGAGCGGAAGACGGCCTAACGGTGTGCGGGACCGTAGCCCAGCTTCATGGAAACGGTTGCGAATGGTCCTCGCCGATACCCCAGGAGCAACAGTGTCCCTAATTTGCTGGGAAGTGGTGGTGCGGTCCCCTACGGCACTGCGTAGGATCCTACGGTCTTGGCGTGCATCCGTGCGTCGCTGCGGTCCGGTCCCAGGTCGACGGGCACGTGCACCTTCCGCAGACCACTGGCGACAACATCGATGTACTGTGGAGACCTCACGCCCCACGTGTTGAGCAATTCGGCGGTACGTCCACCCGGCCTCCCGCATGCCCAGTATACGCCCTCGCTCAAAGTCTGTCAACTGCACATACGGTTCACGTCCACGCTGTCGCGGCATGCTACCAGTGTTAAAGACTGCGATGGAGCTCCGTATGCCACGGCAAACTGGCTGACACTGACTGCGGCGGTGCACAAATGCTGCGCAGCTAGCGCCATTCGACGGCCAACACCGCGGTTCCTGGCGTGTCCGCTGTGCCGTGCGTGTTATCATTGCTTGTACAGCCCTCTCGCAGTGTCCGGAGCAAGTATGGTGGGTCTGACACACCGGTGTCAATGTATTCTTTTTTCCATTTCCAGGAGTGTATATAATAAAGTAAAATCCTCTACTGTCTGGCTCATCCTTTACAGAGTTTTGGGGAACGTGTAATGATTCGGGCACCAGAGATGGAGAAAGCAATTAACGAAAAACATTAAGTAAATAATTCCACCAATGAAAAGTATAATGAGTATAAAGAGAAGTAATGCAAAATGCATAACTCGGAATGCGCACGCAGAATCATGCGAACACTTTATTAGCAACATAGAGCATGATTTACATGGCAGACAAACTATGATCATATACGTGTTAATAATATAGGAGAGGATGAATGGCTAGCTCATTACAAAAAAATTATGAAGTGATGACATTTTCATTCAGATGTTACCTGAACTAAATAACACAAAAACCCTGGACGATATTGATATGAGAGGACTGACGGAAGTTCTAAAATCTCAAAAATTGGAATGGCACTAGTTTAGATGGTAGTAATATGGAACTGTGGAAACATTGAGGGTTATTCCTTCATCTAAGACTCCTTCAAATATTTAATTAACGCTGGAGAAATGAGAATGTACAAGACTATATGAGAGCTCAAATAATTTGTATCTTTAAAATGGGCGATAAAAATAAATCTAGTAACTATCAAGGCATAAGCCTCCTGGATTCAGCTTATGAATTATATGCTAAAATCCTGAATGAAAGACTTACAAATATCCTGGGAAAGCTAATATATGAAGAACAGTCAGGTTTTAGGGAAGGACTATCTGCTATTGACAATGTGTTTAAACTGTATCGAGTTATAGAAAAGAGATGAAAATTCAGTACGAAAACCTATCTTGGTTTTGTGGATTTTGAGAAAAATTTCGGTACTGTGAATAGAGAACAACTGTGGAATATCACGGCCCAACGCGGTTATCCATCTCACCTCATAAATACTATTAAGAGTCTACACACATAGACCGAAATCGGTATAGGCATGGAAGTATAACAACAAAGTCAATGAACACTGTGAACACGAACAAAGGAGTACGACAAGGGTGCTGTATTTCTCCAGCACTACACATAGATGAAATTATCAGCAAATGGAAAATGTTGAATATGAATGGAGCTCTTTTAGATCGTGACATCAGGCAAATGTAATTTTATATGCAGATGACCTTACTCTGATTACAGAGAATGAAAATGATCTTCAGACTAGAGTCTATAAGTTTCAACAAATATCCTCAGATTACAATCTGACATTATAGCTGGATTAAATGAAAGTCATAGCATTCTTGAATAATAAGATTTTGTAGCTAAAAAAGTTTTAAATACCAGGATGCAGCATCACTTACAAATATAGGCCTAACCACGAACTGAGTAGTAGGTAGATAGCAACAATAGCATACATTTGATATCAAATTGATATACAAATTAGTTAAATTTATCAATTACCACCAGCCTCCACCTAACCCCCTCTACCTCCAGATGACATCGTGGGTTTTCCTCAGCCATCACATCGGTCCCTACCCCCTCTTACTCATCGTCACCCCTCCCCCTCCTCCACCTACCCTATTGGTGGGAATTTCGAACTTTGGTAGAAATTTAAAAATGGTGGGAATGTCTTTGTCGCAGGGCTGTGCTGATGTTCCACTCTCACCTCCTGCCCCATAAACTGGCGGGAATTTCAAATTTGTGTCAGATTTTTTTCTTTCCGCTCACATGGCCAGAACTGGTGGGAGACGTTCAATCTGTGTTGAGCTGTTGTTGTGGAAAGCATTGCGATGCATTCGATCAACGAGATGAATGCGAAGGATAGAGCAGATTTCAATAGCTGTATTACACGTACACATTCGAAGAAGAACTGTAGCCACAGTTCACTACACAGGGGATGGAAGACTATGATAATGGAAGAGTGTAGGATAAAGAAGCAGAAGAATTTTATTCATCAGATTGTGACAATGCAGAGGGGTGTTGCCAAGAAGAATGTTGCAGCTAATACATGATCATACTGAGATATTCTACATGAAGGATTCACTCTTCGGAAATGGAAGAGGGGGGCAGTTGATGCTAATCCGCTTCAGTGGAAGCATATTCGTATTTGTGATACATACCATTGAAGAGCTTTAACTACTCAGCACCGTCCACTTCCCCCTCCACCACCCCATCCTCTCATCCCAGCATGACTTTCTCGCCATCCTCACTGGTGTGCAGAAAGTTTTCTATTGAAGAACTGTTCGTGGATGACCGGGAGAAGCTTAACAGCTATGCTGCCTGTAAGCGCACATCCGAGAAATGTGCCCATAGCCTCCTACATGCAGAAGGAAATGAGCTATGTTGGATGAGGGCCTGAAGGATGCCTAGGCAGCAGAATGGTATCAAGATACAGTCTTCAAGCCAGGCAGACTGACGTTATAAGTGCCTGCCATTTTTGAGGGACTGACTGAATGAGATAGCCTGGGTGATTCTATTTAGCTCCATTCCTAAGTTGACACACAGCTGGAGACTATGGTAATGAATTACGTACCTCGGCTTGTGTCCAACAGTGGTCATCAGTTTAGGGATTGTGCTTCCTCTTCGATCTTGCTGCTCTCGACATAATGGCAAGTCGCTTGTCATTTCATGCATAGTAACAGAGTACATGAGGTCTGTCTCCACCAGATACCCTACACCAGATGCCCTACGCCAGACCCATTATTTTTTCAAGTAATCCCTCTAATTCGGTTTTGGGCACCCACTGAAAGCCACTTATCGGCACTGGCTGTGTCATGGTGTGCCCATGTAAGTTATTCACATCCAAATATAGATTGTAACTTGAACGGAGGGATGCATTAAATCCCACACCCATATGCGGAGTATTTACCTTGGTGTGTGTATGGACACACTGAAAGTCCGCCATGGATCCCGTGCTCAAAGAAAACAAGTATATCAGCAGCAGACACAAGTTCGATACTGCACCTCATTCTGTTGAGCTTCATGTCCCAAAACAATCCAGATGCTATGTAATAAAAGGCGGGGTCCAGAGAGTGTATGTGGCTATGGTCGTGCCTACACACTCGAACTTTTTCAAGAACATCCTCAAGCAAGCGCAGGTTAGTGTTCACGTATAGTCTTGTGTATTCACCGAAATTGGGAATGTTGAATTCCTACCACATTCATGGCGAGCTCATAATCGGCATTAGTTATGGCATGGTCTGTGAGAACACTGGTAAATCCAAATTTGTCAGCTAGCCTGGTTAAGTCGAGTTTCGCCTTACTATCCAGATATGTATAAGGCAAAACTCCTTTCCTGGTCACAAACAAACTATTCCTCACTGGGGTATGGAGATCGGATGCCATGCAAACCCTCCAGAGGTAGAGTTTCAACAAGTTTCTGGATTGGCACCTGTGTAAAACATAGCGCCTCAAGGAAGCGGAGAGGAATTTTTGGCGCCATTCGTTTGGAGAGTGAAATATGTTTCTCAACACTTTCAAGCAGGCCACTGACCTGTTTTCCTCCCAGCCGAAACTAACCAATTTCTCAACTAGATAGTGAGCATCATGCCCACTTAAATGACGGAAGAAAATGGGTGGGTGTAATTGTGAATTTTACTTCAAATTGTATGCATTGTGAACTGCTTCACGGAACTTTAACATAAGACAGTGGTCTCTATGGGGAGTTTTAGCTTTTCTGTCTAACAGCAGCCAACAAAAATGATATTTAACCGCATCATTGTAAAAAATTTTATCCTGCTCCTATTCGGTCGTGGGGATACTGTAGCTGTAAGGCCTGTGAACAACCCATGAGAGTTTTTCAAGATCAGTGAGCAACCACAATATAAGATCCATAGCGGTTAAGACTTGAATCATAGGAGCAAGCAATTTGGTATGCTGCTGCAAATGGTGTTTTTGCATGAAGGTGGTATGTGAGGATGAGGGTTTCCCTTTACAATGGGTGATAGGGGCAAGAAAACATTCAAAAGTCTGGATATACAACAAACAGATATTGTTCCTGGTGGTGGATATTCTTGAATTTAATATCGAGTTTTCTTCTGTAGGCATAACAACACTTACCGGTTCCTTGGATTCACAATCCTCCGGACTGAGGAGGTATTTAGACACCTGAAACAAATGCGTTTTTGTGTTCGTATTTCGAAAATTGGCTCTAAAGGAAGCGGGACATGTCTTTAATCCAAATTTAGTGTTGATTATTACTCTCAGAGAAGAGCAGCACGTTTATGGTTCAGATGGCTCTAAGCATTATGGGACTTAACAGCAGAGGTCATCAGTCCCCTGGACTTAGAACTACGTAAACCTAACGAACCTATGGGCATCACACACATCCATGCCCAAGGCAGGATTCGAACCTGCGACCGCAGCAGCAGCGCAATTCCGCACTGAGGCGTCTAGAACCGCTCGTCCACAGAGGCCGGCCAGCAAGTTTACATGAAGATCATGCTAGCCTGCACATTTCGAAAAATAGAGTGGACCACCTATACATTATGCTTGTACTGTTCATCTAGCTAGCTTTTCTTCTTCTTCTTCTTCTTCAGATCATAAATGTGAAACGATATTCTGGGATCTTGTGCCACAAAATTTGGTATGTCCTGGACCTTTATAGGAAATTTGATACCATCAAAATTATTCATCCTGGGGACTGTATTTTTGCACATGTGGTATTGACCTTTATGCTCTGGATGTACACTGTAATTACTCTTGCAAGCCAGGATTGACCATTCCAAACGAGCGTTGTCCTTTTCATTTAGGACATTAATACATGATTTCTTATCAGCTATATCCCTAGGGAGTTTGATACAATTGTACCCTTCATTTAACGGATCAAAGACATGAATATCGATGTTGAGGTGTGGTATTTCGCTGAGTGCTTTAGCTGACCCTCTTACACCTCAGAAAACCAGGCCAGTATAGCACTCAAGGTGGATTCACAATACCACTCGGCTATTGATGTACTCTGAGATATAACGCCATTATCACACCAGATGTAGTGCAGCGTTTTCTCCTCAGCAGCACCCTGCTGTTTGGGTGGAAGAGTCAACTCACAGCAGAGTACTCCGTTACATTTTATGGCAATATATCTTGGATCATATAGGGCTTTGAGGAACTCTGCCTGCAGCTTCGGGAGGTATGCTTCTAGAAACCTGTGTCACGATACCCCCCCAGCTGGATTCTCAATTCTAGTGAACGAGATGCGCCCCTCAAAGCAACCGCCAAGTATTATAGAGGGGTCATGATGCCATTAATCTGATGTGCTTCACTATCAGAATGGGAAAGAGCACTACACCTAGCCACAGGTACATTAACACTACAACTAGGAGACGACTGTGTGTACACCCGGTGGGTGGCAGCGTTGGGGGTTGGTGCCTTCTGGTTTGAGGCGTATGAGCCAAGGCACACATACCTTTTGCTGCTGGCGAGGATGAACAGCGGGAGGAGGAAGAGGTGGTGGTTGTGAGCTGCTGAGGAAGCATCTAGGCTGTGGAGACTGCGCACGTCGATGCCGCTGCATCTTGGAGTCTTCACCATCGCCAGTCTCGGGGGTGGGAGATCGTTGTGTGTGTGTGTGTGTGTGTGTGTGTGTGTGTGTGTGTGTGTGTGTGTGTGTGTGTGTGTGTGTCACCCGCCCCCACAAGCACAGCTCTAGGTGCACGTGTCACAGCCGTCTCCTGTCGTGGCGATGTTGGCGTCACCTCTGTAACATACGAATAATGGGAAAATTAAGCACAGTGCACAAGATTTTTTACAAATGTATACTGTAAACAAACAATGAAAATTAAGTAAATCGACATTCGTGAATAATAATTACATGTTTAAGCGATGATGGTCACATTATAATCACCTTTTACATTCTAGGTCCCAGGATAAGTTCAGTCGAACTTTCTGGTAGTTCTGCCACCCAATCAAATATCTCCACCTCCTTGACCCAGAAGGGAGGCATCACACTGCCTTTCAGCAGCCATCATCTAACATTTCCACTCAAGCATCTCATCCTCACTGGAACTGATGTTGCTGTTGTTGAGCCGTCTATGCATCTCACGGATGTCGCCTACAACAAGATATTGATTATCAGAAACGACAGGAAAAATTATGTACTGAATGTGACTACAGTGAGGTATTGATTAAAACTACGAAACAATTAAATAAATAAGTAAAACGTTCATACCAGATGGAAGTGAGGTCTCCAGGTCATCATTCTCGACAAGTACCCCTATAGAAATCTCATTTTCCTCTTGAGCATAAGAAAGTCTAATGGTAATATATTACAACTGTACTTACTCTCTTGCTGAACTTCAGACTCCAGAAGCAGCAGCTCAAGGGCCATGAGGTGCTGCTCTAACGCTGCAACAGAGAGATCGTAAGTTTTATAAACACTTGGTATGTTCTGAATACATGAAGAGCTGTTTTCTGAACATGTAAACTACCACACAGAATTTGAAGATGTACTTACATGCTGCTAACACAAGCTGTTTCACTTGCTGGAGACTTTCAGTTACCAGCTGCTGCTGCTGCTCTAATGCTGGAACAATAGTAGAAATGTTATAAGCACTTGTTTACGATTGGAATACGTTAAGAGATGTTTTCTGAACATGTAAACTGTCACACACAGAGTTTTGAAATGTACTTATATGATGGTAGCTCAAACTCTTCCGCTTCCAGGTGGCGTTCTAGTTCCATCAACATTTCGGGAATGAATGCTGCAATATTAAGAAAAAAGAACTTTTATAACCAGCTGTTACGAAAACCTATCACAACTTAGAAAAATTTGAATACTTTGCTACGAAATTTTATAACTGTCGCAATTTGAACTCATATTTTATAAACATTTACGTGGCAGTTCAGCCAAGTTTTGCCGTTTCCCACCACCACTGCCAATGGCATCACTGCTGTATGACCGCTTCATGTTGCAGGAATCACACTGACAACTATACACTGTCAAAAATGGTGATCATCAGACTCCACCCTGCTTTTTGCAGAGGACCAATAATAAATCAGAATGTCATACCAGCAAGTTAGAACTTGCCTTTTCTTTCCTCAAGCAGGCTGAAGCAGGTGTTTGAGAAACAGAACACTGTTGTGTGTGAGAGAAAAAAATTCTGAGACGAACAGATAGAGAGATCTTCCGAAAATATTCTTTGTTTACTGGCAAGTAGCTGCATGTTGCATGTGGCTAGAATAATGGATGCAGCTGCTAGCTCTAGAAAATCACTTTGTTCATTCTAGAACAAACAGATGTCTTGACACTTCTGATGTCAGCTACATCCCTCAAAATACGTGTTGTTCGTTAGAATACAGCTGTGGGAGGAGGAAGCTAACCTTACCTTCTTTTTCTTCAAGCAGGCTGTAACATGCTTGGTGCAGATGGGTGCTGTGGGGGAGCAAAGATTTGTGAGAGAATCAGGTAGAGGAACCTTGTGAAGACATCCTTTGTTTACTGGCAAATGACTGTATGTGACCGAGAAACACATATCCTAGGAATCCCAATGCCAGCTGTATCCCTCGAAATATGTGGTGTTGTTCATTAGGGCATAGCTGTGGGAGGAAAATGCTAACGAGAATTCTTCCGGGTTGTATGGCCGTGGTCCATGGAACTCTTCTATCCTTGACGTTTCGTCCAAAGCAACATTGGACGTTTTCGGAGGTGCTCCTGGTTGTGCTCAGTCGTGGCAAGACTGAGCACAACCAGGAGTACCTCCAAAGATGCCCAACACAGCTTTGGACGAAACGTTAGGGATAGAAGAGTTCCATGGACCACGGCCATACAACCCAGAAGAATTCCTGGCAGCTGAAACACCCAGTCGTAAAAGCCTTCATTGTATGAAAATGCTAACCTTCGAAACCAAATCTTTTGTTCGCAGTAGATGCCCATCACGGCGCATGTGCAGCTTACATTACAATCATCCACAAGTTTCTCTTCATCTGCTGGCTGCCCCTCCAGGCAGCTCCTGTGGCATGGAAGCGGAGGACGGGAGGGTTCTAGTGTGCGCAAGGAAGGCATCCCAGTGGGTTTGGCCGCCCTGCCAGAAACCGCACCAAGCGGGCCCCATCACTTCTCGTTCATCGTCAGACTACCGTGTGACTGACACACCTGCTCAGAGAGACACGTCTATGTCAGCAGAGCGACCGAAGTATGCGATGCAACCAGTAGATAAATAGGAGCATCCCTGCCCTACGAAATGCTCTTATCCCCATTGTGTAAACAATTTACATCAACAATATCCGTTAATATTTAGTCCTATTCACGTTTTCATAGATTTTGTGTTCACAAACAACAATGTAATATTTATGAATGACATTGTGCCATGTCACCAGGCCATAGTTGTTTGGGATGGTTTTGAAGAACATTCTAGACAATCCGCATCAATGATTTGGTCACTGACATCACTCGATATGAATCACATCGAACATTTATAGGAATAATTGAGAGGTCAGTTCATACACAAAATCCTGAACTGGCAACACTTTCTCAGTTTTGAAAGGCTATAGAGGCAGCATGGTTCAGCATTTCTACAGGGACTTCCAACGAATTATCCAGTCTATGGCAGTTCGAGTTACTGCACTATACTGGGAAAAAGGGAGGTCTGTTAGGATATGAGGAGGTATCCAGTGACTTATCTCACTATACAGGGTGAGTCACTATTGACACCTAGAATAACTCCAAAAGAACGATAGTAGCTGAAGAGTTTGTGGGACAAATGTTGCAAGGGACAATGGGGGCCATAATATGACATTGGTTTTTTGTTGCTAGGTAGGGTCACAGATGTGATGGTCAACTTTGTTTTTTAATTGGATGCTCTTTTTGGTACTTATTTTCTGATAGCGGCTATCGAGACGAATCCAATGATGTGTAACAGTTAGGTCACAAAGGTGGCATGCACAAAGGTGGCATGAACGTCCGTATACAGAAGATGTTCGAAGTGATGACCATTGGTATCAATGTAGTGCTGCAATCTTCTTATCATGGATTAAGTAGTACTCCTTATCACTTCGGCACTTATCGAAGCACATGCTCTGACAGTTCTCTCTTGTGTCCATCTAACGCGTCATTCACATGTAAGCTGGCCGTGGTGGCCGAGCGGTTCTAGGCGCTACAGTCTGGAACGGCACGACCGCTACGGTCGCAGGTTCGAATCCTGCTTCGGCCATGCATGTGTGTGATGTCCTTAGGTTAGTTAGGTTTAAGTAGTTCTAAGTTCTAGGGGACAGATGACCTCAGAAGTTAAGTCCCGTAGTGTTCAGAGCCATTTGAGCCATTGACATGTAAACACCATTCGACTGTTTCGCAATACAACACCAATAGGAACGGTGAGACTAGTATCATCGAATCAAGCGAATGTGAATGATGCATACCGTCGAAAAACAAGTCGACATGCTTCTCGTTTACGAAGAATGCCAACGAAATTCAGTGAGAGCTAGAGACTTATACGCTGAAAGATATCCGCACCCTACACGTCGTACATTTAAATATGTGTATGATAAATTGAGAACAACTGGATCTTGAACGCTTCGGAAACATATCCGGCAAAGGAAAGTTACTAACGAGGAAACGGACATTGGTATTCTTGCCACTGTGATTCGAGATCCTTGTGTTAGTTCGCGTCAAATCACAAGGGAATGTGGCATGAGCCTGGGTAGTGTTGTTCGTGTTCTGCAACATCATAAATATCATCCTTACCATATCAGTCTCCACCAAGAATTAACTGGTACGGTTTGTATGTGTTACATTGAATTCTACCTATGGGTTCAACTTCAGTTTCAGAGGGATGACATTTATTAATTTGATTTTATTTACTGACGAGGCTACATTCACGAACCATGGAAATGCTAATTTGCATAACATACATTAGTGTTTAACTGAAAATCCATGTTGGCTGCTGCAAGTTGCACACCAAAAGCTATGGTCAGTGAATGCATTATCTGGGATTCTGGAGGACAGAATTATAGGCCCCTGTTTCATCGAAGGAAATCTTAAAGGTAGGAAGTACACCACATTCCTGCAGGAAGCATTAGGGGATTGGGTTGTTTGGGGATGGAGACCAGACAGCGAGGTCATCGGTCTCATCGGATTAGGGAAGGACGGGGAAGGAAGTCGTCCGTGCCCTTTGAAAGGAACCATCCTGGCATTTGCCTGGAGCAATTTAGGAAAATCACGGAAAACCTAAGTCAGGATGGCCGGACGCGGGATTGAACCGTCGTCCTCCCGAATGCGAGTCCAGTGTCTAACCACTGCGCCATCTCGCTCGGTATGAAACATTAGGTCTGTCATTGGAAGAAATACCTTTAGGAACACGGAACAGAATATGGTATCAAGACAATAAGTGTCCGGTACATTTTTCTCTGGTGGCTAGAAATGTGTTGCAGAGACTATTCCCAAGTCGTTGGATTGGACGCGGAGGAGATATGTCGTGGTCGGCTCGTTCGCCAGACTTGACGGCTCTGGATTTTTTCTTGTGGGGATTCGTAAGAGACATTGTTTATAAAGACGTTCCAACTACACCTGCAGATATGCAAGAGAGAATTGTCAGAGCATGTGCTTCGATAAGTGCCGATGTGATGAAGAATACCACTCAATCCATGATAAGAAAATTGCAGGACGGCACTCATACCAATAGTCATGATTAGATTAGATTAGTTTTCGTTCCATAGATCCGTGTTGAGGAGATCCTTGTGGATGTGGAACATGTCACCTTTTTATTATTTTTTTTAAGCTGAAATAACATTACTAATAGTATAAATATATACAACACATCATTTGTTTCTATTAAAAAATTCGTCAATGGAGTAGGAGTTGGCCACTAGTAAGTGTTTCAGGCTCCTTTTAAACTGATCTCTATTTGTAACTAAATTTTTTATGTTTGCTGGCAAATTATTGAAGATGAGTGTTCCTGAGTAGTGGACCCCTTTTTGAAATAAAGTAAGTGCTTTTAAGTCCTTGTGCAGATCATTTTTGTTCCTGGTATTGTATGTATGAACTGAGCTGTTTGTTGGAAAAAGAGAGATATTATTTAGGACAAATTTCATTAAGGAGTAAATACACTGAGAGGCAGTAGTTAGTATACCCAGTTCTTTGAAGAGGTTTCTACAGGACGTTCGTGAATTTACTCCACAAATAATACGTATTACGCGCTTTTGGAATCTGAAATCTTTTGTTTGACTTGAAGAGTTACCCCAAAATATTATACCATATGACATTATCGAATGAAAGTAGGCAAAGTATGCATGCTTTTTCATTTTTTTGTCGCCTATGTCTCCTAACACTCGAGTTGCAAATACAGATTGGTTAAGGCGTTTCTGCAGTTCTGTGGTGTGCTCCTCCCAACTGAATTTATTATCAAGTTGTAATCCCAGGAATTTAAGACTGTCAGCCTCTTCTATCTACTCTTCTTCATACTTTATGCATATGCTGGGTGGAAACTTCTTACAGGTTCTGAATTGCATATAGTGAGTCTTTTCGAAGTTTAATGTCAGTGAGTTGGCTTTAAACCATTTACTAACATTCATGAAAATATAATTAGCAGATCTTTCTAGAACTACACTCGACATACTATTTACTGCAATAGTCGTGTCATCTGCAAACAAAACGAACTCTGCTTCTGGCAGTGTAACTGATGAGAGATCATTAATGTACACAAGAAAGAGCAATGGCCCCATGATGGATCCTTGTGGGACACCACATGTAATTTCTTCCCATTCTAATGATGACTGATGACTTAATTCACTAGTCCCTTGCACTGACACCCTTTGTTTCCTGTTAGCGAAGTATGACTTCAACCATTTTGCCGCACTGCCGTGACACCATAGAATTCTAATTTATTTAAAAGGATGTTGTGGTTTACACAATCGAATGCCTTTGACAAATCACAGAAAATACCTGCTGCTTGTAACTTGTTATTTAATGAATTAATTACATTTTCAGTGTAGGTGTAAATAGCCTTTTCGGTATCAGAACCCTTCAGAAATCCAAACTGTGTTCTTGATAATATGTTATTTGTGGTCAGATGGTTGAGAAGCTGCCTGTAGATTACTTTTTCTAAAATTTTTGAAAATGCTGGCAAAAGTGAAATCGGTCTGTAGTTTGATGGCATCTCTTTATCCCCTTTCTTGAATAGAGGCTTAACATCTGCATATTTCAGCCAGTTTGGAAATGTCCCAGTTATAATTGACTGGTTACACAAGTAACTTAGAATTGTACTAAACTCACAAGAACATGCCTTAATTAACTTTGTTGATATTTCATCGTAACCACTAGAATGCTTTGTTTTTAAAGATTTTATTACGGAAGTTATTTCTTTTGGTGATGTGAGTGACATTCATGTCCCTAAAGCTATTTTTAAAGGCTAGTTTCAGATATTCAAGGGCATTATTTACTGATCCTGACAATCCCATTCTATCAGTAACGGATATAAAGTACTTGTTAAATAGATTTGCCACACTATGCCCATCGGTTACTAATGTGTCATCTACCCTTAGTGCTATTTGCTCCTGTTCCTTTCTGGTTCTACCAGTCTCCTCTTTCACTATATCCCATATTGTTTTTATTTTGTTCCCTGACATTGCTGTCTTCTTCTCGTAGTGTATTTGTTTAGATGCCTGAATTACTTTTTTTTTAAATATTTTACAGTATTCCTTGTATTTAGCTAAATGATCAGCATTGGAGCTATTCTTGGTCGAGAGATACATTTTCCTTTTTCTCTTACAGGAAATCTTTATTCCTTGGGTGATCCATGGTTTTATTATAGACTTCTGTTTAATTTGAGTAACTTTTGGAGGAAAACAGTTTCCAAACATGGTAGTGACATTCGAACACCTTCTGTTAATGGACGTTCATGCCACCTTTTTTACCTTCGCTGACCTTCAAAGACCTTACTGTTACACATCATTGGATTAGTCTCGAGAGCCGCTATCAGAAAATAAGTACCAATCTATAGCATCCCATTTAAAAACACAAAGTTGACCTTCATATCTCTGAAGCGACCCCATCTAGCAACAAAAAACCAACATCATATTATGATCCCCATTGTCCCATGCAACTTTTGTTCCACAAACTTTTCAGCTCCTATCATACTTTCGGAGTCATTCTTGGTGGCAATAGTTAGTGACTCACCCTGTATATCTATAGCGAAGGTGGAGTTAGTCATTTTTGAAAATGACACTACTGTTGTTGAGCTCCATAAAGAATCTATAGTCGAGACAATTATAAGCGCAGCATGCGTCGACTGAAAGGAACAAGGTAATTTTTCAAATAAAGACATGGAGGCGGGCTACTGGCAAATCGAGATTGACGAGGCTGTTAGGAGAAAGTAGTGTCTTCATCACTTCTGATGTCCTCTTTGGTTTTAAAGTTATACTGCTTGAACTGTGTACCACTGCAGCTGTCTTTGGAAGTATGGTGAGCAAGTTGCTTCAACACCTCAAATGGATGAAGTGTCTTTCCTGTTTCGATGACTTCATCGTTTTTTGAAGACATTTACGAACACCTAATCCATCTGACAACCACACTGAAAACTGTTCAGACTGCAAACCTCTGCCTGAATCCAAAAAAGTGCCTTTGGCCCATTTGGTGAATAGCAATTGCATCCATTCGAATCCAGAGAAAATAAGTACAGTTACAAATTGACGACTCATAAGGACGTTCGTGATGCGAGAAGTTATCTCGGTATGTGTTTACACTACTGGCAGTGCACAAAGGACTTGAGCACCAAGACATATTCCTTTGCAAGACGTTTTGCATGGTGGAGCCAAATTTTTCCTCGATCAAAGAGCAATAAAGATTTTTCCCTTGTATTTAAACTTGACACTGGTGCTACCAGTCATGAGATAGTACAATTTGCAGAATGTATATTACATGTGCCCAGTACTTTGCATCCTCCAAGGCGCTTGGGGTGGCTTGCAGGAGACCAATCTTCGTGCAGGATGTAGGGCACAAAAGGCACTGGAGCATGTGGCTTGTGGTTTGATCTTGTCCACAATCACAGGACGTATCTTTTGTTATGAAGCCCCCATCTCCTCATGTTGTCTCTGGATCGTCTAACTCCTGATCGTAATCTGTTTAAAGATTTCCACACCAGTCAGCTCTCGTTGTGTCCAGGTGGTAGTTCTTCAGCTCCTGGAGTCTGCAGGTGAGGCGTCGACTTCTTTCATAACTCCAGCCTTGCCTTCTCTGGTGAAATGGTGAGCTTCTTGGATGTTCTCCGGAAGCTTTTTCGCGATCTCAGCCGTTGCTGTGGTGGATTATGTCCGTGCAGTGAATGGGCACTGCCCTGTTCCATTTTCAGTCTCTCCTTTTTGGCAGCCACTGTTCTGCGTACCCATGCTGGCGCTATTTCAGCCAGGCAGTAGAGCTTATAAGTTGGGGTAGGTCTTAAGCAACCTGGGATCAACCTGCAGGTTTCGTTGAGAGCAGTGTCTACTTGTCTGGCATGATATGACCTGTGCCAGGCTGGAGAAGCATATTCAGCAGTTGAAAAGCACAGTGCCATTGCAGAACACCGAATTGTTTGTGAATGTGATCCCCACTGTGTTCCCGCTAGTTTGCGAATTAGGTTGTTTCGAGCGGAGATTTTCATTTTTGTGTTCTTGCAGTGAGTTTTGAATGCCAGAGTTCTATCGAGAGTGACTCCCAAGTATTTAGGTGCGAGATGATGCTGGCGTTGGAGCCTGACCATGCTCACGATTAGCTACCCTGCTCCTTAAATGAAAGGCACACACTTGTGTCTTCGAAGGGTTTGGTCTGAGTTGGTTCCGATTGTAGTAACTCGACAGTGTTCTAAGTGCTGTTGTCAGGTTTCTTTCCACTCTTTCAAAGCATGAGATCTGCGTAGCAAGGGCTAGGTCATCTCCATATAAGGATCTCCTTGTGCCTGGGGTCAATGGCTGGTCGAATGTTGAAGAGAAGTGAAGCCAAGACGCTTCCCTGAGGAAGACCATTTTTCTGCGCTCTCCAGCGACTGCGTTGTCCTTGAAATTCAACAAAAAAAACCTGCGGTTTTGGAGTAGGGTGCTGAGTAGTCTAACGAGGTGGGCGTTTTTGGTCATATTGTATAATTTTGCGTGGAGTAACCGATGGTGAACAGTATCATACGCTGCTGTGAGGTCCACGAAGACCACGCCCGTTACTTGACGGGTTTCGAAGCCATCCTCTATAAACTGAGTGAGATTCAAAAGTTTTCCTGTGCAGCTTCTGTTTGGACGAAATCCTGCTTGTTCGGGTATGAGAAGAGGGTCTATTACTGATAGGATTCTATTCAGAATCATACGTTCGAACAGTTTATAAAGGTGACTCAAAAGGTTAATTGGTCTGAAATTCTTGGGATGATTTACTTCCTTTCCAGGTTTCAGAAGAGCTATCACCCTGCTCTTTCGCTAGATCTTTGGTATTTGGCACTGGTTCATGCAGTTGTTGAAAAGCTGCAGGATCCACTTTCTTGTTTCTGGGCCGAAATTCTTGATTTGCTCCATACGGATGTCAACTAGACCGGATGCTTTACCAGTTTTGCTCTCCTTAATAGCCTTGTTTAATTCAGATATCTCGAATGGGAGACTCAGATCCCTCGTTTGTTCTTGGGCCTCTTGCTGTACTTTCGGAACTTTGATTCTATGGCCTTCTTTCCCATTCATGAGCAGTTGGTGTGCTATCTGAACCGTAGTAATGTTGCAGTGTGCTGTGGATCTGGTTGGGTCATTATTGAGGCGTGTCAATAATCTCCACGCTTTACGACTGTTTCTGATGAGGTCAAGTTCTTCCATAGTTTTAACCCAAGAATTCCTTTTGGATTCTTTCAGAGATGCAATAAGTTTATTCCCAGCCGATAGCGTTGCCTCGCCGAATGGATCTCCTTCGACTAGTACCTGATACTCAGTAAATTGGGCACTGAGTTCTGAAGTTAGACCAGGAATGTATGATGTTCAACAACCCCGAGGAACTGCAATTCTGGAGCACCTCTTTACAGCCCTCACAAAAGTACCATACGCGTCAGGTGAATGTTCAATATTGAGAACTGCAGCGTCTAGCGTTTCTGTAAACTTCGGCCAGTTGGCTTTCCTGAAGTTAAATCTCCTTCTGAACGGAACTGTTTGTGGTCTAACTGCTGCGTAAATTTCGCACATGATCGGTCTGTGCTGTGTATTTGGAATAGGGTTGCAGACAGTTTTTATGCTCTGTTGTGAGATGTTCTTGCTGCAAAATATCAGATCGGGGCTGTATCCGCGTTTCCATCTGCCACTGTTGAAAGATGCAGGTTGCTTAGGGTCATGTATAAGGCTCATATGATTGCCTTCCGCCCATTCTGGTAATGCTGTACCATTCTCAACAACATGCTCATAGCCCCACGTGGTGCTGTGACAGTTGAAGTCACCAGTCATTATCTGTGTGTGTGTTGACTGTAAAATTTATCAGGTAGATTGATTCTGAGATCAACGTCCGGTGGTTCGTATACGGATGTGACTGTACAGCTTTCGATTTCCAAAGTTAAGATTCCAATATCATTTTCTTCAGTAAAGGCTGATGACATTATCTGTATATCTGGTTGGACAATCATAGCACTTCCGTATTTTGGGTAGGGTCTTTCCGTAGCCAGTCGCATTTCGTTTATTTTTGGTCTGCTCATTTGACAGCTTCTGTGGGTCTCCTGTATGCAGAGTACTTCGCACTTGGTTTGTCTGCACAGCTCTCATAACATTTCTTCTTTTGGTGATGATATACCTTCTATGTTCATCGATGTGATGGTCAACTGTGGTCCTGAAAAGGACAAGGATGATGTTTCTGGTGTGAAAGGATCAGCCGCCAGAGAAACCTGACGCCCAGGGTACGCCCGATTGCAAGTCTTATTTTGGTCGTAAATCATTGCAATCTTCGTGGAGGCTCCTGTCATGTACCCCCAGAGTACTCTGAAAGTCTGGGATGAACTACAGTACAACCGACAGAGAGTGTCTTGCAGTTCTTTGCACCATCACCAAGTTTTGGCCATACTTATTTGTTAAACGATTCACTATTGGGATGTACAACCATTCTCTGTTCTTGCTGACTATCTTTAAGGTCGACAGGGAAGGAGGTCTCTGAGAGTTCAGGAGCATGACATCATAGTGGTACACAGAAGTGGATCCGAGGACAGGTACACAGACTGCCTTTAGAGGGATTCTTTGGCAGAACTCAGCAGTGTGGATGAAATCTGAGCGATCGCTGCCTTGACTGACATTTTTGCTGAGCAGAGAGAACGTTCAGCACTGCTGAAAATGACAGAAGTTCTGAAGGAAGAGGAACTGATCAAAGAAGAATTCTGTTATTTTACCTTCTTTCTGGAAACAGCCACGTAACGACTGCAGATTCATATTGGAAGATCCATTTGACCAGAATATTTGCTTGACATGGAGAAATATGATGAACAGCAGTGCTAGTGATTGTCGCTGAGTGACAAGCAACTCTTCTATTACTCTTGGTTTGAATTTGCCTCCTTTGTGGAAGTGAGAGAAAGCTGAAAGCATTCTGAGCAATGGAAAGAGCACATGGATCACCAGGGACAACAGTATCAGCTACCCCCAGAGACAAATTGGAACAAAAACGTCTGTTGAGGGAGAGGCTAGGGTCAGTAGCCCTCCAGCCATGGACAGTAGTAACTCAGATAGAATTTCGCATGGCACAGACTCCTGTTGGAACCATTTTACAAACTGGGTGTAGAGGGAGACTACTTACTTTGTAGCAGAAGGAACTATTACGTCCAAATGTAGGAAGCTGACTTTCTCCACAAAGCACCAGACACCAAAGACAATCATCTCGAAGACGTCTTGCAGTTTTGGGCCTTTGAAAATATGAGACACCGTTGAATGTGTTGACCCTGCAAAAAACAAACGTTTACACAATGTAAGAACCATCAGCATTGGCTAAAGTAAATAAACTACAGGTTAGAAAGGGAAACTGGATTGTGAAGACGAGGATTTCCTCATTGGTTAGAGAGAGGTGTAGACAGAGACTGAGGCGATTTTTTTCTGTGGAAGATAGTGGGGCGAACATTATTATTAACCAGCCAGCGGAATGGAATTAGTGTTTTCCAGGAGCTTTTTTAATGGTCGGTGCTTAGAAGATCCAGTGCCCAGCCAATTAGAATGTAGTAAGAGATACAAAATGTAGCGATATGAAGTTTTATTATAGTAAACGTTTGATCACAAATCACTTCAACTTCATCTCCAAATCCAACACTTCTCTAGCTGCAGGGTCCTACACAGCCCGACTGCCACGCTGAGAGCCACCATCGACTCTGACAGCCTGCTGTGCCACCTGAGCTGATATGTTTGGAAAATTTCCAGTTGGTTTGCCCTTAACTGCTGGTGAGGGTCGTTGGCTCCACCAATGATCGATTCTGCAGACAGTTCAACAATACCATGGTAAGACCGAACCACAGCCAAAAGATGATATGCAGAGAAATTAATGCCATTCGGTCACTCTGAAGACCTGTATCTTATGTTTATGCACAGTCTGCTTTGAAATACGCCCACAAGTGTGACATTCCATTTTGTTGTACTACCTGTTTTCAATTAACATCATGACAAGCACTTGAGACTTTGCGATGATTACAATTAATTCGCTTGCTCGATTATTAGTATCTGCCCCCCTTTTCCATACGCACGCACAGACACACACTATATATATATATATATATATATATATATATATATATATATATATACCAAGGTCTTACATTAATGTTGCCACTGTTTGTCGTTTGTTTTGTCAGTAAGTTTCTTGGAATAAATTAAAGTAATTGTGATTTGTGTCTCATTTAGTAGTCATTGTTTTGGAAGGTATCTTACGCTTACTGTGAATCCAGCTAACCTTTTCTTGCGGTTTAAAAAACAAGTTACCCTCTAATTCCATTTGTGTAAGAGGAACTGTAATCTCCTGGGGCGAAAACGGTTGCCCATCGTCCCAAATACGAGTCCATTGTCCTCCCACTGCACTTACTCGCCCGGTGGGTTTTTCTGGATTTTGAGAGCATGGCACTCTGCAACATCAAGCGTCTTTATCGTAGAGTCTTCCACTTGACGTCACTGAGAGTCAATGAAAGTACAATGAAATCCAAACCTTCAGCTACTTACAGGCGTTGATAAATATCAACGGGGAGAGTTGAAAATATATGCCCCGACCTGGACTTGAATTCGGTTCAAATGGTTCAAATGGCTCTGAGCACTATGAGACTTAACATCTGAGGTCATCAGTCCCTTATAACTTAGAACTACTTAAACCTAACTAACGTAAGGACATCACACACATCCACGCCCGAGGCAGGATTCGAACCTGCGACCGTAGCAGCAGCGCGGTTCCGGATTGCAGCGCCTACAACCGCGTGGCCACCGCGGTCGGCACTTGAATTCGGGATCTCCTATTTACATGGCAGACGCTCTATCTGTCTGAACCAACGAGGACACAGTGGATGGTGCGACTGCAGGGACTTATCACTGGCACGCTCCCCGTGAGACCCACATTTCCAACTTACTGTGCACACTACGTTTCTGGTACCCCTGCGGCAGTCAATCTACCGATTCCCGTAGGAGTTGGGGCAGTATGAGTGCATCCACACTAAAGAAGATCATTGGCCGGTACGCCTTATCGACATGAAGATGGTATATGTTCTTTCGGACATGCCCAAATGAACATACCATATCACATATCATTGACAGTTTCTTTGAAGTTCTCGATCGGGCTTAATAAACCCGCGAAGAGCGCGTAGCGTTAGTTTTAAGCCGTCTTCTGTATCCCTGCCCTCAATCCATCGTGGTAAAGGTTCCGAATCGACGATCAGCGGGCAAGGATTTGTCGAACAAAGGTCTGAATGCAACATCATTTGTGGGTAAAGTACATTTCCTTAAGCTTTTCCTGATAAGTCTTAGTCTGGCAGCTATCTTTCCCACTGTTAAATTGACGTGACCATTCCACATTCAGTCACTCCCGACAGATACTCCTAGACACTTGACGGATACACTTGTTTCCAGTCTGCCAAGACAAGGGCAGTATAGAGTCCCTCTACCTCGATCTCATGAGAATCTACAGCTCTCCCCATCGCACGATCGCTGCTAATAGCCCAAGTGTGCTATCCAAATACTGTAGTGGAGATGGAATGTTCTGGGTTTCATTACAGTCATAAATATTTAATTAAATTTCGTCTGTTTTCCGTCAATTTCTGGATGGTGGATATAGCTCAAGTGGTAGGGTTGTTGGTTCCAGTGCTGCAAGTTATATATTAGAGATGTTTTCTTCCAATATGGCGGTGCCATTTTATTTATTATTCCCTGTGTAATGCAGTAAACAATTTACAGAGAACTGTTGGTGTGCAGACTTGCTACAGTCTGGAACCGCGCGACCGCTACAGTCGCAGGTTCGAATCCTGCCTCGGGTATGGATGTGTGTGATGCCCTTAGGTTAGTTAGGTTTAAGTAGTTCTAAGTTCTAGGGGACTAATGACCACAGCAGTTGAGTCCCATAGTGCTCAGAGCCATTTGAATCATTTGATTAGCTTTTCAGAGCATTCACACAAGGTTGGCGCCGGTGGCAACACCTACAATGTGCTGACAAGAGGAAAGTTTCCAACCGATTTCTCATACACAAACAACAGTTGACCGGCGTTGCCTGGTGAAACGTTGTTGTGATGCCTCGTGTAAGGAAGAGAAATGCGTACCATCACGTTTTCGACTTTGATTGTAGCCTATCGCGATTGCGGTATATCGTATCGCGACATTGCTGCTCGCCTTGGTCGAGATCCAATGACTGTTAGCACAATATGGAATCGGTGGGTTTAGGAGGGTAATACGGAACGCCGTGCTGGATCCCAACGGCCTCGTATCACTAGCAGCAGAGGTGACAGGCATCTTATCCGCAAGGCTGCAACGCATCGTGCAGCCACGTCTCGATCCCTGAATCAACAGATGGGGACGTTTGCAAGACAACAACCATCTGCACGAACAGTTCGACGACGTTTGCAGCAGCATGGACTATCAGCTTGGAGTCCATGGCTGCGGTTACCCTTGACGCTGCATCACAGACAGGAGCGCCTGCGATAGTGTACTCAACGACGAACCTGGGTGCACGAATGACAAAACGTCATTTCTTCGGATGAATCCAGGTTCTGTTTACAGCATCATGATGGTCGCATCCGTGTTTGGCGATATCGCGGTGAACGCACAATGGAAGCGTGTATTCGCCATCGCCATACTGGCGTATCACCCGGCGCGATGGTATGGGGTGCCATTCGTTACACGTCTCGGTCACCTCTTGTTCGCATTGACAGCACTTTGAACAGTGGACGTTTCATTTCAGATGTGTTACGACCCGTGGCTCTAGCCTTCATTCGATCCCTGTGAAACCCTACATTTTTGCAGGATAATGGACGACCGCATGTTGCAGGTCCTGTACGGGCCTTTCTGGATACAGAAAATGTTCAACTGCTGCCCTGGCCAGCACATTCTCCACATCTCTCACCAACTGAAAACGTTGGGTCAATGGAGGCCGAGCAACTGGCTCGTCACAATACGCCAGTCGCTTTTCTTGATGAACTCTGGTATCGTGTTGCAGCTGCATGGGCAGCTGTATCTGTACACGCCATCCAAGCCCTGTTTGACTCAATGCCCAAGCGTATCAAGGCCGTTATTAAGGCCAGAGATGGTTGTTCTTGGTACTGATTTCTCAGGATCTATGCACCCAATTGCGTAAAAATGTAATCACATGTCAGTTCTAGTATAATATATTTGTCCAATGATTAACCGTTCATCATCTGCATTTCTTCTTGGTGCAGCAATTTTAATGGCCTGTAGCGTATTTAAACGACGTGACTATATCCAGCAGTTCACTACTAATGTTGTATCAGAACATTACAGGTTTGTTTCTCCTGCTCATCCCCATTAAGTAGAAGTCTTTGTCAAAGTCACCCTATATCTTCCGACAGTCACTCAGCTTCGAGACCTTAACGTATACGACAGTATCGCCAGCAAACAATCGTTGATTGCACCCCGCCCCGTCCGCCCGTTCCCCGTTTGAGATGTTGTTGTTGTGGTCTTCAGTCCAGACACTGGTTTGATGCAGCTCTCCATGCTGCTCTATCCTGTGCAAGCCTCTTCATCTCCCAGTACCTACTGCAACCTACATCCTTCTGAATCTGCTTAGTGTATCCATCTCTTGGTCTCTCTCTACGATTTTTACCCTCAACACTGCCCTCCAATACTAAACTGGTGATCCCTTGATGCCTAACAACATGTCCTACCAATCGATCCCTTCTTGTAGTCAAGTTGTGTCACAAACTTCTCTTCTCCCCAATTCTATTCAATACCTCATTAGTTATATGATCTACCCATCTAATCTTCAGCATTCTTCTGTAGCATCACATTTCGAAAGCTTCTATTCTCTTCTTGTCCAAACTATTTATCGTCCATGTTTCACTTCCATACATGGCCACACTCCAGACAAATATTTTCAGAAACGACTTCCTGACAAATCTATACTCGATGTTAACAAATTTCTCTTATTCAGAAACGCTTTCCTTGCCATTGCCAGTCTTCATTTTATATCCCCTCTACTTTGACCATCAGTTATTTTGCTCTCCAAATAGCAGAACTCCTTTACTACTTCAAGTGTCTCATTTCCTAATCTAATACCCTCAGCATCTCCCGACTTAATTTGAATACATTCCATTATCCTCGTTTTGCATTTGTTGATGTTCATCTTATATCCTTCTTTCAAAACGCTATCCATTCCGTTCAACTGCTCTTCCAAGTCCTTTGCTGTCTCTGACAGAATTACAATGTCATCAGCGAATCTCAAAGTTTTTATTTCTTCTCCATGGATTTTAATGCCTACTCCGAATTTTTCTTTTGTTTTCTTCACTACTTGCTCAATATACAGATTGAATTACATCGGGGATAGGCTATTTAATGTGTCAAAGAAATTCATATCTATAGTTTACTTTACTAGCTTTTTATTAGCTTTTTGGTTTTATTGTTTATCGTTAGTGTCTTATTATTATGCACAGGCGTATCCCCATGCTTAAATTGCTGTATTTCATTTCTGACAGGCCAATTATCTTTCATGCGTTCTTATTCACCTGTTTTTGGCTCTCTCCCATTACTCTTTCTTCGCAGTAGAGGCATACAGTTATCATGAAATATCGCTGCATCTGTCGTCCGTATGTATCATGGCATGTCCTGCGCGTTACTATTTCAATGCTATGGCTAGCGTCAGTAAGACCTTTACCCACTTTGTGGTTCTCGTTTATGGTTTCTTCTTTACAACTTAGCTTCAGCATGCTTTTTCGCGAAGTCCCTAAGTGTCACTCAGAATTAGTTTCCCTGACAAGTCAATAATTGTTTTAATCAAATCAGCCCAGAACTGTAACTCCAGAAGTCTATATGCAACCAGTCAATAGAAGTGCAGAAATAAGTAAGGGTTTAGCAATAATCTACATGCCACGCATAAATTACTATAAAACCTAGGGAATAAAACTTGACGTTATAACAGTAACTGAATTTTCTATCGGTGCTAGGTAGAACATGACGTTGTAACCTTAATTGGTTATACAGTACCTTTCATTCTCCGTAATACAAAATAGGAGATGAATATTATATTAAAAGAGGTAAAATTCTTTTCGCCAACTTTACAGCAAGCATTCCAGAAACTAGACTGAGTAGATCTAAGAATCTCCATCACAAGGAAGAAACTAAATTGTCTAATATTTCGAGGTGCAATTGGGCTGCTCTACAGGTAATCCATATGAACGGGAGATGTCAGGGGAACACAGCGAAATTAAGCATTCTAGCCTACACGTGTCACATCAAGCTTATATCAGCTGATCTGTAAGAAACCAGCAATATTCCCCCTGAATAGACTCAGTTTATCGTATACGTCGACCATTTTCTTTCCTGCAAACTGGACCTTGACAATAAGGAACACCTTTAGGAGATAAGGGAACTTTGTATTTTACGTGGAGGTGAATTAATTCTCTACAAGCGTGAAATCGATATTATTTTTAAAGTTTCATCAAGTTAGGTTGTTCTTGCACTCGAGGGTTGCATAATTCTTCTATCCTAATTTAAGTTTTCTACATTCTTCTTAAACCACTTATAGCGAATGTTAAGCTGTTACTTCAACTAGGAACCCAATTCCACCAAGGGAATATAAGGCCTCTGAAGACTGACCCCATAAGAGGCAGCTGGAGGAGAAATATTTCTTGCTTCGTGAGACCAACGAACTTTTTGGAAATTTGTGGTAAGGTCTTATGGGACCAACTTGCTGAGGTCATCGGTCCCTGAGCTTACACACTGCTTAATCTACCTTGAACTAACTTACGGTAAGAAAACACACACACCCATGCCCGAGGGAGGACTCTAACCTCCTACGAGGGGAGCCGCGCGAACCGTGACAAGACGCTCCAGACCCCGCGGCTATCCCGCGCGGCAACAACAACAAACTTTTGAAAACCACTTTTGAGTTTTGTGTTTAATGATGGAAGTATCATGACCCGTACTCTGTTTCATATTCCTGGTAACAAAACCGTACTTTCTGAGCAGACGCCCGTATTGAAACAAAAAGCGAAGTATGAAATCAATTGTTTATCTGAGCGGCTTTAATGGGGACCAGTATTTTTATGATGCAGCTCGATTTTTTTGTTTTAATACAAAACAGTTTGGTGTGTCTCACGCGATGCTTCTTCTGAGTTTTCAGTAGATGAAGAACTGATGCAGGTCAGAAACATAATTTGAGAACCACTCGTTAACGGTTTGTTCCATTGGTGGTGAGCGAGATAAAAAACGAAATTAAATTAGAAAACTTTTAAGTAAAGACTGACGTAAAACGTGTAACTTACGTGGCATTTCTGTTGCTTAGTGATCTCACTTGCAAGATTATTGTAGAACAAGTCAGTGACCCCTTAGCACACGGAACCAATGTTGCTATAGTTACTACCCTCAAGCATTGAAATCTGGTTGACCATGCTGAAAACAGCATGCATTACACATCGTTTTAGGTTATTATCAGTTTGCTAAGATTGGGTTTTGTGCTGTTCAAATACTGGCCCTTACTTAGGCCCGTACTGCACTGCAAAATAACATTGTCAAAGGTTATGTAAAACAGACCTTTTATAAGCCTTATATGTACTCCTACAGTAGATTCGGTATGAGACGCTCCTGGACAGTCTCTATGCTGTATGCAGCTGCTTGTGTCTAGAACGTTATTTTGTAAACGTCTCGATGTTATTGCCTCATCACACCTCTGTAGACCGCTTTTGTTTTCGCCCACAGCCGTGCGTACTTTGCAGTTGAAAACTGTCTCAAGCGCTGCAGGTGTGAAGGATCTTAGTAGTGTCTTAGTAGTAGGATAGAATAGATCTCTGAAAATTTCATACATTATGGGGCATTTTTTTCACGTATCACAGTCTTTATGACGTCATACCTTTTGCTCTAAGTCTCTTTTAATGATATAATTTTGTAGGTACTTTTAACGGCAATATGGATACTCTCAGCAAAATGTGTTCCTCATAGAATCAGTAAAAGTGAAGTAACAAATTTAAACGTCATGCACAATGCGGAAACTTTTCACGTATCTAATTGTTTATAACGCCATACGTCAAGAACTATGATAGGTAGTTGATTCTTACCCCCATAGCAATTGTTGCCTGACAATAAGGGACATGTGTACCAAGTTTCGTTGAAATTGGTCCAGTGGTTTAGGAGGAGATATGGAACACATATACATACATACATACACATTTATAGATACTCGTACATTCAGTTTTAGATATGTGCGGATTTATAATACACTTTTGACAGTGTAATATACACCCGTGGATATCTTCTCTTCCATTTTCTCCTTAACGTATCTCGTAATTTCGGAACACGACTTTCACGGGCTATTTTCTCATCTGGAACGAAGAGAACGATTTTCAGTTTCTTGAAAATGGACTTTTCATTATGGAGATACCGTAGCTGTAAATGTTACGAAAATCTTAATTTTACGTTTCATGGCACAGATGCCTGATAATTAGTTTTTATTAAATATAATATTCGTCATAAGGCGTGAGTGTTCACAATCGGTGACCGGTCAAAATCTTTTAGACAAAAGTAATCCGCCAGTATTTACACAAAAAAGAAATTATGTAACATCAATATCAATCTCTATTAATAGTTTCTACTCGTAGGGTAAAACTACCCAAATGCGTGACACACTTTGTTTCGTGACAGCAGACATATTCTGTGTCCTAAAGTAAGGTAGGCGTTCCAACCGTCTTCAGCAAATGTCAGGGGTTTCTTCACACGGGCAAGACATTCCGAGCGGGAATGTTGGCTGGGTGAAGGACAGGTAGTTCACTGTGTGTTGTGTGGAGGGAAACACGCTGTTTGCCGGACTCTTAAGTTTATGAAGTTCAGCCATTCAAATGATTATAAAGACACTTCCGTGCAATTGTATTAACAAAGAAACATACATACAATCTTAATCACCAGAGCGGGATTCAAATGCATTATTACTGATATAAACGTCTAGGAAAACGACGACGACTAACATGGTGTGACCATTTCAGGCGCAATGGCTCTAATTCTAAGCGTCTGAAGAAGGAAAGCAGCAGAAAGGAAGGGTGGTACCCTTCCCAACATAACAATGGCCATGTCATAGAGTGGATGGATTATCGGTGAACCTTTTCAAAATTGATTCAACGAATTTGTGGGAGGCCATGATGCGGAAAGGATATGGATTCTGCTAACGATGTTCGATATGAGCTACGTGGCACCAGACAGTGGAAACTGCATCCAAGAATGACATCATCACTGCCACAATATCACCGCATATTATACCACCACTGGATGTTTCCGTCCCTGAAAAACACACAGCAAGAGAAACGGAAGTACTTTCAGGAGGCAATCCTTTCCTCAGACATGGTCCTTATGATATTCATCGTCTAGCCCCCACACATTTTCTGAAGGCAGTTTCATGCGGGAACATCATACTTACATTCAACAAAACGAAACTTTTTCCTGATACTGCCGACGTTTCCGATGAATCCCACGCAACAGCTCCAAAAAGTCACAGCTCTTATGTGGAAGAAGCATGTAGGTCTATGGATGACCGGATTTCAGCAATAAGCCTCACACCATCTGTTGAGAGTCTTTGATGGGTACAAGCGTTAAATTTGCCTGAGAAGAGACCCCCCCCTCATCTGGCGGTGAACAGAAAAGAAAAAACCTAACGAGTAGCGACAGTTAGCATTGTGGAAAGAACAAACGTGCTTGGATTCTGTGTTGTTTCTGTCTGTGATGATTCCACGAAAGTTTTCAGGTTTCTATAACCTGATGCTACTGAATTTAAGTTCAATATTAAATGAAACAACAAGTTTACTGTTACCAGTCACTGTTTTTTTATCTCCACGACACGTTTCAAAAGTTTAAACCTCAATTGTCAGGTGGATTTACATTTGATAGTATGATATTGGTGTGTGTGTTGTCTTACGATTTTTTTGGAGGAATTGTGGCACTGTCTCCAGTGGTCACAGGTTCCTTTCACTGTTGTAACACATCACATGTATACTGACATGTTTCGTGAACAAATATCATATTGTTTACAATATATGACAGTATACATCCAAAAAAATCCTAACACGACACACACACACAAATGTCATACTATCAAACGTAAATCCACCTCATGGAGTTTTAAACCTTTGGAACACGTGGTGGGGATAAGTAAACAGTGACTGGTAATAGTAAACGTGCTGTTTCATTTAATGTCAATAATAGTTACAGTAAAACTTAACCTAAAATGTTCGTATTTGAAATTAAGTGCAATTTTTGTACCTCTGTCAGTTACGAAGATATTGATGTTGAAAGTGAATGGAAAGTGTGTTAAATGAACTGTAACAATGAAAGGAAAATCACGAATTTAAAGACATTATCACCAAGTTAAGTGATTAGGTATGCTATAACGACGTGGAGTAGCATGCATACTTAGTTCCCTGCAGTTAGTAAATTCAACACTTTTACATTTCTTGAATGTTGTGCACGTGGTTAGTACAACAATGTATTGATTACGTATAAAATATAAAATTTTGGATCGTGCTTTTTTTATTTCTCATTTACAATCCTTAATATCAGGAAATTAAGTAGGTTTACGCTACACATTATTCAAATATGTTGTGTACCAACAGAGATGGTTCTCAAGGGATTGAAGCTGGTACAGTAGAATTTCCTCATTGTGTAACTCCTAGCAGAAAACTTTTACCTGTAAAGTTTTGACCAATTGCCAATGATAAACTGCCTAATATGAAGAACATTATAAATTATCAGTTCAGAAATATGAGCACTTGTTACTGGAGATTCATATGTTTTGTATCCACCCTTCGCCCTTATGAGGCCTTTAACTCTGCTGGGGACACTATCAGTGAAATGTCTGAATGTCTGTAGAGGAATGGCAGTCCACTCTTCTTCAAGAACCGAGACGAGAGGAGATAGTGACGTTGGATGCTGCGGTCTTGAGCGAAGTCGAAGTTATATTTTATGGCAGAGATGTGGCAATGCGCTCAGGTCGAGCACCAGGGCAGGTCTGTTCATTTGAGAAACGTCATTGTCTGCAAACGATTGTCTCAGGGATGCTGCTTCACGACAGGGTGTATTGCCGTGGTGATACAGTCAACGTCTCTCAGCTGTACTTCTACCATATGCGGTGCATAATGCTGTAAATGAGTTCACAACCTTCGGCATTTAGGGGTTTGTTAATGGCAGTAACACCCTAAACACGAGAAACACCTCTACACCGTAATACCATCTCCTATGCACTTCGCTGTTGTCACTACGCAGGTCGGCCTCTAACAGTTTTTCTATTCTCGTGATTCGTGCCAGTATTTTGCAACCATGACTAATGATACTAATAGTATCTATGAAGAAGATAAAAGAAGAGAAAGCAATCTCATGCGTCGGATGCTATCACCCATGTTTTCCCAACCGCATTCGCAAATGGAACAAAAGAATGTTTACGTGTTAGTAGTATAAGGTAAATCCAAGCACTTTAAAATGACCTGCAGATTTAGACGAGTGGGTGCTGTGCTAGCTCACTCGACAGATGTCTTTTGCTGATATTGCCACCTAATTCAGCAGGGGACAAGGAATAAGTTTTTTTGCTCATTGTACCTCCGTTGAAGTTGTGGTGAGGCATTTACGTGTCGTAGATTCTGGTGGAGCTGTCTGGAACTTCTGTAGCTTCGTCTTAGTCTGCACTAGTAGCGGAAAGTGTTTACGTAGGGTGTCTGCGGAAACTTTTCAGTCTTCCTTGAAGTGGTGCTTTTGATATTGTGTGTTCGAGGCCAAATGATGAAGCAGCCATGCGACTGCAGGAAATAGCCTCAAAATAGTTTCCAGAACGGAGTTAAATCTAAGAGAAATGCATTAACAGGCGAACGTTTTGGGTCGTCGAGAAAGGCAAACGGTTTGGTTCAGGTTTGGCATAGGCCGTAGTTTTAATATGTCAGGAAGCCTCACATCTACGACTAAAATTGACATTCCCCACGAAAATTCAAACCGCTTGTGCTTCAGAAGCAAGTGATATGTTAGTTCCAGCTTTTGCAGATCATGTTCACCATCATATTACGATACGAGGCTTGTCAAAGGAACAAAATATTGCAGGCAGTTGAAAATATGCTACATGCTGGTCGATTACAGATTGGTAACTGACTGATTATTTAGATTCAAGAGCCACTGTACGAGACATAAGGAGTTGGTAAAGAGAAATAGCTTTATTTTGTTTGCGTAGGAAGGTTAGCGAAGTGTTTTACAGTTGTTTATTTCTTTTGTATTTAACTCCACTCTGTGCCGAAGTTAACGGGACGCGCAGATAATTTTTCCTTGCCTTGCTAAATATCCCTACTGCTCCAAAATGTGCGATTAACTGTCAGCATCACATTTCATCAGGGAATAAATGTACTAAGAGGTTAACACATCCCATTATTTCAAGAGCTGCGTGAAATTCTTACCTGCCTTAACCCCCAGTTACTTTCCATCGTGTAATTAATTCGTTTTGCCAGTTTGAGGATTTATCCAAAATATTACCACAGAGGACGTCAGTGAATGAAAATATGCAAAATGTTTTAACTTACTGATTTGTTTGTTTCGAAAGGTGGTTTCCCCAGTTAAATGTTGTAATCAATAGACACACTCAAGAACGTAGAATTATTTATTAATGCGAGTTTTGTATTTTTCACTGTCCAAATCTGAATGAACTATATTTTTATCGATGTTTAAGACTATTTTGTTTGTACAAAACTAATTACAACTTATCAAAAAAATTGTTGATTTTTTTTCCTGCCGATGTTTTTCTGTTCAGGTTGACAGTAATGGTTGTGTTTTCTGCGAGAAGGATTAATTTTGGACTCTTGATTCAAATAAAATGGTAGATCACTCACACGGGACACGACCAGTGACCAGCCCATGTTTGAAAGATCCGACTGTGATTTCTTCCCATGTACCTCATGTGGCGTCTATGTTTGTATTACACGACCAACCCAGTTTACAAATTTCTGCCCCTTGTTTGTAAATAGCAGCTAAACGAATCTTTATCGCAAAAAAATTTGGTAGTAAAATATTATGATTAACACATAGTTCTGTACTTCTTACAATGTTTCTTAAAATCCAGCAGTACCGTTTATAACATAAAAATATTTAATCATCCTGACTTGTTCTGGTTACAACATGATAAATGTAGTAATACAGGATATATTTGAATATTTAATAGTATCGCATTAGTTATGTTTCGCGAAAACTGCTTTCAAAAATGACACAAATTTATTAAGAAATGTATAGACTTTAAAACTGGCATTAGACACACCGTAAACTTCATCACAGTTAAACTTTTGTAAACTCTCTCTTAAGTTTACTTTGCCTTGTATGAATGTCCTTGGTCTGTGCATGTAGTTAAGTTATATAGTTGACAAACTGACTCGTGAACTAAGACTCCATTTACCACAAGTTTGCTTAACTTCCGCTTGTTTTATGTATTTGCTATCCATCAGCTTACTGCTATCTGAAGTTACTCTCTTAGGAAAATTTATAAGTGATGCTGCAGTGTAAGTGCCTAATAGCGTCTATGTGATTGCGTTATACTAAATGGGTAGTTAGTAACGCTCGCAAAATAAATTTATAAAATTGTGATAAGGAAGATGAAAGTTTAATTGTGATGGGGGACTGGAAATCGACAGTAGGAAAAGGGAGAGAAGGGAAAATAGTAGGTGCATATGGCCTGGGGGGAGGAAATGAAAGATAAAGCCGCCTAGTGGAATTTTGTACAGAGCATAATTTAACCATCTGTTACTCGTGGTTTAATAATCATTAAAGAAGGCTGTATACGAGTACGTGGAAGACGTCTGACTATATAATAACAGATTTCGGAAAATATTTTAAACTATAAAACATTTCCAAGGACAGATGTGGAGTCTGACCACAAATTATTGGTTAAGAACTGTATATTAAAGCCGAAGAAATTGCAAAAATGTGATAAAGTAAGGAGGTGATATCTAGATAAGTTGTAAGAACAAGAGGTTGTTGAGAATTTCAGAGGAACCATTAGGCAATGATTGACTACAACAGGGAAAAAGAATACAGTAAAGATGAATGGGTAACTTTGCGAGATGAAATAGTGAAGGCAGCAGAAGGTGAAATGGATAAAAAGACAAGGCCTACTAGATATCACAAGAGATACTGAATTTAATTGATGAAAGAAGAAAATATAAGAAGGAAGGAAATTTAACATACAAAAGTGAATACAAACGTCTAAAAAATGAAACTGAAGTGCACAATCGCTAAGCACGAATGACTAAACAGCAAACGGGTTTAGAATGTAAAGTTATAGATACCGCCTGTAGAGGCCTATGGAAAAAAAAGACAATGTTATGAATATCAAGAACTCAGATGGACAACCAGTTCTAAGTATAGGAGGGAAAGCTGGAAGTTGGAAGCAGTATATAGAGGGGTTATACATGGAAGTCGAACTTCAAGGCAATATTATAGAAACGGAAAACTACGTAGATAAAGATGAGATGCGAAATATGATATTGGAGAAGAATTTTACGGAGCCCTGAAAGACGTAAGTCGAATGTGGTCCTTTGAGTAGACGACATTCCATCAGAACTGGGAGTCCAGCTACGACAAAACTATTCCACTTGGTGTGCAATATGTATGAGACAGGCGAAATATCCTTAAACTAAATGTAATAATTTGAACTCCAAAGAAAGCAAGTGCTGACAAGTGTGAATATTACAGCACTATCAGTTTAATGAATCATAGTTCTAAAACACTAACACAAATTATTTACAGAAAAATGGAAAAACTTCGAGGACTTCTGTTAGAAGAAAGGTTAAAGAAAGGCAAACCTACATTTGTAGCATCTGTAGACTTAGGGAAAATGTTGACAGGAATACACTCTTTGAAATTCGGAAGGTAGAAGGGGCAAAATACGTGGCGCATAACGCTGTCTACAACTTGTACGGAAGCCAGCCGGCAGCTGTAAGAGTCGAAGGACAATGGCTGAGAAGGGAGTGAGAAAGGGTTGTAGCCTATACCGATGTTATTCTGTCGGTATACTCAGAAAGCAGTAAAATTTGGAGGAATTATAGTTAAGGGGAAGTAAATACAATCTTCGAGATTTGTTGGTGACATTGTAAGTCTGTCAGAAACAGCAAAGAACTTTTAAGAGAAATGGAATGGAATGGACAGCTTACTGAAAGGATGGTAAAAGATGAACTTTAACAAAAACAAAATAAGGGTAATGGAATGTAGTCGAATTAGATCAAGTGGTGCTGAGGGAATGAGATTAAGAAACGAGACACTAAAAGTAGTTTAAGATTTTTGCTATTTGGACAGGAAGATAACTGAAGATGGCCGAAGTGGAGAGGATATAAAGACTGGCAGTGACAAGGAAAGTGTTTCTGAAGGAGAGAAATTTGTTAACATTGAATATAGACTTAAGTGCAACCTTGTATAGAAGTGAAACGTTGACGGTAAACATTTCAAGAAAGGAATAGACGCTTTTGAAACACGGTTTTGTGGAAGAATGCTGAAGATTAGGTGAGTAGATAGTGTGGTGCTGGGTACATTTGGAGGGAAAATAATTTTGTGGTGAAACTTGACTAAAAGAAAGGATTGGATGATAGACACGTTCTGAGGCATCAAGGTATCACCTATTTAATATAGAAGATAAGTATGTATATGGGAGGTGGGGGGGGGGGGAGGTAGACGGAGAGCAAGAGACGAATACAGTAAGCAGGTTCAAAATGATGTAGGTTGCAGTAGTTATTCGGAGATGAGGCTTGCACAGAATAGAGGAGAGTGGAAGGCTGCATCAAACCAGTTTTAGGAATGAGGAAAACAACAACAACAGCAACTGTGATATACTTATGGAAGACGTTCAATGGCTTGAAATTCCGGAACTGTCAAAATGAAGTAAATCAATGACTTTAAGCACTTGTGTACTATGTTTCCTATGCAGAACTGGCAAACGACATACATCCCGGTAAGTACAAATCGTTCCCACGAATGACACATATAACAGAATACTGCTCTAAGGCTATAATTATGACTTCATTTATACTGAAACGACTGATTTTATTTTGAACATTCAGATAGTAGTATAACTGCTATTCCTCATTTCACTGAGAAGTGAACCTATGGCAAGCAAGTTGTGTTCATACTGTGATAAGGAGAAGTACTTCATAAGCATAGGTGGATTTAACAAATTCGAGAGCTTTTGTGCTCATACTATTTCAACTGTGACAAGTTAGTCACATGTTCCATAGAGTATAGTCGCAATGAACAGTGGCACAAAATTACACACATTTAGTAAATATATAATATAAATAGTGTTAAGAAAGTATTCCATATTTTGAGAGGTGGTAGTATGGACCAAAACAATACAAAAATATCCAGTAAACATGAGCCCTAAAGTGCATACATAAAGAGCTGTGAGCAATAATATTGGGTTGTGTGTCCGAGTTGGTGCAGAACACTTGTTATTGATCTATTTATTCCCCCATCTAGTTCCAGCGACAAATATCGCCAATATCAGTGTGTTCTATGATTCTAAAACATGCAGAAATAGCATACTTAAAAATTTTGTAAAATATCGTTATATGTGTACAGTTTTTTTCCAGAGATTGTTTCTATGAATAATCTCATGATATCTTATTCACTATTATATCACAGCACGATTTTACAATTGTTGCCGCTGTTTCCGGCATATTTTCTGCAATTTTTATTGCCATTTTTCTTGGCGTACCTCATGTCATATGCAATTCTGTGAGTGGCTGTTAATAAATACAAAAAACATGAACTTATGTATGTCAGCGTTACACAGTTGAGATTACAGTGTGCTGTGGATGCAGTTTTGGTGTGTGTTAGGTTGTTACGTAGTTTGTCATGTACTCACGTTCACTGGAGGACTTGCAGCAACTGTTAGACGCACAGAAACCTAACTTTCGCACCTTCTTCGTCATCCAAAACATCACGTCATCTTGCTGTTCGCGTGTGTGGCGAGAAATGTATCGCATGTTATGAGAGGCTTTGAAAATTATAGCGGGAGCTCTGATGACTTCTGTTCCTTATTTGTGTCTCCGTGTGCTGGGGCAGTAATTGTGTGTGTGTGTGTGTGTGTGTGTGTGTGTGTGTGTGTGTGTGCGCGCGCGCGCGCGCGCGCTTGTTTTCCTGTTGTGTCGTGTGTCCTGTGTCAGTTCTCTTAAAGCGGTAAAGAGTGTGCTGTTGCGAAGTATTATGTTTTCGTTTACTACGTTTTTTCCTTCCACTGTAGCCTTTTGCCTGTATTGTTAGTTTTCAGTATAACCTGCTGCACTTGTTTTGGGATGTGTAGATCACTTTCGATATTAGTGGGATTGTTATTTTTGTTCATTAGGTGTTCTGTTAAAGTGGAATGTGTGCTGTCACTCTTTAGAGCTCTCATGTGTTCTATGTGCCATGTTCGGAAAATTACGCGTCTTTGTCCTATGCATTGGGCCTGACAAGGGTTACATGTGAGATGACATATTCCTGCACTGCTGTGTTTGTCGCAGGCTCTTTTGTCTGGTCTTAGACTTTGTTGAACTGCGTTGTTTGTTCTTAATGTTATTGGGATCCCTTAACTTTTCAATATGTTCCCAATTCTATGTGCTATTTTATTGTCGTTTGTTAGTGTGTACCATGTCTTTCCTGATGTGATGCGGTCTGCTGTGTCCTCTGCGTGTTCTGCCTATGAGCTATCTTTACTATTGTGAAATATCTCTTGTACTGCACACTCTTTGTTATTACGAATATTTTACACTCTACAGAATGCTAAAAATAAATGAGTAAACAAGTGAGTAAACAAACTGATAACAAATGAGAACACATTATTCTGCTAATAATGTAATCCTCTTGCTGGTACCTACGATCTGCACTTGTTAGCCAGTTCTAAAGTAAATGCTCAATTGCTGACCATTCATAGCAGGGCATGCTTCTGTCTGACGACTTAGGGAATCACACACTCTCTGAAAAACTCCAGTTGATCTCGCTGGCGCCGGTAGTCAATGCCGACGCATTCCTGTGTTGGTTGTACATCACTAATGGGATCTGCATAGATCAAAGATTGCACCTGCCCCCACAACCAAAGATCCGGGGGTTAAAATCAGGGAAGTAAATGTATCCATGGACAATAACAAAGAAATGTATCCTCATTTCTTTACAGCATTCTATAGGACGTTCGTAGAAGAGATGTGTTTCACAATAGCAAAAATGAACGAGTGTTCATAGTTCTTATGGTATGCATTTTAGAGCCCGTGCTAACTGGAAATATTTGTCTTCTTTTGGTCCCTACTACTAGCTCTCAAAATATGGGGTACTTTGTTTCTCCACGCTGTTGCGGCTCTGCTTCTCACTCAGAGGTATTTTCTATCCAAGAATATATCTGTCTTGTAAAAGTGGCTGCAAATGAGTAACAAAACAACTGTAATATGCATTTTATTCTCGTAGGTATCTTGTCCATAGTTTTATAGCTGAATTTTGCGTTCCTTTCTATGCCAATGTTACATCATGTTTTTCTTTTATTTTTGGGATATTATTAAAATATTACTCTGGGACTAAAATTGATTGTTGGCAACGACGAACCTAAATGTCGGCCTACACTACCTATCAGTCTGACAGTCTAAACAAGAATTGGCAGTTTGGGAAAACGGAGGCAGGGATGGACGGGGCAGAAGAGATCACTATCCCATTACAGGTACTGTTGACAACAAAATTCATATGTGGAATGGTGTATTGTGAGACTATTGCTGAAATTTCCAATCGTTTAAGATGACTAGAAGATGTATGTTTGTCAAGCTCACGCTTTCTGATATGAATATTTTGTACATTACCGAGAAGTTACTTGGAAAAACTGGCCCCAATGATATTCAATCTGTACACTGAGCAAGCAGTAAAAGAAGGCAAAGAAAAATTTGATGGAGAAATTAAAGATCAGGGAGAAGAAATAAAAGATTTGAGATTTGCTGGTCAATTTGTAGCTCTGTCAGAGACAGCAAAGAACTTGGAAGAGCAACTGAATGGAACGGGCTACTAGCAGCCCATGCCAATTTATTTACAGTTGTGTTTCCAAAATTTGGTATCTATTACTCTGCAAGCGACTAAATATCAATGGTTTTCACGCCTAGTATAATAATTATTATAGTTCAACTCATCTGAATAATTTATGACTTTATTACATACATGTTTTTATTAGTATAAATCTGAATGAGGTGATTTTTTAACTTTTTTTTCAAATGATGTAACCTGCCTGCTCTTGTTTAGTCATTTAATATCTTTCAAGAACCATTAAATTACCTTACATTAATAGTTGTTTCATAGAGCGTGAATACGACATTTCGTAATGATGTGGAAGGTGTTAGTTTAACATAAGTTTTCTTTACACGATACAAAGTTTTTTTGCTATTTCTATTAATTTTACGAAAAACTTTATGAAAGTGCCTGTATCATCCGAAAAATGAATTAATATGCCTCTCTATTAAAAAGAAATTGTGGCTTTTCTTACAGAGTAAGGAGTTATGTGATATGGCCATTGAAGTTCCTCCAAACTATGTTAACATGAACTTTCGGGGCCTGTTTGAACAGTGTTGTGTAAGCTTCTGTACTCTACAATGTAAACAAATTATTGAATGCATTTTAGTATAGAAACACGATTTTGTTGCCTAATGAGTTAACTGAAACGGTCTCCGCATCTAAATTACAACTATAGACGTCCTATGCTTGAGGCCAATTGAAATGACGTGAGATAACTGCAGAACGCACTACCTGGATCATTTATAACAAGGCTATGATCAAATTTACTCGTTGTCATTTTCAAAGTCATTTGCCTGAGTTCAAAACCCCTCTGTAAAGAAGGACGTCTGTCAGAACAATAACGAAAACGCACAACACGAGAAACATTCGACTGTAACCTTCTGAAACAAATCATAGCTGCTTTTTTTTTTTCACCACAGACGTACGAGGATGGTTTGAAAAGTTCTCGGAATCACCACGAGAGGTCAGCGCTAGCGCAACGAGTTGTTCACATGATATTCATTCGACTGTTGACTGTAAACACGTGGCACGTCAGTGCTCTTGGGAAAGAGCTGTGACGGTGACGTGGTTCTATTGTTCCCACGTAATGATTTGCACAAGATGCAAAAAATCGAGATTCGAGCAGTGATTAAGTACTTGGTACAGAAAGGTATGAAAGCAAAGGACATTCTTGCCGATTTTCAAAATACACTGGGGGAGTCTGCTCCATTTTCAACTGTTGGCAAGTGGACAAATGAATTTGAATTTGGTCGGCAGAGCTTAGATGATCCGCGCAGTGGTCGACCAAGATGTGCCACTGTTCCAGAAATCATTGCAAAAATTTACAAAATGGTCTTGGAAGATCGCCGATTGAAAGCATGGCCAATCGCTTGCCAGTTGTCATCTGAGGGGTGTATCAAATTTTAACTGAAGAGTTAGAAATGAAAAAATTATCTGCAAGATGGGTGCCGCGACTCTTGACCCTGGATCAAAAACTTACACGAACTAAGGTATGACTTATTGCCTCGGCTGCTTTATGCACCTGATATAGTTCAGTCAAACTTCTTTTCCTAAAACTGAAATTTCTTGGTGGACGAAGATCGACTTCAAATGAAGAATTGAGAGCTGGAGTTGACAACTATTTTGTAGGCCTGGAGGAAACTCATTTTCGTGATGGGATGAAGGCACTGGAAGATCGTTGGACCAAGTGCATTAATCTACAAGGAGACTACATTGAAAATTGAAAAAAGTTTCAGTGATATAAGTACTTGGTTTCTACTCCATTTAGAGAACTTTTCAAACCATCCTCATATTGAAACCACCGGAGTAAAAATTGCTCCTCTTTCTTCTGTTCAATATTCGCCAAGACCCCATATAAATATCAGCACTGATCGAACAGTAAGGTGAAAACCTTTTTGTTTTAAATTCCCGTAACTTTGACCCATTTCTAAAAATCTTTATCAATGAGATTAGAGATTAAAAACATTGTTCAATGTTCATTACTTCGTGAAGATTTTCCAGTCCGTCTTTAACCTCATATTGACAGCTTTTCTTGCAGTACTTTACATCACGTAGGGAGAAACAGACAACTAGGACATATCGTGACAGTTGAGTGACTGTAGGGAAACTAGGATACAGCATTAATAGTGTAATGCTTGACACAGTCAAGTCATTTAAATATATGGGCGTAAAGTTGCAAGGCTACATGAAATGGAACGAGCAAATGAGTTTTGTGGCAGGGAAAGACTTCGGTTTCTTAGAAGAATTTTAGGGAAGTGCGATTCATCTGTAAAGTAGACTGCATATAGGATGCCGAGGCGACCTCTTCTTGAGTACTGCTCGAGTGTTTGGGATCCGCACCAGGTTGGATTAAAGCGTGACGTCGAAACAATTCAGAGCCGGGCTGCTAGATTTGTTTCAGCAGGTTCGAATATCGTAACTATTACAGCGATGTTTCGGGAACACAAATGGGAATCCTTGGAGGTAAGGCGACGTTCTTTCGAGCAACACTAATGGGAAATTTTAGAGAACTGGCATTTGGAACTCACTGCAGAACGATTCTGCTGCCGCTAACATACAGAACCACGAAGTTGAGCAACGAGGAACTGGGGCTCATACGGAGACATGTAGACAACAGTCGTTTTTCTTGCGTGAGTGAAACAGGAGCCGAAATGAGTAGTGGTGATATAGGATACCGTGGCTTGCGGATTATGTATGTAGATGAAGATATACTGAATTATAAATGTAGAATAAGGAACGCAACTTTCTTGTTTTAACTGCAACGCATAAAGCTATTACGTAGGAATATTTTCCAATACTTGACTGGATCGCACTGTAAGTATCGTACTATTTAATTTCAGCAGTAAAATTCCAGTGTGTTAATCATTAATGCTATAATGACTCCCCATCACTCCGACTTTGCCAAAAGATTGTTGTTCCGATAAAAGCAACAATTGCAGCCAACAATACTCATTTAGATATCATTGCAAAACAGTGTTATATAGGGTAGAACAAAATGTTCTTCAGAGAAATGTTACAGCGTTATTTATTCATGAAAGACTACGCATGTCTACGAATCAGCGGTGAAAAGTTTTCTGTGTGACATACTATGTTCCTATTAACGAATGTACTATACAAATAAAGTTGTAGTTGTTGCTACGGTTTTTAGTCCGAGTACTGGTTTGATGCAGCTCCCAATGTTACTCTATCTTGGGCGAGCCTCTTCGTCTTCGAATAACTATTGCAAGCTACATCCTCCTGCTTGCTGAATTCATTTCATGGTCTCCCTCCACGATTTTTAGCCCCCCCCCCCCCTCCCTTCATGTCTCAGTACGTGTCTGTCAACCAATACTTTCTTTTGTTCAAGTTCTATCGCGAAATTCTTTTCTCCCAACTCCTCAGTCGTTACATGATTTACCCATTTAATCTCAAGCTTCTTCTACAGCATCACGTTTCAACAGCTTCTGTTCTCTCCTTGTCTACAAGGTTTATCGGCCATGTTTAAGTTTCATATAAGGCAAATACCATCAGAAAAGTCTTCCTAACACTTAAATGTATATTCGAAGTTTACAAGCTCACCCAAGTTCTTTGCCGTCCTGAGAGAATTACAGTGTCAACAGCAAAACCTTAAACTTTTTATTTCTTCTGCCTGAGCTTTAATTCCTTCTCCAAATTCTCTTTGGCTTAGTTTACTGCTTCCTCAATTTACAGATTGAATAACATCTGTTGTAGGCTACAACCATGTCTCACTTCCTTCTCAGCCACTGCTTTTCTTTCACACCACTCGACTTTTAACTGTCGTCTGGTTTCTGTGCGAGTTGTACATAAATCCAAGCACGAACGAAAAAATGGCTGACATCGAAATAAGCGTCCAAGGAATAGAAAAGCAACTGAAAGCACTCAACAGAGGAAGGTCCACTGGACCCGACAGGATACCAATTCGATTCTCCACAAAGTACTCGAAAGAATTTTCCCCCCCTTCTAACAGCCGTGTACCTCAAGTCTCTACAGGAACGGAAGGTTCCAAATGATTGGGAAAGACCACATGTAGTCCCAGTTTTCAAGAAGGGTCGTCGTGCAGATGCACAAAACTATAGGCCTATATCTCTGACATCGATCTGTTGTAGAATTTTAGAACATGTTTTTTGCTCGCGTATCATGTCTTTTCTGGAAACCCAGAATCTACTCTGTAGTAATCAACATGGATTCCGGAAACAGTGATCGTGTGAGACCCAACTCGCTTTATTTGTTCATTGAATCCAGAAAATATTAGACACAGGCTCCCAGGTAGATGCCATTTTCCTTGACTTCCGGAAGGCTTTCGATGCAGTTCCGCACTGTCGCCTAATAAAGTAAGAGCCTACGGAATATCAGACCAGCTGTGTGGCTGGATTGAAGAGTTTTTTAGCAAACAGAACACAGCATGTTGTTCTCAATGGAGAGACACGTACAAACAAAGTAACCTCTGGCGTGGCACAGGGGAGTGTTAAGGGACAATACATATAAATGACCTAGTAGATAGTGTCGGAAGTTCTATGCGGCTTTTCACGGATGATGCTGTAGTATACAGCGAAATGCAGGAAGATCTGCAGCGGATAGGCACTTGGTGCAGGGAGTTGCAACTGACCCTTAACATAGACATATGTAATGTATTGCGAATACATAGGAAGAAGGATCCTTTATTGCATTATTATCTGATAGCGGAACAAACACTGGTAGCAGTTACTTCTGTAAAATATCTGGGAGTATGCGTACAGAATGATTTGAAGTGGAATGATCATATAGAATTAATTTTTGTTGAAATTCATTGGGAGAGTCCTTAGAAAATGTAGTCCATCTACAAAGAAGGTGGCTTACAAAACACTACCTATACTTGAGTATTGCTCATCAGTGTGGGATCCGTACCAGGTCTGGTTGACAGAGGACATAGAGAAGATCCAAAGAAGAGCGGCGCGTTTCGTCACAGGGTTATTTGGTAAGCGTGATAGCGTTACGGAGATGTTTAGCAAACTCAAGTGGCAGACTCTGCAAGAGAGGCGCTCTGCATCGCGGTGTAGCTTGCTGTCCAGGTTTCGAGAGGGTGCGAACCATACGCGACTGGAACAGGAAAGGGAGGTAATGACAGTGACACGTAAAGTGCCCTCCGCCACACACCGTTGGGTGACTTGCGGAGTATAAATGTAGGTGTAGATGTATTTTACCCCTGCTGTCTTCAGAATTTCAGAGAGAATATTGAAGTCTACATAGTCCAAAGCTTTCTCTAAGTTTATAAATGGTATAAATGTAAGTTTCACCTTTGCTTACCCTATTTTGTAAGAGAAGGCGTAGGCTCAACATTGGCTATAGTGTTTCATGATTTCTCTGGAATCCAAACAGACCTTTCCGGGGTCGGCTTCTGTCAGTTTCTCCATTCTTCTGTATGGAATTGGTGTTAGTATTCTTCAATCGTTTCTTATTAGCTGATAGTTCAGTAATATTCACAGCTGTCAGCACATGCTTTCTTTGGAATTGGGCTTATGTTGTGAAAGAGTGACCATCTAACATGGCGTGCTCCATGTCGTAACTAGGATAAGCGTGTGAGGTAAAAGTTTTCCGTTGAAATCACGAAGATAGCAATGATTATTTCTGCCACGCAGTAATCACCTAACTTGATTGCTGGCAGTAGAGAGCTCGCCACTCGGACACGGCGGACTATGTTTTCCAGCAGAACGGCCGCTAGTTGATAATCGATTAGCATCAGCTGCGTGTATCGCGCTGTCGCGTTCATTGTACTTTGCAACTCGGTTAATTACTCACGGTTAATGAGAGCCGGCCAGCCGTGTGTCTCTGACTTGCTTAGCGCGTCACACAATTGCTTTCACAGCAGACTGTCGGCGAATGATCTGCTTCATTTGCAACTCGCGTCTGACATTCTTCCTGCACTAGGCTACAGTACTGGCATTTTCCCGTGGACGAATCCGTCATGAAAGCTTCAGTACGGACTGTTGTTCACACAATGAAACGAGATTCAAGGTATGTCCGTAGCGTCGGTGCAGCACCTGTGTTATTCGTCTTTCGTTTTACTATAAGATGATCGATGTGCTTTGATGAGATACTTTAGGAATTTATTAGATACTTACACATCACTTTTGGAAAATGTAGGGTGACCAGATCCAATTGTTTAAAAAGGAGGACAAACAGCTTCAAAAACGAGGACAAAGGAAGAAAAAAGACATCAATGTGATGTTCGAGATCTTGGGCACCTGTGTAAGAAGTTTAACATTTCAGTAACAAAGCAACACGCATTTCGTTTTATAGCGTTCAAGCAGCCAATAAGATTGCGTGTTTCTGCCGGGAATTAAAACTAGTTGTCAATTATTATTGATTGGTCAGATGGTGGTTAACTGAGCAATATAAAAAAATTAAATTAATTGTGATGACAGTGTGGCGTCAATAGTTTTGTTATGCCAACAACACGGAATTGTTTACAAAGCGAAAAGCGTAAGACCATTCAACTCCCTTCATTCGACGCACCGCTACCAACATCTACAACTCAAGCAGCAGCTGACGACATGTAAACTGCACTTTACCCTTCCGAATACAAATAAACTGAATGACTATGAAACAATGAAATAAAAACATGACAGTTAATCTGTCGAGTTATTTCTTACCTTTATTGGCCACTGAGACGTACGTTCCAGCTCCACATATCTTTCATTCCGCTCAAATTTGCCGGATATTTGCAGGAAAGGACATCAGAAAATGTACACTTTCGTTTAGGCATAGCCAAATATTTTACGTACTAGGTTAAAAATTACTCACAAATCACACGTACACTACAGGAAGCCAAGTCAATACAAAGTGAAGATACGAAACGATAATTTTAAATAATCGATATTTGCATTCACGATCGACGATCCTGGTGCCACCTACTAACACCGCCTTCGTGCTTGTTTATCATGAAGGCTGTGCCAATAGTTAAAGTATTTAAGAAAAGAGCAATAGAACGGGACGAATTGCAAATTTAACTGTATTAAGCTCAACTTTGCTAAAACGCCGGACACTGTAAAAATCTGCCCGGACTCCGGACAAACGATAACATGTCCGGATTAATGCGGACGTCTGGTCACCCTAGGAAAATGTATGTTGTGAAGCCTTCTTGACAGTTATGCTGAACTACACTTTGAGCACTTTGTTCAAACACAATATGAGTCAATTGTGTGTCAATGAAAAAACCTATGAGTCTTCGTACAAATTAGTAAATAACCTAGAAACTGATGTACTCCTTAAGCAGGAAATAGCATACTAACTCATGAAACAGCAGCAGAAAGAAAAGAACAATGCTTGACTGTCATTGATATATCTACTTGCGATGACCACTACCAGAGGCCACATAGGGAAGAAAATGAGTCGGCAGATAAGAGAAACACCATGCAAGAATACAGCAGAATTTACTCAGAAGACGAAAACCATGACGGGCTACATGCAGCGCCAAGACAAATGAAAAATTGGAAAGCTGCAAGGTAGGACGGCATTACACAGAGTTACCAAAGTGGGGGGACCACCGCTGGGAGTACACTTATAGGAACCAGTAAATACTTGTTTGAAAACAAATATAATACCAGACTTTCGTACAACAGCCTAGATAATGACGCTTTATAACAAAGGAAATCTTAATACTGAGAAACTACCGTGGAGTAAGTCTTCTTAATAATAATTCAAAAGCCAAGATTGCTTAAAAACTGTTTACTTTATAACCGATTCAGCAAACTAAAGATGCCATCATCGGATCTGAATGTATCTAAACATCTATAAATCATTTGGATATAACGATACATGAGGCAGACCAGCTTGTAAATAACTCGTACAAGCTATATGCTTTCGACCAAGCCAGCGGACATTTTTTATAAGGTATTTTAGATAGAAGAGTAATGCCGAACGGTGAATATATTCAATTCAAAGTCTGTATCAAAAACCGAAACTCCTGATAAACGCATAAGAATTAATAGATTTGGCAGACAGGTGAAGCTTATACCCCAGACTTATAGATACTGTCGACATTGTTAGAAAAGGGGGAATCAAAGTCATCTGACGCATCAAAAGCCGGACGGCGTGGCCGTGCGGTTCTAGGCGCTGCAGTCTGGAGCCGAGCGATTGCTACGGTCGCAGGTTCGAATCCTGCGTCGGGCATGGATGTGTGTGATGTCCTTAGGTTAGTTAGGTTTAATTAGTTCTAAGTTCTAGGCGACTGATGACCTCCGAAGTTAAGTAGCATAGTGCTCAGCCATTTTTTCGAAGCATCAAAACATGAGCAGGTAATTGCATAAACACCATGATATTTGCTGACGGGCAAATAATTTTACAAGACAGGAATGAAGTTTTATAGAGGGCAATATGACGCCTAGATCAGATGTGCAATTACTACTACAGTCTCCATACTTCTGAAGAGAAAAAAAAGAGATTAGGGTTTGTAAAGGAAAATACCCTGTCCGTTCCAAAATAGTGCTAAATATTTCTGTTTTAAAACAAGTTAGAATTTAATTTTCTTGGTTTTCGCTGTAAGGTACCAGATTGAAAACGACATACCAAGAAAGCGTACCGTTTCTCTTTCCCTGGTTATTCTTGGTAATTGTACTGATTGCCCAGATAAAACTGTTTATGCAATTACTTTTCATTTTGTTTAACTACGTCTACATGTGATCGTACTGTTGTATCTCTCATTATGTACGACGTAGATTGGTCCATTTTTATTTCAAATAATGTAAAAATGATTAGACTTCCGGATGTCTTTTAATGGCACGTCTTTTTAAACTTTTAGAAACATTTGGTTCCGGTTTATGCTCATATTTGGTGTCTTTGCCACAACTGTGCTATTAAATGGCAACGCTACATAGCAATGCTACGTTGTAGTTTCCAGATGATGTACTGACACTTTCATGCCTTACAGAATGTATATCTTACCCTCTTTGTATCTGTAGGTCAGACCTTAGTATTACATTGTATTTTGTTTGTGCAGATATGCACAGTTACAAAACGTAATTAAGTTATGTGGTACGTATATTATGCAATCGTTTTGGAGACTGCTTGTTTTTAAGATTGTGAATTGCTGTTGAAACAACCTACCCTAAATAAAATAATCACGGTCTCCTAGGTTTGCTAGTAGCTTCCAACTTGACCAGTATTATTCGTTAATGAACATCAGTTGGGACAATTCATATACAATGAGTACCAGTTTAGTTACTGCTATTTTGGACATTTTACTTGCAAATATTCGTAAGTGCTGGTTGCGATATGTTACTCATTTATGCTTTGCACTCGTTTTCAATGTAAACTTGTGTTTCGATATATTACAATTTTAACTTTTGTGCATAGATTGGTTTGAGAATTAGCATATCCCGAAACCGGTCACCGACTAAATAAACATCCCTTTGAAAACTTTGAACATAAATGCTAAGGTTCAGTGACCGTGTCAGAATTACATTGTAACAAATAAGTCCTCGGTCATAAATATTAAGTCGAAAACTGACCTGGTTTCGATGCTACTATGAGCGTCGTCTTCAGAATTAGACTAATTGTACAACATACAACATTAGGTATATAGTACATTAATAAAATTAAAGTTTGTACTGACTCGAAAAGATGCAGTACTTACAAGTCACATATTAAAAAAGATCGGAGCCGGGAAGAAGACGTCATGAACACTTGTCAGATGTCGAGCCGCTAAGGGCTGCTCGTACTGTGGACAGGGGTTGCAACAAGACTGAGGTGCCCACTTTAGAAAGTGTGGGCAAGTAAACAAGGTGTTGCTACGAGCGCCATCTAGTAGCCGCAGAAACAACAATTAGACACATGAAATTGTGATGCAGCTGATTCAGGCATAACGTAAGCATCAATAATAACAGGATGAAGTTACATATTTATCTGATTCAAATAGAGATACATTTTGTAACGTAAAAACGTTAGTTATGACATACAAGAAAACAGTAAAGATGTGGCAGGAAAACAACATTTCGGTAAACTGCATGAGGAAATCTGAATCAAAGATCAAGCAATGGCTTCATACAGTCAACAAAGTTTTTCTTTCGCAGCTGTTCGTTGAGAATGAGGCCATCATGACGAGTGAGATGTTTGAAAATCTCCACTTCCTCTAAGACATCTAACCTACGCCCCTTCTTTTCGGTACGCAGAATATTGTTATCGGCTATGGCTTTCGGCACGTGTCCAGTAATGATCGGCAGAGGATGAATTTAGGGGACTGATGACGTTCTTTCTCAAAAGATGTTCTTTATATCTGACGGTGAAAGCACGTCCGGTTTGCCCTATATAACAGGAGGAGCAGGTATAACGCCAGAACTTTCTGTAGGGGAGCGAATGGATTTCAAATTATGAATGAAATTTCTCTTTAGATTATTATTAGTAGAGAAGTTAACATTACAGTTGTATTTGTTGCGAAGAATGCGCTGAATCTGATAGGAAATGGGTCCAATGAAAGGAATAGAAAAACTTTTTTTGGGGTTAATTCCAGTGCATGAGGTGTTGAGCGTGGTAGTTCTTGCAGTTTTCTTTTTTAGGATATCGTCCACTATGTTAGGCGTGTATTCATTATTGACTGCTATGGTTTTAAGTAAATTAATCTCCTCATTAAACTTTTCTGTTGAAAGTGGTATGGAGGTGGCTCGGTGCACGGCAGAGTGAAAAAAGGCCGTTTTTTGAGACTGTGGATGAAAAGAGGAAGCAGGCACAATTTGGTCAGTATACGTTTCTTTTCGAAAAATATTGAAAGTGATGTTACTGTCTTCTATTGTAAGCGTCAAGTCCAAATAATTTAATTGGTGGTTATCGTTTTCGAGTTCAATAGTGAAAGAAATTTGTTCATGGAGGTCGTTAAAAAGTTTAAATATATGATCAATTCTATCGGCGAGTCCGTTATAGATGACTAGAATATTATCAACGTATCTTGTGTAAGAAAGGATACCTAGTGAAGCGGCTGAGACACCGTTAAACAGCTGTTTTTCCAAGGAATTGATAAAGATGTCAGCGAGGATGTCGGCTAAAGGGTTGCTCATAGCAAGCCCATCAGACTGCTGGTACAGTTGTCCGTTGAATTCAAAGTAGTTGTACTTGACAACGACATTAATGAGATTCATAAAATCAGTAATCTGTTCACCTGATAGATCTTTTTAAATTAACGAAGCGCTTAGAACCGCACAACCACACCGGCGGGCACAAACAGTTAATAAAGAGCAAGATGAATTACGGCTGCATTCTGTATGACTTCACTCCTATGTCACGATTGAAGATTCTAGCTTGTGTACAATCAGAATCTCTGCTTATTTGTGGAGGCTATACTAAGATAACATACACATTTGTCGTGCTGGCGGAAATGGGAGTACCTCACTTGTTACGAGACGAAACCTCTTGTGTGACGAAAAGTGTTGAAGGTCGGGTCCTCTATCACCCATTCATTACGCGGATAGTTACATCGATTATTAAATCTGATCCAGGCTACGTCATACTGTCAGAAGAAACCCGAATTCCTTCTACAAATGTCACGCAGTATTGGTGAATTCTTGGAACATCCGACAGTGCAATGTTGACATCAGTTCCGCAGCGGACATGTGGTGTCAGTCGAACAATATCTCTTCCGAAATTCACTGTGTGTGTGAGATGATGATATAACTAAAGGATCCGTACATCTCAGTGATATGAGTGCGTATCCACTGTCAAAATTAGATGGTAAATGGCAGGAATGGTACAAATTGTACACGGACGATTTCAAAATTTATGTATCCATCGCAGCGAAATTTTTTCACGAGCAAAGAGGGTGGGCAAAGTCCTTGTTATCAACACGAGCATCGATATTATCCGCGGAACTGTATGCCATTCATCAAGCTAGTCTTTACACAGTCGAATTACAAGCTGACAAAGTTCTGTTATGTACTGACTCGACTAGCGCCCTACAGTTTCTTACGACGGCACGCGAAGGGAGAAGTGTAAATCCCTTCGCACACGATAAACTGAGAAGTCTAGAAACAGCAAAGAAGCTGTGTCAACTGTTTCATCTATGTTGGATAGCGGGACATGTTGGGATTAGGGTCAATGAATGCGCAGACCATCTGGCGTACATCGTTCAGCATATATTATCCGCTGACATACCCCTACATACATTGGTTTTCGTAGTACACTCGTCAACCAAGCAATAATGAAATTGTCATTATTATTGGACGTGGTTTATCTGTAAAGGAGACCGCTTATAAAACACTAATACGACCTATTCTTGAGTACTGTTCGAGCGTTTGGGATCCCTATCAGGTCGGATTGAGGGAGGACATAGAAGCAATTCAGAGGCGGGCTGCTAGATTTGTTACTGGTAGGTTTGATCATCACGCGAGTGTTACGGAAATGCTTCAGGAACTCGGGTGGGAGTCTCTAGAGGAAAGGAGGCGTTCTTTTCGTGAATCGCTACTGAGGAAATTTAGAGACCCAGCATTTGAGGCTGACTGCAGTACAATTTTACTGCCGCCAACTTACATTTCGCGGAAAGACCACAAAGATAAGATAAGAGAGATTAGGGCTCGTACAGAGGCATAAAGGCAGTCATTTTTCCCTCGTTCTGTTTGGAAGTGGAACAGGGAGAGAAGATGCTGGTTGTGGTACGAGGTACCCTCCGCCACGCACCGTATGGTGGATTGCGGAGTATGTATTTAGATGTAGATGTAGACGTGAACCATAACATCAAGGCACATAGTGCTGAGCGGCTAAGCAACAGATTGTGCTTGATTTCTCAAGTCGGTGCTCAACGATAAAAGAAATTGTTACTATTGACAGACGGCGAGCGGGCCACATGAATACTATTGAAACGAGACATTTGCTAAAGTTAGTCCACTCTCCGATCTGTCCTTCTTGACGAGGACACTGTACATACGCTAATAGAATGTGATAAATATAATCATCCAAGAGCACTTTACCGAGTTTTACAACTTACGGTTTCTTTTTCTGTTGCAGTAACTCTCAATGTCATATATAGGTCCTCTGCAACATATACACTCTAAGACCAAAAAAACGAAAACGACTCTCCACGAAGGAAGTAACTGAAGGGCATGAAAATCGTTAGATTCGATGTGCATTTACATACAAACAAATAATTGCAGTGTCAGAAAAAGTGGGTGATTTATTCAAAGGAAGGAGTTTCACAGACTGAGAAGTCAATAACGGGTTGTTCAAAATCTGGCGCTTATGCAAGCAATTATTCGGCTTGGCACTGATTGACAGAACTGTCACATGTTCTCCTGAGGGGTATCGTGTCATATTCTGTCCAATTGGTGAGTTAGACCATCAAAATTCCAGGATGGTTGGCGAGACCTGTCCATAATTCTCCAAAAGTTCTCAGTTGGTGAAGGTAGGGTTTGGCAGGCTTGAAGAGAAGCGGTAGGATCTCTCGCCGTGTGTGGGTGGGCATTATCTTGCTGGAATGTAAACTCATGACGGCTTGACATGAAGGAAACAAAATGGGGCATAGAATATCCTCGATGTACTGCAGGGCCGTAAGGGTGTCAAGGATGACAAACTAAGTGGTGGTGCTATGAAAAGAAATGGCACCCTGGACTATCACTCATGGTTGTCGGGCCATATAGTGCCGTACTTGGCGCCTCCCGATACGTCTCCGCTATTCAAAGGGGCTCATAACCAACCTCCAGATGTCAGACTCTCAGATCGGTACGAAAAGATGCATGTCGATAGAGTATCAACCAAAACTCGTATTTAGTTAGCACTGTGCGCTGTCGTCCAGCAGAAAGGGCGTAAGCATTAATTAAAAGTAACATCAGACTACGGAGCACAGGAAAAGCATAAGTGCGAGTACTTTTTGAGTATAGCTTCCGTGCTGTAGCTGACAGAGCGTTGAATCCTGGCACTAAGGGTCATGGGCTAAGACCCCAATGCTGACAATTTCTTTTACTGTGTTATACGTGAAAGTGTTACATGGAACAACGTGTTTATGACATTAAAAGGGCTGTTTGGAATTTCCAGCAATATTTTCTTGGCAGTCTGCTTTCGTTTTGTTTCTTTAAAAGTGGTAAACCTACGAAGTACGTTTGTTGTTTCACAGAATATACGATCAGAACACAAAAATAACGGAACAACTGCATCACACGTGCAGGAATAATTGTGGTAATTCTTCTTCTTCTTTCGAATAACCCATCTGGAGGGCACGATGAATCAAAATCAACTTTGTCTATTCTTCATTGTATTAGATTTCCAAATTTCCTTCAACCTTTTAAAATTTTGTTCCCTTTCTTCTTGAGTCCACTTTCGTCTAGGTGTTTTCATCCTCTCCTGAAATTCTGCCTTTTGAGCTGCCTTTCTGTAATGTGTTCTGTTTTCTATTGTGTCTATTGTAATTCCAGCATTTTCGAAGTCTTTTTCAGTCTGTATGAACGATACGGACTTGAATTTGTAGCTGTTGAGTAATGCGAATATCCGCTTGGTTGGTCTGTTGTTATCCATTCTGAATATATGTCCAAAAAAAGTGTAGTCTCCTCTTCCGCATTACATCAGTTAGTTTTTCAGTTTTCAACTATAGCTCTCTGTTTGGTCTTAACCTATATCCAGCATTATCGTTTCTTTTAGCTCCCAGTATTTTCTTTAAAATTCTTCTTTCGACCTTCTCTAGTTTCTCAGGATCTCCATTTCTTGTTAGTTTAAGTGTTTCTGCTGCACACAGAGCTTCAGGTCTGGGCACTGATTTGTAGTGTCTTAATTTCGAGTTCCAGGACAAGGATTTTTTGTTATAAACGTTTTTGGTCATATGAAACACTCTTTCGATTTTTTGCACTCCAGTTTCTAATTGTAGTAGTAGTAGTAGTAATAATAATAATAATAATAATAATAATAATAATAATAGTAGTAGTAGTAGTAGTAATAATAAACAAAATAATAAGATCAATAGTAAGTACGGAAGACTGAAAAATCAATGCAAACACACACACACACACACACACACACACACACACACACATACACACATAAACTCTCACACACAAACAAACACAAATGGTTCAAAAATGGTTCAAATGGCTCTGAGTACTATGGGACTTAACTTCTGAGTTCATCAGTCCCCTAGACTTAAAACTACTTAAACCTAACTAACCTACAGACATCACACACATCCATGCCCGAGGCAGGATTCGAAACTGAGACCATAGCAACAGCGCGGATCCGGACTGAAGCGCCTTGAACCGCTCGGCTACACTGGCCGGCAAACTCAAATGGTTCAAATGGCTCTGAGCAGTATGGGACTTAACACCTGAGGTCATTAGTCCCCTAGACTTAGAACTATTTAAACCTAACTAACCTACAGACATCACACACATCCATGTCCGAGGCAGAATTCGAACCTGCGACTGTAGCAGCAGCGCGGTTCCTGGCTGAAGCGCCTAGAACCGCTTGGCTACAACGGCCGGACAAACATAGGCAGTGACATTCATTCAGAAACGAAGGCTTCACAGTAATATTTGCATACGAATCGAAGAAGTGTGTGAAACCAATTAAATGTAACAGTTTCAAGCGTAAATAGTTAAAAAATTGTCGTCCGTGGGGTTTGAACGCGAAATCCTTCGTACGAGGACCTCAAGCTCTACCACCTCACCCACACGAGACGGTGAACAATACTCACAGACGAGCTTTTCTAGAGATTCATATTTTTGATGTTATTTTTAATTACCGTTTACGCTTGTTCGACTGGACGGCAACACATTGTTCGAACTGAATCGGTGGTTTGGTTGATACTTTGTCGACATAGTTTTGGCATCTATCTGAACGTCTTACATCTGGTGGCTTGGGTGTCAGCTCGAGGCGTGACTCATAAATGAAGACAATTCTACTACATTGAATAAGACTCAGGCCGAAGACTTGTCAGGAGATGCCCTGGACAACGGTGGGATACCGACCCGACTGTCTCCCACCATACGGTCCGACAACCAGTAGCAACCAGTAGCGATGTCTGGAGTGAGTTTCTTTTCACAGCAGGACCGCTTTGGTTTTCATCTGCAGCACCCTGACTAGATACGGGTTCGTCGACGATATGCTACCCTCCGTTTTGTTGCCCTTCATGGCAAGTCATCCTGGGCTTACATTTCAGCAAGATAATACCCGCCCGTCCACGGACAGAGCTTCTGCTGCTTGACTTCGTGCTTCTCATACCCTACCTTTGCCAGCAAGGTCGCTGAATCTCTCCCCAATTGAAAACGTTTGGAGCATTACGGGCACGGTTCTCCAACCATCTCGGAATTTTGACAGTGTAACGCCCCAACTGGACAAAATTTGGCACGTTATCACTCACAAGAACATCCAGCAACTCTGTCAATTAATGCCAAGCCAAGTAACGGCTTGCATAGGGGCCAGAGGTGGATCAATCCGTTAATGACTTGCTCAGTTTGTGAAGTTCCTTCTCTTCAACAACTCATCCAGTTTTCCTTAATCATTTGTTTGTCTGTACATGTACATCATATCTACAGATTTCCTTCTCATTCGGATAATTCCTCCGTGGTGCGTCGTGTTTTTGCCTTAGGGCGTATTTGCCTAATCACACGACTTTTTAAAAGTGAAGTTTACAATTTGAGGATATTTCCCTAATATATATTTGTATTTTACGTTTTATAATAAAGTCCAACAGATGTCCTGTTTCCAGCCGCTGTGGCCGAGCGGTTCTAGGCGCTTCAGTCCGGAACCGCGTGACTGCTACGGTCGCACGTTCGAATCCTGCGTCGGGCATGGATGTGTGTGATGTCCTTAGGTTAGTTAGGTTTAAGTAGTTCTAAGTTCTAGGGGACTGATGATCTCAGATATTAAGTCCCACAGTGCTCAGAGCCATTTGAGCCATTTGATGTCCTGTTTTTACTATTATGTAACATAATTGTATCTAGTGAAACACGCTTCGCCAGAAGCATAAAAAAATTAACTATAAGATGCACGAAAGATTGCTTTCTGAGGGATCCGTTAAAGAATGAAGACATCAGTGCTACATTAGAAATTTATTCAGAAACGAATTAGGTAGTTAAATGAGTAAAACGATACGATACCAGAAAAAAGAATAGCTTGAGAGTATTCAATTAGAAACCGGAAGAGCAACCACATCGTGGAAGAGAGGGGTCGATTGAGATCGGATCAGATGAGGATATTGCTTCATGAAGAGAAAAGTAATAAGAAGATATCTCATAATCTCGGTTAAAAATATGACAAGTGTATAAAGCTAGAAAAAAATAGAAATCGTACTGCCATCTTTAGGACTGAAGTGTGAGTTTAGTACAATAGGAGACCGGCTTTAAGTATTGCAGATCGAGGTGGTGCAGTGCTAAGTCGCCATGCTCGCATTCCGCAGGGCGAAGGTTCAAATTGCCGTCGAGCAAACCAGATTTAGGTTTCCCGCCGTTTCCCTAAATCGGTTCAGGCAAATGCCAGGACGGTTACTTTGAAGAGGACATCGCTGATTTCGTTCCCCTTACTTTCTCAGTTCGAGCTTGTTCTCCGTCTATGGTGACATCATCGTTAAGGATACGTCAAAAGCCAATCTTTCGTCTTTCCTTTACATACTGAGCCATTAAGGCTCTTATCTGAAGTAGTTAAGCTTTGAAAGATGCTATCTTGAGCCACAGATACAAACACATTACACTCTTTAACCGGGGAGAAAACTGTAATTTAGAAAATAGGTTCAAATGTTGCTTAAGAGTAGCCTGGTCGTCTAGAAAGTGAGTGCTGCAGAACTAATGTCTGAAGCTATAAATTTCTTAAGGTCTTTATGAACTCTGTGTGTAGAATCAGTGATTCACTATGGGTCTACGGTTCTCATCATTTACATCCTGTAGTATGAGATGAGTATTACAGCCTCAACTGCAATGAGGTCGCTCACATGTATTCACTAATTCTGGTTGGCCCTTGAAATAGCAGAAGGGTTCCAGGAGGCTATTGATACAACCTGGTGCTGGTGACCTGATACTTGTGACCTGGTACTGCGACTGTAATGTGTGTACTTCAGTGCATCAGTGTATTATAATGCCAACAGTAGCTACCTGTAAATAGACCTAACCTGACATTTTTTTGACGATGTAGTGGGGAAAACGTTGGATCCAATGTGAACCGTGTCATTCATTGCAGGATTAAATGCTAATCTTTGCTGCCTAGAACTGGAATATTGTTGAATAACTGATGTAATAAACGAATAGTCAGAATTCTGTCGGCGGACACCAGACAACTGATTAAGAATGCAAGGAATGGGTGCAAGAACTATTTCGTTAACACTGAACGTTTTGAAAAGTCATTGGTTGAAAGTATTATCAATATTCCGATTCTCTTTGTAGATGCAGTTGCTCGGTTGTCCTGAAATAAAACGGTAAGATTTCCCTGGGAGGGATCCTTGTGTTAATATTCTGTCGTAATTCCTCCAAAGAAATCAGCAATAATGCACTTCTATGGTGATCTAAAAATCACGTGTAAGATGAATTTTCTTCAAACTGAAACTCCAGTCAAATTAACTTAGTGTGTATTCTTTCACTCTTAAATAAGTACAAAACATTCTTCACATTTCTTCGCACATCGACAGTGTATTTCACAAAGATGCACAGGAGACAAGTCAGACTCTTGCCTCTCCACGTCCGACAGTCGACACAGTTACAAAACGATTATCTCCTGTACAACTTTACACCAAGTCTTTACATAAACTAATGATACAAAAGCTTTGCATCGACAACGCACAAGCTTGATTCTTGTCGATATCTGTTCACAAATGACAGTTAAGTAGAATAGTTTACGTCAAACGGTAACTGCATTTTGTTAAATCTGAATATGAGTCAGGTGAAATACTCTCAGTCTTCAAGAAGAATGTAGGAATTCCAATTCGAAAGAAAGCACTTGCGGACAGGTATGAAAATTACCGTACAATCAGTCTAATAAGTCACGGGTTCAAAATGCTACAACGAATTCTGTACAGAAGAATGGAAAAATTGGTAGAAACAGACCTCGGAGAAGAGCAGTTTGGATTCCGAAGAAATGAAGGAACGCGAGAGGCAGTACTGATCCTACGACTTACCTCAGGAGATAGGTTAAGGAAAGACAAACCTACATTTGTAGCATTTGTGGACTTGGACAAAACTTTCGACAATGTTGACTGGAATAGTCTCTTTGAAATTCAGAAGGTGACAGGGGTAAAACACAGGGAGCGAAACGCTGTGTACAGCTTGTACAGAAATCAGACAGCAGAATAAAAGTCGAGGGGCATGAAAAGGAAGCAGGGATTGAGAAGGGAGTGAGACACGGTTGTACCCTATGCCAGATGTTATTCAATATGTACACTGAACAAGCAGTGAAGGAAACCAAAGAAAAATTTGGAGTACGAATTAAAGTTCAGGGAGAAAAATTAAAACTTTGAGTTTTGCTAACGACATTGTTATTCTGTCAAAGACAGCACAGGACTTGGAAGAGCAGTTGAATGGAATCGACAGTGTCTTGAAAGGACGTAATAAAATGATCAACAAAAAAAACTAAGATAATGGAATGTAGCCGAAGTAAATCAGGTGATGTTACGGAATTAGTCCAGAAAAGGAGACCCTTAAAGTAGTACATGATTTTTGCTATTTGGGCAGCAAAATAACTCATGATGGCTGAGGAGAGAATACGAATTGTAGACTGGCAATGGCAAGAAAAGCATTTCTGACAAAGTGAAATCTGTTAACATCGAATATAGATTCAAGTGTTACCAAGACTATTCTGAAGATATTTGTATGGAGTGTAGCCATCTGCAGAAGTGAAACATGGACGATGAACAGTCTGGACAAGAAGAGAACATACGCTGTCGAAATGTGGTGCTACAGAAGAATTTTGAACTTTAGATGGATCGATCACGTAAGGAGATACTGAATAGAATTGGACAGACAAGGAATTCGTGGTAAAACTTGACTAAAATGAGGGATTGGTTGACAGAACACATTCTGACACATCAAGGGATCACCAGTTTGGTATTGGAGGGAAGTGTGAGTGGTAAAAATCGTCGAGGGAGACCAAGAGATGAATACAGTAAGCAGATTCAGAAAGATGTAGTTTGCAGCAGTTATTCGGAGTCGAAGCAGCTCTCACAAGATAGTGTACCATGGAGAGCTGCCTCAAACCAGTCTTCGGACTGAAGACCACAACAGTTTTGAGTAACCAGTTAGTTTTACAAACAATAAATTATAATTGGTGTCTTAACAGTTCTATATGTGGTTAAGATCAATATTCTCTGCTGATGACTGATTAGCGGAAATACAATTAGCTGCATGTAAAAATGTTCTGAGAAGAAACTCTAACATACGAAGATATAGGTTTTCAGATTAAATGAAGCTTAATAAACATGACGCAAGAAATGAAGAGCACCATACATCGAAATAAAACAAACTCACATTGGCGAGCTATGCTTTACCAATCTTACAAAATATTGTGAGATCAAAAGGTGAATCGTGTTATACAACTAGTTATACCTGTACGGCCACCACCTACACTCCAGAATTGCACAGGTATAGGTGCATTATAAGGGGACGTAATATTTTTTCCTATTCAGCTGGTCAGATGCATAGATAATTCCTTCAAATACAACAGACTGATCTCAGTAAAGCATATTTTCATGTATCTATTTTTGCATAGGTACAATTAGAACAATAACTACTAAATTTCCTAGTGTATTTGAATATTAGTTTACTTCTTTAATTTCCTTAGTAGAGTATTTCATTATGCTATTTTCTCGTTTCTTTTGAAGGAGCATTAGAAAGTAACGGTCCAAAGACGAAGCTGTCATTGCAGACATGCAATAGATTCACAGTTTGGGCGAAAAAGAAAACACAGTCTTTCGCGTCATGGCGAACCTATAGGTACTATGACTTTCCTCGTCTTCTACGGTGTTCTGATCCACAAACAAGGTTAAAATATGTGTTTACCTCCAATACAAGATTCACTGTATATTCCGTAGTTAATCAGCAGTGAAGATACGTGTTGCAAGTTACAGAGAGGACTGTTTTATACCTTGACGTTTTTCAGTACAAATAACACTTTGTTTTTTGGAAGCATAAACAGTACTGCGGCATGCATGGGTATTTCTGTCAAAATTTATGCTTACCATAAGCGACATAATAACAAAACCACAGAATAGTGAGGAAAATTACAGTAACTATTTACCAGCAAACAAAATAAAGTCTTGCATACGATGTGTTGTTTGGACTACTTTTGTACCCATGGAACACTATACATCAACTGATGGCATTTCACTAATTTAGGACGTCATCAACTATTTATATTTCAACGCCAGTTGTTTTAAAATATAGCTGGAGACTTCATCACAGAAAGCAGTTACAAATGATAAACCGCATCTAAGACTATGATCTTATAGAAGTTGTTAAATCAATGGATAACTGCCAGCCACACCTTCAAAGACTTGCGACTAAATCGCTAGTCTATTATAGGCAGTGCTTTTCTTCCCACTCCCTTGATACAAAGGTAAGAAGCAACGAACTTGGATATGAAATGAAAGGGCGTAATTCTTTATGAAAACATGCAGTCGATGTCGACATAGTTACCTTTTACAGCCAAGGTTTTTCCTGTGAATCGAAGAGATATTTCCAGCTCTGTATAGAGTACCCTTCCACCGATGTCAGAATTTCTGCTTTCAACTCACAACATTTTCCACCCACACATTTCTTTACGTGTGGGAACAGATGAAGACACGAAGTGCCGGATACAGTTGACAGGGTGCACTGTACAACAACGTCTTCAAGTGCCTCAATTTTGATATTGCCGAAACAGATTTCGAGGTAACTAACAACAAAAATCAGTTTTCTGTCCTAAAAATTCACTGACCATTACTTTCCTGGGAGCTGAAATCGTCTTGTGCCCTTTGATGCAGGCTAACTTCCTTTCATACATAGCTTTACTTGGTGCTTCATTTGTGGCATGAAATGGTGGAACAATGTAAAATCTACAGCTGACAACTGGTGCCAAAAGCCTATGTCTTTCTTTTTCTTTGAATGCTGCAGAACGCACTAACAATTCCTTGGACACTTTTGCTTTTGGTCAACGTACAACAATCGTGACACCAGTCTTGCTCAGAGTTGATGGATAGTTGATTCTTAGTGTAACATCTGGGAATACAGTAGATTTTCTCCTCATATACCCAAGGCTTAGAGCTATTTCATATGCTTTTTTTTTAATAGACGATCGTTCGGGACTATTTTCTTCACTTCCTCAATATATTCAGTGGTAGCAGTCCTGGGTCACTCTTCAGATGGATCATATTCCTAAGATGCACGACCTTATTTGAATTCAGCCAACCACGCTTAATTGCTGAAAATGGAAGAACAGGCTAATTTAGGACTAATATCCTTTGGCCATAAACCGCCCGAAAATGAAGAATTCTATAACGCTACGGTGCCCCACTTTATCTATTTGTACAACACACAAGTAGCACCATTACTTTCAAAATAAAACAGAGAAAACTCATTTACTGAGAATTTGTTACACCAGCCTCATCTATGTGCCACATGGAAAAACGCAATATTTTCTTTCGTACTTCAACGTGCCTTTTACATAGGCCCAGCTTTGCTTAGTAAGACACAATGGTTTTCCTTCGAGTTGACTATCATATTTAACGCTGTATCCGCGTCGCAGAAAGATAAAATTATTTGTGACTTGTCAGGCGTTGTTCGTCTTCATTCAGTGGCAACATAAGCTATGTGAGTAAAAATAAACAAGTACGCTCTTCGTGGTAATCTACGCGAGAGCATTGTTATCAAGCTAGAAGAGTTTGTGCCTTATGCCGCAATCACTGTTAACACAAGCACTAAATTTTCATTACGTAACGTCCCACCTATAGCTCAGAGTTACAGTCTATGCTCTAAATCTGCGCAGATGTTTTGTTACAAATATGCGTTACAGAACGCGTTAGTAACAGAGAGCTGGCCAAATTGTACCATTTTTGCGATTTTATTTATTATAGCCTAAACAGTAAGTTATAACATTATTTGAACAATGCTAACCTCAACTGCTGGATGATGTTCTTGGTACCTGATTTAAAGAGTGGAAATGCTGAGAAAAATAAACACACTACTCCTAATTTTCTAAACATCTCTGCAAGTGGCACGATATATGAATTTCGTTTCAAAATTTATGCCAGTGAGTGCCTAAATTGTAGACTCACTATAAGCTATGTTACTGAATTTCAAGATGCGTACTTGTCTAACTTTAAGAAAATGTTCCATATTTTAGTCCCAATATCACTGTTTGGAGGTATTACAATATAACTTTTTCATTGGTTTCCCCACCACTGCACACTTTCCATGAATCCACATTTTTCATTTTATGCATCTGATCATTTTATTCATTCGATCTTCGTCGCATAGCTCGTAATATCCCACTTTCCTCACCGAGTTTCCAAAGCTTTCCACAGGTAAAGCTGTAGTCCTTGATTTCCTCTCCTTTACTTAGGTAACTTTTTTTTTCGCATGGGCTACTCGTGACTCACAGGAATGGCTAAGACCTTCAAGTTCTTTTGGAGCTGAAACTATTGGAACAATCTTGCTAACAACATGCTTACTTCGACGTTCGATAAATCAACTCTCGCCAAGAAATCACATTGAGTTTGAAGCTCCAAAATAATATGGGCACTTTGTAGATGGCATCTACAATCTTTCCTTCGGCAGTGGAATTATGGCGCAATCCGTTTCGTTGTGCAATGTCGACACAAGTTTTCTTAAGCTCTTTACGCACAAATCGAACATAATATCTTCAAATGTAAGATTATTCTCTTACAGTTCGTTTCAACTTCGTTGGAAAACACTTTACTGCGGCCAAAAAATATTATAGCTCTGTTTGCATTGTTGTTTTCAGGATGCTTCTTCATTGTTGGCTTAGGCACATTCACTATACCACGATCCCCATTCAGATATACCGTTACAGCTAAACGCTATTCGTCTGTGCTCTATTTTCCATAACGCCATTCTGTGGCCATTTTCTAAAACAAAATAATTATTTAATTAATGACTTAGGGTACAGGACGCATTAGAAAATTCTCCACATCCTTTCTAAACGTCATTATGTTGTGATAATAAAGGACAACGGATTTTTGAAGCTCACTGTTGGAGAAAATTTCTGAGGGTATACATGTGCCATATCGTAAACAAAGTGATACGTTATAGGTAACGTCACCATTTTCTCTGTGTTAATTTCCTACAAAGGAATCACAACAAAAGTATAGATCCGTGACAGTCTGAAAAGTAAGAGCATTATGTTAGTCTTTACCTTATGAAAGTAATTTTCTTCGCCACGTACGCAAAAAATTACATGAAAACTAAAACAACGTAACATTGTCTTCAACAATAAGTTCCGCAACACACAGAACTCACAGCTGACAATATGGCTTCAAGAATCACATGGTTCACGCTGACCTTACGAAACGTCTAATAGTGCAAGATTTACGAATTTTATAAGATTGGTACAAATTAGTAGCCGGTACAATTCTCTCAACTATGGAGACATTGTAGCTGCGAGAGTAGGTCAACAAAATCTGGAAAAAGCTTTGGTGTACGGAAACGACTAACAGGCACACACAGTTTTCGAGAAAATTATTCTTATTGTGTCACAGACTGTTTTTAAATTTGAAGGTTGAATCAGTGCTGCAATGGACGCTACAAGAAATACATGGAAGTCACAGGTGGTGTGGTGACTGCTGCTTTAATGACGGTTTTCGATTTATGCATCAACAGATTAGTCCGACAAAATCCATAAAGATCCACAAATAACATATAGTGCATAATAGTACTCAACTGACCACTAAGAATCAACAGGTAATAAACCAAAGTACAATATGAAAACACACGAAGGCTAAGGAGAATTCGTCATCCATATTTATGTGGTCAGATATCTTATCTAGCATGCCATGCGAAACTGGATCATTACGGCGGCTGTGCCGTTCCGGAAGACAACTAGGTCACCAGGCGGCAGTACTCGTGACCGTTAATACTTAAAGAGCTAATCATATTTATTATAGCCACATGAAGAATGACAAAGAAACGACCTGGAAGCGGTGTATAATTACAAAAGAAACGTACATCCAATCAAAAAACTTAAAATAGCAACTGTCTTAAACATAAGAACGTAATCAGCATGGCTTCAGAAAACATCGCTCTTGTGCAACGCAGCTAGCTCTTTATTCACACGAAGTAATGGCCGCTATCGACAGGGGATCTCAAGTTGATTCCGTATTTCTAGATTTCCGGAAAGCTTTTGACACCGTTCCTCACAAGCGACTTCTAATCAAGCTGCGGAGCTATGGGGTATCGTCGCAGTTGTGCGACTGGATTCGTGATTTCCTGTCAGGAAGGTCGCAGTTCGTAGTAATAGACGGCAAATCATCGAGTAAAACTGAAGTGATATCAGGTGTTCCCCAGGGAAGCGTCCTGGGACCTCTACTGTTCCTGATCTATATAAATGACCTGGGTGACAATCTGAGCAGTTCTCTTAGACTGTTCGCAGATGATGCTGTAATTTACCGTCTAGTAAGGTCATCCGAAGACCAGTATCAGCTGCAAAGCGATTTAGAAAAGATTGCTGTATGGTGTGTCAGGTGGCAGTTGACGCTAAATAACGAAAAGTGTGAGATGATCCACATGAGTTCCAAAAGAAATCCGTTGGAATTCGATTACTCGATAAATAGTACAATTCAACCAAGTACCTGGGTGTTAAAATTACGAACAACTTCAGTTGGAAGGACCACATAGATAATATTGTCGGGAAGGCGAGCCAAAGGTTGCGTTTCATTGGCAGGACACTTAGAAGATGCAACAAGTCCACTAAAGAGACAGCTTACACTACACTCGTTCGTCCTCTGTTAGAATATTGCTGCGCGGTGTGGGATCCTTACCAGGTGGGATTGACGGAGGACATCGAAAGGGTGCAAAAAAGGGCAGCTCGTTTTGTATAATCACGTTATAGGGGAGAGAGAGTGGCAGATATGATACACGAGTTGGGATGGAAGTCATTACAGCATAGACGTTTTTCGTCGCGGCGAGACCTTTTTACGAAATTTCAGTCACCAACTTTCTCTTCCGAATGCGAAAATATTTTGTTGAGCCCAACCTACATAGGTAGGAATGATCATCAAAATAAAATAAGAGAAATCAGAGCTCGAACAGAAAGGTTTAGGTGTTCGTTTTTCCCGCTCACTGTCCGGGAGTGGAATAGTAGAGAGATAGTATGATTGTGGTTCGATGAACCCTCTGCCAAGCACTTAAATGTGAATTGCAGAGTAGTCACGTAGATGTAGATCTCATGTTGCAGGGGAGGTGAGCCAATAGGAGATCGACAGATGGGTCAGTCTGTGAGTCGGCATGACGAATAAGTTCTCTTTACGAGACACTTAAGATTAAATATGCTTCATAAACAACACTAGCTACTGGTGTAAAATGACATTGGATGGTTAGAATTACAACACACAGTAGGAACAACATAAAACAGACATTCAGTTGTACATTAGACAAGACACGCATATGTGGGAAGTTGAAGCTGAGGCTGTGGAGTGGGTAGAAAGTTGCACAGCGGCAGTTGCCGGAAAGAAATTTGTCGAATGACAGGTGTAAATAAAATAAACATGATAAGCTATGTAGGTAGAATTCCAGAAACATGAACAAACCTTCACGTACAGAAAGTGCACTTGTGGGCTGAAAACGATTGGATTAAACAATAACACGGAAATACCACTTTGCTCACTCCACAGCCTCAGCTTCATCTTCCCACACATTGACGTCTTGACTGATGTACGACTGTATCTTTCCTTCATGGCATTGCTACTGTGTGCTGTGATCCTTACCATCCAATGTCATTTTACTCCAGTGACTAGCGTTGCCTATGAAGCGCACGTTGTAAAAGTGTATAAAAAATTATAAATGTATACCTTGGGCCTGATACTATGTACAGGTGGTCAGTGTATCTATATCTGTTTTAATCTTAAGTGTCTTTTAAAAAAAGCTTATTCATCGTTCTGATCCACAGGTTGACCCCTCCCACCTTTACCTAGCCATTTACTATTGGCTCCCCTCCCCTACAACATGAGATTTGAAACTTCCTGGCAGATTAAAACTGTGTGCCCGACCGAGACTCGAACTCGGGACCTTTGCCTCTCGCGGGCAAGTGCTCTACCATCTGAGCTACCGAAGCACGACTCACGGCCGGTACTCACAGCTTTACTTCTGCCAGTATCTCGTCTCCTACCTTCCAAACTTTACAGAAGCTCTTCTGCGAACCTTGCAGTTTGGAAGGTAGGAGACGAGCTACTGGCAGAAGTAAAGCTGTGAGTAGCGGGCCTGAGTCGTGCTTCCGTAGCTCAGCTGGTAGAGCACTTGCCCGCGAAAGGCAAAGGTCCCGAGTTCGAGTCTCGGTCGGGCACACAGTGTTAATCTGCCAGGAAGTTTCATATCAGCGCCCACTCCGCTGCCGAGTGAAAATCTCATTGTGGAACATGAGATTTGTTTCTGTGTTTAAGACAGTTGTTATTTTATGGTTTTTGATTGGATGTACATTTCTTTTGTAAACATACACGGCCTCCAGGTCGAACCTTGGTCATTCTTCATGTGACTATCATAGTTATGATTAAGTCTTATACATTAATGTTCACCAGTACTGCCACATGGTGCTATAGTGGTCTTCCTGAACGGCACAGCTGCCGTAATGATTCAGTTTCGCAAGGTCTAATGGATAAGGCATTTGACCCCTTAGCTACATATGATATGTCCTCCTTAGGCTCTGTATGTTTTCGCTATGTACTTTGATTTATTTCCTGTTTGCTCTTAGTGGTCAGTTCACTACTATTATGCACTCTGTATGGACTTTTTCAGATTAATGTGCTGATGTAGAAATGAGAACATGTCATTAAAGAAAGTAACACCACCTCAGACTTCATGATCTCCTGTAGCGTCCATTATAGTACTGATGAAATATTCGAATTACGTAGAAATGGTCGCATACCTCTTAAGTGACTTAAAGTCACACCTTTTGTTCTCAGATTTGTGCATACTATTGCGCAACGTGTATTTGCAAAAATAATACCATAACAAAGGATAGTGTCTTCTTACGTTCATCCTAATGCTTTTGTCAATGATAGACGGTAACGCTACATCAGAATCCCCAAATGTTTGTTCTTTCATCACATACTTCACCACAACATTCGTCGAAGACTAAATATGAACGTGCTTATTGTTGAAATCTGTCCTTGGAGCAGAAATGTCGTTGATATTAATCGTATACCTGTACTGAATGATCAACACACTGGCGGTAAGACTTCACCATAGAAATATTTCAGAAACGTGCAAGGAGTAATGGAAGGGGAAAAAAAGAAAGCATAACTACCAGCTTCGTTTGCGGACTTAGCGTATACTTGCAGCATATGCTCGTTCCCTTGTTCCTGACAGACAGACAGCCACAATTCTCTGTGACATTATGCTCGTCTGTGCTCACCAACCTGGTAATCGCAGAGGTTAAGACGCAGGACTTGCCTTCTCCGGGAGCATCAGTTTACTGTTTATGAAATTCACAATCCAGTTGCCGCCTTTAGCCAATTTCAAGCGAGACACAGAGAGAATTTCATACCTCAGCACACGTTAAAACGTAAAAATATGAGATACGTATGTATGTCATCATCGTCAGCCGCATTTAGACTTTTCTACTTTCCCTGCAATTAATTTAGGCGGGGCGGTTTCTATAGTAACGCCTTGGTTAATCATATGCTCTGTTTAAAAGACGTCATCGTTATCATTGGCTGTTAAAATTATTTATTTATAAAATCCACGATCGTAGTTTCGGACTTTATCCACTTTTAAGTGGAATACAACGAAAATTTCATACCTAAACAATTTAAAATTATGAGAAGTTGCTTCTCTATTGACTGACTATGCAGACTGAAAGAATTCGTCAACATTAGGCGAGAACGAGAATATGTACATAATAAAAGTGACCTAAACTATACGCATACTTATCTTATGGGAACTAATGTATTAATAAAAGCCAAAAACTGTGTACATAGTTTACGCAACTTTTTTATGTACATAACCTCGTTTTCACACAATTCGGACGCATTCTTCCACTTTAAATAATCAGTTAATGAAGGTGGACTATGTAATGACATGTCTGATATTTTTACATTTTAACATGTACTGACATAAAGCAATTTTCCTCGTGTTCCGCCTGAAAATAGGTGAAGGATTAAATTTCTCTGTCTATCTGATAAGAAGCTACACAGACAGAGCCGACAATAATGTCTTCCACAAAAATTTATGTGAATCCAAAAGACATCCAAGAAATAATGATCACGTTATTTAGCACCTCCATTTCTAACTGACCTTGTCTTACGTCTTGAATGACACTAAAGTATTTGAGACATTAAAGTCGAAAGTTCGGTACTTCTTTTTACACTCTTACTGATAAGTCCACTACGCAATATTTTACTGATTTCGTGTCTGCAGTTCAGTCTTGTTCTCTGTCACGGGCTAAGGGTCTTATAAGAATAATTATTTACAGCAATATTCTATAGTACAATTCTACTATTGTTTAAACGTTACCACATTCTCCCTGGACAGCATATTTCTATGTAGTGTTCACAGTTCCTTTGTGTAACAATTGTTTAATAGCGTGTAGTTCTTCCACCGCTTGCGGCTCACAGTACTGTACCCGTATCCGGCCGCTGTGGTCGAGCGGTTCTAAGCGCTTCAGTCTGGAACCGCGCGACCACCACGGTCGCAGGTTCGAATCCTGCCTCGTACAATGTGTGTGATGTCCTTGGGTTAGTTAGGTTTTGCGTGGTTCTAAGTTCTAGGGGACTGATGACATCAGATGTTAAGTCCCATAGTGCTCAGAGCCATTTGAACCATTTTTGAGCTGTAACTGTGGTAAATATTAGTTATAGGCACAAGAAGGTATTTTGTCAGAGACAAGGATATCGTTAAGGGAGTGTGACATGACAGCTACAGTTCTCCATGTGCGTGTACCCTGTGACGGAAAAGGTGAGCAGTAATTTGCGACAGTTTGCTGATGACGCCGTAGTGTACGGAAAAATGATCTTCAGCGGCTGTAGGAGAATACAGGATGACAGACAGAATTTCTATCTGATGTGATAACTGCCAGCTTGCCCTAGACGTAGAAAAATGTAAGTTAATGCAAATGAGTAGGAAAAACGATCCTGTAATGTTCAAGCCAGTATTAGTGGTGTAGTACTTGACACACAGTCACGTCGATTAAGTACCAAGGCTTAACGTTGCAAAGCGATGTCAGATGGAACGAGCACGTGAGCTCGGTATTACGGAAGGCGAACGGCCCACTCCAGTTCATTGGGAGAACTCTACAAAAGTATAGCTCACCTATAAGGAAATCGCTTAGTAGAACCGATTCTTGAGTACTGCTCTAGTGTTTGGGATTACCACCAGGTCGGATTAAAGGAAGACATCGAAACAATTCAGAGGCGGGCTGCTAGAATCGTTACTGGTAGATTCGAACAACTCGCGAGTATTACGGAGATGCTTGGGGAACTCGAATGGGAATCCCTCGAAGGAAGAAGGCGTTCTTTGCGCGAGACACTGTAGAGAAAATTTAGAGAACTGGTATTTGCGGCTAACTGCAGAACGACTTTACTGCCGCCAACTTAAATTTCACGTCAGGACCACTGAGACAAGGTAAAAGCAGTTGGACTAGTACAGAGGCGTATAGCAATCGTTTTTTCCCTCGCTCTACTTGAGAGTGGAACAGGAAAGGGAATGACTAATAGTGGTACAAGGTACCCTCCGTCATGCACAGTATGGTGGCTTGCGGAGTACCTATGCAGATGCAAATGTAGATCTCAAGTGTGATTCAGTTACGCACTGTCTCTACAGAATAATGTGACCATCCGTCTTGAGTAGCATAATTTTGGTTGTTCTGTTTAATGTTGAACATTACGTGTGATCCGCGTCGAGCAAAGTACGTATCTAGGTTAGTAATGCCTTGTGTCTCCAAAATCAACCTAGCCCAGGGCCCTAATAATCCACTGAAGTAGCAGGTATTTTGCCTCTTTCGCTTTGTTTTCTCATTGGGTACAACTGTCTCGACACTTTCAGAGGAGTTACACTTGATCACAATTAAGTAGTGATGAAGAATACACTGAAGTTTAAGAGAATGGTCCGGAAGAATTAGTGTAGAAGGAAGTCAGACACTGAAGTGCTGATCTTCGCTAACTATACGGAACGCCAGAGTACGCAGTTAAGTTGAAGAGGTGTGGACGTCCCTAGGAACGGCAATCATCTGATAGTTTCTAACGTACAATGCAACCGGATTTTCAGTGTAACTTCGGTTTTTATGGTTTTTCCTATGTTTATATTGTTCAAAGGGTGCAATTTTACCGAAAGACATTTGTGAAAATATAAACAGTGAACAAACAACTGGTAAAAGGCAAGTCTGGCACGATTTAGAGGGAATTTGGGTTATCAATGAGCAATCACCTGTTTTGTCTTTCAAATAATATAACATGAAATATAGAACATCTACAGTCAATTTAACAGTCAATTTATCAACTGGACTAATGATCCCAGTAGTAAACCATTTCGACAGATTATAACGGTTGCTGCAAATTGGTAGAAGAATGGATGTGAGGATTTATTTTTTTATTTCTTTTATACTACTGCTTCCATCAAACATCCACGTTTGAGTCTTGGTCCGACAAATTTAGTGGAAGCTGTCAGAAAGGTTTAATTCCTGGCCAAGTTAAGACACATTATGTTACGTGTTCCGCCTGCTAAATACGTTCCATCTACTGACATAAGAAAAATACAACTATCATTGATAACGTTCTTGAAAGATATTATGATACGCAACGTTGCGGCTACAGAGTTACATTTATTAAAACTGATGTATGCGTATGTCTGCGTGTTGATCGTCTGTATGGCTGTAACTGATAACTTAATTCGGTTCAAGAGCTAGAATATGCAACAGAAGCAGTTCAAGGAGAAACTACTATAATCAGCATATTTCTGTTGTTGTAGTACAGAAGTATTTAATCCTTCTGTCAGTAATTTTTCAAGCAATTTTATAGCAGTGTACCTCACTCCTTTCCTCGCCTTCGCACGCTAAAGAATAGGTAAATTTTCTTCAGCCACTATTTTTGGACATACAGCTAACATCCCCAAATAAAATATGATTTCAGTTTCGCCATATTGGATGAAATTCTTTAGGATTTGTGACTGTTTTACGTAATTTGTAGAGCTACAATTTCTCGCGTTCATTTACTTTTTATATCTAATACTTATTGACACGACTTCTTTTGGCACCTGACGGTATCAACATACTGCTGAAACGCGTCATGTCAATAAATATTGGAAAAGTGACTGAAGCTAAGAAGTGAACGGTAGACCAAACCTTTCATGAAAAGATTTATTATAAGAGTTCATTGTAAGTGATCCTATCAAACAATACAGTTTACTGCAAGATTTATATCCATACTTACCTCATTTAACTAAAACTACTTTTTCGCTATTGATTTTTTCCTTGTTGAATAGCTTTACAACATTTTAGAAGTATTGCTTATTTCTGCTAAGGTTTTTATTTCAATCTTCTTGACACGTTGTACTCACTCACATGACAAAACTATTACAAATACCTGTTGAATATTGTGATGCGCCAGTTTTCGTTAGTAAAACGATCGTCTGACTTGGTTGATTTCCTTGTCTCTCTTTTACTAATACAATATGTTAATTCCGTCTTATTGTCTAGACTGTGAATTTCAGACTTAATTTGCACGTCTCGCGATGGTTTTTGTTGTGTTATAACACTGTTTATACTACGACATTTCCTCTATATTACTGCACGGTTAGCCTCTGTTACAGATTTCCCGCTTTTCCTTGAGAGCCCAGCAGTGATTTAGTGCCGCGCTAACCATATTCTGGAATCGTATTTAACCGTACTGTCTGTTTCACTGAAAGACGTACATTACTGAACAGCTGAAAGGGTCACCTTTTGCAGCTGTAAGCTGCTTACATAACGACTTTCGGGAGCAACAAAATTTGATTTCCAGCAATTCGTATAATCACTGGCCGAATTTAAAAGTTTAAAATGCTTTCATAATCTAATCATTAAGAGGAATAAACGTAAGATTTAATAGAGTACGTCGAGTGTTAAAGTTAGAAACTGGGTGTATGTCCTCAGGCAGTCTAACTCATAGCGTGTAGATTATCCAAACTATATGCGTCCCATATTTGAGAATGAGGGCATTTAGCGGCTTCCGACAAACTTTACACTCATTTCAAAGCTTTTAGAAACTTCGACAAAATTGCATTAACATATAAAGGAATTATCACTTTTTTGGTGCATCAGTTTTAGTTTTGACTTTTTTGGATTAGTCTATGGGTGAATGATCCGAAACTAACAGAATCATCACAATTAGGGTTTTGAGTCTTCGAGCATGTAGGTTTTATACACTTCACGTCAAATGTTTGGTACATTAACTCACGTGTAAAGCAATTAGACATTTTGAGATGTTTTATACATGGGAGTTGGATTCCTTAAAGAAACGGACGTAGTGGTGATGGTGATTTGGGGGGGGGGGGGGGGGGGGGAAATTACTGGTAGAAACTAGGAACTAAGAAGTGTATAAGTGTGTAGGCTATAGTTGCAGTATTAGTTTCGTTGTTTGCTATAGTAGGTCAATGTCTTACAGGTGTTCTCTTACAGTATATAACGAGAGAGAGAAAACTGTGCAACGCATTTTTAATATTAGTGGATTTCAAGAAAAGTATGAAGAACACCTAATAGTGAAAGTGTGACACTCTAGAAACAGTGCCAGATGACGTATATACAGTCATTCGGAACGTGAGGAAAGTAAAGGCAAAACAGTTCAAAAGAAACCTCCACAATTATTTATAGAAAGTCTGGGCATAAGGAAAGTCCACACAAATGGAAAATATGCAGTATTCTGATTCACAAGTAAATAGACGGACAAAGTACAAAAAGAAACTATAGATCTGTTAGCCGTCTCTAAGTAACGTTCAAGATAATCATTAAAATTATCACCACCTGTACTACAAAAGATTAAATTATAATCAAGTAGAGACAAAGTAGCATTAGAAGTGGATACAGCACCATGATAGTAAGAATAAAATTACAGAGTAATAACATGACACATAGTCCGTACACGTGTTGCAAGGTAACGTGTGACTGAGTTTCCATAAAATTTTAGAAACAAATCGTTGATTTAACCCATGCCCGTTATTTGAAGAATATATGAGCGAATGCTACTGATTCTACTACATGAAATCAGGGTAGTGAGAAATACAGAATGAAACGTGTCGTGACTAATGAAAATTGTGCCACGCCGGGACTCGAACTCGGATTTCCCCTTTTTTTACGTGCAGCCACTTTAATCGTCAGGCCATCCTGTAGGCATCACGACATATTCTGTACATTTCAGTTCCCATTATAGAGCGTTATTTCTCTGTTACCGTTTCCTGAAACGGCACTTCACCGATTTTCTCCTCATTACCTGTATTTATTGCAGGCAAGTGTAATTGATTCGAATGCAGCTCAAATATGATAGAGAAACAGGAAAAGGCGATTCCGTATCAGCAGAATTATTCTAGTTATCTGCTTTCAGAACCATGCCGTGAAACAATGCGCCTTGAGAGAACATAATATGTAAACGACTTTCGTTATATGTGGCATCGTACTGTTTGCCTATGGTGCACATAAACTGCAATAGTCGTATGAAGGAAAGTACGAGTGATAGGGTCTGTGTGAAAGCACACCTGAAAAGCGATTATAGTAAGATTAAAATAATTTACAACCCACATATCGGAAAGAAAACAAGGCTAACGAACAATGAAGCAAGAGAATAACTTGAATTTGTTTAATTCTTTTTTGAGGCTGTTGAAGGACAGTACGATTAACAATTGGAAAATAGCTGAAGGATATAACTGACCTGTAGTGTTTTTGGCAAACTGAGAAGAATTTCAAAATTCAGCTTCCAATATGTTTGAAAAAGGAAGTACGCACATTTCTGTTGGTAGTTTCGACTAATAACAGTGAGACAACCATGAGAAACCCACTGAAAAAAAAAAGAATTACTCAGAGAGTAATGGAGACATGCCCGCCGGGGATTTCTAAGAGATGGGAAAACAAATAGTGAAATGAAATGATCGTATGGTATTTATTGGCGGGGATATTCCCTTCGGGGTTCGGCTCCGTATTGCAAGTCTTTTTTGCTGACGCCACTTCGGCGACTTGCGTGTCAGTGATGATGGAGGACACACAACACCCTCCTGCCGGGAATCGAACCCGGGCCTCCTGCATGGTAGGCGGTAACGCTACAGCGGCGCGAAGGAGGCGGACCATTGTGCGAGATAAAGAATGAAGTGGAAGAGGTAATTACGACGCTAATGAAAATGGAGTGAAAGTGGATGTGACGTGTAGCCAGGTGAAAGGAAGGTAGGTGGATCAGTTGTCTTTGTAGGTGACCAGGAGAGAGGAAGAAAGCGAGACAATGGAAGCGGGGTAGATGACGTTAGAAACCGTGCATCAGCAACATGGAAACGTAGACTCGTAGCTGAAGACAGTCACCGTCAACATCCGTTGTCTGATATATTAGCAGATCCTTTGTGTCTCCATTGCATGCGATCCACAGCTTCCATCTTAATGCTACTTTGTTTGTTACCGACCGTCACATCATCCAGGACCTCAATTCTCTTCCTCCCTCTCCTCCTCTTTACTTCCACGTACCCATGCAAGACTGTTTATCAGGCCTTCCTTCATCCTTAATATATGTCCAATCCAGTTTAGTTTACTTAATTTTATTGCGTCCAGTAACTGTCTTAGCTCTCCCACTACTCTCAGTTCCTGCCACTTATTCTTTCCATCCTTCACGATGTCCACATTCTTTTCTTATAAAAGCCACCGCTGTTGAGTAAAACTTAACGTACTCAGACATTTCTCCCTTTACTTATTCTAATCATCACTAAACTGACACACAGTATTTTTAGCGCAACGCAATATGGCTTTCAATAATCCCTACAAAAGAACGGTCTTGACTAACAATAACCTATACCTTTCATGAATCACTTACGTCACAAAAATCTTCGTTATTCGAACTACTGCTATACAGCGAGCGCCAATACTGCAAGCTAAATATACGATTCTATCAACTGAAGGCACTACTGATAGGCATGGTTAGCAAATGAAAGATTTTGCATTTTTTTTGACATCCAATTAAACAAATTTCCTTTTTCTGGCGGACACACGTCCAGATCGTCCGCTCAAAACTCTGGCATCTCTCTCTCCACATCCACCATTGCTGGCGGCTCACCTTTTACTCCACAACGCTATTCGCTGTTCACATCCAACTACCCAACACTACACAAGCGAATATTCCAACAATGAGTCGAACCAGCCACAGACTGCACACAGCGCAGTCAGCGATTTTCATGCTGAGCACTACGTGGCGTTACCAACATAAAAATCTAAACAACCTACTTACAAACGAAATTGTTCTACAGCCAGATGATCCTTCATTGCCTTTTCCAGTCTTTTATTAATGATTCTTAATATAATTATGGCTGCTTATGAAATGCAACTAATTTTCCTCTGGTCACTGGGTTTCTTGGTTCCTTCTTTCATTTGTATTGGAATCATTACTGTTGTCAGAAATTCCTCTGGTCATCCACCACTGTCATATACTTTGTTACATAACCTCAGTACTTCTCTTATACATTCTTGGTTCAAACATTTCTATATTTTTCCTGGTATTGTATCCGTACCTATTGTTTTCCCGTTTTCCAATGAAACTATTGCACTCTTTTCTTCTTCCATTATGATAGTTAGTCCTTTCAGGCAGTAATGCATTGTAAAGTCTAGAGGAGACTTATCGAGCAATGGATGTCAAACAACTAAAAATAATGATCTTGTTGTATTATTGAACATTTTTGCGTTTTTTAATCATCTTGGAAATAGCAATACAGTCAGTCAGCTGTTTTACTTAGTCCCTAAATCGTCACCAGCCGCTGTAACAGACTGCGTATGTAACGGCTCCCAGGAGAAGCAAAAACTTGATTTTCATATTTCATATGCTTACTGACAGAATTGAAAAATTTTAAATGCTGTCATAATTTACTCATTAAGGGCTAAAATCTGAAATTAAAGGTTTATTTAACACAATTAAGTCACGTATTAAATTTAGAAGCCGTGCACGGTCGACTATATTTATTCACTACTAGCAACTATACCCTACTTCGCACATGTAACGTTAAACGTCTACGGTCAGACGACTTGACTGGCATAGCGTGTTTTGTTTTGGAGCCACGTTAAGTACATGGGTATCATCACATTCATACAACTTACACAGTGTAAGCAGCGGACGCCAGGAAAGTTGTCATGAGACGTGGATGTAGGGCCTCTATATAGCTATGGATAAAGGGGGGCCGCCCCCCCCCCCCCCCCCCAGTTCTAACTCTCAGGCAAAGGTATATAAATATATATATATACTGCATTCGCGTGTTTTTGTTTGAAGAAAACGATTTAAAAGACAGTATTGCACAGGTTTCTAACACGGTCGGTTCTGAACCAGGTCTACCGCCCCCCCTCCCCGCACTCCTCTATTGTTGTGTGTTCCATATTGAATTGGTGTTTGGAGTAACATCTCATGGCAATGATGGTATCACATGGTGATGTAAGTAATAAGTTTACAACCAATGTAAATATTATATGCGAATCATAGGTGTGTGTGTGTGTGTGTGTGTGTGTGTGTTGACTCACTATGTATCGAGGCTGGCTGTCGTGGCACAACTAAAGGAAAAAATAAGAAAGAACACGCATGGTGTACACGTTAAGGTCACGTTTCATTTAAGGAAAGCAGAAAGCTGAAAGTTGAGCCATCTGTTGCGCTGAGGAAAGAACAAATTGTATGTAAACGAAGCAACACTCTTTCAGAAAACGTATTCCTTGAAGTATAAAAAATAAAATACCTCATATTTGGATTCTCATGTTTTTTCGCTAGGCAATTGTTCTCCACTGAGAACAGGGAAACTATTTGTCACAATTATCTATTTGTCACAATTATTTGATTACTTCAATTTGGCTCACATCACAGCCTGATGACGAGGTGGCTATCTTTTAGTTGCTGGTCATATTTATTACGATACTTCGAAACTGAGTAAGTCACTGCCCGTTGTTCCAAGAATCAGCAGTGAATTAAGAGTACGGAATGCGACTGGTAACCTGAGGGAAGCAGAAAATTTCAATCTGAAATTGTCGTCATATTTCGAAATGTATCCCTCAGCTATCTGTTGAACTATTTCGAAATCTTATGTATTCATCTGCAAGAAATTTCTGAAGTCCATTCATGAAGATAATGGCCATGTCTTTGATTTTTAGAAAGTCTAAGCATCTTTTTCACCAGTGGAGAGTCGTTTACGAGTCTTCCGTATAATCTGAAGGTGCAAAAATCTAGGAACGAAGAAAACTTAGAAACCCTTTTTATACGAACGAAATAATGCTGCATCCCATGCTGCGTTTTACTTTTTGCATAAATAATTGAAAGCCACAGATTGTGGACACGCGTATTTCTTTCGGTGTGCAGTTGTTCTGCGACGACTGCAGTCAACTAGATGCCACTTAAGCGATTTTCATGTTCGTAAAGAGTTACCAAACCGGGGGAACGAGGAGCTACAGTGTAAACCAGAATCTAAGCAATGTTTCTTTTCTGGAGGTTCTCCACATCACTGAGTGGTGTATGTTTTTTAAAAGGCAGAGCGAAAAAGAAGACCCAGCAGCGAATCGATCCTAAAACCTGCAGCCTTGTTAACATACGCTCTACTATTAGCCTATCACATAAGATGAGAGTTTGGTTATACTCTGTGCTAACTCAGGAAGCTACTGATCCCTCGTGTTATGACGGTTGTTGGGTAAGTGGCACTGACATCGTTTTCACATCTTAGACATAATTCGTCGTAATTCAGGCACTTTGTACGAAATGTTTATAAATTACACACAAAAACCTCCCCCTTGGATCACTGTACGTATTAGTGAAAACGGGATGAAAATCCCGACATCACTTACCGAGATTAGCCCCCACATACAGACCGACGCAAGCAGGGGACTTTAGTTTGTGTACATAGATATTTGAGAATGAAAGCACTTAGCGACTTGCAACAAACTCGACATATTATACCAAATCTTTTCAAAATTTTCCTCCTTGAACCTCCCACAAAATAATGAAAGGATAAAAAGTTAATCGCGTACTACATTCTCGCTCTTCATGCAGTACAACTTCAGCCTGAGGCATGATGCTTTTAATTCATTACTTGTTTAATACTAATTCTATTCGCAACACATTTTCCTCGCAGTATCCACATTTATTACTGTACGTACTTACACAATTATATCTTTGTATAGCACACTGTTCATGGCATATGACGCAATAAACATTGAGATGAGTGGAACGGATGTTTTATACATGCGAGTCCTATTCCTTAAAGAAACGTGGGTGGGTTCACTAGTTCTCTATAATGGGATAACTGATAATTAATCTACATAAGCTCTTTGTTTGCTTGTTGCTGTGCGACTGCACTTTACATTTGGTAGCCGAGAGATGTCCTGTTTGAAGGCAATGAAGTCTGGTCAGCTCAAGTATTTATAGGCAGTACTTTGCGTAACGAATTTAAAACATGATTTGTTATATCATGCTTCAAATTACAATCTCTACCTACCACAAACGCCTGGTTCATTGAATTCCTAGTTAGACTTAAGCATCTAGTAAAATACAATGTATTCAAATCACTATTCGATCGATATTCGGTTCCTTTTACTCATACGACGTCAACCGGTGGCTGATAGTAAATCCAAAGCTTCTAGAAACATCTCACGATAACTGTTTCTGATTGTTTTCATCAGTTCTCTGACCGGTTTCATGCGGCCCGCCACGAAATGCCCACCTGCGCTGACATCTTCGTCTCTGGAGCATCACTTGCAACCTACGTCCTCAGTTATTAGCTGGATGTACTCCAGTCTGTCCTCCCCTACAATGTTTAACTCTACAGCTTCCTCTAGAACAATAGAGTTTACTCTCCAGTGTCTTAACAAATACCCTATCATTCTGTTCCTTGTTCTTGTCGGTGTTTTCCGTATTTTCCTTTCTTCGCTGATTCTACGGAGAACCTCATTCCTCATCTTACCTCCGTCCATCTGATATTCAACATTCTTCAGCAGCAACAAGTCTCAAGCTCTTCGATTCTCCCCTGTTCCGATCTTCTCACTTTCCATTATTCACTACCATACAACGTTGTCCTCCAAACGTGCATTTTCATGAATTTCTTCCTGAGATTGACGCCTATGTCTGACACCAGCGAACTTTTGTTCTCCAGGAACGCCATCTTTAACTGTGCTAGTCTGGTTTTTATGTCCTCCTTGCTACGTCCATCACGGGTTATTCTGCTTCGAAGGTAGCATAATACCTTAAACTTCGTCTTCTTCATGATCACTAATTCTGACGTTAAGCATCACACTATTGTCATTTCCGTTACTTCCCTTCACTTTTCTCTTTTTCTGGTTCATTCTCAATCCATATTCCCTACTCACTAAACTGTTCATTCCATTCAGTAGATCCTGTAATTATTATTCAATTTTACTAAGGATACCAATGTCATCACTGTTATCATTTCACCTTGGATTTTAATACCATTCTTGCGCCTTTCTTTTATTTCCGTCTTTGCTTCTTCAATGTGTAGATTGTACAGGAGAGGTGAAAGATTGATCCCCGGTCTTAGACCACCATTTTTAATCCGAGCACTGCATTCTTAGTCTTGCAATCTTATTGTTCTCCCTTCTTTCCTGTACATATCGCATATTACCCGTCTTCCCTATATCTCACTCCTTTTCTCTCAGAACTTCAAGCATTTGCACCATGTAACATTGTCGAACGCTATGTTCTAGGTCGACATAACCCATGAACGTATCTTGATTTTCCTTCAGTATTGCTTCCGTTATCAAGAACAATGTAAGAACTGCCTCCCTGGTGCCTATTTGCCTTTCATAACGCCAAACTGATCGTCATTTAACAAATCCTCGCTTTTCTTTTCCATCATTCTGTGCGTTTTTCTTGTTAGAACCTTGGATGCATGAGCTGTTAAGCTGACTGCGCGATAGTTCTCGCACTTCTCAGCTCTTAGAATCATCAGAATTGTGTGGATGATGTTTTTTTCGTATGTGTAATGACACACATCAACTGAAACTTGGGTGCCACCTCCGTCAATGATCGAAGAAATTTCTATGGAATGTTGCCTATTCCTTCTGCCTAAAAATGATCTCCAGTCTTGCAGAGCATTTTCAAAAACCCAACGTTTCTTCGTATTTACCTTTCTTGTACGTACGTTTGACTGCCCAACATCTGTGATTTCCCCTTTTTGAGATGTCCACTACTCTTAAGTTGAACTAACTGCTATGGTATCCCTTATCGCAGTATCGACATCCTTAGCGAACATCAAACGCGTCTCCCTTCCACAATCTTACGGACGGTTCTCTTGAACTTCAGTCTCCTCTTCATCGTTACTAAATTGTGATCTGAGTCTATGTCTGGTCCTGAATACGCTTTACAATCCATTACCTGATTTCAGAATTTCTCTCGAACCATAATCTAATCCAACTGTAATCGACCAGTGTTTGCAGGTCTTTTCCAATTTGCAGAATTCAGTTATCCTTTCTTCTCTATCTTTCCTAATGCCAAGCCCACATTCTCCCGTAATTCTTTCTTGTATTCCTTCTGCAATAACTGTGTACCAGTCCACCACGATTATTAGATTTTTCATCTCCCTTTAGATACTGAATCATTCGTTCAATATCCTCATGTACTTTCTGTATCTATTCGTCTACTGATTATGACGTTGGCATGTGTATCCAAACTATTATTGTCGGAATTGGTTTGCTGTCGAATCTAATGAGAACAACCCCATCACTGAACTGTTCAAGTAGCTCGCTCTCTGCCTGCTTTCTTATTGATAGCGAATTCTACTCCAATTCCACCATTTTCTGCTGCTGTTGATATTAAACTATATTCTCCTGACCAGAAATTCTTATCTACTTTCCATTTCACTTCACTAATTCCGACCATATCTACCCTGAGTCTTTACTTTTCCCTTTTCATATTTTCTACGCATCCTACTTCGTTCAAACGTCTGACATTCCAAGCTCCGACTCGTAGAATATTATCCCGTCGCTGGTTATCCCATCTTTTTCCCACACTCACTTCCTCCTCAGCAGTCTCCTCCCAGAGATCTGAATGGGATACTACCCGGAAATCTTTTGCCAATCGAGAGATCATCATGAGACTTTTTCAATTACAGGCCACATTTCCTGTGGATAGACATTGTGTCTTTAATGCAGTGCTTTCCATTGCCTTTTGCATCTTCATGACGTTAATCATTGCTTGATTCTTGCACCTTTAAGGGCCGTTTCCTATACAAAGGGCAAGAGAGTGGTCTGAACCTCTGTCCGCTTGTCCTCTTTCTTTGACAAGGCCGTTACAGAACGAGGGTGACTTCTGCCGGAAGTCTTCGGCCGCCTTTGTTGATAATTGTTAAATCAAAACTTAAGCAGTGGATGGGTTCGAAACCGGGGACCCAGGACGTTTCGATTACCAGTCGGCCACGCTGTCTCTAGGTCACAATGATACTTGCAACGGCTTTAAAATGTTTACAGAAATTCCTTTTTTACGAAAGTGTGGAAAACAATACGGATATAGTAAGCTTCATCATAAAAAGTATTCTATTTCCTAGTGATGTTCTGTATACTTTAACAATTACAAGCGTTATAGATTCCAGTATTCATTGACATGCAGGTGCTCCTACAATGAAGAGCCAAAGCAAGTGGTACACCTACCAAATATCGTGTAGGGTCCCGCGAGCACGCATAAGTGCCACAACACGACGTGGCATGGACTCGACTAATGTCTAAATTAGTGCTGGAAGGAACTGACACCATGAATCCTGCAGGGCTGTCCATAAATCCGCAAGAGTACGAGGGGGTGGAGATCTCTTCTGAACAGCACGTTGTAAGGCACCCCAGGTATGCTCAATAATATTCATGTATGGGGAGTTTGGTGGCCAGCGGAAGTGTTTAAACTCAGAAGAGTGTTCCTGGAGTTACTTTGTAGCAATTCTGGGCGTATGGGGTGTCACATTGTCCTGCTGGAATTGTCCAAGTCCGTCGGAATGCACAGTGCACGTGAACGGATGCAGGTGATCAGACAAGATGCTTACACACTTGTTACCTGTCAGAGACGTATGCTTCAAATGGCTCTGAGCACTGTGGGACTTAACATCTGAGGTCATCAGTCTCCTAGACTTAGAACTACTTAAACCTAACTAACTTAAGGATATCACACACATCCATGCCCGAGGCAGGATTCGAACCTGCGATCGTAGTAGCAGCGCGGTACCGGACTGAAGCACCTAGAACCGCTCGGCCACAGCGGCTGGCCAGGGCCGTATCTAGACGTATCAGGGGTCCCGTATCACTCCAACTGCACACGCCCCACACCATTACAGAGCCTCCACTAGCATGAACAGTCCCCTGCTGACATGCAGGGTCCATGGATTCATGAGGTTGTCTCCATAACCGCACACGTCCATCTGCTCCATGCAATTTGAAACGAAGTCGTCCGATCAGGCTACATCTTTGTTGATCAGTGTTGATGGGCCCGGGCGAGGCGTAAAGCTTTGTGTCATGCACTCATCAAGGCCACGCGAGTGGACCTTCGGCTCCGAAAGCCCACGTCGATAAAGCTTCGTTGACATCGATAATGCTTCGCTGACACTTGCTGATGGTCCAGCATTGAAATCTGCACCAGTTTGCGGATCCTCTGTCACGTTGAACGATTCTCTCCAGTCGCCGTTGATGTTCTTGCAGGATCTTTTTCCGGTCGTACCGATATCAGAGATTTGATGTTTTACCGAATTCCTGATATTCACGGTAGCCCACTCCCGTCCGGGAAAATCCCCACTTCAACGCTACCTCGGAGATGCTGTGTCCCATCGCTCGTGAGCAACTATAACACCATGTTAAAACTCAGTTAAATCTTCATAACCTGCCGTTGTAGGAACAGTAACCGATCTAACAACTGCGCCAGACACTTGTTTTCTTACATAGGCGTTGCAGGTCGCAGCGCTTTATTCTGCCTGTTCACGTATCTCTGTATTTGAATACGCATGCCAATCTCAGTTTCTTTGGGGCTTCAGTGTATAGAAGAATCTATAAAGAGACTACTTAATTCATTATTTTTCATTTATACGATTTTTTTATGACCAGAATAATTCTTCCTGCTATTAGAAATCCTTACGAAACATATTTTGTAAAAAGTCGCAATCGTTTCGGCGTTTGACGGATGTAACAAAAAGCTAGGCATTACTATTTGTGTTACTTAATTAATCCTTAAGGAATTATTCGACGATGAGCCCCGTCCACGGTAGGGAGAAGACCCTTAGAGAAACGAGGAGAGCAATCATTTGTGTTTCGTGCACCGTATATGTGTATGAGTTATGGCACAAGACTCCTGATGGTTCACGACGCTGAAAAGTCACTTCGTTACTACTGACTGATAGTCATGTCTCCTGGTACTATGCATTGTGTACTGAAGAAATGAGGACTACCGTTTAGTTACAAGTGGAGCCTCTCAGTACGCTGTCATTAAGATAATTTATTTTGTAAGGGTGCTGGCTAACTTCACTGGAATGACAGGGACAGAAACTACACAACAGGCCCAGTTTCGGTACGAGCCACAGCGGACTGAGCCCACTGTTATTTTGTCTCCCTGTGTAAATCAAATTGAATCATATGAAAATATTTTCTCAATTTTTGAGTGCTAAATCACGTACAATGAGTAAGAGCCGTTTTCTAACGTTCCCCGATCTGTTACTACACTCAAAAAATAATGTCTTGTGCTTTAATTTTCTTTTACGATGTTCGTACATATATTATACACGCATTAGTTTGCATGCTTATTTTGTTTATAGCTTGATCTCGTTACGTCCCTTAGCTGCTCGTTGCATATAGCTGCAGAATCAATATACTTGAACAGTGTTTTGCTCTTTATTGTTGTCGCCAAAATTCGTGTTGTGAACGTCCTGACGTTAATCGAGTCTCAGTGGGGTCAGGACTTGAAAACCAGGATCGTTGTCACATCATGGACAACGTTGAACCAACTGTGCCATCCGAGCGCGGTAAACAGACTGTCAAAGTACCACTCCGACAGTTTCTCTTTCTCGTTTACGTTCTCAAACTCTGGAGATCTTTCTCCGATTCCCGGTCTTCCAGACAGATTTAATTTGTCGTGAAGCTTCAGAGCAGTTCACGATTCATTGTACAGTCAAAGTTTCATTATGGGAATTTATGTAATTTTTGAAAACTAACTCACCTGGTGATACCGTCAGAGCTTGGAAGAAACATTCTTTAACTTTGTGCAGTAGGTAAGTACGGTAGATTTGATACGGGGTTTTGTTTTTGTGAAAGGCAGGTGCTTTGCAGAGCGCACCGGAGCGTAACCGCACCGACATATGATCACGCACCATTCAGACGCGTACCACAAGACTCTTCGTGTGTGTGTGTGTGTAAAAAAAAAAAAAACGCAATCTAGGAGATGCGCGCGAGCAACAGGTTCCGGCTTGCAGGTGATCAGCGTTCGCCGGGCGGCTATCTTGTGATGGCGGTACAGTTCCGCCCACACGTTCTGCGTCTCTCCCGCCTTTCATCGTGCCGCCGCCTCGCTGAATGGCCGTAGTTACGTTAGCCATTCCGTTTCCGCGTGACTGCGCTCCATGACAACATACCACCAGATATGACTTCAAACTAACCTACGGCTCATTAACTATTCACGCCTTATGATGATTGTCTCATTTTATCCGCAGAAGGTGGTACATTACCTATACCTATTACCGGTGCCGTAACTATGGTAACAGAAGCGCAGGGTAAATTTTGATTCTTCGCTACCCCTCCCCCCCCCCCCCTCCCCAGATCCAAACGCTCCACTGCCGATAATACCCATTTTTTTTGTTTAGTCCTCATCGTTCCTTAGCGTATTAACTCGCTTATTCGACTTTAATGACTTTAACGATTTAAATAACACAACACTTCTTCTCAGCACCACGCGGTTCAGGGAAATTGGAAATTTGTGGTAAGATCTTATGGGACCAAACTGCTCAGGTCATCGGTCGCTAAGCTTACGCACTACTTAATCTACCTTAAACTAACTTACGCTAAGGCCAACACACACACCCACGCCCGAGGGAGGACTCCAACCTCAGACGTGGGAAGCCACGTGGACCGTGACAAGACGCCTGAGACCGCGTGGCTGTCCCGCTCGGTGCGTTTCAGGGATTTATTCCATTTTTCAACTATAACATTTTTCATTGGTATTGTACACGAAGTGTGCGTCTCTGTTGTTCTGCTTCTCTTGTCCTGTAGTCGTCTGTTCACGGTTCTCCTGCACTCAGAGGCTAATTTTTCGTACGCCAATATTAGAAAAAAGTATTTTTAGTGTGTGTGCTTTAAGGTATTGTCCCTCCTTCAATTCAGAGTAACACTACTGACTACTTAAACAGACAGTTATGCGTTACTTTCTGTTTTGCAGTACTCTGATGCAAATATTGAGTGTAGAGTACGAAGGAATGAACATACATTAATAACAGTAATTTAGAAAATAATTAGCCGAATGGGACGGAATTAATTCAGTAGACGTAATGTACGTGTACAGGCAAAGGATTGATGATATTATTACAACTTCAGAAAAAATGGTTGATCTAATCCAAAGAAAGAGTTTCACGAATTGAGCAACTCAATGACCCGTTGGTTGACCTCTGGCTCTTATGCAAGCTGTTATTAGGCTTCGCATTGGTTGACAGAGTTGCTGTATGTCGTCGTGAGGGATATGCTGCCAAATTCTGTTCAACTGGTGCGTTGGATCTTCAAAATCTCGAGCTGGTTGGAGGGCCCAGCCCGTACTACTCCAAACGTTCTCAACTGGGGAGGGATCCGGCGACCTTGCTGACCAAGTTAGGGTTTGGCAAGCGGGAAGACGAGCAGTAGAAACTCTCTCCGTGTGCGGGTGGACTTTATCTTGCCGAAATGTAAGTCCAGGATACCTTGCCATGGAGGGCAACGAAACGGGGAGTAGAATATCGTCCACCTACCGCTCTGCTCTGGACTTTGTCGATCTAACGCACCAGTTGGACAGAATTTGGCACGGTATGCCTCATGCGGCCATCCAACAACTCTATCAATCTATGTCAAGCCGAATAACTGCTTGCATAAGGTCCAAAGCTGGACGAACGCGTTATTGACAGGGAAGTGTGATAGCACCATTGTTGTTCACACTATATATAAATGATCTAGTAGAAAGCGTCGGATGCTCTTTAAGACTACTCGCAGATGATGCAGTTGTTTATACCAAAGTAGCAGCGCCAGAAGATAGTAAGAATTTGGAGAACGATCTGCAGAGAATTTATGAATGGTGCAGATCCTGGCAGTTGACCCTGAACGTAAATAAATGTAACATATTGCGCGTACATAGGAAAAGAAATCTACTGCTGTACAGCTACACTACTGATGACAAACGGCTGGACACAGCGTCTGCCGTAAAATATCTAGGCGTAATTATCCACAGCGACCTTAAGTGGAATGACCATATAAAACAGATACTGGGAAAAGCAGACACCAGACTACGATTCATCCGAAGAATCTGAAAGAAATGTAACTCATCCAAGAGAGAAGTGGCTTATAAGGCGCGCTTGTTCGCCCGATTCTTGAGAATTGTTCATCTATCTGGGATCCGTATCAGGTTGGACTGATAGAGGAGACAGAGAAGATCCAACGAAGAGCGGCGCGTTTCGTCACGGGACCGTTTAGCTGGCGAGAGAACGTTACTGAGATGCTAAACAAACTCCACTGGCAGACGATACAAGAGATACGTTGTGCATCACGGAGAGATTTACTACTGAAATTTCGGGACAGTACTTTTCAGAAGGATTCGGACAACATATTGCTTCCACCTACATACATCTCGCGTATTGACCACGAGGAGAAAATTCGAGAAATTAGAGCAAATACAGAGGCTTGACAACAATCATTCTTCCCTCGCACTATTCGAAAGTACCCTCCGCCACACACCATTGGTGGCTTGCAGAGGATGATGTGGATGTAGATTAACTTGCTCAATTTGTGAAGCTCTTTCTATTGAACATATCATCAAATTTTTCTGAAATTTTAATCATTTGTCTGTCTGTGCGCGTACGTCACATCTACATATTTCCGTACTATTCGGACAATTCTTTCATGGTGTGTCCCTTTTTCGCCTTAGAGAGTATTTATGGATTTACTGCTTTTATTATGTACAGAAGACACATTTGAAGAAACTAACCGATTCACTATCTGAGTTGCAATTGAGCTTTTTTTGTGGTCTACAAAAATTTCCAGCTCCTCCATTGCATCATCTATGTGTGATTTCTGGAAGCGATGGAGTACCTTGAGATCTTCTTCTATGTTCGTAAATGTGGGAGATTGTTTTCGTACGCGTTGCTATGGCTGATACTGTGAAGTGCTTGTGTGTCTATCAGTTGATAGTTCAGTGAATCGAATATGAAGATTCCTGTCAGTCTGTTCCTTGTATCAGGTTTTACATGTGATTTTGTCCATTCCTCAGTTTGACAATTTATGTTTTATTGTGTAAGATGTGAAGTATTGTAATTTGTTATTTAGTAAAAGATTAACATTTCAATTCTTATTTATGAGACAGTCAATAAAACGTGGTCAACACACGGTTCGAAGTTTCATTGCTTGCAACAACAACTCGAATCCTCCTTCACTGTTTAGCTGCCGATAAACACAAAATATAATTCTTATATTTTAGTTTCGTTGGGTCACCTGGTATTACAAAGGTGGCTCATTTTCAAGCCGAAAGCAAGACACAAGCGTCTCTGCACCTCGGAGATGGGGGCTGGTCTTATGGAATTGTTACTCACATCAGCACAACACAGTCCGTATCTCCTTATGAATTCCTCTGCATCTGCACCTACTCCGCCGATTCATAATTTAGTGCCTGGCAGAAGGTTCACCGGAACACCTTCAAGCTACCCCTCTACTTTCTAATAGCGGAAGGGCAAAAAGGAACTCTTAAATTTCTCCATGCGAGCTATGGTTTCTCTTATTTCCTTCCTAGGTGGACGCTAACAAAATATTTTTACAGTCTGAGGAAATAAATGTCGTGTGACGAGGGCCTCGTCGCGTAGACCGTTCGTCGGGTGCAAGTCTTTCGATTTGACACCACTTCGGCGACTTGCGCGTCGAACAGTCTGAGCAGAAAGTAGGTGATGATATCTCGTTAGAAGAAAGATGCATTTGTTTTAATGACTGCCACCTCAATTCGCGTATCATATCTATCCGAGGCAGTCTCTCCCCTATTTCGCCATAATACAAAACTAGTTGTCCTTCTTTGGACTTTTTGGATGTCTTCCGTCAATCCTAACTCATGCGGATCACGAACGGCAAAGTGTTATTCCTGAAGAGGACGGACAAGTGTAGTGTAAGCAGTGTCTTTATAGTTGCACTGTTGCATTTTCTATGTGTTGTGTCAACAATTTTGGTTTGTTTTCCCCACAACATTATCTAAGTGATCGCTCCAGTTTAAGTTATTCATAACTGTACTCCCTAAGCATTTAGCTGAATTTACTGTCTGTAGAGTTGTGTGATTTATCGTGTAACCGAAATTTAGTGGATTAATTTTAGTACATGTGTGAATGTGTCTTCATTATTTAGAGTCAATTGTCACTTTTCACAGCATACAGATATCTTGTCTAAATCATTCTGCAGTTGGTTTTGATCAGCTGATGACATTACAGGACGGCAAATGACAAGCATCATCTGCAACAATTTAAGTGAGCTACTTAGATTGTCCCCTAAATCGTTTATGTACATCATGAGCAGAAAAGAGCCTATAACACTTCCTTGGGGAACACCAATGTTATTTCCGTTTTACTCGATGACTTTCTGTCAGTTACTACGAACTCTGACATTTCTGATAGGAAATCACTCGTCTTCGTACATCTCTTTTCGTTTCCCATTTTAATACCCTCGAGGCAACTCCCGTCTTCTTCTTCATCTTCATCTTCTTCTTCTACTTCTTATACTACTACTACTTCTACTACTACTACTATTACTCCCCCCCTCCCCCCCACTTCTCCTATCTCCCTCTTCTCTTTTCCTTTTGCGTTTTCTAATTTTTTCCGCCTGTCGCAAAACTGCACCCCCCATGAAGATAGCACACAGTGCACGAGGTGTGTCTGTCATACACCAGTTGCGTCACTATCTACTGTCTCGTGCTAACACTCAACGAAACTTCTCTAAGGAAAATTAAAACTTACACATTTTCAACCCAGATTTTAGCACATTGCATTTTTTATTTACTGATGCGACCAATTTCAATTTTTTAAAAGTTGTTTTCAGACATTTCTATAGTGTAAGGAGGGGCCGATCCTGACGGTGACATAGGAAAATAAATATTTCAAAGTGCTCTTCTAAAACTATTAACAGTCCGTGATCAGTGTTTAAATATGTTGAAGGTGAAGTCTATACAAGATGGGAAATGGTCATGGTGGTTGTAAAATAGTACTGTTATCTGAAGAAAAGAAAAGATATTTCATCTGATTTGACTGTTAGTTCTTGGTGAAATATTGTAAATATTTACCCAAGATGGCACACTTTTTTGTCTATGTTTCAAAAAATTTTATTTTCCACAGTCAAGTTAGGGGCCAACAGTAGAAAATGGAATTGTACCTAGAAATTTCGTGATCACCGGAAAAGGGTGTTCTCTTGCGCAAAAAAACAGTAAATATGGTTTTTGACTGATGCGTATTCTTCTTAATGTAGGGGAAGGTTTCTATCGTTGGACTGCCTAAAGAAAATGTGTAATAAAAGCCACGGGCATTGTAATAAATATTTTATTTTCAGTGAACTTTAACATTATCTTTTGTATTTCACTATAGAGGACACAGAAGTTATAAATGTTCATAGTTAATGAAATTTTTTAGAACTGAAAAAGGTTGTCATCATCCCAATCAAGGGGACTGGTTTCCTCCATTGGGCCAGGCAGTTTCGGTGAAGCGGCTGTAGCGTAATAGCTGTTAAATGCTACACACACCTAAATAAGCGTCAATGCATTTCATAATGCTTATTTTTAGGAGTTCCTTGTTGGCATCTGACACCGAGTAAATTGTAGGAGACTAAAAACAGAAACGTCACCTTCTAAGGTAAAGTAAAGGCACATTTGACTGATTATCTAAACACTTTCAAAATATAAGAAAACATCCAATGAAAACAATTACTTAAACTTTGTTCCGTGACCTACTTGGGCCTAAGACAGACAAAATCCGAAGGGGCTCATGTAAGGGAACTCGACAGTATCTAGTATCCGTCCACCGTACGTAACTTTATATTGTTAATACTATGAAAAATTTGTGTGAGTTGGTTGTATTTTTGCCGGCCGCGGTGGCCGTGCGTTTCTAGGCGCTTCAATCCGGAACCGCGCGACTGCTACGGTCGCAGGTTCGAATCCTACCTCGGGCAAGGATGTGTGTGGTGTCCTTAGGTTAGTTAGCTTTAAGTAGTACTACGTTCCAGGGGACTGATGTCCTCAGATGGTAAGTCCCATAGTGCTCTCAGCCATTTGAACCATTTTTTTGTTTGTATTTTTAAATCGTGAATGCCAAAAATTAATCACTACTATCGTAACATTACGACATTTCAATAATTAATACTCGTCAATTACAAGAACATAAGGCACAGTGCTTTGTGTTTTCATGGAACTACTTGTCACTAGGACAGTGAATTTTTGGCATCGCGGGCTGTACTTATTGATCGCTATTGTGAGCCTATTATCGGTATCCAAACAAAAATCGAGCTGGACCATCGATGGAGCCGGCTTATCGATAGTAATCTTATCGTATGTCTCAAATAGTAAAATAGACGATGTGATATTGACAATAACACACTGTATAAACTTGACAGATTGTTAAAGTTTATTCCTCTTTTATTATGGTGTTACATAACGACTTAAACAGGCTGATGTATTATAACCACTTCCCAAAGGCATTTCTGCCTTTTACGACTACTATTTCACTTGCTAAATAGTACGTAATTAGCACATGCAAAAACATTATAAACCGCTGGATACAGACATTAGTCGCAAAGTATATATTCTGTATCGTTATCAGTGAAAGAAAATAGCAGTTTTTGCCACGGCAGTGGTTAATATTTAGCGGCACAAAAGAATAAGATACTGTTGTCTTATTAGTGTAGGGCAGAGTATTGTACCTTAGTACACCTTCCGAACTTTCGCGTCTAGCCAGTTCTGTAACAGAAGTTTGATATATTTTCTTACACCCTTTTTAAATGATGGCACTCACTTTTTATGTGCTGCAGTCTTTTCTGCAATTACAAAAATTGCTCCGGAAAATTACGATTTTTCCACATGTGAATACACGTTCCAAGGAATAATATGGTCAGGTACCAAGAAACAAATATTCCGAGTGTTGAAATCGAGAAAATCTTGTCAGTACTGTATTTAATAGTCTATCTGTGGCTTTATTAGTCTACTACACATCCATATTAAGTGAAATTAAATCAAGCACAAGTATTATCAAAAACCTGTTGCAAGTGAAATACATTCTGAAATATAAGCTATTGGCAACTGATGGAAACATCCATTTTCAAGACAGCAAAATTGTTCGGCTATTAAAGAAAGTCAGTTCGGTTGCAAGTACCACATTTTCCGTCGTAAAAGGCTTTCTTCTGTTTCAAGGTGCAAGGCGGAGCACGATTGGTCTAAGTATGGATTAACTGCCCCCATGTTATATCAACAGTTCAAACAGCATTTTTACTACCATAAAATTCTGACTTGAAGAATTAGCAATATATTTAAAAACTTTAAATACAAAATAAAATACGCGTATGTGTAATCGTGAAACACAAGTGTGCGAAACACCACGTCATATCTAACAACAAAAACTGTAGAAAATGGCGTGAAGTTTTTAGGGCGGTTTCTAGCGCGCGTTTTCCTTCGTGGGATCTAAAATCGCTCACTAGGCTGAAAGCACTGACCAAACAACATAGTGTGTTCCTAGGAACACTATTCTCCGGTACAATAATTTCTTCTGCCTGACGTACCAGAACTCTAGATTGTGTATCACCAATGGCATCACGACGAATTATATGCAAAGATGTGTTCATTAATTTAGTACCAATAGTTATTTACCATTGTGTTAAAAGGATGGGCTTATTTACTGAGTTTTGTGCGAAATACTTAGACATTCTACAGCCTTCATTGACTTGAAAATGTCTGGAACAGTATTAAACATAGCTCATCTTCTTGGCAACACTTGAGCACGTCGAATTTTCACGAATTTATTATTGTGCGAAATATTTTTCCTCAAATGTTAAGAGTTACAGGCATTACAAAACAGCCTGGTTTGTCGGCGGGTTTAGGACAGCTCATAATCTTTGACAAAATTTTCAGTTCGGATACGTCTAGGCATTTAAACATTATTTTTAATGACTTCTTCGGATTGCCCCTTTCAGAAAACCAGTGGCTGTAAGACGCATAACATTTTGTTTAGCAATTACAGCCAAATAAAAGAAAAATGAGGTCAGTTAATTATCTTAACGTTATTTCTATTAGCTTAAACCTGAACTCGACATTTACTTGCGCTCTGCTATTGTTGTTTAGATAGCTCAAAATTTTTGGTTGCATTTAGTCGGACTTTTGGTTTTGTATCGCTTAAAATAGGACCAATTTTTTCTCAAAATGCAAAATATTCGTATCGTGAAACGAAGAATAGCAAGTTCTGTTTGCGTCACGTTTCTAGGGCTTGATTTGTAACGGGAATGCAATGAATTATTGACAACACTTTGCTGGAGCCAGTTCGTTAGAAATTTGGTTTTCATCTGATTAGCAAGACATTCACGTAATTCTGTTGAATAATTTGTAAAACTGTGATACTAAATTCGTGTTGTATTTCTGATATGTTCCATTTTATATGGTGTCATTTCTGTTGAATAATTTGTAAAACTGTGATACTAAATTCGTGTTGTATTTCTGATATGTTCCATTTTATATGGTGTCATTTCTGTTGAATAATTTGTAAAACTGTGATACTAAATTCGTGTTGTATTTCTGATATGTTCCATTTTATATGGTGTCATGCTGTATGATAGAAAACATACTACGCTGGTGTAAATCTTTCTGCTTTCCCTGAAAATAAAAAGTTGTGAAAAATAAATTCTTCTCTAGTTATGTAGAACGGCTTCCGACACTACCTAGAAGTGAAATCTCAATTTCTTGGTCGGTTACTTCAGCACCATCTTAATTTCACAACACCCAGCGATTGACTTAACTTGTACTCGCAGCTGCCATTACAAGTGTAGGTTTTCAGTAATTCCTACACATTGCTACAAGCCGGGGTTCCTTAATAAAATCGCGGCCGCTTTGTAGTCCGTTTCTTATTGGACAGAGCTCGCTGATGACATCAGTGGCGGCTTTCCACTTATCCCGCGTTGGCTCTTTCAGTGTATAGCTTGACTATTTCTTCCACGTATAAAGATACGTCTACTGTTGCTTATTTTGATACTCTCTCTCTACTTGCTGGTTATTTTCTTGTGAACTTAATTCACTAATGGTATTATTCATTTCAAATTTTTGCTACTCTACGATTGTTTTTAACGCTCTGTTGTAATGTCAAGTTAAAGTGCGACTTAATGTTGTATGCACTTGGCACCCCACTTCACGTTTCTTTTGACCAGTAAGTCCTTGTGTCTTTCAGTTTTTAATAATTACTGGAATTCTGTTTCTTTAAATGGGTCATCCGGAAAAACGATAACACTCAAGTTTCCTCTCATGTTAGCATACAGCGGATGTTTAACCCGTCTTATGAAAAACATCAGTTATTTCAGATACGAAGTCATACGTTAAAGCTGTGGTGACATCCACGGTGTTAGTTACATGGAATGATGCTGTGACAGTTGGATTACGATGCCATTTAACTGTTATAAATTTTGTTTTAGTAGTATTACCTGGCCTTTTACGTTTCGACATTTAAAGATGCATTGTAATTCCTGCAGATAATCGTGTATTCTTCCCCATAACATAGAAGTATTACGATCGTTACAGAACAAGAAATATTAATATATCTTATTTCACCGTTTGCAAGTTCATTATTAATGTGAACGAGCGTATGACGTTGAAGGAGAAATGTTAAATTCTGATCTGATATTGTTCGTTGTAATTTAGCGGAGAAACCACGTTATCATACACTACTCTCTGTAATAGTTTTTGCTGTTAGTGAATATAATTCTCTGTTTAACCATTTCCATCGACTGATGTGTATTTGCCAATTTTTGCAAAAAGCATTTGGACACGCCATTCTGTGTAATAATTCTAGCTCGACTTGCATTATTATTTATTTTGTTAGCAGTATTCATGTACTTTTGTGGAGCATACGCCACAAAATCGATAGTTTGTGTTGTTCCATGTTCGGCGTCAGCATTGTTAATGTTTCCGAGTTTATGAGGCTAATTACTTGTGTTGTTGCGGCAATAGTAAATCTTTCTATTGCGTGAATTCAGTAATTGAGTTCTCAATATCAAAATCAATTCTTGTTGATTTCTCTCTTAACACAACGAGGCGAGGACACTGCAACTTCTGTACCGAAGTTCGGATGTAGCTATGGCGAGCATTTGAAAAACAAACTATGTTACACGGGTGAATTTATTGTAATCTAATGCGTATTTTTGTCCACAACGCTTTCTAGTTAGCTATGCTGTCATTATATTGGGGTGACAGAGCATCTGTAATCATCTGTTTTCTTGGTACTTCTTACAAGCGTTTCAAATTTTTCAGTCCAGGTAGTCAAGTAAGGAATGCAGTCTTTCGAAATTACGTGTTAACTGTAAATTGATTTGTTTGTAGGGGCATGTACATTTCATCCCCTTCTCGCTCCCATTTTCTAACAGTCTTACACACATACACACAAATTGCAGGAAGAGTTTGAACAACAGAACAATAGCGAACAACTCTTGTTGATCTGAATTTTTATGAAAAATAAAGACTGCAGAATGTTCTGAAAAGTGTTTATGCCACAGACTCATATAATCTCAGTTATATGCTTGTGACAAGGAATATATACACTTTTAGGCGGAAAGCCAGAAAGCCGTAAATAGGTACGTTTCCAATGGAGATAGGTCCAACAGTTACACATGCCAGAATCTTCTAATAACACGCGAATTTTCTTGAAAATAACTGAAAAAAAAGTTTCTAAAGCAATTGCTGTATGTCACAAAACAGGGGGAAATGTAATAGACTGAAAGAGTGCTAATGTGAAAGAGAGAACTGCTTTTTATCAGTCAACTTGTTCAACATTTAATTGGAGGCAATAGTAAAGAAATGTCTTCAAGGTGTGACATTAAGCTGCAAAATATCATAAGCAATAAAGAATTTGTAGACAAAATTGCAGAAAAGAAATGTTGCCGTTTAACGTTTCGCCGACGACGAGGTCAGTGAAGGTGGTGCGGAAATAAGGGTTGAAAAATGATAGAAAAAGAAGTCGGGTGGGTCCTTTCCGAAACTAAGCGAAAAATAGATCACCAGCACCAGAAGGGATTTGAAAACAGTTCCTTCAGATGGTCAGCCAGTGCCTCAACTACCCCTCTATTCGAGTATTTCGAGTTTTGTGGCTCGATGGTTAAATCAAGGCGCAGTTTGGGGCAGAAATTTATTTAGAATTCCGCAATTATCATAAGATATTCCCAGCAGGGGACAATCATAAAAAGCTGAAGAGTGGGAACTGCGAGAGAAAGAATGACATTTTACTGAATATTTACAAAAGTAGATGATTAATGCTGCAGCTTCAGGTTGTATATTTAAAAGATATTAGTGACAACTTTCAAAAAAGTTAAGACATATGGAACTATTGTGAAATCAGACAGACACCATACAGCGCAATAACCTTTCTCACCTTAGTGGTGCTTGTGTCTGTTTCAGAGCCATAAAGAACTATTCTTTTCTTTTTGTTTTTACTGCCTATGGACCACTTCAGGCAATCATTTTCTGGTCATCATCTTCAAAAAGATTTTTCTTTTCGAATTACCCAGTATCGGTTCATTCGCTCTGTTGTTTTTTTATCGTGCTTCATAAGTAAATACTTTCTTATTGTACATCGCTTATCTATTTTTTATCCGAAAATTATTTTGATGTTTTTCAGTTTCTTTAAATTTACTGCTTTGTTTTTCAAATCGTCCAGGGTTAATTTTACCTCTTCCACATCATCCTTGATTTCCTTTATCCACCCTACACGTTGCTTCAGGTTCCAAACTTTCTCTATAATTTTTCTTGGTAATCTGGTTTATGGTGTCCTCATAATGAGACCAAAAAATGGACCCCTTTCCTTCCGTGTAGTATCCGTAATGGCTCCAGTTCGCTGTACATCACAGCCAATGTCTATCCTTTTTATATATTTTATTTATGCATGTTCTATTTATTCTTCTCTCTCTTTTTAACATTTTGCCGATGCTATTTTGTTGTGTGACTTTAAAAAGTTTCACTTCCGTTTGTTACCTCTGGTTGAACCACCACCTTGCAATGTTTTACTTTAGTTTCGATTGACAGATATGTTTTGTTGTGTCTACATCGCGTTAATTTTTGAGCTCTTATCATTTTATTAGTTCTTCTTCCCATGCAAGTTTCTCGTCCAAGTTGTGTATTATAAATTGTCCTAGATATTTAAATTGTGTCACTGTCATGGTTTACTGTTATGTGGTTGATTACACTTGGAACTGCTACCATTGTCTCAGTCTTCTCGAATGGTATATTTTCTAAGCTTGTTATTTGATTTCTGGCTTCTTTATTGTTATTAGCTGGTAACACTTAAGTCATTTGCGAACCCCAAGCAATTTAAGTTTATTTGCTCTTTCTTCGTTCCTGTACTTATATATACAGGACTACTCGTGTTTATAGGATTTTCCTTGTATCATTCTCTCGCGCCGTACTGAAGAGCACAATTAAAAAGTAATGGCGACAGATCATCCCCTTGTCTCAACCCTGTTTTAATCGTACATGGCTGTAATATTTCTCCTCTGAACTTTACTTTAGATTTGGTGTTTGTTAGAGTTAACTTTATCATTTGTGTTAATTTGGGATGGAGTCCGAAATTCGTTAGTATCTTCATCACTGAAGATCTACGGATACAATCAGAAGGTGAAACTTCCTGGCAGATTAAAACTGTGTGCCCGACCGAGACTCGAACTCGGGACCTTTGCCTTTCGCGGGCAAGTGCTCTACCATCTGAGCTACCCAAGCACGACTCACGCCCGGTACTCACAGCTTTACTTCTGCCAGCTGTGAGTACCGGGCGTGAGTTGTGCTTCGGTAGATCAGATGGTAGAGCACTTGCCCGCGAAAGGTAAAGGTCCCGAGTTCGAGTCTCGGTCGGGCACACAGTTTTAATCTGCCAGGAAGTTTCATATCAGCGCACACTCCGCTGCAGAGTGAAAATCTCATTCTGGAATCAGAAGGTGTTTTGGATTCTACAAAGATTATGACTTGTCGGTTTTTTTTTCTTTTGTAGTAATCCACTGCCAGTTTCAAAGTGATTATTTGCTCTAGACAGCTTCTTCAGAGCCTAAGTCCTCGTTGGTATTCCCCTAGTCCTAGCCCAAGTTACTCTTCATATCGATTCTACGGAATTCGTGACATGATTATATAGGTAATACTCTAAAGGGAAATTCCTGTGTAGTTATGTTGATTCCATTGTCCCTTTTTGTGTACTGGATGAATTATTATAAAAAATTATTTACAAGATTTGTCGGTATCCATAATGAGACCAACTCGGAACAGTTCCACATAATGAATGTAGAGAATTTAAAAACAAAGAAAATTTATCATCGTGCTATGCGTAAATGCACATTTTAAGCACTAAAAATTGACAATAGATACAAGTAGTTCACAGTAATAGTAAACAACATAACATGTAAATGTCACATTCAGCCAGTACCAACCAAACAAATCTAATATTTCAGACCACTGGTATTAGGATAATAAATGTACCAAATCTTGCCACTGTTAAGTTTGATCTTATTCTGTACAGTTTACACATCGAAATTATACATTTTTTTTCACTTTGTCATGAACGAAAAGAGATTAAACCATTCAAGAGCCTAGATTTTTAAGAAAGAAGTCATACAAAGCAAATAGGTTTTTAATGTAATTCTAATCTTAACGTCTTGTTTTTAGATGAACTGCACTGCGTCAGTATTGCAGTGGGCTGCCAATGTTAGTCTTCTCTCAATGTTCCAAAGGGAACGGAAACCTGCAAAACAGGGGTACATTTATCGCAGGAGATGTTGTAACATCCACTTAAAAATGGTTCAAATAGCTCTGAGCACTATGGGACTTAACATCTATGGTCATCAGTCCCCTAGAACTTAGAACTACTTAAACCTAACTAACCTAAGGACATCACACAACACCCAGCCATTACGAGGCAGAGAAAATCCCTGACCCCGCCGGGAATCGAACCCGGGATAACATCCAATTACGTCAGCCTGCAAGGAACTGTGCCGTACTGACTGTGCGACAAATTTAGGCTCACAACTGAAACAATAAGAAAGAGCAAAAGCACGCCTATTACACATAAACGTCATTTTCTGCCGTCCCAGCCTGGTTGTATTTAAAAGACGTATGCTATTGGTGGAAAGTAAGAAACGTAGTTCACGGGACACAACAGTGAACTTATTCTCTCATCTGTCGCAATTTCGCTACAACAACCGTATGCCAGACAGAACAAAGTGTATTCTTGCTGCACTAAAAGGGGATTTTACGCATCCTATAACAAACATTTAGAAAGGAGCTTCACGTTAAGTTCAAAGAATATTCTGTGACTTAGTTTTGTTGACTGTTGAGCGATTTCCGAAGAAAAAGCACGTAACTCGCATTTTTGATGGTTGAGCATTGCGCCTGGTGTCAGCACAGGGAAACCAGAGTGTACGGCATGAGCATCTTAAAAAAAGAAGGGGTCATTGCGCCCACATTTCTTAATATTTGTCTAGGCTGCATGATTCGCAACTGGATTGGCGATAACGCTCGAATACAATGAGATGTATACATTGTATTACATTATCAGTTACTCCCAGGAGCACTGCTACTACTGTCTGATCAATAAAAGACGTATACGGGAAAGTGAAGAAGTGAATTGAATGTATCGAAAACATCAAAACAATTTCCGTTGAAAAGGATAAAATAATTGTTAACAATAAAAAATATTTTAAGTTAGTAATTTTAGCTACCTAAGGAGAGAGATAATATTCATGCACTGACACTGACTTCTTTCAACAAATCAAAATCTCTCGTTTTGTTGTTGAACGAAAGTGGACTCATAATCAAGACACAATAACAATAACGATGAAAGCTTGAAAATCTTTTTCTGCTATTAAAAGTTGGAAGCAATGGAATTTTCGACTGCAAGCAAGACAGCTACACCGGAGCATCATAATTAAGATGTTTTTAACACGATTTATCATTCAAATATGCAGATATCCGAAAACTGCTGAACATATTTATTCTACACTGCATGAAACGAAAATCAAGATAAGAGGTGAAATTAGAATGGATGTGTTATTAGAATCACTAGTGACAGTTGTCTCTCAGAAACTGCAAACGCATAGGAGAAAGCGGTCCGGACAAAGAGAGGACGCGATTATTACTGTAGAGGAAGAACGACAAATATTTCAAATGAAGTTGAAAGGAAATGTTACGGAAGTTTCAAGGATGACTTCTATAATGGTTCCACTCCCGTCAATTGGTGATAGTAACATGCGGGAACTAGATTGTGTAGAATCCTACTTTGGTTAGGGAAATCACCAAATTGAAATTGTAAGCAAATATCATCCGTAGAACACTGAAATTTTCTGTTGTTCCTATCCTTACAAAATAAGCAAAATACCTAACATTAATTTTAATGTATACTGTTTTATAAAAGGTAAATTAGTTGTACTATTTCCATGAAGCACATATTGGGTAATCAATGGCAGAAGCCAGCAAAGCGAAATGTAAAGACTGTAGTACAAATATAGACACCAGAAAAAAAAGTAAAAGTAGTCATTAAATGATCTCACTTCCGCTTTTATCTGTAACTGTTTTTATTGTGCTACTGCAGTTTCTGCTTATCTACCATACATTGCAGTTCCGGCTTATGTGCCATAGTTAAGCATAAGAACTGATGACATATTACAGCACAAAAACAGATTAAAAATGAAAACTTGTAAGGCTGTGTCATTGTTGATGCTAGTACAGTCAACAACTGTTATCAATGACATGAGTAAGGTCCCGATATTTACATTCAGGATGAAGAGATTCTGGCACTAGTTATGCTTCACGGTGGCACATGAGCCGAAAATGCAATAGCGCGATAAAACAGTTATAATTAAAACCTAAAATTACGAGTGATTAAGAATTTATAGGTGCTATGCACCTGTATTTGCGAGAAGTTAAAAGATGCTTGAGGAACAAGTGCGATTTTGGTCAAATTTTATAATGGAAATTCATAGCACATTGCTGTAAAATTTTGAAAAAGATTATTTTTCCTTTTCTTTCTAAAGTTTCTCTCATTTTGTAGATGACACAGATGCCCACTGAGACAAGACGTGGAGAATTAAACCATCTTAATGCCGATTGGTTCTTCGCAGCGTTTGTCACACACAATTACTCTAAACTGTAGATAAAAATATCAGTTATGAGAACCAAAACAAGATGTGAAGTAATTTTCATACATCTTATGAGTCTAACGTAGTCTTCAGTCCATCTGGCCAGTGTCGAGTCAAAATAAAGGCGAAAGGTGACTTTTAACGTCGGGTCGACACCTATGTAATTCAAGACCCAACATAACTGAATTGGAAAAAGAAAGGGATAGTAAACGGCCATGACCTTTCCAAAGGAACTATCTCATATTTAGGATAATGGCAAAAAACCTGCATCAGGGAGTAGTGGTACTTGGTACTCTCCACCATGCACTATACGGTGGCTTGCGGAGTATCTATGTAGATGTAGATGTAGAAGTAGATTTGAAATTCGTTCCTTCCGAATGTGGGTCCGCTGCCCACGGCGCTTGGTAAACTTACTTAAACATTCGATTTTAAAAATAATCTTTTGTCTCTTCCTGAAAAATTATTTTATGTACACCAGCGCAGAAAAAGAGTGTTTAAGAAGTATGTTCCGAAATGGATGCTGCTGCCTGAGTCAATCTATTACAATTTATGTGTGTATAGGAGGTGAATGCACTAAGCACATTCAGAAGGATGTAGGTTGCAGTACGTACTGGGAGACGAAGAAGCATGCACAGGATAGAGTAGCATGGAGAGCTGCATCAAACCAGTCTCAGGACTGAAGACCACAACAACAACAGGTGAATGGTAGAAAGCAGAATTACGCATTCGTACACGTCACAACAGCGACTTATTGTTTAAATTATATCAGTTTTATCACGTATATATCTATTTATTTGCTGGTTTAATTAGCCTGATCCGATTACGTACACTATACGCATCAAAAACTATTGCAAAACATTGTCAGTTTCTATAGCTAACAGATGGCTTAGCTATTTGAGAAGTTATTATGACAGTAATTATCAATACCAACACAAAAATAATAGCAACTAGTGTAAGGAATTAATAATAATAATAGTAATATCATCAGACATTAAGAAAAATAATAACATTAATTAGGTTAGTGCTTTCGAAGGCAAGCTAAATATAATCGGAGACGGGAGATTTAATGAAATGGCACTAACAGTTAAGACTTTGAAGAAGGGGAGGTGGGGGGAGGGGTGAGGAGAGTAGGCCCGAGTGAATAGAGTGATTGTAAATATCTCATCTTTTTAATTAAGTGTTCGACAAAAGCTTTGTAGTAGTAATTTACTTCACCAGAGTAGTTTCAGGCGTTGCCCATAATCAACGGTATCTGTATTACACAAAAGACTCATATTTCTTACAATAACATACTTACAGTGTATATTGTACAGATATATGTATCTGTGATGTTTCGGTTCATTGTAATTCGACTTGCCTTTTATGTAATGTTTTCTGGCGTATTCAAGTGGGAGTATTCCATATGTGCTTGTAACAATATGATTACATATAACGTGTGTGTGTGCGCGCGTAATCAGTATAACGAATGTTTTACGAAATATATTTAACTGCTAAGGGCAACTGCTGTACATGCGAAGATAATTTTTGGTGTACGTAATCGGATATATATAATGCTACTTATAATCTATCTTACCTCTGTTAGTAGAGAAGTTATATTTATGTAAATATAAAGCATGTAATCGTCTTATTACGTGAACATTACGAAATATTGTCTTTCAAAAAAGCTAGAGAATATTACATAAGAGGAAGCTGAATTACAACGAACGGAAATATCATTGATACATAATACTCTACAATATACAGTGAAGTAACTTATTACAAGAAATATGTGTCTTCCGTGTAACAAAAATACCGCTGGTGATGGGCAACGCCTGAAACTAGTCCGGCGGAATAAAATACTACCGCAAAACAGCTTTTGTCGAACACCTAATTAATAAGAAGCCATTTTTACAATTTCTACAAGCAGAGCAGCAAAGGTACAAGACATTATGGCTGGAGTGAGTTACAGAAAAATATGTGGATTGATAGCGATTGATAAAAGGTGGACTGTTAACTGTCTTTTGAAGTTGGAAATGAGTGTAGTGTACCTGAGATTTTGAGGACCATCGTTTCATTGCAGGGTTCTTCATACGGAAGACTATTTTTTGAGAAGATGGCTGTGCTATGTAGTGGCACAAAGAGGCTTTTACTTTGTTGAAAATGAGTATTCTGCTATGCTGCTCAGATAGCATGCGTTCTAATTGAAGATAAAGAAGAGAGAGTCCAATAAATGAGCAGACGGTAGACTGTATAGAGGGTGTCATAGTCCGTATGCCCGTCTGCACCTACCTGACATGTGACAAAATCGTTGCGTTTTCGGTAAGTGTATTAGTTTCTTGACAACGGTGCTACTGCAAGGAAGTATCATTCTCGTAATACTGTATTTGTCTTTTCTCTTCTGTATTGTTTGAAACGTTTGAAGTAGTTCTTCAGTAAAAGGTAACGCAAACGCTGTAACAAAATTTCTAGTGTAACTGTTTTCCTGTATTTTCTTTAAAGCTACAGTACCAAATAAAATAAAGATCGGAAAACTCTAACAAGAGTTTGTAAAACATTTTAGAACAGAAAATAAGATTTAAAATATTGTTCGGAGCTCAGGTGCGTACAAAGAAATAACAATCGCTTAAAATGTCTCCCTTGATGTTTGACAGATTTGGTGACACGGCTGATTCTTCATACAAGTAAAACGAATGAAACGTTATGCATTACGTATTAACTTGTATCCCTGCATACATCTTTATTGTTCAACATGGCGGTGAATAATTCAAACGTAACTGTAAGACAAATGAAGGCCGTTTAGCAGAAAGGGAGTAAGTCAAAGATTTGATCTGATCGAAGTCCATAGAGTAATAACTCCAAAAATGCCTCTCTTGACACTGTCATTATTATTTTATCAAAACTTGACATATCCGCGATCCTTATTTATACAAAACAGACTTATTTTATGTCTGTCGATCTCTGTTCTTTTATTTGAAAATGTCCGGTTTCGCACAATGTCGCCCATCGTCAGGTCATTTGTGTTGGTTACGTAGTAATCTGTCCTAACGGTATTACCAGGTCATTGTCATATATGGTAGTGAAATTATAATTCCAGTGGGACAAATTATTCTGTAACTGTGACATATAATCTAAAGATGGGCAACATTGCGCAAATTCTATCACTTTGAAATGAAAAACAGCAATCGACAGATTTAAAATGAGCCTACTTTGCATTGTTATTATTTTCTTAGTTTATTGGGGTAATTTCAAGTTATTGTAGGTATGTGACCGCAGTTTTTCTAGTAGAAAAATGTTTAACGGTGATCATAATTTATTATCTTATTCATTTTAACTGGCTAATTCAGCGCCTTCAGTTTATCTTTCATATGTCACCAGACATCCTTCGCTAGTCAACATTACAATACGGATAGTACACGAGCAGCACGTAACGGTAACAGTAATAGCAATACAGTGGTAGTAGATGTAGTAATGACTAAATGGAATTAAAGAAATATCAGCATTGTTAACACTTTGCTGAGCAGTTTCTTCTTCGTGTTCTTGTCGAATGTGGATAATGATATTCAACAGAAACGTATGGCAGCTGTACAGAAGGAATTTTACATGGCGAAGTAGTTGCCGGAACAGAGGCCTGGAAACGGGTATTGCCGCGAATGGCAGGTATTTGGACACAATGAACGGGGTGTATGAATGACTTTCGGAGTGTTCTATTTAAATATAATACATTTAAAACACATATACAGTGAGGCATACACAACACTATAGGTGAGAAAAATGTTTGGCAATTGCTCGTAAATAGCTCCAGTACCTCCATGCGAAACACCTCTATAAAGGATACAACCAAACGTTATACATCTGAAGAGCAACCCGAATCGATTTTCACTCATTTGTAAGCAACATGATTAGAGTTATCCTTCGAGCTCGATAAATTCTTCCTAGAATATCTCAGACTTCCAAATATATATTAAAAACAAATGAAAGCTCTGATCTCTTCAAAACATGTATTTTTAGCATCACATTCCTGCAAAAGTTACCGCGAACTTAATCGATTTAGATACTAGCGAATGTTAAATAATGCGCATTATATTTTCATCCAAGAATAACTTCAGAACATCTATTTTTGCCTCTGTTACACGAGCTGCTATTTTAGGTCCAAGTTAATGCGCAAAATATTAGATGATCTTGTTCTGACATTGGCAGGATATTTACTTTTCTTCCGTTTAATTATTCCATCTTTTTCTAAAAGGAATATGGCCCCTGTAATTCTAATTTATTATTATTTTATGACATTTTTTGTTCTGTTCCTGTATCAAGTCCGTTTTCATGTAAATAATCCTCATATTCCGAGTAAGCAATATCGCTGTCAGGAGTTTCATCACTCAGCTCATGGAATCATTTCAGGCATGTATCAGGAACTCTACTAAATTCTGTCCTAGGCTTTTAACCCTTGATATATATTCCAAAAACTACTAGCCCATAGGATATTTACTTTTCTTATGTAATTATTCTAGTTAAAAAAATTACCTGTAATTAGTTTCGATATGCAGAAATTACGCACATGAAAACTGGATTGAATCTAGGAAAACAATGAAGTAACATACACTTACTTTGCTTCGTGTCGTAGCAGTAGAAGTCAAGCGGATGGTCTGTGTCCTTCAAGCTATAATAACGTTCCATAAACATTGCAGTCTGGGTAACTGAAAGGCAATAACGGCTGAAGCTAAAGGATGGTGAGTTAACGGAAAGGCACTAAAAATGGCGCAAACTCAATCCAGCCCAGTCAGCCTAAATAGAGCGAGAAAAATCATGTCAGTGACGAGTTGGGCGAGCAATAAAACCGAAAAAGAGGGAAAGATGAGAAAAAAATAGTGTTGACAACGTTACAGATGTATCAGTTCGCTATTAGACAGATTGAGAATATCTGGGGTGTACCGAAAGGAAAACTACTGTGTTGATGACAGACCTTTAGCCTCCTTCTGAATGCAGAGTGGATTCGGATGAGACGCAGCGTGCACGGCATTTTGGTTTTCAGTGTGGTGCTGCAGGTATGGAATGATGGCACGAATCTGATATGCGAAGTGGGGTGTTGATGAGACCAATGAAGAGACCGATGAAGAAAACAGAATGTGTGAGAATCACGTCGCTTATCCTGTCGCATCCAACCTAACTGAGCATTGGAGTGGCTGACAGATCAAACAACCTAGTGTTAACAAATACCTTAGGCAAGCAATCATGACTGACTCAGAACTTCTGGAGTTTTCACTTTCTTTGCGATGAAGAGCTGTGTCACGACAGTAAAGGTTTGACAGGACTATCGACTGCGCTAGTTTCAAACAAAAATTTAAATTAGGCAAGAGAGAGATTTTTTGCTTATGCAACAGCCTATTTTCTCAATTTAGAAGGCCATCCAAGATTATCTATAGATCTCATTTTTTTGATTGATGGTATTGATTTATTCATCTGAATAGCATGTCAAACTGTGTTCAAGAACTTTTTATGGGAATATAACGTTCTTGACATGCAAATATTGTTCCGATGGGGCATAGCAAAGGAACGAAGAAACTATACCTGAAAACAATTTTGTTTGTGAAATTGCGACCTGAGAAAGAAATTCGTCAGTAAGTCTCAGATTCTCGTGCACACATTTTTTTCCAAAATTGTTCTTTTTTCGAGGAAAAAAACTACGCTCACAATTTTGCATAAAAAATAAACGCGTTACACGAATGATAGTGTCTATTGAGAGGGTAGCTGAATTAGTTATCATTTACGACTACAGGAAACACGCTACGTATCAGTCATTATCTATGTGTTTTGAAAATGCCAATTTATGTAATTTCTTCAAGGAAACTGGTGATTCAACAACTTCTGTGCAGACTGTTTCGCAACTCCCTGGTTGAGCGTTTTCGTAGTACATTCAAACAGAATTGTGTACAACATATTTTCTGCTTGTACACAAATACTCCACAAGCCACAATACGGTGCATGGCGAGGGATAGCTTGTGCACTGATAACCGTTCTATTTCCTGCTCCAGTTTCATATGGGACGAGGGAGAAACGACTGTCTTCGTGCCTCTGTATGGGGTTTAATTTCTCGTATCTCGTCTTCACGGTCCTTAAGCGAGATGTGCGTAGGTGGCAGTGGAACCTTTCTGCAGTCAGCTGCGTATGCCGCTTCTCAAAACTTTTTCAATAGTATGTTTGTTTGTGTGGCCATCCTCCGCAGCAATCATATAAATATTTGTTTTGTAAATAAAACTGCCTTTTCCTGCTGCTAGATACTTTATTTATCCCACACATGTTTCGCTTTCTCCTGTTTTAAGGCATCATCAGTGGGATTTATAACGATACAGCTTTGTTAGTTTTATATTATAAGTGGTAGTGCGACCTCCAGACCAGATGTGCGGAAACGCAGATCAGCAAATCGTAAGTAAATACTTTTTTTTACAAAAAAAAAAATCGCGAAGTGAACTGTTAAATAATCTAGAACTAACAGAACTGTATCGTTATAGATCTCACTGATGATGCCTTGGAATAGGAGAAGGCGAAATGCGCATGGGATAAATAAAGTATGTAGCAGCAAGAAAAGGCAGTTTTATTTACAAAACAAGTGTTTTTCAATAGTGTTTAAGAAACAGAACGTCGCCTTCCCTCCAGAAATTCTCGTTTGCATTTGCAGAACATTTCCGCTACACTCGCGTGCTGATCGGGCATACCGGTAACAAATCTAGTAACACGCCGCGGCATAGCTTCCATGTTGTCCTTTAATCCGACTTGGTAGGGATCCCAAACACTCGAGAAATACTCAAGAATGGTTCACACTCGTACTCTATACGCAGCCTCGTTTATAAATAAGCTACACTCTCCTAGAATTCTGCCAGTAAACCGTAGTCGAGCATTCGCCTTCCCTACAACCGACCTCGTGTGCTTCGTCCATTTCGTATCGCTTTACATTGTTAAGACCCACATGCTAAATCGACGTGACTGCGTCAAACAACGCACCACCAACAGTGTATTACAAAATTACATGATTCTTTTTCCTACTGATCTGCAAAAGCCTGAATTTTTCAGCACTTAGAGCAAGTTGCCCTTCGTCACACTAAATAAAAATTCTGTCTGTCATCCTGTATTCTCCTATAGTCACTCAACGACGACACTTTAGCGTATACAACAGCGCCATCTGATGTAGAGAACAAGAACGATCCTATCACACTTCTTTGAGGCACTGCTAACGATACCCTCGTCTCTAATGAACACTCGCCGTCCAAAACGACGTACCGTTGCTTAAAAAGTCTTCGAGATATTCACACATGTGAGAACCTATTCCGTATGCTCGGACCATTATTAATTGTCTACTTTGGGGCACTGTGTCAAACGCATTTCGGAAATGCAGGAGTATGAGATCTGCCGCACTTCATTCATAGTTCGCCAGATGTCGTGCGAGAAAAGGAAAAGCAGAATTACGTACGAGCGCTTGTCCGTTATCTTTGTCGTGCTTACACTTGTGACTTCAACGAAGGAAAAACATTTCAAATACAGTGTTTTAAGAATCTCATGAAACTTGGCTGCGTGCGCACTCGACAGGGAAACATTGTATGTGCTGGGATGAGGTTGTTGATGTGGCAACCTTTAGTGGAGATTAAGATTTTGTTCATTTGCATTGTTATTGCAAATGACAGTTAATGCGATTTTATGGTTAAATATGCTTGACATGTGACTTGCAATAGCCAGTTTTTCGTACCGATGTCTACTTCAGGCAACTGTCATGAGTTTCCTGAAGGAAAACAATTAGTTACAGTCTTTCAAGCACGTTTTTCGTGTGTTTATAATGTAAGTATTTATATTGTACACCCCGATATTACGCCATTCGCTTAAAAATGTATGCGAACGGAAAGTTTTGAAGAACGCACAACACAGATGATTACGAAAAAAACAATACTCGAATGATAAGTTTATTTCCATTGTCAGCCTTTGAGTGTTGATGAAAATGACAGTCATACGTTTCTGCTCTATACAAAACGAAATCCTTTACATGAAGTGGTACGGCGAAAAAGATATGAGTGACGTTTTCTGAACGCAGATTATTTGGCAAAATACAACTTTATGTGACATGTTTCAAGGCGTTCTGCTGACAAGGACGCAGACGATGGACAACCTAGCACTCACCGTGAATAAAAGTAAAGAGAAAAGAGGAGCAATCAAATCTACAAGATTAGTTCTTCAAAGAACATCTATTTTTGTGGTAATTTACGAAGAAAATTTCGTCAGTTAGTGGAGATTAAGATTTTTGTTTGCTACGTAAATTCTGGAGTAGGGACAACAACTGCAACATTTGTTCCTGCAGAATTTAGAGGTTAGTTGCGTTGTGAAGTTGTTACTTCGTAATGAACACTTATTACAGAAGTATGTAGCCAGAAGCTATTCGTGCACATTGGCGAATAGTTATTAAGTAAATAATCTGTTATTATGATGAAAAAATTTTTAACGGATGTTGAAAGATCGGCAGGTGGATCTGCTTAGCGTCTGAAAAAAGTAAACTGATAACCAGAAGAAGAAAAAAATGAAAAACGTCGCTCTGTTTTCAGAAAATGCAGCCGTTGGTTGCATTGTCAGTGAGAAGAAAGGAATGAAGGAAGAGGTAGTAATACAAATTGAGTATCTACAAATTTAGCAGTTCCTGATTACCAGCAGGCTTAATAAATAACATTTTGAAATTACCGAGAGAAAATAATAAGCTTATATGTGGACATGTACATAGCTTTGACATACTCTCGGTTTGATAGTGTGTAATTAATAAACGGGAATTATGTCAACCCCAGTATTATTCGTGTAGGCGTACATGCCATAGGTGCATCGTGTAGGCGTACATGCCATAGGTGCAGTATTTACCTGTTACAGTGGCAGTTTGTTAACCGCGATCCCTAGTAAGCAACTTGCATATTCATATGTGCATACTATAAAATGTTTAATAGAGCAGAAAACGTCACATGAATTCTACAATGCAGAAACAAATATACGGTTAGAAACTACCTGCCTAAGAGTTTCATCTCCCCTGTCGTTTAAGTGTGATTGTCGATCTTGCGTTTTTTCTGAGAAAACTTTCACTAACCGCTTTAGTTTCCACTCATACAAACAAAAATCTGTACCGTTTTGAGTTCATACTAGCATAAAAAAGAAATAAATGGCCTTTTTTGTTTAAAATAGGAAGATAACGTTTTTGTTAGAAAAGTTATAGTTTAAATTACCATTTAATGACAATATATAGTTGGACAAATTTGATTGTTTTCTCTAACGTTTTTATTTCGTGCAAGAAGAGCAACTCTATAAGTCTTATTGTTTTTCCTCATATTAGGCTATTGATGATTTCGTAAAGGGAAGTGGCTGCAAATTGTTATGAAGTCAGTAAGCATCGCTCTACTATAGAACAGTATACCGTGCCACTGAATAGACAATATCTGTTACTTTTAAAACACTGGTTTGAAGCATTACATAGCTTAACGAAAGTACGAATCACCATAGAGTTTACAAAGAAATCAAGCTTCTCGACGACTACAACGCCTGAATATAAATAGTTCTAATTGTGCACAACGATTCACACTGTATCTTAGTCTTACTATTACTGGCACTGTTTAAGTTTAATTTACTGTAGATGATACCGTCGTACCGAGACCAGATTATAATGTATGTCTCCTTGTAACAAGCAAGATATGTCAGTTCAAGGAACGAAGGAAGGCAAAGGTGTGAAACAACAGGACCATGCCTAAGAAACTATTGCGGTATTTAAACCTACCTTCTGGTTCAGCACAGCTTTAGTACCTTAGATTTCCGTTATCTCTGAGTTTTGTCCTGTTATATTAAGTTTGTAGTACCTGTACAACAGACTTACAATTCATACAAAGTCATTTGTTTTGAAAGCAAACGAGCGAACTCATTTCGATCGTTCGAATTGAAACTGATTTATTATTTTGAGAAAACTTACATGGGGCAGCAGTAATTGCTATGTACTTCTACTACACCTTTCTGTAAATGCTGGTAAGGCTACATATATAAATTAGCAGTGGAAAAATCTTACACGGAAAACGTTGCACGGAAACCTTGGACTGTTGGAAAGTGAGAGTGTATTAACAACGACAGTGAAATGCGTCATGCAATATTTGGCAGAGTGCTTAAGCCTCATTCTTGTTATGTCTTCCACGATAACTGGAAAGCAAAACTGACAGTCAGACATCCAGAAAGGTAAAAGAACCGCATGAAACTATGCTCAAATAACTTACTTGCAGAAAGGAGGGAAGGTAAAAGGACAAATTTATGCCACAGTCTAGTCCACGACATTCGGAAAGCGACACTGACAGTCAGACATACTGGAACCGCTTGAAACTATGCTAAAATAACTTACTTCCAGAAAAGAATGAAGATAAAAGTATAAAATTATGTCGCAATCTATTCAGACCACCACCAAGTGGCTTAATTTGGATTGAAACATATGTCTGGTCATTCCTCCTGAGAACACAGGTGTTTTTCAAGAGATCTTAGCAAATAAAAGTACGTTAGGATGTTATGTACATCGGTATTTGGCTAGACCTAAGCTGTACATGATTTCAGCGTATATGGCTGCATAAATGAAACGTTTTTCATCGTAATGTTTGCCGTGAAAAGGATCCACGTTACATGTAACTATCAACATGCTGTTGAAGTATTTTCTCAAACTAGCGGCAGCGTATGAAACGCTATCTTAGCTTTTGTAAATTCTCTTAACAGTCCTTGAAATATCACAGGTAAGGAATTTACTCTGCGGAAAATTTTAGATACTTTGTTCCTAGACAAGTAAAGCATGGAAGATATTACTAGCAACGTCTAATTTTTTCATAATAGTTTGTAGAAAATACACATACCGTTTCATAAAAGATAAGTCAGTGACGACGATAGTCGGTCACTAAATGTATACGATGTTTCCAGAATGAAATTTTCACTCTCCTGCCGAGTGTGTACTGATATGAGACTTCTTGGCAGATGGAAACTGTGTGACGGACTGAGACTCGAAGTATGGAAGGTAGAAGACGAGGTACTGCCCGAAGTAAAGCTGTGGGGAGGATTCGTGAATCGTGCTTGGGTAGTTCACACGATAGAGCGTTTGCCCCCGTAAGGCAAAGCTCCCGAGTTCGAGTCTCTGTCCGGCACACAGTTTTAATCTGGCAGGAAGTTTCACGTACAAGCGTACATACTTTTTACATACATTTTTTAAACTTCTGTATGTTAATGGGATAAAATCCGGGGAGCGAAAGGTTATTTGCATCTTTTACCGAAACAGAAGGCTGCTACAAGTGTGGGAGGGCATGAAAGGAAAGCAGAGGTTTAGAAGGGATTAGACGAGACAGGGTCGTAGCCTATTCCCAGTGTTATTCAGTGTGTACATCGAACAAGCTGTGAAGGAAATCAAGAAGAATTGTAGAAAAGCTTGCCGATGACGTTGTAATTGTTATGCACTTGGAGGTACATTTGAACGGAATGAACGGTGTCTTGAAAGGAGAATGTAAGATAAAAGCGAGAAATTTGTTGACATCGAGTGTAAATTTCAGTGTCAGGACGTCTCTTCTTTAGGTATTTGTCTGGATTGTGACCTTTTACGGAAGTGAAATGTGGACAATAAACAGTTCAGACAAGAAAAGAGTAGAATCTTTTGAAATGTGGTGGTACAGAAGAATGCTGAAGATTAAATGGGTGTATCGCGTAACTAATGAGGAGTTACAGTATAGGATTGGGGAGAAAAATTTGTGGCATAACTTGATTTGATAGGACACATTCTGAGACATTAAAGCATCGTCACTTCAGTACTTGGGGGTGGGGTTAAGAAATTGCAGACGGAGGCCATGAGACAAGTACAGTTTGCAGGTTTAAATGAACGTCTGTTGCAGTAGTTATTTGGAGGTGGAGAGACTTGTTCAGCATTGAGTAGCGTGGAGAGTATTTTTTTACTTTATTTAAACTGGGAAATGTGTCGCAGCGTTTTGGAGCGACATACTTAAGATCTGAAGCATTAAACGTGGAGAAACGTGCATTGAATGTATTGCTGCTTCAAATATATAGTAAACGACAGATATGCGCTATAGCCGTTGAATGTGAGCACATTTATTATTACTGGAAACTGCAAATCGGGATGTATTTATTGTAACTATATATGAGAACAAACTGCATTCTTCTATTAGCTAATTAACGTCGTAGTTACGTTTATAATATCATTTGTTATTCAGCGTCGCTGAGCGATCTTTGACATTTAAAATATTAACTTCCTATACATGAAAGCGGTATTTAATGCATATTTGTAAATAAAAGAATGAGAGCAAAAAAAAAAAACACTTAGCTTTAGTATCCACAAAATACTGGTACGGTAGCTTATATAATTTTAGTCTGTTTGGATACTGGTAAACGATAATTACATATTTCACTCTTTCGTGATTTTCCTGACTGCTACAAAAATCATTAAAATTATTGTTACTTGTTTGTAAATGCTTACAAATATAACTCCCTACTTCACAAAACTTGTTACTAAGTAACATTTTGCTGAGTGTAATTATAAAAACACAAATATACAGAGTTATTTTGTTACATTGAATGCCGAATACAGCTAGAACGTTTTTGTGTAAAACATAAATAACCCCTATAAATAAATTTGTTTTTGGATGGGATCTGTCTTCAGCAAAATTCATCTTCTCTTCTATCACCCACACAGGTTTCACAAAATTTTCAACATCATTAGTGGGATTTCACTTTCCTTCTAGTTACCACGTACTGTGGATTTCCAGGTTTTTTATGTTTTGCATTACAGTTGTTTTCCTTTCACAGCGACATTTTGCTGCTAGTTTGCAAACAGCAACAGTGACAGAAAACGGAAAAATGAGACTGTGAAAGGAAAACAGCTGTGACACAAAAAATAATAAAAAAACAGAAAAACCCCAGAATGTGGCAGCAAGACAGAAAATAAAAGCCCAATAATAATGCTGAAATTTCAGCGAAACATGTCTGAGTAATAAAAGAAAAGAAAAATTATGTTTTGTTCCAAAAATAAAATTATTTGTAAGCATACCCGGACAGAAGAGCTTCAAGTGAAGAGGAAGGAAATATCCGTAACACTCATTCAAGAATAGAATTCCAAAATAGTTGTGATATCAGTCTCATCAGTCACTTGTGCATTGTAAATAATTAATGAATCGTGCGTTGCTGGTCTGCGTGATAATCTTAATTTAATTTACTTATAACTCTGTGTAAGTCGAATGTGGAAATCACGTAAAAGAAATGAGTGATTACTAACGGGAAGAGGAAGTAGACGTGATTTTAATATTTTTGTATGTACATTACGAAATGAACATCACTACGAGCGAAAGTTGTCATGGCACTGAATTACAGTTTCGAAATATATCGATGTCCCACAACGAATATCATCGTGTGAGAGCCTGACGGTTTAAAAAAAATGTAGAAAATAACAAACATTTTACATTACCAGGTTGGGAATATTGTTTTTAAAGTACGGTATTCAGTCACAATAATTTATTTCAGGGGTTTTATCTCTGGGCGTTGCTGAGCGCAACTCCATTCTTAAGAACTACAATGACGTTCTATGAGCGTTACACCTCATTCAGTTTGTCATCTAGCAGCAGTTTACATAACGGATAACATAACATGTCTGTCAATAATGTGAAATCACCCCGTTAATGAGAGAAGTGGGCATCTGCAAACGAAGTCACATATAACACTCTAGCTCCCGCAGTGTTTATACAGTACCTGCTGTCCCTAACAAGTACGCGTGGGAACAGATACCTAATAATTTCAGAGACGTGTTGCCAGGATCGTTACGGATGAGTATAACTCATACGAAAGTTTAACAGAAATGCTTTGGGAAGTTACATGAAAATCTTTGGAAGAAGGGCGACGCTGTTTTCGCGAAACCCGACTGGATAAATCTAGAGAATCGCTGTTTGAGGGAGACTGTCACAATTCCGCTATCACCCTGGTACGTCTCAAGTAGGAATCGAGAGGATAAGAGAGATTAGGGCTCGTGCCGTGAGTTACATTCACTTCTCCCACTCTCACTGTCTGTACGGGAGTGGAATAGAACAGAAAACCGCAACGTTATTTAGAAGTACTCTCCACTTTTTACCGTGTAGTGACTTGCGAATTATATAGAATGCTGCAGCTGTCTAAAGATGAAGTCAAAAATATAGTTGGGGTTGCGATCACTGGCGACAGATGCTTGTTATAAAAATCTAAAAAAGATGGTAGAGAAATTGTACTAAAAGGCGAGACGGAAGGGAGACTGTAAACAGTGAAGCACGAGTGAAATGTCTGTTAGCAAAATCTACGAAGAAAAATAGGGGAAGTACTTTTTTATAAAGAAAGGCGCCCACGAGAAAGCTGGCTGGGAGATCTGAAAAAGGCGTTAAGACTTAGAATGAACTAATACGGTGGGAAAAATAAGAGAGCTGGTTCAGTGGACTGGATGAAAGAAGCTCTATGCACAGACTGTCTGTTGCAGTCAGTGTGACCTTGAACGATGTGGCGAAGAAAACCTGCACAAGGAAGGAACATCTGGAGACAGACAGGAAACACAGGCTTGCAAAGGCTTGAAGAATATTAAGATATGTATTGCGAGACGAAGGAGAAGGAGGAGATCCAAATTTATTGAGAGGTTCAATAACCTTACTTGTTATTTACATTTTTGGCAGACGTAATTAATGTTTTATGTTCTCAGTAAGTTTCCACAACTGATCGGCCACTATAGAATTGTTCATATTGTTTAAATTATATCAGGGATGACCTCTAGATGTAGATGTAATCCTTCATAAACTGCCAATGCTTTTTACAAAGACTACATTTTACGACATTGTGCGTGAATCGTATCAAGCATGAAAATGGGATGTTTCTTGTCAGAAGGATGATGTTTTAAAGCAACATTTTTAACTTTGTTAAACAGTTTCCTTGTGGCTTCATTTCTTGGTAAGCGGTTTGAGAGCCTTCGATTGAATAAATTTCACACTATTCCATAATAACCACGTTAGTGTTTGACTTAGTAATACTTTATTTTTAAAGGTGATTCATACTCTTATATCAGTCTGTGCTAAAAAAGACATGATTTTTCGTGTTGCCTCAGTATAAATATACATTTAAAAATACATTGTGGATGCTGTCATAAGTGGATACTATTTTTCTCTTGGATCCAAATATATTTCAATGCTGTTGCATCATCAGCAATGAGATGTTCTGCTGCTTTGCCCCACATTTGCTTTATTTTTGAGTGCGCCAGCGTTGGGTTGTACAGGTGTGTATCGTTGTTTGGGGGGGGGGGGGGGGGGGGGAAAAGAAACCTCATTAACAAATGGTGGGAAACTGGCGGTTGTATCGTCCAAGACAATGCTCATAGAAATAAACAAACGTGGAAGTAAGTAAACAAAACAAACTCGTTGATGGTAAAACAGCACTGAAACATGTTAGACCGAAGAGACCAACGAAACGATAAAACTGTATTATGTCAAAGGTGAAATCCTCAAATACTTCACTGTTGAGTGAGGTTCTAAAATCGCAAGATGACAGCGATCATTACGAGTACGTTAGGCAAAAGACTATAAAATAAACTCCTAATAAATTTCGTTGACTATAAGTGATAGACATAAACGTCTGATGTGCTGCTACTAGGCGTGTACCGCGAAAACTTAGCTAGGTTTGATTTTTACTGTTAGGTTTGTAATTGATTCTAACGATGATAAGAAGGAAAAAATTGTCTATTTCCACTTAAATTTTGCTTCATAATGAACATACGTCAGTTGTTGTGCCAAAGGATTGTCAGTGACATTCCACAACAGAATTTATTTCACAACAAGAAACAGTTCATAAGAAGAATCAAGTCTAGTAGCTTAGAGTTACAAATTTGACTGGCTTCCGTGCCATACAGTGAGACATGACTAACAATTCTTTCATACAAAAGAACCTATTTCGCTTTTTTTTTTCCACCGTGGAACAGGAATATTGGGGTATATGTGACCGCAGGTTTCTACTAACGTACGTGGGAACTAGGCTGCAGTAATAATTTTTGAATGACAGTAGTTGGGAAAGTAGAGATACAGAATTGTACCGCATCCGCGGTGTTATTTTACCTATACATTGGGCAAACAATGAAGGAAAGCACAGATAAATTTGGGATGGGAACTGGAGTTCAGGGAGAATAACGTAAAATATCGAAGTAAGTATAGGCCTTCTGTCTTAAGGGAACCCAGTGGCGGTTTTGCAAATAGACACATAATAATAGCAATGATTATAATAATTAAAGTAATTATTATAAATAAAAACCTTGAAGTTTGACCATGAAATTTTAATTGTGACCGATGCGGCAAAGACCTCGGAAGGGCAGCTGAATGGAATGGCTAACGTCCGGAGTAAGAAGGTTATAAAATGAACATGAATAAAAGTGGAACGTAGGTAACGGACTGTAGTCGAATTAACGCAGACAGTGCTGTGGAGTTAAACTGTGAAATGAGACACTACAAGCAGTAGATGAGATTTGCTATTTATGCAGAAAATAGATGACGACAATCGAGTGGGGTTGTAGACTGGCTATAGCAAGAAACGTTTTTCTAAGAAACAGAAACTTGGTAAAGTGAAATATAAATTTATATTTTAAGAAGTCTTTTCTGAAGACATTTGTTTGAAGTGTAGCCTTGTACGGAAGCGGAACGTGGACGATGAACATTTAACACAAGATGTGAATAAAAAGTGTGGTTGTAGTGTTACAGAAAACTGTTGAAATTTAAATAGATAGATCGATTAAGTAATCAAGGACAACAGAAGGTCAGCATCGGTCCTAATGTTATCTATATTTTTTATCGCATTGCAGATCTAGATTTCAATTGACAGCGCATTATAAATGGTCATGTAGAGTTTCCAACGCTTGTGCATGGCACAGTTAGATGTCAATAAGTGTTGTTATAATTACGTTCAGTCTACATGACTGCTTATAACGCATTGATGACAGCTGCAAGTTGAATGCAGATGATAGTACGACTGATGCTGACCTTTCTGTCCAGGATTACGTCACAGTCGTGTAGCATAATCGTGCCCGTGAATCAAACATGATGTCGATTAAGTAACGAAGAGGTAATGAATCGAAATAGGTAGAGAAGAAATTAGACAAAAGGACACGTCCTGCCAGGGCAGATGCTGAGGCATCACGAAATAGTTGGTTTGGTATCGGAGGCAACTGTATGTAGAGGGAGAGGAAGTTCGGACAGAAGTGGAGAGATTCAAATGGGTGTAAGATGTAGCTGTTAGACAGAGATGAAGAGGCTTGCATAGGAGAGACTAGTGGAGAGATGGTTCAAACCGTCAGACTGGAACAACAATAGAAGCTGTCATGAACGTATTGTTTGAATGAAAGACCTCGGAATGCCATGCTGGAATGTGGTCCAATTTATAGTCGGTGACATATGTGGTTAATATTACACGGGTGACACGACCCGTACGGAGGAGTACTTAATCGTCATATCAAAAACGCCTTCGGCCGTCTGTATTACAAATTTCATTTTACTTATGCAACCAGTTCGAATGGTTCGAATGGCTCTGAGCGCTATGGGACTTAACTTCTGAGGTCATCAGTCCCCTAGAACTTAGATGAAGAGGCTTGCATAGGAAAGACTAGTGCAGAGATGGTTCAAACCGTCAGACTGGGACAACAATAGTGGGCTTTCATGAATGTATTGTTTCAATAAAAGCCTCCTAGATGTGTGGTCCAATTTATAGTCGGTGACATATGTGGTTAATATTACACGAGTGGCAGGGCCACGTCCTGAGGAGGACTTAAAAACGCCATATCGAAAACACCTTCCGCCGTCTGTATTTCAAATTTTATTTCACTTATGCAACCAGTTCATATGGTTGGCTCTGAGCACTGTGGGACTTACCTTCTGAGGTCATCAGTCCCCTAGAACTTAGAACTGCTTAAACCGAACTAACCAAAGGCCATCACACACATCCATGCCCGAGGCAGGATTTTGAGACTATAGCGGCCGCGTGGTTCCAGACTGTAGCGCATAGAACCGCTCGGCCACCCTGGCCGGTTATGCAACCAGTTTCGACGTTTTATCCCCAACTTCGATCGCACATGAGATTGGATTCTTTCCATACGTCGGTCAAGCGCCTGAAGATGTAGTAGTGAAACTTCGAAACTGGCCTCATAAGGTATACAGTTGGCCTCACGGGGACTCGACAGATGTTGCTGAATGTGTTAGTGAATGTCGCGTACCGTATCCGCGTTACCAGTGAGCGCGGATTGATTACGCGATGTCGGCCATTGTGGCTACCAGAGGAGGGACGGGCCATTTGCGATGCCATAGCGGAACCCCGTCAGGAATCTAGGCGCCCTATTCTCTGTGACGTAGGTGCGTGGGGGAGGAGGGCTGTGCGCGAGGCGTATCGATCGCGCGCACTGCCGGCCGCGGGCACGCAAGACGGCGCTGTCTCGACGGAGATTCGCGACCAGAGCAGAGCACGCGGGGCCAGCTGGATGGCGCTGCTGTACTGACCTGCAGCAGTGCGGCGGCGTAAAGACGGCGCGGGGACCGCTCCGGGCTGCCGCCGGGCCCTCACTGAGCGCGCCGTCTCTTCTTCTTGTAGTGCCGTGGCGGCGGCGGCGGCGGCGGCGGCGGCAGTGCAGGCCCACCCCTGAAATAACTGCTGAGAGGGGAAGCGCCTCGGCGCGCCAGCTGCATTCCGAGCGCGGCGCGTCCCTTGTGTTCCAAGACGGCCGCGGGCCAGGTAGTCGCCTCCAGGCTCCAGGCTGCAGGCTCCAGGCCGCCGCGCGTAAACAACCGCCGGGCCCTGCGAGGGGCCGGCCGGCAATTTAAAACTCGCCCCCGGCGCGCGGCGCTGCGCGCGACCGTTAAAAAGATGTTACGCGCCGCAACGGAAGCCGCGCCGGCTCCGGCGCCTCGTAAACTGTTTTAAAATCCCTTCTCTGGCCGACGTCTTTCTACCTGAGCGTTTCTGCTGGTGTGTGTGTGAGAGAAAGAGAGTGTTTGGATGTGTATGTATTTGTGTGGGTACGTGCGTGGGCAGCCGGTATTCGGCGACCGGGTAATAATCTTCTTCGAGGAAGGAGGACCCTAATCACGAATAACAGCCAAGTTCGAGCAGATGGAATTGCGAAGTTGCAGAGATAACTGGGATTCTTACAAGGGAACCTCCCCAACGCACCCCCCTCAGATTTAGTTGAAAGTTGCCACGGTGGATAGGCCTTGAAAAACTGAACACAGATCAATCGAGAAAACAGGAAGAAGTTGTGTGGAACTATAAAAAAATAAGCAAAATATACAAAAATGTGCAAGATAGGCAACATCAAGGATAGTGTGAACGAAGGAGCGACGTAGTCCCGTGGTCAGCGTGAGCAGCTGCGGAATGAGAAGTCTTTGGTTCAAGTCTTCCCTCGAGTGAAAAGTTCAATTCTTCATTTTCAGTTTATGTGACAAACTCTTATGTTTTCATCACTTTTTGGGAGTGATTATCACATCCACAAGAAAACCTAAATCGGGCAAGGTAGAAGAATCGTTTTACCCATTCTCCAAGTGTACAAGTTAGGTGGGACGACAACATATTCCTGTCATGTGACGCACATGCCGTCACCAGTGTCGTATAGAATGTATCAGACGTGCTTTCCTGTGGAGGAATAGGTTGACCTATCACCTTACGATCAAATGTTTTCGGTTCCCATTGGAGAGGCACTTCCCCATGTTATATACTTAAAAGTTTCTAGGACGAAGCGGTAGTGATCATATTATGTAATTAAGTCGTGTTGATTTCAAAGCCGTATAAAATCTACCAATCGCACGGTTTTGTGTTGCGGTCGCAAAACACAGACACTAAACTTATTACAGTGAACAGAGACGTCAATGAACGAACGGACAGATCATAACTTTGAGAAAATAAAGAAAGTACACTTTTCACTCTAGACTTGAACGAAGGACCCCGCAATCCGCAGCTGCTCACGCTAACCACGGGATCAAGGCGCTCCTGATTTTATACTATCCTTGATGTTGCATATCTTGCACATGGACTATGTTTGTATATTTTGCTAATTTTTTCATAGTTCCAGACAACTTCTTCCTGTTTTCTCGATTGATCTGTGTTCAGTTTTTTAAGTTCTATCCACTGTGCCAACTTATAACTAAATCTGAAGGGAGCTTCCCTTGTTAGCCACATACAGGGTGTTACAAAAAAGGACGGCCAAACTTTCAGGAAACATTCCTCACACACAAAGAAAGAAAATATGGTATGTGGATATGTGTCCGGAAACGCTTACTTTCCATGTTAGCGCTCATTTTATTACTTCTCTTCAAATCACATTAATCATGGAATGGAAACACACAGCAACAGAACGTACCAGCGTGACTTCAAACACTTTGTTACATGAAATGTTCAAAATGTCCTCCGTTAGCGAGGATACATGCATCCACCCTCCGTCGCATGGAATCCCTGATGCTCTGATGCAGCCCTGGAGAATGGCGTATTGTATCACAACCGTCCACAATACGAGCACGAAGAGTCCCTACATTTGGTACCGGGGTTGCGAAGACGAGAGCTCTCAAATGCCCCTATAAATGAAAGTCAAGAGGGTTGAGGTCAGGAGAGCGTGGAGGCCATGGAATTGGTCCGCCTCTACCAATCCATCGGTCTCCGAATCTGTTGTTGAGAAGCGTACGAACACTTCGACTGAAATGTGCAGGAGCTCCATCGTGCATGAACCACATGTTCTGTCGTACTTGTAAAGGCACATGTTCTAGCAGCACAGGTAGAGTATCCCGCATGAAATCATGGCGGTGAATCGAGGAAGTACAGTACATACTGACGAAACTAAAATGAGCTCTAACATGGAAATTAAACGTTTCCGGACACATGTCCACATAACATCTTTTCTTTATTTGTGTGTGAGGAATCTTTCCTGAACGTTTGGCCGTGCCTTTTTGTAACACCCTGTATAGCTCTATGGAGCAGGGTATTTTCCCAGATAGACTGAAGTATGCCACTGTTAAACCACTGCATAAAAAAGGCGAGCACTGAAAGACCTAAGTTGAAACAAGGCCCCGGGAGTAGATAACATTCCATCAGAACTACTGACAGCCTTGGGAGAGCCAGTCCTGACAAAACTCTACCATCTGGTGAGCAAAATGTATGAGACAGGCGAAATACACTGAGACTTCAGGAAGAATATAATAATTCAAATCCCAAAGAAAGCAGGCGTTGACAGATGTGAAAATTACCGAACTGTCAGTTTAATAAGTCACAGCTGCAAAATACTAACTCGAATTCTTTACAGACGAATGGAAAAACTGGTAGAAGCCCACCTTCGAGGAAGGAGGACCCTAATCACGAATAACAGCCAAGTTTGCGCAGACGGAATTGCGAAGTTGCAGAGATAAGTGGGATTTTTAGCCACATATGTAACAGCTCTATGGAGCAGGGTATTTTCCCAGATAGGCTGAAGTATGCCACTGTTAAACCACTGCATAAAAAAGGGGAGCACTGAAAGACCTAAGTTGAAACAAGGCCCCGGGAGTGGACAACATTCCATTAGAACTACTGACAGCCTTGGGAGAGCCAGTCCTGACAAAACTCTACCATCTGGTGAGCAAGATGTATGAGACAGGCGAAATACCCTGAGACTTCTAGAAGAATATAATAATTCCAAACCCAAAGAAAGCAGGCGTTGACAGATGTGAAAATTACCGAACCGTCAGTTTAATAAGTCACAGCTGCAAAATACTAACACGAATTCTTTACAGAGGAATGGAAAAACTGGTTGAAGCCCATCTCGGGGAAGATCAGTTTGGGTTCCGTGGAACTATTGGAACACGTGAGGCAATACTGGAATAATCTCTTTCGAATTCTGAAGGTGGCAGGGGTAAAATACAGGGAGCGAAAGGCTATTTACAATTTGTACAGAATGCAGATGGCAGCTATAAGAGTCGAGGGACATGAAAGGGAAGCAATGGTTGGGAATGGAGTGAGACAGGGTTGTAGCCTCTCACCGATGTTATTAAATCTGTATATTGAGCAAGCAGTAAAGGAAACAAAAGAAAAATTCGGAGTAGGTATTAAAATCCATGAGGAGAAATAAAAAAACTTTAAGGTTCGCCGATGACATTCTTATTCTGTCAGAGACAGCAAAGGACTTGGAAGAGCGGTTGAACGGAATGGACAGTGTCTTGAAAGGAGGATATAAGATGAACATCAACAAAAGCAAAATGAGGATAATGGAATGTAGTCGAATTAAGTCGGGTGATGCTGAGGGAGTTAGATTTGGAAATGAGACGCTTAAAATAGTAAAGGAGTTTTGTTATTTGGGGAGCAAAATAACTGATGATGGTCGAAGTAGAGAGGATATAAAATGTAGTCTGGCAATGGCAAGGAAAGCATTTCTGAAGAAGAGAAATTTGTTAACATCAAGTATAGATTTAAGTGTCCGGAAGGCGTTTCTGAAAATATTTGTATGGAGTGTGGCCATGTATGGATGTGAAACATGGACGATAAATAGTTTGGACAAGAAGAGAATAGAAGCTTTCTAAATGTGGTGCTACAAAGAATACTGAAGATTAGATGAGCAGATCACATAACTAACGAGGAGGTATTCAATAGGATATGGGAGAAGAGGAGGTTGTGGCACAACTTGACTAGAAGAAGGGCATCGATTGGTAGGACATATCCTGAGGCATCAAGGGATCACCAGTTTAGTATTGGAATGCAGCGTGGAGGGTAAAAATCGTAGAAGGAGACCAAGAGATGAATACACTAAGCAGATTCAGAAGGATGTAGGTTGCAGTACGTACTGGGAGATGAAGAAGCTTGCACAGGGTAGAGTAGCATGGAGAGCTGCATATAAACCAGTCTCAGGACTGAAGGCCACAACAACAACAAAAAAAGGGGATATGTCTGATGCCAACGACTACCGCCCAATCTCTCTTCTGACTGCGTTAACAAAAGTCTTGAAAAAGTAATGTATTGTAGAGTAGCTTAACACATTTGTAAAAATAAAGTTTTAACAAAATGTCAGTTTGGTTTCCAGAAAGGTTTTTCAACGGAAAACGCTATATATACTTTCACTAATGAAATATTAAATGCTCTGAGTAACCGGAAGTCCCCCGTTGGGATCTTTTGTGATCTCTCAAAGGCTTTTGATTTTGTATATCAAGGAATACTTCTAGATAAATTCAAGTACCGTGGTATGAATGGGACAGCGCTCAAATTGTTTAAATCGTACCTAACTGGAAGAGTGCAGAAAGGTGAAATAAGCAGTTCACGTAATACGCAAAAAAAGTGGTGATTTCTCAAACTGGAGAACCATCAAGAATGGGGTGCCGCAAGGTTCGGTCTTGGGTCCTCTCCTGATCTTAATATATATTATATATAATATATATTCTTGTCATTCTATATTGACGAAGATGCAAAACTAATAGTTTTTGCCGATGGTACAAGTATAGCTATCACACCCAACAGACAAGAATTAAAAGGTGAAATTGTAAGCAACGTTTTCCAGAAAATCATTAAGTGGTTCTCGGCAAATGGGTTCACATTGCCAAAACACAGTACATACGGTTCCACACAGTAAATGGAATGACACCATTAATAAATATGGACTTCGATCCGAAATAGGTAGCTAAGGTAGAATATTCAAAATTTCTAGGTGTATGCATTAATGAGGGGTTGAAATGGAAAAAAACACACTGTGGATCTCCTGAAACGTTTGAGTTTAGCTACTTATGCTATTAGGGTCATTGCAAATTTTGGCGACAAACATCTCAGTAAATTAGCTTACCACGCCTATTTTCACTCTCTCCTGTCGTATGGCTTCATATTCTGGGGTAACTCATCATTGAGTAAAATAGTATTCAATGCACAAAAGCGTGTAATCGGAATAAATGCTGGAGATCATCCAAGATCATCCTGCAGACACCTATTTAAAGAGCTACAGATCTTCACTGTAGCCCCACAATATATATATTCAGTTATGAAATTTGTTATTAACAATCCGAACGAATTCAAAAGTAATAGCAGTGTACATGGCTACAACACTAGGAGAAAGGAAGATCTTCACTAATCACGGTTAAATCTAAATTTGGCTCAGAAGGGGGTAAATTATGCTGCCACAAAAGTCTTTGGTCACTTACCCAATAGCATAAAAACCCTGACAGATAGGCATATAGCATTTAAAAAGAAATTAAAAAAATTCTTAATGGCAACCCCATCAACTCATTAGATGAATTTTTGGATATAGTAAGTCGGTAATTTCCCCAACCCCCACAAAAAATTAAAAATATTAAGTCTCATGTAATATTTTGTGTAATGTAATATCTTGTATCGACACCTTTCATTAATCTGACACGTTCCACATCATTACGAAGTGTCGTATCATGACCTATGGAACTAATACTAATCTAACCTAAACTGCCTTCGTCGTCTAGGAGCACATGCGCTGCGTTGTTGCCTTGTAAAGGTGAAGATCACCCGTTCTGATCCTGGCCTTGGACACGGCTTTAGATGTGCCCTACTATGCGTCTGTCGTGGGAATAGAGGTCCGTCTATTATACAATCATCTCTTCGTTTTTAATGTCCCAAATAGTTTCTGCACATTTGTACCATCATCAGTACTTTTATTCAGGTCTGTAAAATGCAGACATGTCTTAACTAATAATAATTGTTGTTGGACCTAAAATTAGTCCTAAAATATTGTTACCTATGCTTTGATTATTACCTTTTTCTGTGAAATGTTAGGTTCCATAGAAGCTTCTTTCCGTTACTGTACAGGGTGTCTCACAATGAACAGACACGCAGGTCAAAGTAGACACTTATACAATCAAAAACGTCCCAGTAAACATACATCCGCAAATGAACCGTTTGAGATTGAGAGGTAGTGGCGAAACACCACTGACTGTAATATGAAATACTGTCGCACTTAGCACAATGCTAGATCACACTTGGCTTACATTAGCAAGAAATACAGTAATGATTCAACACGTCCCATTTCACACAGTAACTCGTCCCTGCTATTCCATGTATCATCTTCCCACTCGGATGCATTAGATTACTGGTCTCGACAGTGAGCTACGATATCTTTCAAACACACCCTTAACATCTCGTAAACCTTGACTAGACTGCTTCAGTTCTTCAATCGTACCAACAGAAATGCTATGTTCTGTGAGTTTTGAGACGGTACCAGGCAGAAAAATCCAGAGGAATAAGGTGAGGTGGTCTTGGGGAGCAAAGTACAGGTCATGCTAGGCCTATCCAGGCTAGCCCATATTGCCGCTTTAGATAGACATCTACTTACATACGCACAGTACAGTAGGTGGCGGAGGGTACCCTGTACCAATTTTAGTCATTTTCTTTCCTATTCACTCGTAAATAGAGCGAGGGAAAATGACTGTCTTTGCGCTTTTGTACGAGCTTTAATTTCTCGTATCTTATCTTCACAGTCCTCGTGCGAAATGTGAACAGTTGGCAGTATAATCGTTCTACAGTCAGCTTCAAATGTCTATTCTCTGAGTTTTCTCAATGATGTTCTTCGAAAAGAATGTCGCCTTCCCATTTGAGTCCCCGAAAACCAGCGTGTTGGTCGAACCTACCGGTAACAAATCTCTGAGTTGCTTCGACCTCTTCCTTTAACCCTGCCTGACGCAGATCCCAAACAGTCGAGCAGTGCTCGAGGAAAGGTCGCACTGGCGTCCTACGTCCTATATGCGGTTTCCTTTACAGATGAACACGATTACCAGAAATTCTCCCAATACATCTGCTTCGCCCAATCACCTTCCCTACCACAATGCCGACACGCTCGTGTCGTGACTGTGTCAATCAGGACACTACCAATGTTGTATCACAACATTACCGGTTTGTTTTTGCTACTCATCCACTATAACTTACTTTTTTCTATATTTCAAGCATCTGCCATTAATAACACCAACCTGAAATTTTGTCTAAGTCATCTTGTGTCCTGCTATAGTTACTCAACTTCAATACCTAACCGCACACGTCTTGAGCCGCGCGACATTAGCCGACCGGTCTCAGGCGCTGTAGTCATGGACTGTGCGGCTGGTCCCGGCGGAGGTTCGAGTCCTCCCTCGGGCATGGGTGTATGTGTTTGTCCTTAGGATACTTTAGGTTAAGTAGTGCGTAAGCTTAGGGACTGATGACCTTAGCAGTTAAGTCCCATAAGATTTCACACACATTTGAACATTTCTTGAACACGACTTGAGGCGCGTACACATTAGGCCAATGAAGACCAACAGACGACAGCCAGTGGATTGGGACGAACGTCAATCGCCAACTCACTGGCGTTCGGCTTCTTAACAAACAAAGGGGTTGGGGTCAATGGATTCGGTCACATGGAGTCGCAAATGGCTATGATACCTTGTCCAGGTTGCTCACATTTTGCTAAAATCATAAAGTATCATAGCGTTTTAATTACAGTTCGCCAGCCGATCTTATCAGGGAAGCAGGGGTTTTAAGGAATCGTCGCATATACAGCATTTATTTTATTATTTTACTGCAAGGTGCTGATCACAAAAAAAAGAGTAAAAAGGAAGAAATGACGCTGGTGGACGGCATCTCTTTTAAAAAGTAGGGAGCAACGTCCTGGGACAAAATTAATGACTGACTTAAAGCTGAATTGGAAATGGGCTATTTCATAATTTTTTCCGACTGAAAGCTACAGATTTCGAATTATTATTAAATTGTGTGGGCCCTAAAATTTCCAAAGGTGGCACTCCTTTTAGGAGAGCTGCACCTCCAGCAAAAAATCTGTCAATAAAGACTCAGTTTTCTCTTTCACACCGTACGCGTTATTTCCTAACAGCTTAGTTATTTCCCTCCAAGCGTCTTATCACAGTTCGTAGAGTGCCAGAAACATTCTCGTCCATGATAAAACCATCAGCTGTAATGCCCTCTCCACATTCCACTCAGTGCTCCAAGATCTTAAAACACAATAAGTACACACCCGTTTAAAAGACACAGCAAAATACTGCTGAGGCAACGAACATTCTACAAAGCAACCATACTAGGAGAAGAATCCGACTCCCAACTCATCGCCAACGCTTTGACGCTACCGCCGGCAGTCCGAATCGCAACCAAGGCCAAACGCTTCGTTGGCCCCCATTTTCCGGCTGTGCCACTAAGCAAATATCTTTCAACGACGGGGTTTGTTGTCGTTCGCTGGCCTTTGTTGGTCTAGTGTGTTCGCATCTTTACAGCAGCAGTGAAATGTACCGGTGGTCCGACATTCATGTACCACATTCCTCGACGCTGTACAATAAGCACATCCTCAAACAATCCTAGAAAACCCCACCGCAGAAATCGAATGTCCCCTGTCCATCAGTTTTCCCTGGAACAATGTGTGGCCTAGTGAGATAATCACCTGGTACCCTCCCAAGAGTGTGGCCACCTACATAGGGAGAAATGATTATCGTCATAAAGAGAAATCAGAGCTCGCACTGAAAGACTGAAGCGTTCGTTTTTCCCGCGCGCTGTTCGAGAGCGGAACGGCAAAGAAAGAGCTTGAAAGTGGTTCGATGAATCGTCTGCTAGCACTTAGTTATGAATTGCAGAATAATCATATGTTCAAATGTGTGTGTAATCTTATGGGACTTAACTGCTAAGGTCACCAGTCCTTAAGCTTACACACTACTTAAACTAAATTATCCTAAGGACAAACACACACGCCCATGCCCGAGGGAGGACTCGAACCTCCGCCGGGACCAGCAGAGTAAACATGTAGAGGTAGATGTAGATGTATATTTGCTTTTTCGAGGCCAGCTACCAAAATACTGAAAGCCCAATTTAGTGTTTTCCTTCTTCAAACATTGTAATTTTTGCTTTCGAGTCTGTTAGGTTTTACTCATCTAGTCCACATACAGATTCTCACTTTCTTGCTACCCTCACACTCCAAGGTTAAGAGTTCTTACGCAGTGTCAACCTGTCACTGGCAGCGGTGATTGCCAGCAAACAAAAATAGGAACACCAGATGGAGGCGACAAGGAGGCAGCCACTCTAGACTCCATTCTGTAGTGCCACCGCAGTTTTTGGCGCTACCGAGTAATACCAGTAGTCCCGCAGCTGTCGCAAACAGACCACAGGCCAACACGCCGGATTATTGGAGCTAAGTCCACTCCCTTGGATTCGGTGGCTGTCAACTGGTGTGCCATCTTGGACTCAGTTCAGCCACAGATGAATTCCTGCCTTGGAGGGCACCAGTTCCTGTCCAGGATGGCGCAGCCGAGCAGCCACCTGAACTCGTGGGAGAAAACTTTCACTGCGTGCCAAGGCTCACAGGATGTGCTCAACTACTCGAGCCTGTCTTCCACTGTGAGAACGACTGCAGGCTTCCGCGTCTGCCCTGCCCCGCGAATCGCACAGCCATGCCGGGCCAGCGTATGTGCCGCAGGTGTTCCATGTCAGCAGTCCTGCTCTATGATAACGTCAAACTAACCAATGGCCGTTCACTGCCTCAGCGACCGCCGCCCTTGCTGCCATCAACACATGCGTGGGTCGTAACTACTACAGGTCAACGTACGAATGTTGTAACTGGAAACTGAGCAAAATATTTGACTGCTGATGCTCTTCACATATAGCCAACATCCCGACAAGGAGCCACCGGTGCAACTAAACCCTGTCGAGGCAGTGGCCAACAACCACAGCCCACTACAGTTTGTAAGAGGTCCATGACTAAGGAATTTATTGCTAGCACACTCGAGCAGATGTAATTTCGATGGACTGCTCACGAGCTGCTTGCGATATATAAGTTATAAGTGAATCTCAGACCAGAGAGCAGTGTTGAGTGCAGTAGGAACTGTGTAGCAGTAGGAGTAAGTAGTAGCTAGCAGTCTGGTGTATCGAGTTGGCTGGGCCGTTCGTGGGGAGCGATGGCGGTACCTGAGCGATGTAGTATAAGGTAAAAGCAGCCTCGCGCATATGTACTGTTGTTATATCAAGTCCCATGTAAATGTTTTAAAAAAATCTTTTAATAAAATCTTCCTTATAAAAATTAACTTTGGGCAATCATTCATCTCAATTTAAAGAATTTACTAATTTCTCCAATCCATGATCATCCCGATTATTGTAAAGAAAAATCAGTCGCTTCCTTTTACACATGACAAATCTATCGGCCAGCATTGTACTGGGCTGTGCTAGACAAATGTACTTGTTATCCGGCGACTTCATTGAGATAAGAATTTTCAATTTATTAAGTTTGATCGGATAACGTGTATACATCTGCTCCTATAAGAAATTTTTCTGGCACAGCCCAGTGCAATGCTAGCCGATAGATTTGTCATGTATAAAAGAAACAACTGATTTTTCTTTACAATAATCGGGATGATCATGGATTCGAGAAATTAGTAAAGTCTTTAATTTGAGATGAATGATTATCAAAAGTTAATTTTTTATAAGAAAGATTATTATTAAGAGATTTTTTAAAACATTTACATGGGACTTGATATAACAATAGTACATATGCACTAGGCTGCTTTTACCTTATACTACAACGCTCAGGCACCGCCATCGCTCCCCACGACCGGGCCAGCCAACTTCATACACCACACTGCTCGCTAGTTACTACTTACTCCTACTGACACACAGTTCCTACTGCAGTCAACACTGCTCTCTGGTCTGAGATTCTCTTATAGCTTACATACCGCAGACAGCGCGTGAGCAATCCATAGAAATTACATCTGCTCGAGTGCGCTAGCAACAAAGTCCTTAATCATGGACCTCTTACAAGTTGGTGTCAAAAGATCAGATAACTGCAGTCACACGCATCATCACCTCACAGCCGCAGCTCGTAGTGTTAACATACAATGGAGGTGTCTTAACGAACTGCTTTGTCCCTCCTATTTTTATGTACAATGGAGATGGGGTCGATGGGTGCGTGTGTTATCAACATTTAAAGGCAGCATTTGTGAAATCATTCTAACCAACTGATGTAAGACAATTTCGTGGCCGTGTAAGGGAGCACTATTTGCCACCATTGAGGTGTTCGCCGTGCAGCTTACTAGGTCAGAGTGCGTCATTTGATAGTGTGTTACAGTGACTTGTTACATGCTTCGCTCATGGCCATACTGCTAGGAAGTGTACCAAATCAAAGTGGTTAATAATTAGGCGTAAGGTGTGAGTTATTATGCTGTGATTCTGAGTGTGTAAACTATTGTTTTATACTGCTGTTATTATGTATAAGTGGCTGTGTATTGTCAGTAAACGATTCATAGTGACAGAGTATGGGACACAGGACGTTTCCAGGCGGGAAGTGATTCAGTTGATAATTTACCAGGCAGCGCAATTGCAGGGTTCAAAAATGGTTCAAATGACTCTGAGCACTATTGGACTTAACGTTGAGGTCATCAGCTCCCTAGAACTTAGAACTACTTAAACCTAACTAACCTAAGGACATCACGCACATCCATGCCCAAGGCAGGATTCGAACCTGCGACCGTAACGCTCGCGCGGTTCCAGGCTGAAGCGCCTAGAACCGCTCGGCCACACTGGCCGGCCGCAATTGAAGGGAAATAATACAGAGTCGCTCAGGTAACAGGAAGTGGAGAATGAAAAAGAGGTATTCTCCAAGCCAGCTACTCCTCTACTACATTCGATCATTACTTTTTTTTGTGATCAGTCTACTGACTGGTTTGATGCGGCCCACCACGAATTCCTTTCCTGTGCTAACCTCTTCATCTCACCTCTTCATCTCAGAGTAGCACTTGCAACCTACGTCCTCAATTATTTGCTGGATGTATTCCAATCTCTGTCTTCCTCTACAGTTTTTGCCCTCTACAGCTCCCTCTAGTACCATGGAAGACATTCCCACATGTCTTAGCAGATGTCCTATCATCCTGTCCCTTCTCCTTATCAGTGTTCGATCATTACTAAAAATCTATTACTCCCTTTTCTGTTAAGTCACTGAAGAGGTTGTGTCTTTCTTCTATGAACTGGAGGCAGCAGCAAAGGTTGCGGGTTGGATTGATAGTCAGCTACTGCAAACGGCAAAATAGAGATTAACGAGAGAGGTTCGAAAACGAGTAACCGATTGATAAGAGAGGTTTGAAAAACGCCTAACCGTTTGGGGATTTAAAACAGAGCCTCCAGCAACTTAACAAAAAGCAGGAGAGTCCAAGGATTTAAGCGATCAGTTAAGAGGAGTAGTGAAGAAACACATTGAGACGGTGGAAAATTTTGCTCGTAGAATATGGTAGTTAATCTACAGATATTTAGAGCGAGGGGAGGGCGATTGTGGAAATAAGATTATACTCCCAGAAGCCGAGTATATGGCACTAGATACCACTGGAAGTTCTAGGAGGGTTCAGACACGTATCCCGAAAGACGTGAATGCCACAGTCCGGTTGGCTATGGAGTTAGAGGAGACGTATTTCCCATTCAATTTGGGTGTTACAGGTGTGGACGATCGGAGCATGTACAGAGGCAATCCTGTAAGTCGCGCTATAGTGTGACTAGGGCCTCGCGTTTGGTAGACAGTTCGCCGGGTGAAAGTCTTTCGACTTGACGCCACTTCTGTGACTGGGGCGTCGATGGGGATGAAATGGTGATGATTAGGACAATACAACACCCATTCCCTGAGAGGATAAAATCTCCGACCCAGCCGGGAATCGAACCCGGGCCTTTGGGATTGAGATTCTGTCGCGCTGACCACTCAGCTACCAGGGGTGGACAGTCGCGCTGTGAAAAGTGTAGAAGCAGCGATTGTAGACGCAGTCGAAAAAGCAGGCAAGGTGGAAACAAACAAATCAGCGGCGTTCCCGTCAAATTCTGAAGCTACAGACGCGTATGGAGAGACGTAGTGTGGTGTAGTAGGAACAGTGAGAGGAAAGAAACATGAATTTCTGTTGGACGGAAGGGCGCTCTGGACAGTGGGAACTCTGAACCTCGTACGGCGGAGGCAATTAAGCCCCTGCTGTTTGGTGTAAGGGATGCTGACGTGGAATCGTTTAGTTCAGCGGTTCTGAGTTTTCCGCCTGGGGCAGAGAAATTTGAGCAATACGTAGAATTATGCCAAAACTGACCTTCAGTGGCTCACGGTGGAACTTAGACAATTTTGCAGCTAGGGGACGCTGTCACCAGTGGAGTCCTTTCGCAAGGCTTATGTGCCTTAAAGGACAAATCGACTAAACTACAGACAAATACACTAAGACTTAATTCACGTGATGTAGTGCTGGGATGCACCGAGAAGTTCCTTTGGATGTGTGTTGAGCTGGAGCTACCTGTTGACATGTTGTCTGTAGTGAGAGAAAGTAATGTATTGGGCACATCAAGTTATTTCGTGCAAAATTGCGCTGTACGTCTACACTAAGGAATGGTACCTCTCAGATTGGAACATTTTGGCACTAGTGAGGTTGAAACGTCCCCTTAGAAAAATTATGAATGACAGTGGTGGAAAAAATCTTACGTTATTTGATACAGGAACAGCTGAGTAATACACAACGTACTCAGACAGTTCTCTCTTTACTTATTCTCATCAGCACTAAACTGTCACACAATATTTTTAGCGCAACGCAATCTGACTTTCAAAAATCCCTACAAAAGAATGGCCCTGACTAATAATAACCTATACCCTTCATGAATCACTTACCTCACTAAAATCTTCGTTACTCGAACTGCTGCAATACAGCGAGCGCCAATACTTCCAGCTAAATAAAAGATTCAAACTACTGAAGGCACTAACTACTGATAGGCATAGTTAGCAAATGAAAGATTTTGATGGAGAACAAGCAGATGTATTTACCTTAAAGCGTTCAAAAGTCATTATGTATATCAGTTCATGACATCCAGTCTTACAAATTTCCTTTTCCTGACGGACACCGATCCGGATCATCCGCTCTCAAAACTCCGCCATTTCTCTCCCCACATCCACCACTGCTGGTGGCTGACCTCCAACTGACCAACGCTACGCGCTGTTCACATCCAACTGTCCAACTCTACACTAGCGAATATTCCAACAATGAATCCAATCAGCCACAGACTGCACACACCGCAGTCAGCGATATTCATACACAGCACTACGTGGCGTTGCCAACATATAAACCTACAGCCTACTTATAAGGTAAAGCCGACCAAGAGGATGTTGATAGTGCATTTGGACGTCCTAGAGGAGAACGATTGAGACGTGTCACGTGTGAACCATGGCTGTACTCAAACGTACATTACCTACGAAGGAGGAGCATCCAAAAGAGTCAGAGAGAATGGAAATGTAAAAGTTGTTGCTGGAATTCGAGGATCTATTTAATCCTCGAGGTCCATCGTCAGCAACGCTCGTAACGCAACATAGAATTCCGACAGGAGACGAAGCATCAGTATATCATAAACTAATCATAAACTATATCATACGCTTCGGCATTTACAGCCAGTGACGCGGGACTTCATTAACCAGCAGCTAGTCGATGGTGGAATTGATGAGGCGCTAGTCTGTAGAAGGTGGATGCCGTGGTCGTGCCCTGAACTCAGCAGATGTTTTGAAAAAGTATTGCCCTTGTGACTGTCGACATCTAAATAATTAATGGAAAATCTCATATAAAGATGTGAAACAATTACTAACAAAGAGATAGAGGGGCTGGCCAGTACTTACCTCAGCTCAGTACAGCCGATAGAAACACAAAAAACAACCGAAAATTTAAGTTCCTAGCTTTCGGAATAAATGTTCCTTCATCAGGGAGGAGAGAGGGGAAAGAAAGGGAAGAAGGGAAAGTGGATTTAGTTACTCACAACCCAGGTTATGAAGCAACAGGGAAAGGAAAACAGGGAAGGTAGCAAGGATGGAGGCATGGTTGTCAGAGGGAAGCCAAAGATATTCTTTCCCCTCTCTCCTCCCTGATGAAGGAACATTTATTCCGAAAGCTAGGAACTTAAATTTTCGGTTGTTTTTTGTGTTTCTATCGGCTGTACTGAGCTGAGGTAAGTACTGGCCAGCCCCTCTATCTCTTTGTTAGTAATTGTTTCAACATATAAATAGTAAGACGGTAATCGATATGTACCTGATATCCAATATCACGGAGACCATATAACTTGGAGCAGCGCCAGTACATCTGTGCAACAGATTTAAAGAATGAGTATTCCAGCTGGAAATGGTCCCAAAGGATCAAGATTTCATTCTCAGTTCGTCGGGGTCATTACCAATACCAGAGGAGGCCATTCGACGCCCCAGCAACATTTAAGCGGTTGTTGGACAGGTTGCTAATGGGTCTGAAACCTCGGCAATGTTTAGTATACCTCAGTGACCAATCTTGTTCTAGAGGGATGTGAAGGAGCATGTGCAGTGGTTCTAGGAAGTTTGTAAATGGTTACATGCCATATGTCTAACGATAAGCATTAAGAAGCACCATTTGCTCTGGAATAAGTTAGTTATCTAGGGCATGTACACTACTGGCCATTAAAATTGCTACACCATGAAGATAACGTGCTACAGACGCGAAATTTATCCGACAGCAAGGAGATGCTATGATATGCAAATGATTACCTTTTCAGAATATTCACACAAGGTTGGCGCCGGTGGCGACACCTACAACGTGCTGACGTGAGGAAAGTTTCCAACCGATTTCTCATATACAAACAGCAGTTGACGGCGTTGCCTGGTGAAACGTTGTTGTGATGCCTCGTGTAATGGAGGAGAAACGCGTACCATCACATTTCCGACTTTGATAAAGGTTGGATTGTATCCTAACTCGATTGCTGTTTATTGTATCGCGACATTGCTGCTCGCGTTGGCCGAGATCCAATGACTGTTAGCAAAATATGGAATCGGTGGGTTCAGGAGCGTAATACGGAACGACCTCGTATCACTAGCAGTAGAGATGACAGGCATCTTAGCCGCATGGTTGTAACGGATAGTGCAGCCACGTCTCGATCCCTGAGTCAACAGATGGGGACTTTTGCAAGACAACAACCATCTGCACGAACAGTTCGACGACGTTTGTAGCTGCATGGACTATCAGCTCGGAGACTATGGCAGCGGTTACCCTTGACGCTGTATCACAGACAGGAGCGCGTGCGATGGTGTACTCAACGACGAACCTAGGTGTTCGTATTGACGGCACTTTGAACAGTGGACGTCATATTTCAGATGTATTAGGACCCGTGGCTCTACCGTTCATTCGATCGCTGCGAAAACCTACATTTCAGCAGGACCGCATGTTGCAGGTCCTGTACGGGCCTTTCTGGATACATATAATGCCCGACTGCTGCCCTGACCAGCACATTCTACAGATCTCTCACCAATTGGAAACGTCAGATGAATGGTGGCCGAGCAACTGGCTCATCACAATACGCCAGTCACTACTCTTGATGAACTGTGGCATTGTGTTGGAGCTGCATGGGCAGCTGTACTTGTACACGCCATCCAAGCTCTGTCTGACTCAATGCCCAGGCGTATCAAGGCCGTTATTACGGCCAGAGATGGTTGTTCTGGGTACTGATTTTTCAGGATGTATGCACCCAAATTGCGTGCAAATGTAATCACATGTTAGTTCTGGTATAATATATTTGTCCAATGAATACCCGTTTATCATCTGCATTTCTTCTTGGTGTATCAATTTGAATGGCCAGTAGAGTATAAAAGCGTGACACACTGCCTCCACTGGCGTTACCTCTCTGCTTAGAATGCGCGCATTCTTGTGCATCTTGCCCACCTTATTAATAACCTCATAGTCACTCTCACTCAGTCTCTATGCCCACCTAGTTGAAGGATACCTACTTGAAGGATACTTCAACCTCAGCAATCACTTCATTGCTGTATGCCTCTAAAATACGTAACTCCATATATTAAGCTTAAAAACTTCTGCATTGTGGAGTAATTCCTCTGTACAGTATTCAACTGTCGAGTAGCGTAAGCTACAGGATGCTCCTCGCCTCTATTACCTGATTCGAAACACACACCCATGCTGACTGGAAGCGTCACACTTTAGTACGAACTCTCATCGTCTGAAAAACTAACAGCTCACTTAATGTCGAAGCTTCTTTTCACCCTTCAAACGTAGGTTGACACTCACACGCCCGCTCGTATTTCACTTCTTTTTTTAGCGGTTCCGTAAGTGGCCATGCAACATCTGCAAACATTATCACGAATCTTCAATAACAATTGGCCACCCCAAAACTCTATTCTAGTTTGTTCCTTGTTTTAGGTGTCAGAAAATTCCATACTTCTTGTATTAGCCTCATTTCTGTCTTCACTCTCGACTAATTACACTACTGACCATTAAAATTGCTACACCATGAAGAAATGCAGATGATGAACGGGTATTCATTGGACAAATATATTACACTAGGACTGACATGTAATTGCATTTTCACACAATTTGGGTGCTTACATCCTGAGAAATCAGTACCCAGAACAACTATCTCTGGCCGTAACAACGGCTTTGATACGCCTGGGCATTAAGTCAGACAGAGCTTGGATGGCGTGTACAAGTACAGCTGCCCATGCAGCTCCAACACAATGCCACAGTTCATCAAGAGTAGTGACTGGCGGATTATGATGAGCCAGTTGCTCGGCCGCCATTCAGCTGAAGTTTCCAATTGGTGAGAGATCTATAGAATGTGCTGGCCAGGGCAGCAGTCGGGCATTTTCTGTATCCAGAAAGGCCCGTACAGGACCTGCAACATGCGGTCGTTCATAATCCTGCTGAAATGTAGGATTTCGCAGGGATCGAATGAAGGGTCGTAACACATCTGAAATGTAACGTCCGCTGTCCAAAGTGCCGCCAATGCGAACAAGAGGTGACCGAGACGTATAACCAATGGCACCCCATTTCATCACGCCATGTGATACGCCAGGATGGCGATGACGAATACATTGTGCGTTCACCGCGATGTTGCCAAACACGGATGCGACCATCATGATGTTGTAAACAGAACCTGGATTCATCCGAAAAAATGACGTTTTGCCATTCGTGCCCCCATTGTTGAGTATACCATCGCAGGCGCTCCTGTCTGTGATGCAGCGTCAAGGGTAACCGCAGCCATAGTCTCCGAGCTGATGGTCGTCGAACTGTTCGTGCAGATGGTTGTTGTCTTGCATACGTCCCCATCTGTTGACTCAGGGATCGAGACGTGGCTGCACGATACGTTACAGCCAGGCGGATAAGATGCCTGTCATCTCGACTGCTAGTGATACGAGGCCGTTGTGATCCAGCACGGCGTTCCATATTACGCTCCTGAACCCACCGATTCCATATTCTGCTAACAGTCATTGGATCTCGACCAGCGCGAGCAGCAATGTCGCGATACGATAAACCGCAATCGCGATATGCTACAATCCGACATTTATCAAAGTCGGAAACGTGACGGTACGCATTTCTCCTCCTTACACGAGGCATCACAACAACGTTTCACCAGGCAACGCCAGTCAACTGCTCTTTGTGAATGAGAAATTAGTTGGAAACTTTCCTCACGTCAGCACGTTGTAGGTGTCGCCACCGGCGCAAACCTTGTTTGAATGCTCTATAAAGCTAATCATTTGCATATCATAGCATTTTCTTCCTGTTGGTTAAATTTCGCGTCTGTATCACGTCATCTTCGTGGTGTAGCAATTTTAATGGCCAGTAGTGTAGAATGGTAGACAGCACAAGCTGCTGACGCCGAATGCAAGCTCTACACGACACAGACGCAGTTGGTTGTGCATGAATGACGGTAATGTAGGTCAATTAAGTTGACAAAAGAGGTGGTTAACGAAGACAACGAATTGAAGGGTTGTGGAGTGGTACTGCTAGAAGGCAAGGTTCAAAATGGTTCAAATGGCTCTGAGCACTATGGGACTTAACTGCTGTGGTCATCAGTCCCCTAGAACTTAGTACTACTTAAACCTAACTAACCTAAGGACATCACACACATCCATGCCCGAGGCAGGATTCGAACCTGCGACCGTAGCGGTCACGTGGCTCCAGACTGTAGCGCCTAGGACCGCACGGCCACTCCGGCCGGCAGAAAGCAAGGAAGGAAGATTAAGATGGAAAGCTGCTGGGCTGGAACCGTAGAATGTTCAGTCGCAGGACCCTGTGATTCAAAATGACTAAGGAGGAACTGGATACATTGTACACTGTTGTCCATCTTCGTTGAGTCCTTGCATCTTTATCAAGGGTAGAGGCTGAATGGCCGGGTCTATCGCAGGAGAGAAGTATTTCTCGTACTACTGAGCAACAGCAGGATTGCCACAGGTGTCGCAAACAGGTCGCGGACACTACGCCAGGCACAGAGCACACTCAAACACTTTTTTGTATCGGTCGTAGTCATACTAGCAGTCAGTTTCTACATTACCAGCCAGGAGCCATGACTCGCAGGTTGAGTGGAGTAACCTTGACGATCTTAATTGTGGTTACTTTATGTCCCACAAATACTTTTACAAAACAGCTAAGAAATATTAATCAGTATTTCAGGTTAAAAAAAAAATTACGTAAATACCGGGTGATCAAAAAGTTAAATTTCAAAACTGAATAAATCACATAATAATGTAGATAGACAGGTACAAATTGACACACATGCTTGGAATGACATGGCGTTTTATTAGAACAAAAAAAAAAAAAAAAAAATACAAAAGTTCTTAAAATGTCCGACAGATGGCGCTTCATCTGATCAGAATAGCAATAATTAGCATAACAAAGTAAGACAAAGCAAAGATGATGTTCTTTACAGGAAATGCTCAATATGTCCACCATCATTCCTCAACAGTAGCTGTAGTCGAGGTAAAATGTTGTGAACAGCACTGTAAAGCATGTCCGCAGTTATGGTGAGGCATTGGCGTCGGATGTTGTCTTTCAGCATCCCTAGAGATATCGGTCGATCACGATACACTTGCGACTTCAGGTAATCCCAAAGCCAATAATCGCACCGACTGAGGTCTGGGGACCTGGGAGGCCAAGCATGACTAAAGTGGCGGCTGAGCATGCGATCGTCACCAAACGATGCGCGCAAGAGATCTTTCACGCGTCTAGCAATATGGGGTGGAGCGCCATCCTTCATAAATATCGTACGTTCCAGCAGGTGTTTATCAGCCAGGCTGGGGATGATGCGATTTTGTAACATACCGGCGTACCTCTCACCCGTCGCGGTAGCAGTTACAACACCAGAATCACGCATTTCCTAGAAGAACAAAGGCCCGATAACGGTAGATGTGGTAAATCCAACCCATACCGCGACTTTCTCGTCGTGCAATGGAGTTTCCACGACAGTTCTAGGATTTTTGGTAGCCCACATTCTGCAGTTGTGGGAGTTGACAGACCCTCGGAGCGTGAAATGAGCTTCGTCGGTCCACAACACGTTACACAACCAATGGTCACCTTCCGACATCTTTTGAAACGCCTACACCGCAAATGCCTTGCGCTTAACTAAATCGCCAGGTAACAGTTCATGATGCCGATGGGTTTCGTACGGATAGCATCGGAGGGTACGCCTAAGTGTCAACCAAACAGTAGTGTATGGAATGCCGGTGCGACGTGCGACTGCACTAGCGCTGAATTGTCCGTGCATAGACGAACCCACAACAGACTCCATTTCTTCCTGAACTGTCTCAGCAGCATTACGCCTTGTGCTCGGTCGGCCACTACGGGGCTATCGTCTAAACAACCCGTGGCTTCGAACTTCGAAATCATTCTCGCCATAGCTGCATTTGTCAACGGACCTTTACCCGTTCGAATTCCCTTCCTATGGCGATAGGATCGTAACGCTGAACTAGCACATTCGCCATTCTGATAGTACAGCTTCACTAAAAGCGACTTTTCAGGGAAGGTCAACATGCTGCGACTGCTGGCGCATCTGATTCTCTCTCTCATTACAGCTCCTTTTATACACGATTGTCATGCGCAGTCACTGACGTTTTGCTGTCCAGCGCCATCTGTCGGACATTTTGTGAACTTTGTTTTTTTGTTCTAATTAAACCCCATGTCATTCCAAGCATGTGTGTTAATTTTTATCTCCCTATCTACATTATTCCGTGGTTTATTAAGTTTTCAAATTTATACTGACTTTCTGATCACCAGGTATTTAAAGTTGTGTTAAGCGCCAAATGTAAATATGAGTATTAATTAAAAACTGCTTCTGAATGAAAACTGTTGCTAACCTTATTTCCGTTTTCCTTGTCATCCTGTTCTTCGCCCTCAAATATGTAATTTACTCCCATTCACTTTTTCTCCACATCTCAACTTGAATATTCAGGGGATTTCGGTGATAAACACTCTGCGTAAGACGTCATGATTTGAAAACCACACACGAAGGGCCTGGTTGCTTTCTCGTTGCTAAAGTGAGAAGTGTGTGTGAATACTTTGCTTGCCTCAAGCCACCCTTTCGTTGCCACACTTCTTGGTCTCATCAGCATTCCCTTTCTCTGATAAATCGCTGTTTCTGGCAACCAGGTGCGTAACTGCCCATGTTTTCATTAATGTCGACTTACAAGCTGATATCCAATGGACTGTGTGTAAAAGGGATAATACACAACAGTTCTGCGCTGCTGTAAACATAATTTTTGCAAGTAAATCTCTTTCTAAATAGCGGCGTTTACCTTTAATACCCTCTTCAACTGCCCGTCTCTTAAAGTAGAAAGTGTCCTCGCGAAAGAAAAGAAAGCTCAGAAGTGGAGCGCTACCTGCAGTGGACACAAATGGGGTAGCAAACCATCTCGCCATTCGCCTGAACTGACTACAGGACACCATGGTAATTCTGAATCAGAAGATCGCGCATCCTACTGGATACCGTGGCTCCTGGAATAGACTCTGTTATCTCTGCCACTGCAGCAGACAGCCTGGATCACAAGTCTTCACGCATTACAGATCGTTCGTTACCACTGCCGAAACACAGGAGACGAGTTGCTAATAGTCTTATTTAGGCTCATCTGACTTGCACATCCATTAGCATCTCAAGGTGAACAGCGAAGCCTTTTAGGAACATTGTCCTCTTCTGTTTACTAGTAGACGATGAAAATTATAAGTAACACAGTTACTTTTTAAGATTTTGAACATGGCTGCACTTCAGCAGCTGTGCATGCAAGAGCTTCAATGAATTGAGAATAACGGTCAACCAGTTGCAAAATGCAAGTTTATTAAACTTGGACCATGGTTTCGGCAGTTTTAAACTGTCTTCTTCAGAAGATATTTTACGTACTATCACATTATCTACATTCAATGTGGGAGTAGTTGATCTGTCAAGTACACGTGCGTGTCATTCACTTAATCATCATTTAAAACACGTGATTTAAAAATAGTAGCTCATTATTTAAAAAGTTTTAGGACAAAGATCTACTTACAATACCTCCTGAAGAAGTTTAATAATCCTTTATTTTGCAACTTGTTGGCTGTTATTCCCAATAAAATTACTGACGTACAAATCTTGGCGCTTGAACTCTGATCTCAATCTTGATCTGAATAGTAAGAAGTCTATTCCGTTTACTGTACAAAATGGTTCAAATGGCTTTGAGCCATGAAGATGAAAACAGATGACCACAACTGTAGGTAAACAAAATTATAGGGTCAGTTCTCAGCAGCTATTATTTATCTGTCATAGACCATGCACAAATTATTTGATGGTCCTTCTGAAATTCGAGCATGTGAGGACGATACAAGATCATGTTAACAGGCGTAGCTGACTACCTCCACACGACAGCAATAGCAGTTTTAATCGCTTCGTTTGGCTCACATGGGATTGTTACAGGAATATTGGGTACTGTGACATGAAATATGTTCGAAACATCGTTCAGAATTTCAGTGATATATTTTCAGCCTAAAATGTGGTACGAATAATTTGAACACCGGTGGCATGTAAATGAAGTTTCCAATTGCATATTATGTAAATTGTACTCTGTTCTTGCTGTTGTTTTAATCCTTAGTCTGGATTCCACGTGAGACTATCCTGTGTAGACTTTTTCATCTCTGCATAAGAACTACAACGTACATGCCTTTCAATCTACCTATTGTATTTTAAGCCTCGACGTCTTCCTACAGTCCTCTCGCCCCCTGCCTCGCAATTCCTTCTATTACTGAATTAACTGTAATTGATACCTTGGGTTCTGTTCTATCACCCTATCCCTTCTATTAGTAATGCTTTGTCATAAAGTTCTCTTCATTACAATCCATCTCGATACGCCTTCATTACTTGGCCGATCAACCCATCTAATTCTGCTGTAGCAGTACATTTCTACTCCTATTCTCTTTCTGTCTGTTCCATTTATCCTCCACATTTCACTTCCATACTTAGGACAAACGCTGTACTGATGTGGTTGAAAGGTGGTCTGTTATTTCAAGCTCCACAATGGAATAGTGGACATGGTAGAGAGATCAGGATCACCTGGAGGGTGTAATTGCATAGATAATTGTATTTAATCGAGATCGTATTGTTAATCTACAGCAAGCAGGAACTGTATACACTGTGTGTGATTACAATCAGAATATCGTACTACTACAGCAGTATCACCATGGAAAAGTTTCATTATCGTGAGCAGTCTCCTTTAGCAGCAATGCGGCCCTGTAATCGGTAGCAGAGTCGGTCAGGAAGGTGTTGGATGTCATCTTTGGAAATAAATTTCAATGCTGATTACACCTGTTCTTGGACATGGTCAAATAAATTTTTGGGTCCAGTAATTCAGATCTTATCAGTCCAGCTGGTGTTCTGTGAAGGTCCAGTCATACGCACTGACGTGTTGAAAAGAGTGTACAGTGAGGGACACACCTGATTATCATGCTCTGCAGGCCGCTGATAATCTTGTAAAGGTCATTGGGTAACGCAGGTAGTGTTTTCAAGTGAACTGTTTGGTTATGAAGGTGTATTTTCCGAAGTTAACGGGAATGATGGGGAAATGGATTGCATGTATCTTGTGCCTACCATTTTCTTCAGGGAATTCTTGCAGTTGAAATGCCATAGATTAACAGGCTTTGCATAGTGGAGTAAACTTTTGAAGTCTTCCCCTGGTGGTGCAAGTGGCAAGCAAAGCAGGTCATTGCGAAAGAGCCGGGTGGAATTCAAACAAGAAAGAACCACTGATGTTGCAGACGATACCGCTGCAATTAATTTGCTACAGACTGTACGAGCTGGCTGTCTAAGGTGCCAATGCAGCAGAATGATGTCATGGGGAGAGGGATGCTGTCATTGTGTTGACCATGTGGAGCAGAGTAAGAAGTCAAAAGTTGGACACAAGGTTAACTATTCAGTATACTGACTCTATATTCAGTACACTGACACTACAAAATACACCTGCCCTCTGTTCTGAAAAAAACAGTGTAGGGAAACATTCCAGCTGCAACCAGAGTGACTAGAGGAGCTGATCAGACAAGATGTCATTCCCACCTCAGTGGCAAAGCTCATTCCCGTTCCTGTTCCAGTGGAGGTATCAATAGCCATCAATACTACGGGATGGACCTACATCAATCTATTTCCCACTCATCTAGCCATCTGCAACGGTTGAGGGAGCAGTAGGTCTCATACGCGAAGGAGTTCCACCAACATGAGCACAGCATCACCATTTGAGTCAGGAATGGCGAGGAGCTGTGGGCACTAGCATCCAGTGTGTCTGCCAGTAGCCTAACCACTGGGTCCAGGAAACAGGCAATCATCCATCGTCATTGGAACGTGCAGCTGCTGTTGCCCAACTTTCGTTCCTGTGAGCACACTTCGGTGCTGCTCGCCATTCTGACGTCGGCTGTCCACAGCGTGATTCCACATGGCATCGCAGAATTTGTCCAGAGCTAATAGTGCTTCTAATAATGGTCTGCAAAATGCAGTATGAGATGTAGCAGCCATGTTGCACTCAGAATTTCAAATTGTTTAGCCACACTCTTTAAGATTGGAAATGCCAAATGCATTTTGATTGTACATCATTGTCAAGGGTACATGTAAAAACCTTTACACTGAAAGCACTGCGTATATTGAATGTAAGGGTACGTAGTACCTCGTCATCTGTTATGGGCCACAGACTATTTGAAATTTTGATGGTGCTCCCATTCGTACAGTCCATGGTATGATCACTTGTGCCCTGGTCACCCATTTTCTGGATCTGCTAGAAGCCATAACCTGAGCGAGCGACACTACCTGTACAACACGACCACCGGCTCCATGACACTTCGCTGAATGCTGAAGCCGTGGTCCCGCCGTTGCTGGGGGCTGGACTGTACACCACAGGCTGGTGTTGGCACATTCCTGGCAAGGCGCATGACACTCCTGCCCACCACATCAGGGAGCCTGGGAGTCAGGGCACGTGCGTACCTTTGAGCAATCAATTTTTGCTCTGTTAACAACGTTTCACCAGCGTCTTCGGGGCGTCAAACGTGCGACAACACAGTCCACGCTGCACCATTGCAACCCACTAATGTAGCTTACACATTTGGTGTCAGAACGTGCTGTCACCTACAGATTTGATCAACAGAATATGGATCGACTACTACAGGGCTGTAGCTTCTTAGATTTTTTTCCTGCAAGGGTCTTGGAGAATTAAAGGATTTCTGTTATTTGTATTTGTTTGTATAGGATCAAGGAAACGAACAGACATTATACAGGGTGTTACAAAAAGGTGCGGCCAATCTTTCAGGAAACGTTCCTCACACACAAAGAAAGAAAATATGTTATGTGGACATGTGTCGGGAAACGCTTACTTTCCATGTTAGAACTCATTTTATTACTTCTCTTCAAATCACATTAATCATGGAATGGAAACACACAGCAACAGAACGTACCAGCGTGGCTTCAAACACTTTGTTAGAGGAAATGTTCAAAATGTCCTCCGTTATCGAGGATACATGCATCCACCCTCCGTCGCATGGAATCCCCGATGCGCTGATGCAACCCTGGGGAATGGCGTATTGTATCACAGCCGTCCACAATACGAGCACGAAGACTCTCTACGTTTGGTACCGGGGTTGCGTAGACAAGAACTTTCAAATGCCCCCATAAATGAAAGTCAAGAGGGTTGAGGTCAGGAGAGCGTGGAGGCCATGTAATTGGTCCGCCTCTACCAATCCATCGGTCACCGAACCTGTTGTTGAGAAGCGGACGAACACTTCGACTGAAATGTCTTGCGGTTCTAGGCGCGCAGTCCGGAACCGTGCGACTGCTACGGTCGCAGGTTCGAATCCTGCCTCGGCCATGGATATGTGTGATGTTCTTAGGTTAGTTAGGTTTAAGTAGTTCTAAGTTCTAGGGGACTGATGACCTCAGAAGTTAAGTCCCCTAGTGCTCTGAGCCATTTGAACCATTTTTTTGAAATGTGAAGGAGCTCCATCGTGCATGAACCACATGTTGTGTCGTACTTGTAAAGGCACGTGTTCTAGCAGCACAGGTAGAGTATCCCGCATGAAATCATGATAACGTGCTCCATGGAGCGTAGGTGGAAGAACAAACTAAAATGAGCTCTAAAGTGGAAATTAAGTGTTTCCGGACACATGTCCACATAACATCTTTTCCATATTTGTGTGTGAGGAATGTTTCCTGAAAGTTTGGCCGTACCTTTTTGTAACACCATGTATATGTGTTGATATACAGGGTGGTCCATTGATCGTGACCGGGCCAAATATCTCATGAAATAAGAGTGAAACAAACTTTCCTAGCTTGAAGGGGGAAACCGGATGGCGCTATGGCTAGCCCGCTAGATGGCGCTGCCATAGGTGAAACCGATATCAACTGCGTTTTTCTAAACATAGGAACCCCCATTTTTTATTGCAAATACCTATAGTACGTAAAGAAATTTGAATGTTTTAGTTGGACCACTTTTTTCGCTTTGTGATAGAGGGCGCTGTTTTGTCACAGACATATAACTCACAATTTTAGACGAACAGTTGGTAACAGGTAGGTTTTTTAAATTAAAATACAGAACGTAGGTACGTTTAAACATTTTGTTGTTCCAATGTGATACATGTACCTTTGTGAACTTATCATTTCTAAGAACGCATGCTGTTACAGCGTGATTACCTGTAAATACCACATAAATGCAGTAAATGCTCAAAATAATGTCCGTCAACCTCAATGCATTTGGCAATACGTGTAACGACATTCCTCTCAACAGCGAGTAGTTCGCCTTCCGTAATGTTCGCGCATCATTGACAGTGCGCTGACATATTTGTCAGGCGTTGTCGGTGGATCATGATAGCAAATATCTTTCAACTTTCTCCACAGAAAGAAATCCGGGGACGCCAGATCCGATGAAAGTTCGGGCCATGCTATGGTGCTTCAACGACCAATCCACCTGTCATGAAATATGCTATTCAATACCGCTTCAACCGCACGCGAGCTATGTGTCGGACATCCATCATGTTGGAAGTACGTCGCCATTGTGTCATGCAGTGAAACATCTTGTAGTAACATAGACAGAACATTACGTAGGAAATTAGCATACATTGCACCATTTAGATTGACATCGATGGAATGGAGGCCAATTATCCTTCCTCCCATAATACCGCACAATACATTAATACGCCAAGGTAGCTGTTGTTCCACTTGCCGCAGCCATCGTGGATTTTCCGTTGCCAAATAGTGCATATTATGCCGGTGTATGTTACCGCTGTTAGTGAATGACGCTTCGTCGTTAAATAGAACTAGTGCAAAAAATCTGTCATCGTACATCGTCCCGTAATTTCTCTTGTGCCCAGTGGCAGAACTGAACACGACGTTCAAAGTCGTCGCAATGCAATTCCTGGTGCGTAGAAATATGGCACGGGTGCAGACGATGTTGATGTAGCATTCTCAACACCGACGTTTTTGAGATTCCCGATTCTATTGCATTTTGTCTGCTATTGATGTGCAGATTAGCCGCGACAGCAGCTAAAACACCTATTTGGGCATCATCATTTGTTGCAAATCGTGGTTGTTTTTTCACATGTGGCTGAACACTTCCTGTTTACTTAAATAACGTAAGTATCCGGCGAACGGTCCGGACACTTGGATGATGTCATCCAGGATACCGAGAAGCATACATACCACACGCCCGTTGGACATTTTGATCACAATAGCCATACATCAACACGATATAGACCTTTTCCGCTATTGGTAATCGGTCCATTTTAACATGGGTAATGTATCACGAAGCAAATACCGTCCGCCCTGGCGGAATGTTACGTGATACCACGTTCTTATAGGTTTGTGGGTATTACAGCGCCATGTATCACAAAGCGATAAAAGTGGTCCAACTAAAACATTCATATTCTTTCACGTACTACACGAATATGTAAAAAAATAGGAGTTCCGATTACAAAAAAAAAAGAAAAAGAAAAGAAAAGCGGTTGATAAGCGACATCTAGCGAGCCGAGACTAGCGCCATCTGGTTTCCCCCTTCAAGCTAGACAAGTTTCGTTCTTTGTGGTTTTTTCGTTTGATGCTTATTTCGTGAGGTATTTGGCCCGGTCACAATCAATGGACCAACCTGTATACTGCTAAGAAGTGGCGATGCATTTTGTTGTAGGCAATGAGTATGATTCATTGTGTTTAAATATGAGATGATGATAGCTGTTATTAGTCATTCGAATGGAAAGTTATGTTATAATAATTGTGAGCTGCGGTGTATTTTAGTATCTGCATTGTCTTTTTGGTTTTTTCTCTTTCGTTGTTAGGTTTTGTGTAACAGTTAGAGTATCGACCACCTCTGAATCAGAAATCTAGGAAGCGTTGCAAGCCTTGGCAATACAAATAGCTGAGTTACAGGTGAGCCCTCAGACGAGGAAAAGAAAAATTAGAGGACTGGAGGAAACATGTCTGTGTCTAGTTTACCTGCTCCTGCAGTACGTCCATGTACTGTTGACCTAATTAAACCTTTCGACCCTGTAATTAGTAAGAAAGGATGGAACGATTGTTGGGGCAATTTAATGAGAAGCAGAGAGCTATTGTTGTGCAAGTTATTGTAAGTTTATTTGATGTAAGAGGTACTGACTTTGTGGCTGTTTAGGAGGGTAGTGCAGTTGAATCAGCTCCAATATCAGGTGAAAGCGCAGAGTCTAGAGTCGATGTGGTGTCAAGAAAAGTACGTGTAGGCTGTACTGAAGTAAACAGTTGTATTAGTAGCAACGTGAGTGATACTGATTTAGGAACAGCAGGATCTACACCTTGGATTATAGTGGTTGTTGTTTTGAGGTCGTGGAACTTGGTGCAGATATACGGAGAAGCACGTGTGCCAAAAATTTTTGCGTCATACCGACAGTGAATTTATGGTAGACGCTATGGAGAATGCGCAGGAAAGCTGCAGACGGTGTTAGTTGGACGCGCGGGATTAGCCGAGCGGTCTGAGGCGCTGCAGTCATGGACTGTGCGGCTGGTCCCGGAGGAGGTTCGAGTCCTCCCTCGGGCATGGGCGTGTGTGTTTGTCCGTAGGATAATTTAGGTTAAGTAGTGTGTAAGCTTAGGGACTGATCACCTTAGCAGTTAGGTCCCATAAGATTACACTCATTTGATTTTTGATGTTGGGTTGCAAATTGAAATGGTGATAATTACGGCCTCTTAATTCTACCAGGAAGGAAGGGTTGGACCAGTGTGGGATTTTACACACTTCAATCACTGGTGCCACACAAATTTATATTACATGGTTTCAATCACTTACCAGCCAATTAAGCTTCTTTGATTAATTAAAAGGCCAAGCTATGAGAAAATCATTTAAAATTCAGTGTCAATTTAAATGATTTACTGAAAAATTTACAGCTAATTGTAACAAAATTTTTTTTTGATATTCTTCAAGGCAAAGACACGCCTTATATAAGGCACAGAATGTAATAATGCTAAAGGCATAATAAAGGCAGACGTAAATCTAAACAACAGTACCCGAACGGACCAGACCAGTCTTAATTATAAAATGCTGGGAATAAAACATGATTCAAACTTGACCGATTAAAAAAACCTGAAACCATACTCAAAAACAATGAAAAACAATGTAACACTAATACCTAGGCAAGATAAATTTAAATCTGGGAAAAAAACATCAGTTGAAGATTTAACACTTTTTCTTCAGTAATACAACAATAATTAAGTTGCAACAAATTAAGGTGCATGTTAGGATTCCAATACATAACAAAATTCGCATTAGGTGAAGGCTAGAAGCTAACGGATAGAAATTCAGAATTATTCCAAGTATAAACGTAACTTGAACTCGAATACTAAGTGCGGCTGCGATTGGAGGAAACAGCGCGAAAAACAGACTGCGGCGAGAGCTGCCGAGCGTGTGCACTGCAAATGACGTGAACAGCCGGCTATGCAAGCCAACGAGACGTTAGTAATTGGGGTCCGATCCGAGGTAACAGGTATCAGCAATGGAGTACAAGAGATTATTCACGACGGTTTCATGCCGCACAAATAACTGTAATTTGACGAAATTCCAAAACACAGCCATACATCCTCTAGGGGTAGAGTCAATTAATCTGAGATCTTGTAAAAACCACGACAACTTAACTGTCTTTTAAGACGTTAACGAAAGGATTTACGAAACCATCTACAAATATCTTAAAAGAATAATTTCAGTAATAAGATAATAATAACAGAAAATTTTTTCTTTCTACCAAACCATTAAAGCAGCCTTGAGGGCACTCGCATGGCATTCGAAACTCATTAGCAAACATATTAGTCTATAGCAGTTCGGAGAAGACAAATCCGTCCTGGAACAGACTAAAACCGGCCGCTGTGGCCCAGCGGTTCTATGCGCTTCAGTCCGGAGCCGCGCTGCTGCTGCGGTCGCAGGATCGAATCCTGCATCGGGCATGGATGTGTGTGATGCCCTTAGGTTAGTTACGTTTAAGTAGTTCTAAGTCTAGGAGACTGATGACCTCAGATGTTAACTCCCATAGGGCTTAAGAGCCATTTTAACCCTTTGTTTGAACAGCCTAAAATTTATGTGAGCCACTTAAATAGTAAAGACACGCTATATAATTTCTTAGACAACATAGTCCTTCGGGATCAGCTTTTAAGAAACCAAAACACAAAAAGAAAATTATAAATAGGCCAATAAAGCAGCCATTTTAACCCTTTTTTTGAACAGCCTAAAATTTATATGAGCCACTTAAATAGTAAAGACACGCTATATAATTTCTTGGACAACATAGTCCTTCGGGATTAGCTTTTAAGAAACCAAAACACAAAAAGAAAATTATAAATAGGCCAATAAAGCAGCAAAACACACACATTCTGACACAAACAATTAATCATCTGAGGTAACTGGTAGCACTAAACATTTCACTACGCTCCAAATTGAAAATTACATGACCAATCATTTACTTTAAAAATCAGAAGAATTAAGGAAAGGCAGACAAGAGTAGGAAGCGCATATTACTAATGTGCAGCCCCAACATTCAGAATAAGCTTTCTTCTGGAACAAGGCGCTTAACACTGGCCAAAGGTACACAGGCACCACAAAAAGAAATTATATTGAGATATCAGCCAATGAATCAGTTTAAAATGTCTACCAGATTTGCAGTCACATTGCCCTTTTAATGTCACTAAGCACGCGCATCCATACCCAACAAACAGAAAGAAAACCAAAATGACAGTGAACACTCCCCTGACAGCTGGGCGGCCTTCCGATAAATCGCAGCAAAATCCACATCGGTACTCGATAACTTACGTATGGTAACATCACTCCAATATTTGTCGCCCGCCAACAGCTAACACGACGGTGAAGGGGCCGCATGGAATGCTCGTTACAGCTTTGTTCCTCAGCTCATTCTGTCACCAAACCGATCACCACGGCCAGACCCGTCACAACAAAGGGCGCCACGCTCCAACGGCTGCATGTTAGTCAAAGATCATATGAATGGTGATGACGATATACCAGGTGCGACAATAAAGTAATGAGACTGGTTTTCTTTGCAAGATGTGGCAACCCTGCACGCTTGCAACCCTGCACGCTTGCATAGGCACAATATCTTTGACCTTGGTCTATAAGCTGTTTCTAGTCCAAGCTGCACATCGATGCAACTGCTCAGTCGTGATTTGTGCTGTAATAAGTTAACACTTCTAGAATGAAAATTTCACTCTACAGCGCAATGTGCGCTGATATGAAACTTCCTGGTAGATTAAAACTGTGTGCCGGACCGATACTCGAACTCTGGACCTTAGCCTTTCGCGGGAAAGTTTTCTACCATCTGAGCTACCGAAGCACGACTCACGCTCCGTCCTCACAGCTTTACTTCTGCCAATACCTCGTCTCCTACCTTCCAAACTTTACAGAAGCACTCCTGCGAACCTTTCAGAACTAGCACCACTGAAAGAAAGGATATTGCGGAAACATGGCTTAGCCACAGCCTGGGGGATGTTTCCAGAATGAGATTTTCACTTACCCACGAAAGGCAAAGGTCCCGAGTTCGAGTCTCGGTCTGGCAAACATTTTTAATCTGCCAGGAAGTTTCATATCAGGGCACACTCCGCTGTAGAGTGAAAATTTCATTCTAGAAACATCCCCCAGGCTGGGGCTAAGCCATGTCTGCGCAATATCCTTTCTTTCAGGAGTGCGAGTTCTGCATGGTTCGCAGGAGAGCTTCTGTAAAGTTTGGAAGGTAGCAGACGAGGTACTGGCGGAATTAAAGCTGTGAGGACGGGGCGTGAGTCGTGCTTGGGTAGCTCAGTTCGGCCAGAGGGTTTCGTACCCTCTGTAATAAAAAAACTGAGTTAATCTATCATCAACGAACTTATTCGGATGTCGTACGACGTCCGCCCCGATCAGATACAACGAACAAACGCGGGCAATATACCAATTAAAAAAAAAGAAAAAGAAAAAAAGAAAAGTCGGTAGAGCGCTTGCCCCCGAAAGGCAAAGGACCCGAGTTCGAGGGTCTGTCCGGCACACGGTTTTAATCTGCCAAGAAGTTTCACGTTAACACTTGTTTGTGTCTCTCGTGACGGAAATGGAACCGTATAATAATGCGCAATGGTATGCCACTTCTTTTTGCGTTAAATTGGGTGAAAACGCGACGACAACTAACGGTATGTTTCAGAAGGCTTTTGGAGAGGAGGTTATGTCAAGAGCTCAAGTTTTTCGTTGGCATAAAATGTTTAGTGAAGGCAGAACGAATGTTGAAGGTGAGGACAGCAGTGGACGACCATCAACCTCACGGACGGATGTCAACTTGGCCAGGGTGCGTGGACGCGTGGACTCGTACCATCTGATCGAGGATTATCAGTGAAAATGATTGCAGAAGAACTGAACGTCAATCGGGAAACGGTTCGTCTAATAATAACTGAAGATCTTGGTATGAGAAAGATCTGTGCAAAAATGTTCCCCAAAAATCTCACACCACAACAGCGCGAAACGCGGACAAATGTGGCAGCCGATCTGTTAGAGCAATCGGAAATCAACTCAGAATTATTGAGCCGTGTTATCACTGGTGATGAAAGTTGTTTTTTCAGTACGATCCAGAGACAAAACGGCAAACTTCGCAATCGTGCTCAAAGGGATCACCCAGACTAAAAAAAGCTCGCATGTCAAAGTCAAAAGTGAAATGCATGCTTTTGTGTTTCTTTGATTCCAAGGGAATTGTTCGTAAAGAGGAGGTGACTCCTGGACAAACAGTTAACCAATATTACTACAAAGAAATTTTAGAAAGACGTCGTAAAAGAGTTCTTCGTGTCCCTGCCAACATTGCTGATAACTGGATTCTGCATCACGATAATGCGCCATCCCATACTGCTCTGTCAGTACCTCAAAACAAATTTCAGTACTACCACAGCCACCTTATGCACCAGATATCGCTCCGCGCGACTTTTTTTTTTGTTTCCAAGACTCAAACCGGCGGTCAAAGGACACCATTTTCAAACAACACAAGATTTCCAAAAGGCTGTGACGAGAGTCTTGGAGAATATTACAGAAGACGAGTTCCAGCAATGTTACCATAAATGGCAGAAGCGCTGGAAAAAGTGAGTGCAATCAGAAGGGAACTACTCTGAAGGAGGCAACACTAAACTTGACCAAAACGGAGAGCAAGATCTTTTTTTCACATCAGTCTCATTACTTTATTGTCACACCCCGTACTGCGAGAAAGCGGCACGGCTCACAAATGTTATGGATAATAAAGTAGTACCAACGCTTTTGTTTCTGAAGGACGCACTAAGCAGTGGATCCATGGAGCAGAGCGTCATCTTCCACGATGGGGGCATGCAGCTGACACTGGCCACCTTTCATTCCTGTGAGCAGACTTTGCTGCTGGTGGCCATTCTCCTGTCGGCTCGCCAGAGCGTGACGCCGCACAATTCTGCATTCTGTGCAGAGCTGGCGGTTCCTGTCTTGCACCCAGTCTATGGTATGATCAAGCGTGCCCTGGTCACTCACTTTCTGGAGCTGCCAGTAAACATGGCCGAAGCAACTGATGTCGCCTGCACTGTGTGGCCACTGGCCCTGTGACGTCACCGATTACTGTGCCATGGTCCTGGTGTCACTGTGGCACGAGCTGGTGTCAGCGTATATTTAGCGCCGCTCATGTCACTCTTGCCTTGCCACTGCAGCCGACCAGAGATTCAAGACGACTGTGTATGGTAGAGTAACTTATATGTATTTAAATTTAGTTAAATGTAATATATTAATATAAAAATTAAAAGGAGCAGGATAAATTAATCCTAAATAAACAAAATAATACATAAAAGAATTTAAAAAAAACTTTCAATTTATATATTAAATAAATGAAGTGCCTGATTAAAGGGTTACCTTGATAGGGTAAATAAAGTAAATAAAATTACCTTCATTAAAATTACATAAGATAGTATTAAACTACCTCCTTTAGTATCAAAAACTAACGTGCATCATACACCTTAATGTAAAAAGGTAAGCTAATCAAGCTAATGGGTTCATACCCCATTTATAGAGGTATCAATCCTCTCCTTTTTAATGTGCCCTGTTAATGTTTCACTAGCGCCTTCGGGGCATCCAACTTTATACAGTCCACGCAGCATTATTGCAACCTCGACCTCTACGCAATACACAGTCATTTTAGGCTACCAGTGCACTATGGTAACTTCTGATGCTGCCTGATGTACTCCACAAGTTGCTGCTTATCTGATAGTGAATTTGCGCCAGCATGATGGATGCTCAGGTCGAATCAGCCCTGAACGTAGGTGGGTGTCAGACAGTTTCTTTTTTCATTCCTTCTACCTCGGGAAGTTGTGGTAAACAAAATGGAAATCACAAAGCGTTGTTCTGGTCCTGATGTCAGGTGACTTTTTTCTGTGTTATGTGTAATATGTACAGTAACTGGTGTAGTACTAGCTACTTACACTACTAAATGATTTCTTTGCGAGAATGTATAAACTAGACACAACTGTTCACTAGGCCAAATGAGGCTGCACTATTTCAGATAGACTGGTCTTGTACTTCAGAGGATGCAGGCACTAATTTTCTCCCAGCCAGCCTGATTAAGGTTCGTTGTGGTTTTCGTAAATTATTTCGTGTCAATTCCACCACAGCCGACTACTTGCATCATCCTTGTCAAACTAGTATCTACGTATGTAAATGTGTGTTTACATGAATTAGGTTTATTTTTGTATGTTTTTAAAATGTAGTATGTCCAGTGTCCTTGTAAAAAAGTGATCTACGAAACAATGTTACTAGTACTGTTATTACTACTAACACTGCTACTACTAGCCCCATCGGAGTGAGGCTTCCTCGAGAAGCCAGGGACGGAGCTCAGTTAAGATTACCGAACCTCCCTCCAAACGCATCCTGTAGGACATAACTAGTACTACACGTACCACCATGGTACTATTTTAAGCTGCAGTTACAGTGCGACCAGGGAACACTGCTCATGTGCCCCTGCGATCGACGCATGAATCTTATATAGCTGCCTTATAGACAAAGGGCGTTCAGAAAGTTTTGCACATGTTGTTGTTGTTGTGCATCTCCCAGTGCTTACTGCAGCTTACATCATTCTGAATCTGTTTAGTGTATTCATCTCTTGGTCTCCCTCTATGATTTTTACCCTCCACGCTGCCCTACAATACTAAATTCTTGATCCCTTGATGCCTCAGAACATGTCCTACCAACCGATCTCTTCTTCTAGTCAAGTTGTGCCTCAAAGTCCTCTTCTCCCCAATTCTATTCAATATCTCCTAATTAGTTGTGTGATCTACCCATCTAATGTTCAGCATTCTTCTGTAACACCACATTTCGAAAGCTTCTGTTCTCTTCTCGTCTAAACTATATATCGTCCATGTTTCACTTCCATACATGGCCACACTCCATACAAATACTTTCAGAAACGACCTCCTGACAATAAAAGCAATACTTGATTTTAACAAATTTCTCTTCTTTAGAAACGCTTTACTTGCCATTGCCAGTCTACATTTTGTATCCTTTCTACTTTGACCATCATCAGTTATTTTGCTCCCCAAATAGCAAAACTCCTTTACTACTTTAAGTATCTCATTTCCTAATCTAATTCCCTCAGCATCACCCGACTTAATTCGACTACATTCCATTATCCTCGTTTCGCTTTTGTTGATGTTCATCTTATATCCTCCTTTCAAGACACTGTCCATTCTGTTCAACTGCTCTTCCAAGTCCTTTGCTGTCTCTGACAGAATTACAATGTCATCGGCGAACCTCAAAGTTTTTATTTCTTCTCCATGGAATTTAAAACCTACTCCGAACTTTTCTTTCGTTTCCTTTACTGCTTGCTCAATATACAGATTGAGTAGCATCGGGGAGAGGCTACAACCCTGTCTCACTCCCTTCCCAACCATTGCCTCCCTTTCATGCCCCTCGACTCTTACAACTGCCATCTGGTTTCTGTACAAATTGTAAATAGCCTTTCGCTCCCTGTGTTTTACCCTGCCACCTTCAGAATTTGAAAGAGATTATTCCAGTCAACATTGTCAAAAGCTTTCTCTAAGTCTACAAATGCTAGAAACGTAGGTTTGCCTTTCCTTACTGTTTCTTCTAAGATAAGTCGTAGGGTCAGTATTGCATCACGTGCTCCAACATTTCTACGGAATCCAAACTGATGTTCCCCGAGATCGGCTTCTACCAGTTTTGCCATTCGTCTGTAAAGAATTCGCGTTAGTATTTTGCAGCTATGGCTTATGAAACTGATAGTTCATTAATTTTCACATCTGTAAACACCTGCTTTCTTTGGGGTTGGAATTATTATATTCTTCTTGAAGTCTTAGGGATTTTCTCCTGTCTCATACATTTTGCTCATCAGATGGTAGAGTTTTGTCACGGCTGGCTCTCCCAAGGCTGTCAGTAGTTCTAATGGAATGTTAACTACTCTGGGGCCCTGTTTCAACTTAGGTCTCTCAGTGCTCTGTCAAACTCTTCACGCAGTATCATATCTCCCATTTCATCTTCATCTACCTCCTCTTCGATTTCCATAATATTGTCCTCAAGTACATCACCCTTGTATAGACCCTCTATATACTCCTTCTACCTTCCTGCTTTCCCTTCTTTGCTTAGAACTGGGTTTCCATCTGAACTCTTGACGTTCATACAAGTGGTTCTCTATTCTCCAAAGGTCTCTTTAATTTTACTGTAGGCAGTATCTATCTTACCCCTAGTGAGATAAGCCTCTACATCCTTACATTTGTCCTCTAGCCATCCCTGCTCAGCCATTTTGCACTTCCTGTCGCTCTCATTTTTGAGGCGTTTGTATTCCTTTTTGCCTGCTTCACTTGCTGCATTTTTGTATTTTCTCCTTTCATCAATTAAATTCAGTATCTCTTCTGTTACCCAAGAATTTCTACTAGCCCTCGTCTTTTTACCTACTTGATCCTCTCCTGCCTTCACTACTTCATCCCTCAAAGCTACCCATTCTTCTTCTACTGTATTTATTTTCCCCATTCCTGACAATTGTTCCCTTATGCTCCCCCTGAAACCCTGTACAACCTCTGGTTCTTTCAGTTTATCCAGGTCCCATCTCCTTAAATTCACACCAGTTTTGCACAGTCGTCTCTAAATTTTAATTTTTTGCAGGAGGAGAATGAAATTTTTTTGTGAACATACTTGGAACATTTAGCTATAAATTGCGCCTACTCAATGTAGCCTCCATCAGCTGTGACGCATCTGGCCCAACGTTCTTTCCATGATTCAAATGCACTTTGGTAAAATTCTGGGGATTAACTTTGACACCATCGCTTGACCTGGAAATAATGTCTTTCTCACTATCAAACGTTTTACGGCACAGGTGGGCCTTCAGAAGACCAAAGAGGTAAAAATCTGACGGAGCCAAGTCCGGAGGATGAGGAACAATTTTCCAACCCATTTTCCTGATTCTCTCCTGCGTCATAAGGGCTGTCATGGTGTAGTCTGATGAGCCGACCGCGAAGCTGTGGTCTGTGGGTCTTGATGGCACGTCGCAGCTTGGCCAGTGACAAACAGTAATGGTCGGGGTTAATTGTGGAGCCAGGTTCCAAAACGTCAATGAAAATGACACCACACTGATCCCAGAAGAAGGATGCGATCACCTTTCGGCCCGCTGTTAGTGAAAGTCTTGGTTTCTTCTTCCGAGGGGAACCCAGATGACGCCACTCCATGGATTGGGGTTTGCTCTCAAGTTCGGAGAAAAACAACCATGTTTCATCCTGGGTAATGACGCCGTCAAAACACTGTTTCCACTCTTCAGTAAAGGTCTTCATGAGACCCTCGCACACATTCTTCCCCATCTTTTTCATTTCTCTTGTCAATAATCCAGGCACCCAACGTGCATACATTTTTCGGTACCCTAGTGACTGTACCAGTCATACCACACTACCCAATGACAATCGAGTCATTTCAGCAAGCTGTCGTGTCGTCACACATCTGTCATTTTGGATGATTTGATCAATGGTCTCCTTATTCACATCACTCACTGCCGTCCATGGTCTACCGCATCGTGGATTGTCCAGTAGATAGAAATCACCTCCTTTAAACCTCTGCAACGACCGCTGGATACTGCTTCCATCCACTGTGTCCTCCCCATGAACAAGGAGCAACTTCCTGTGAATCAATGTGGCAGACTCATCGCCGGTCTTGAAGAGGAACTTCATCACCGACCGTTGTCGCAATCTGACATCTACATAACGGTCCATTATGGCTCACCTGTGAATAAAAGAAAATACTTTATATACCAACTTAAAACTAAATGTTCCAAGTATACTCACAAAAAATTTCATTCTCCTCCTGCAAAACATAAAAAGAATTAGAGACGACTGTGCAAAACTTTCTGAACGCGCTTTGTACCAGAACGACGAATATATGTATGTTTCTTAGGCCACGGACGTCGACAGCAATACGTAACCAGACATTTTTTTCACAAGAATCTTCCGCCTCACGCAGGTCCACAAAGCGACTTCGCTTAAATTCAGTCAGCTGCACGATGCACTTGTCGATGGTAGACACAATAGGCCATTTCCAACGAAATAATAACTATAAGGCTTCGAATAATTTCCTATATGCACTCCATCAATACGCTGTGTAAATGTTTTTACCACGTTGGGTCTTCATAGTTAAACAAGTTTCACCTTCCAGCTGAGTGCACTAGACAATAGAGGCGAAAGAAATGTGACAGAAGGCTTAGTTAAGGAATGGGGAAGGTATGTAGGATAAAACTGCGAGGAAGGGAACACTGCACGCAAGCAATGGAGAAATATTAATGCAGTCGTACAGATGAGAGAGTAGGATAAAACTGCGAGGAAGGGAACACTGCACGCAAGCAATGGAGAAATATTAATGCAGTCGTACAGATGAGAGAGTATTATTACATTCCTAAACGTCTAACCTGATGCACAGTTCCAGTTGCAGGTTGCCTACTTAATGGCTTCCACGGGACACAAAAATTTAATTTTCAATATTTCACTTAATTATTGACAGAATTTAAAAATTTAAAACGCTGTTCTAATTTACTCATTAAGAGATATTACATTACGTTACAGGTTTAAGACAGTTACCATTAGAAACTGTGTACTCGCATATGCTTTAAGTAGCATAACTCAAGGCGCGCAGATTACCATTCTTGCTTGTATTCATCCAGTATTCGAGAACAAGAGCACTTTGCGACTGGCAACAAACTTTACGAGTAATGACAGACTTTTTGTTGCTGATACCTCATACTATATGATGTAAGAAAAAGAAAGGTTTATTGACTACTACATTTTCGTTGTTTTTACAGCAAAACTTTTGAACCAGCTCTGACGTTTTAATTTTTACTTGTTTACCATTAAATTTATTCTCAACACGTCGTAAACATTGAGGTACGTGAAAAAATGATGTCCGTTTAAAATGTAGCTCAAATTACCAAGACTATACCCAAACTGTTTTCGAGAGCACTTAGCGACTTCCAACGAACTTTAGACGTAAATTCAAACCTTTTCTAAACTTTTTCTCGCTTACATGCTTAACGTCAAATACGTAGCACGTTAACTCATTTGTGAAGTAAGAAGACGTTTGAATCTGTTTCATACATGGGAGTTCGTTTCTATAAAGAATGGGTGGTGGTGGGTTTACTGGTCTCTCTCAACTAAACAGAAGGTGGTACTTCATATTTCTTGTGACAGAATGTGTAAACATCACTAAAAAGTGAACTTATTATGTGTATTTGCATAATGTGTAACATAGCAGACACTGTTGACGATACATAACTGTTCAAAATATTTCGAAATTAATTCACTGACTAAGAATTCCTTGACATTAGCTGTCTTAAGTATACTTCACTTATTCAACAGCGACATATGAAATTTTGTGCCGGACTGAGACTCGAAACCCAATTATAGAGAGTGGTGGCCTTAAACACTTCGGCTATGTGTAGACTCTCCCAAACTTCCATATTTTACGCTGTGTACATCCATTTATCGTAGTCCCCTATTTATCACAGGCAAAAATGCGTGTGAAATCGTGTGGGACTTATGATTTTCTCATAGCTTGGCCTTTTAATTAATCAAAGAAGCTTAATTGGCTGCTATGTGATTGAAACGATGTAATATAAATTTGTGTGGCACCAGTGATTGAAGTGTGTAAAATCCCACACTGGTCCAACCCTTCCCAGTTTTCCTTCCTGGTAGAATTAAGAGGGCGTAATTATCACCATTTCAATTTGCAACCCAACATCAAAAATCAAATGTGTGTAATCTTATGGGACCTAACTGCTAAGGTCATCAGTCCCTAAGCTTACACACTACTTAAACTAAATTATCCTAAGGACAAACACACACACCCATGTTCGAGGGAGGACTCGAACCTCCGCTTGGGACAGCCACACAGTCCATGACTGCAGCGCCTGAGACCCCACGCGGCTATCATCTGCACTGAGTTGGCATAAGTCATGGGATGCCTTCTAATATCGAGTAAGCCCTAGCCCTGTAGCCCATCGATGTGCAGCAACCCGACGTGGCACAGACTCAACAAGTCGTTGGAGGTCCCCTGCAGAAATATTGAGCCATGCTTCCTCTATGGCCGTCCATAACTGCGAAAGTGTTGCTGGTAGAGGATGTTGTGTACGACCTGATCTTTCCGTAGCCGGCCGGGTGGCCGTGCGGTTCTAGGCGCTACAGTCTGTAGCCGCGTGACCGATACGCTTGCAGATTCGAATCCTGCCTCGGGCGTGGATGTGTGTGATGTCCTCAGGTTAGTTAGGTTTAAGTAGTTCTAAGTTCTAGGGGATTTATGACCTTAGAAGTTAAGTCCCACAGTGCTCAGAGCCATTTGAACCATTTTGGTCTTTCCGTTAAGTCCTATAAATGTTTCATGGGAGCGATCTGGGTTGCTAAATCTGTCGTTCAAACTGTCCAGGATGTTCTTCAAACCAGTCGGGAACAATTACGGCCCGGTGACAAGACGCATTGTCATCCATAAATATGGCATCGTTGTTCGGGAACGTGAAGTCCACGAATGGCTGCCAATGGTCTCCGAGTAGCCGAACATAACCGTTTTCGTCAATGGTCGCTTCAGTTGGACCAGAGGACCCAGTCCATTCCATGTAAACACAGTCCATACCATTATGGACCCACCACCAGCTTCAACAGTGCCTTGTTTACAACTTGGATCCAAGGCTTCGTGCGGTCTGCGCCACACTCTACCCCTGCCACCAGGTCTTTACAGCTGAAATCGGGACTCATCCGGCGAAGTCACGGTTTTCCAATCGTCTAGGGTCCAACTGATACGGTCACGAACCCAGGAGAGGCTTTGCAGGCGATGTCGTACTGTTAGTAAAGGCACTCGCGTTCTTCATCTGCTGCCACAGCCTATTAACGCCAAATTTGGCAGCTCTGTTTTAACGGATAAGTTTGCTGCACGTCTCACGTTGATTTCTGCGATTATTTGAAGTTGTGTTGCTTGTACGTTAGCACTGACTACGCAAACGCCATTGGTCTCTGCCGTTAAGTGAAGGCCGTCAGCCTTTCCTTTATCCGTGGTGAGATGTACTGACATGTGAAATTATGTATTCTCGGCACGCTGTTCACACTGTAGATCTCGGAATATCGAAAACCTAACGATTTCCGAAATTTTAGCCCCGACTCCCATGCTTCGTCTAGCAATTACCGTCGTGCGGCCCTAGTCACTTAGCAAACCTTTACACAGGAGTACAAATGACAGCTCCGTCAATGACCTGTGTCACTTCAGTGTGCTACTAGGATTCCCGTAACAGAGAGCATGAGACAGCGAGGAATCGAGACCGATGTTATCAGCGTGTCCCCGCCTATGCTTGTAATAATTACACATGCATGTGCGAAAGTCGGCGATTTAATTTGGAAATGTTTCGGCTAGCTGTGGATCCTCAACGATGTCTGCTCTTTCAGATATACATGTAAGACTTACAATCCTGGGCTGACACACGACGAGAACAACATTGGTCTCGATTCCTCGTTGTCTCATTCTCCCAGTTGCGGGTGTCTAAACAATGTTCTGAGAATTAGGTGATGAATTTAGCGGACTACGATATGAGGCTAAGGACGTAGACAGTGCGACACGTGGAAGTTTGGATCAGTTTGGAGAGCGTACACTAAAAGGTGAAGTGGGTAAGGTGACTGCTCGCGGTGAGCAGGAAATGTGGGTTCGAGTCCGGTCTGGCAAAAATTTTCATATGTCACTATTGGGTAGAAATCAAGTAACTGGCAGTCAGCGAATTTCCAAAACTTATTATGTGATGGTGTGAATACAACAAATGATGAAACACTTTAAGATGAGACAGAATGTGATGAGATCTTTCCAGAAAACCACTAAAATATCAACAACAAACCAGATGAGTGGCAGTTCCGAATGAGTGGTACACGTTGTCTACAGTATATCAAAAATGATTGTCAAGAGCACCGTGGGGAATGTAATTTGTCTCTCTCAAACACTTTTACCATAACTTAATTACGTCAAGGCAGGAAAAAAAGAACACAAAGTCCTTCAAAAAATGTTCTAGGAATGGTGATTAATTATTGCTTTTTGATAACAAATGAATGAAAAGTTTACTCTGTAAGAGAACCTGACGCACCGCCTCTCTGTAACCTCCGTTTACTTTGTTGTCAGCGCATGAGGCAGCTGAAAACGGGGCGTGTGGGGCAGATGAAAACTAAACGCATCATTCATGTGAAGACAAGCTACCGAATTTAAATGTATGTATCCAGATCGTTCTCAGAAAGAATATCGGGATGCCGTGATTTTCTTGTCGTGACTGGCTTTTGGAATAGAAAATAGCAAGAGTTCTCCTCCTGCTCTACAACAAACGCAGATGAAAACTAAACGCGACATTCATGTGAAGACAAGATGCCGAATTTAAATGTATGTATCCAGATTGTTGTCTGAAAGAATATCGGTAATGGCGTAATTTTCTTCTCCTGACTGACTTTTGGAATAGAAAATACCAAGAATTCTCCTCCGGTTTTACAAGAAACTTATTATAGAACCATTGTTGGAAGGCTATTCACAAATACTTTATAGCAGGATGTACTGTTTTGTACTAGACAGAAAATTAAAGATTTGAAACTAAAAGTTCACTGTAACCGGTCACAATTTGTTTTTATTTCCACTAGTCGTTTTAGAGGTTCAAACCTTCATCAGCATTTTCATCCTTAAAGAGACATGTAAACGAGGTATTTGCGACTTTTTGGCAACGCGTGCCACAGTCTCCTTTTTCTGATGTGCTAACATCACACACACGATAGGAAAAGGAGAGTATGGCCATTCGAGATAGTGCCACATGTCACCTCAGAATCTTCCATACAACACACACTGTCTCCTTAATTGATATAATTCCACCAGATGATGGAGTTTCAAACTTTAAATCTCTGAAACGCGCACGGGAAATAAAAATAAATAGTTCTTGGTCACAGCAAACTGGTAGTTTCAATAGATTGTCTTAAGCCACAATAAAGCCTGACGTCAAATGATAGCATTTAAAGAAAGTCAGACATTGACAAAAGTAATGTAGCACGTACCGCAGAGAAGCGTGATTGGACCGCTCTTGTCAGCCTCTTGAACAGATGGTGGACGATGGCAGTTACGGCTGTTTATACGAACTGATAAAAAATTGCAGAATAGTACAGTCAGATTTTGAAAAGTTTTCTACCAGGCGTGTAGATTAGCAACTGGCTCTGCATCTGGACAAATCTGAAGTTGTCTGCTCGACGTTATACAAAAACTTTACGCACTCAAATAGCTCTTTCGCTAGTGGAATAAAGTCACAACCGCATGTGTTAAATATTTAAAATCCTTATCAGAGATGTCGACAGCACTAAGACTGTCTATTGTCAAAGATACTGTCTGTAAGAGGGTGTTATGATAATGATAAGGAAAAGAAGAACGACTAAGACGGTATTATCCACGTACAGTGAATGATAACTTTCCCTCAATATGATTATGTAAGACAGAACCCGTAAAAAAATAATTTACCCATCAGTATCATATCACAACATTAATTGTGAACATGTAGAGCCTGTTTTGTAGTGATTTAAGATAATGTTCTTGTGCTCATTATTCCGTCATGCACATGATATTTGGGAAGAAGCCATATCTCTAATTGTTGATCACTTTCGCTATTTCTCTCTTGGTGCAAACGATTGTTATGTGCTTAGGCGACACTACGAGCTTACGACGTATCTCTTTGGCCGTGAGACCACCGCGAGAAAACAGCTCGTAATACAACCAAAGGACATGCAGCTATCTTGCGCCCAAGGTGAGTAAGGCGAATACTATTGATTAACTTACCTTCATCAACATGTTACTAATTACATAGGTCCACGAAAATAATTCTTTGATTGTATGTTGTTATGTATTAATTTAATCCTATGGTTTCATGGACAGTAACTTCTTATCTGGCCTCAAATTTTTTATATCTCGTAAATTTTTATCACTAAGTGACTTCCTTATAAAACAGAAAATTAGCTAAATAGATATAATTGGAAAATGTTAATAAAAGTTTTGCTTAAGTATAAATAAGAAAAATCTTTTTATAACTTAAGAACTGCGAGTCCCTTGGCATAAAATATTTTTCTTTCGTCACATTAAAGCTTCTTATATAGCTTTCTCTCCGACGAATAGTCTTTGTCGGTGAAATGGACAATAGTTTCATACTGGTAAATTCGCGGCCTTGGTGTTTTGATGTCTTGATGGCTTGATGTCTTGATGACAGCTTTCACCTTGTTGCTCATTGAAATCTCCCAGATTTTCAGAAAAAAGAATCAAGGTGGCATTCCAAAAAGTGAACCTTGAGGCATATTAAACAACTTAATTTCTTGAACTACTCAAGCTTATTGGGGGTAACAGCATATAGGTCCTTTCGGTACCCTAATAACTTAGTAAGAGCCTCAGTAAATGACACTCAAGCCTTCCTCTCACTCAATCAGATTTTATTCAAAACTGGATGAGAGCATTAGTTCTCGAATTTCAGCCTCCTTCCCGCTTCTGTTATATGAGGAAACTCCTCGCAGAGATACGTGAAACACACTCCATGTCACTGTTATGTTAGGAAACTTCTTGGAGAGATACCTGAAACACACTCCATGTCACTGGAGCATCAAATCTAAAGAACTGAGTTTCTAACTCAACAACATAACTAGCACACCTTATGTGGTACCCAAAAGGTATCTTAGTCACCCAATTTATTTCCAAAATATGAGAAAAATTACAGTCTTCACGAAATCGATACGATAGTGGATTTTTGTATTATCTTATTGGGATTCAGCAGATTAAAAGGTATAAGCATCAGCCACTTTAATGTAAAAAAGATTTCCCACCGTTGGTCTGCCTTAAAATTTATATACATTTTTTGTCTGAAGACTGGTTCGATGCAGTTCTCCATAATACTCTATACTGTGCAAGCCACTCCGTTCCTGCATAACTACTGCAGCATATATCCATTTGTAGCTGCTTACCAGCGCCAAACGTGGGGTTTACAGCTGTCGAGGTCCAGTTCTCTGGCGTAATTGAATTTGCATCTCCATTAAACGAACTGAATAATTTCTTTTGTCATTCAGATGATACGCTCTTTCAGTCTTTTCATCATCTTCGGTGCTACTCGGCATCTAAACTTGCGCTATTTTGATGGCGCTTAACTTTGTATCTATGTCGGATACCATACTGCGTTAACTTTGCTGTTCATAGTAGCTCATCCACATTATTTTTTAATTCATTTTTAGGACTACAACTGCACTGTACCTGTTACTTTCTGTGCTAGTAACCCTGTACATAGTTGTCGTTTCTGACACTGCGCTTCACTAATTCCAACTGCATCTTACTTCAAACTGCCCATTTCTCTTTTCAGTTTGTCTAATCTGCCTACTTTCTTAAGGGATCTGAGATTCCCTGGTCCGATCTTCAGAAGAGTAGATTTTTTTTTTTTTTTTTTTTTTCTGTTGGTAGCATTCTTCTGAGTAGTCTTCCGTCCGGAAACCCGAATGGGTTTTACCTCTGGAACATTTTATTCGAGCGGATGCCATCGTCATTTAACGTTAAAGCAAAGCTACATGTTATGAGAAACGGCAGTCGTACTCTTTGCTTACAGCCGTTAGAAGTACCAAGACAGTAGGGGCATTTTGGCTAATGTGACGAGGCCAGATCGATACTGTTGATGTTCTTGAGACATAATGAGTCTCACCTTTATCTACGACACATTATTTTCGTAGATAGAGGCCAGATCAGTCAGTCATCCAGAGCTATCCCAGCAACCATTCAAAAGACCGCTGTCCCTCTTAAAAACAGATATGTAGTCTCGCTTCTCCGTAGATTCACAGGTATCTTTCAAATGTGGTTACAGCTGTCTGTGTCCTTGAGGCACTCAATTCACCCTACTGTGACGAAGCGCAAGGTTCCTGAGGTGGAGGGGAGGAGGCAGGAGACAGGGGGGGGGGGGGGAGGTTAAAGTTAACTAGTAGTACTTAAGAGATCTTTTGTTTTAGCGATAGTGTATTTTTTTATCTGGTTTCAAAACCCTGAAGATTTTACTCTGTACTTGGATTCACAGAGTACAACGCGTGAATATATGAACAAATGAATGAATTAATCAGTTCACTAAAAGTTTGTGCCATTGTAAATTAAGTTATTTGCGTTTTTGGAAAGGAAGAAAGCAGACATACTCAGTCGCTAGACTGTGGGTAGCAGGTGGCTCCAACCCCACCAAGCAGCACTGCCTCAAAACGCAATCCGCATAATTTAAGCGTACAGCATGCCATGTCTATTCTGCATCTGCTGATGATGCGTGCAAGAGAACGTGTCCGCATGGAGGGGATCATTGCTGTGGAGGGGTGTGTGGAAGTGGTTTGGCGGTGGAGGGGGAATCTAGCAGAGTAACAGTGGAGGGGGGGGGGCATTCAGACATTGCCATCCCCTCACTCTGGGAGCGAGCCATGCTCTGATGCAGGCAACTTACGCCGTACACCTACTAGCATGTTAAGACACCGTCTGCAATTCTGTGGCACGCTGCTTAAGTCTATAAAACAATACGTGAAAAATAGTATGGTGCAGGATACTATTTAGTCCGACCGGCTAGCGTAAATAAGGCGATCGTGCAGGTTTTAAGTAAAGAGGCACAAAAGGCTGTCATCAAACTGAAGATTGGTTTCAGTACCACAGTGCTTTACTAAACGTGTTCCTATTGGAAGTGATACGTCCTTGCCTTTTTCTGAGATCCAGGTAGTTATAGGTAAACCAAAATGTTAACGCGGCTTCCCAATCACTGTGCGACTAACCGTGTCGCACATATACAAATCATAGCCAGAGCTGAAAAAAGGAGTACGTTACAGAGCAACTGCTACAGGTTCAAGAACCGACTGTTTGTTACGAAGCTAACCTACCAACAGACAAACAGCAACTGAATATGTGTTTCGCCTGTCTTTCTCGAAGTTGTAAACAATATAGATCTAATAGGTCACCTGTCTCGTATTTATAAAAGACGGAAACACAAACAGTATACGAGAGGACTGTGGGAAGAAAACGATACCTATTGTGCCGGCAAAAATAAGTTACGAAGACCACAATAATTTCGCCGAGACAAATACTAACCATTTGGTGCAGAAGGCAGTAATATGATTATAGATCAAACAATGGTACTGGTACAAGGGTACTGCATTAAATTGAGATTAATAACGAAGTGTAATTCGCCGTCATTGTGCTAATATCAGATCGTTAGTTAACAGAACAAATAGATCTCTATGATCTCCGACAAGGTCACTGCAGAGAGAACCTCCGTCGTGAAAACATTTATCCGGTGAAAATATAAGAGACAAATCGTAAACGATCTATTCCGCAATATAAAAAAAATTGTTTGAATTTTTTCATTATTGTTTGGGTATTCGAATTTCATTATTCCGCTCGAAAGCTCAAACCTAAATTATTTCAGTGAGTTTCTCTTGCCCTTTAGTGTTGGATGTCTAAATTAAGACTCCTCTTGTTTTGGATACTGACAGGAATTTTACAGAATTTTGAGACGTGGTAGATCCAAAAACCTTCAATATCGGTTTATTTCAATACAATGTTTTTTGGGCGTCTCTCTGTGGTAAGGCATCTGATAAATCTTTAATGACACATTATAAAACATAAATGGATGCCCTGTAAAATAAATTGTTCAAATCGTTTCGTCAGAGAATATCTTAAAGATTTTCTCTGCGTTCTTAATACAATGATGCAGCGCAATGTTTATAAAATTTTCTTTCCTTGGCGTCAACTCTATGTTAGAAAAGAAGGAAATTAAGATTAGAGTTTAACAAAACGTCGCCTTAGGCGTCGTTAGTGACGGAGTAGAGAGGGCTCAGCTAATGAGCGGTCTGGCCTGTTTGGGTAATCATTCCGTCGGTCACTTAAAATTTCGGGAAAATCAGTTGGGCGAGACGAGCAATAGAATATCTCCCTTCTCATATACACATCCTGCGTCTTAAGCATTGCGCCAGCCACATCGTGAATTGTTCGCTGCGTAACAGTAACATTGTTTTGACGAGGATGGATGATATACCAGTTGTTCCTGCGCTGAAGGAATCAATCTAGATCTGCTAGTATTGCAAAAATGGTTTTGAAAAGGGGATAGTAAGACTGCACGAAATTGTGAGGGTCGTTCCGAGCACACTAACAAAGGTGGTTATTGCAATTTCAAATTCCTACCTTTATGATGTATCTACAGAACTGCCATGTTACGTTTTGTGGTATCTTCCCTCTCTCTTCTAATTAGTCCATTAGTTAAAGCATTCGAGATATATTCGGTAGAAGCAGGTTAATATCCCCATCCGTACACCCGAATGTATTCCATGGTCTATGAACTGAGTCAGTGGCTCGATTGTCTCCCGACCTTGTGCTCCGCCGGAAACGATTTAGTTCTCACTGTCACTTTCAACTTTATTAATCCTTCTTTCACACCATCTCTCTTTCCACCTCTGGCTCTATGCGCTTTGTAATGTCTTCAGTATTCGCTTGAACATTAGTCTCTTTGTAGACGTTGGGTTTGATGATAGTTCGCCAAGACGAAAATCAAAACTGTGAAACAATACACGTACTAATAGAATAACTGTAATTTATGATTTATGTGGATTTCATCTTTCAACGGTGTATTTATTGTATCGCTTTCGTAAGAGGTGGCAGTGATGCTAACCATCCGTTGACAATGTCTTTTGATTCGTCAACATCGTGAAAGTGCAAATGTCATCATTATAGTTAATATGTTTCTGATAAATCACTTCCACAATTTCCACCAATTCCACATTCAGAATCTCCTACGGATTACTGATTCACTGTCTGGTGCATTTAATCATATCAAGTTTGCCACTGGTGTCTGGTGCTGACATTATTCAGTGGATTAAAAAATCAAATTATTTTCCAAATTGGATTTAAATCTGGGAAGTTTGGTGGTCAGGGAAGTACGGTAAGCGCATTCTGGTGCTCTTCCAACCACGCTCGTATAGTGCAAGCAGCGTGACATGTTGCATTGTCCTGCTGGTAGATGCCATCATGCCGAGGAAAACCAAAGTGCATGTAGGGGTGTACATGGTTTCCAAGCATAGATGCATACAGGTTTTGACATTGAGCCTTCCAGAATGACGAGATTACTCTGGGAATGCCAAGAAAACATTCCCCAAACCACAACAATCCGCTCAACCGGCCTGGATGTCTCCGGCGATTGTCACAGAGCGTACAGGCCAACCACCTTCTGCCCGATGGAGGGTAAAAGGTGATTTACTGGCATACTTTAGGCTGCACGAGAACAGTTTACAAACTCTGCCGTTTCGGCAATGTTTCCACTCCGAAAGTCACTGAACATCCCTGCTTGGACGCCAGATAAGTCGCTGTTTCCACATTACGCCAACAACTGCACTGTTTCAGCGTCGACCAGACACGCCTTACACACCCTCCAGTGCTACTGTTATCACGTGCCGTCTTTGAATGGTTGTTGTAGGTTGATGTCGAACATAGGTGGTGTCATATTAATGTGACTGGACTGTCTGTAAGATCACACTTATAAGAAAGGGAAAGAACCCGGTAGTATCCGATTGCAAATGAGCTAGTGGTGAATGTATGGAGCTTGTGACATGGTATAAGTATTTAGGGATGGCGCTAAGAAGTGGTATGAAATGACACCGTCACGTTAAATTAGTATTAGGCAAATGATGGAAGTCTATGAAAATGCGATGCATCTGTTCAAAAAAATGGCTCTGAGCACTATAGGATTTAACATCTTAGGTCATCTGTTCCCTGGGACTTAGAACTACTTACTAACCTAAGGACATCACACACATCCATGCCCGAGGAAGGATTCGAACCTGCGACCGTAGCGGTCGCGCGGTTCCAGGCTGAAGCGCCTAGAACCGCTCAGCTACACAAGCCGGCGATGCATCTTTAAAAGAAATCGTAAGCTAGGCACTAGCGAGTCCAATCCTAGAGTTCCCGACTTTGTGGCTTCTTATCAAGCAGCCATGATGTGAACGAATTTAGAGACAAGCTGCTAGGACCTTAAGACGTCGCTAAAGCCCGTACGAAACTGAAAGAGATGCGCATTGAAACGTCCCCTTAGAAAAATTATAAATGACTGTGCTTAAACTAAAACACAATATTTTTTAGCGCAACGCAATCTGACTTTCAAAAATCCCTACAAAAGAATGACCCTGACTTACAATAACCTATATCTTTCATGAATCACTTACATCACAAAAATCTTCGTTACTCAACCTACTGCAATACAGTGTGCGCCAATACTGCCAGCTGAATAAAAGATTCAAACTACTGAAGGCACTAACTATTGATGGGCATAGTTAGCCAATGAAAGATTTTGATAGAGAACAAACAATTTATTTACCTTAATAGTGTTCAACAGTCATAATGTATATAGCAATTAATGACATACAGTCTTACAAATTTACTGTCTCTGATGGACACACGTCCAGATCATCCGCTCTCAAAACTCCGCCATTTCTCTCCCCACATCCACCACTGCTGGCGGGTCACCTCCAACTGCGCAACGCTACGCGCTGTTAACAGCCAACTGCCCAACACTACAATTGCAAATTTCCACAATGGAAACCTGCCACAGACTGCACACAGCACAGTCAGTGATTTTCATACAGAGCGCTACGTGGCGTTAGCAACATAAAAACGTAAACAGCCTCCTTACAACATTGAAGTCCTTGGTAGAAAGATGAAATAGTTCTCGAGACATCCTGTTTTTTTTCGTAAATTTTAGAAAACATGTTCCAAAAGAAGTCTCCTCGACCAGTCATCTGCTACCATCGTATGTCTCGAGAAGGGATTATGAAAGGCAGGAAATGGGGCGTGTATAGAGCCTTACAGTTATGTTTCCCGCTGTCAGCGTGCGAATAGTGTAGAGCTGAAGTTCTCTAACAATGGTAGCACGGACACTCCGCTATGCTGTGTACAGTCGTTTGCGGAGTATGTATGTACACGTAGATTTCGAATTAATTTTTCCGACCTTCACTCCTTATCTGCGTTCAAGTCAAGAGTCTACCCACGTTCTCATTTGCTTCACTGTGAACGGGGCAATAGTATAGACATTTCACGACAAATGGTTTTGGGTACAATTGCTGCTAGTATATATCCTTTAGACTTTCTGGTTTTTCTTCAGAGTAATACTGAATTGATACGTCTCTTTCACAAGAACTCCCAGACTCTTACTGAGTCTTATTGTCTGCCGTCTCTCGTTAACACTGCCTGTGTGGAACGCATAAAGACTTCATTCGATAGTTCATCATGCGTAAGATTCTTGTCGCGTACGTTTCTACACCTTAAAAGCATTACTTACTACGTTGGTGGCCGGAGTTTCATTTGTATATACTGGTGACAACGCTATTGTGGAACAATACAGCATCTCACTGAGGTAAACGTCCCACTGAGTTTAAAGAACTAGACTGCAGCGACGTCTGTGTTCTGTGACTGTATGAAACTACATTTGTATATTTTTCGTGAGGTATTTGGAACAAGAACGAAACGCGCGATTACTAAAAATAGCCCACATGTTAAGTCTAAATTTAGAAAATAATTGACAGACGTCATGTGTCATCAGAGAGTAGGCAGGACAGCTATGGCAGTTATAGTATGAGTTGGTTCTAGGCTCCGAATTAACAAAACGTGACAGGTACCTATAAAAGGCAAAGCAATAAAGTCAAAAATCTTCGTTTGGCGTACGACTGAAAGAACAATCGTACCACGTTGTGGCGAAGGCCAAAAGAACTCTCCTAATTCTGTAAGTGTCACAGCTCTGCAGAACGCAAGATATTACAAAATATGTGCTGCATTCCCTGGTGCTGCTAGTCTCGTCAGCGCTCTTCTCCCCCACCCCCCTCCCCCTCTCCCAACTTCTCTGTCTCTCTCGCTCTCTGTCTGTCTATCTCTCTCTTTCTTTCTCTCTCTCTCTCTCTCTCTCTCACACACACACACACTGATAGAAACGTCTGAACGCAGCACGCTGCCACACAGACAGAAAGGAATTCCGGCTGACCTCCTGTTGCACGCTGTAACTCAAGGACGCAGACGGATCAATGTCGGGTGTGCCTTTAAAAGGTCTACTCGTCCTCCGCTTCACCTTTAAGATGGGTGATACGTGGCCTACATATTGTATAAACACGGCACTGTAATGATATTTAATTTTAGCTCAGCAGTATTTCGTTTACCAATTGATGACACAAAGTCTGAATACGATTCCTCGATCATACTGTGGCATTTTATTTGTAAAGGTCCGTCTTGATCACAAAAGCTTTAACAATTCACTACTACCAGTTTCGGCTACTGCCATATTCAGATCTGTTACAAACCAGAAACAGTGCTGTAACCAACGAAGTGCAATTAACTCAAACAAAATCTGTAACAGGTCTGGTGACACATAAGTCAAATAAAAAAGTATTTACTTGATTAACAGCCATGCATACCAGCCATACACACCATGAAATATTCTGATGTAGGTATCAACGTCAAAATTATACGTGTAGGTACATAATAAGTGCTGGCAAATGACCTGGATGCCTCTGACATTTGTACAAGTAACTGATGCCAGCAGAGGGCACTATAGCAAGGGTACAAGAGTAACAAGTATGGTAAATTTAACAGCTGAAATGCAGTATGTGTAGTCAATAACTAAAATTATTTCATAAGGCAAAACGAGAGTCTGACAATAAAACATGTACTGACAGACAATATGTAGAAATTAGATCCATACTTAAAATCCACATAAAAGCTGCAAAGAGTAATAATGGGAAGCTCCTAGCCTGGCAAGTGTGATTGGGTTGGTGGAAATATACGTTATTGTTTGAGAAGAAATGGGAAAAAATATAAAAAAAATTATTTCTTTCAGTTTTATGCTCTCAGAATATCTTACACTGAATGAAAAATTAAACTACACTCACGATTCAAGAGAGGCAGCGTATGTCAGCAAAAGAAACAGAACCGATACAACGATTACTGTTTAACTGATGAGTCGCAAACGACTTACAGAATGTTACGAAAGAAACGAACAAAGGAACTAAACTTAAACGTTCACGTCAATACGTAACGACACACACCAACTATACTACTGACGCTGGCTGAGATAAAACCAGACAGTGGAATGTTGGGAGAGTCCACTTGAAGGGAAGTAACCCAGGCAGGCGAACAATCATACGGCAGAGCGACAGAGCGACTGCCCATGCACCTTTAGACCCCCCTCCCCCCCCCCCCCCCCCCCTTCACCCAACAGAAAAGACCTGAGATCATCGCAAGCTTAACGCCCATCCTGTCGCAACTTTACCAGGTCGGTATCAATTTAAAGAGAGGATGGAGCATGTAACGGATACTGACCAGTTGCAAATTTACACAGAGCCATGTGTTAAGTCTGAAAACTCCTTCGACGTTTGCAGCTATTCTCCGAGTAACTGAAATTGTCCCGTGACTCTGTGTTCTAAGCTCTTCCAGTAACGCTGTAACTTCAATTCGTGCTGTTAGGAACCAGTGTCAGAGACTACTAAAATGTGAATATAGAAAATATCCTTTATCTCAGTGTTACATGTCTGGCACTTAAATAATGTGTATAAATCTCTTATAAACTACTCTGTCTCAATTAAGTAAACTGCAGTAAGTTCCGCGTTGTTGTAATTAAAGAGTAGTTACTCCACAGAGGTCCAGTGTGGACTGTAATTGTCGTATGGCAGCGAAACTTCGTTGGTACGCGAATGAGATAATTTGGAACCGATTTAGACTGGAAAAAAATAGTCCTAAATTTGGCCATCAGGAGCAAATCTGGCGATGTACAGCACCTCGTCGACGTATCTGGTGCTCCGTTGAACAAATTCTGCAAGCGACGGTTAATAACAAACTCAACATTGTGCTTTTCTCACTTGTATCACCTTTTCTGCCCACGTCTGATACCCAGTCCGTTACATAAATAAATATTTCTCTACGTCTTCCGTGTATTCACAGAGACTGACTTGCCCCTGTTGACCAAAATTGGAACTAATTTTTTTCCAGCTTAGATCGGAGACCTTTGTGAGTACCTACACTTTAATTAGAACCACTCGGTACTTGTTATAAAGTGGTAATATTAGTATGTTTGTTGGTTATTAAACCCACATTTTAAATAGTTTTGAGTTACTCGTGTAAGAAATTCTACTTCGTTTCCTCCCCCCCTTCCCCTCCCCCCCCCCCCACCCTCCGCGAATCTAAAATGACTTGCATCGCCTCCCCGAGTCCCATTCCTCCAATAATCACAGATCCTCTGTACATTCTCGAATACAACTGTGAAGTAAAAATAAAGCAATTAGTAAGACTTATTCCAGCTACAAACGTACTTTGGCGTCAGATGAGAATGAATTCTGGAAACAGAATAATTACATTCATAGAGGGCGGATCTGTAGCTGCTTCTGACTGTACAGATTACTGGTTATACTGTTTGGATTTTCAGCTTCCTCGTTAGCCCGTTTCAAGCCGAATTCGAAACTATATAGGTCGCTAGCTGTCGACACAGTTAAAACACGGTTCTCACGTTTTCGAGAAACATGTAGTGGTTTCTGTACCCAGGCAATCTGTCACTGATTCGTGAAACGGGGACGTTATTGTGGTTTTATATGGAGATCACACGAAACAGGTGGAAATCGTATTCGCTATGCTACATTGTTATTATGATCTGTTCATTAGTGTGAATATGAACAGCGTAACATCTCTTCGATCGTGCTGGTGGTGTGCAGTGCAGTATGAGATATGGCCTAGTATGTGTCGTTTGAGTGAGTGCGGCAAATGCGCTGTGTATCTAGAGCTCGTCATGTTTCTTGTATCTGACGGTCTCTGGCGAGGTGTTCGCAGCTACTAGCCTCCAAGCTTTAGAATTCTCCTGATCGCCTTTTTTGTTTAATTTTTAATTTGGTTTCAGACAAAGCCAATTTGACCAGATTAAATTTATGCAACATGATGATACGAACATGGCATTTGTCGGACTTGAGTACAAAATATGAAACACTATTAAAATATAAGTGAACAGTTGCGTGAGATAATTAGTGTAATAAGTACTTCGGATTGAGAGTAAAACGAAGAAAGTAATGAGGAGTAGCGGAAATGAGATCAACAATAAACTTACCAACAAAACTGTGGATCACGACGTAGAAAAAAGTTAAGGCATTTGATCCGTTGGTAGTGAAATAACGCGAACAAACCGAGGACATAAGAAGTAGATTAGAACAGTCAAAGACGTCTTATGGTATCAAACATCGCCCTTAAACTGAAGAAGATTATGAAGCCACACGGTAGGGAATGACCCGGCGGCCAGTCAACTTCGCTTGGTTTTTAGGGCCTGATCGTGGAATTCAATTTTTAGTTTACTTTCTTTGTGAAAAGTGAAGAGCCTTGCACGTGATAGACTAACATGGAAAGATACATCTAACAACAACAACACCAAGTTTAATATTTGAGATTCCTTTAGAGAATATACATATTTCATTTGTCGTTGTAAAAGGCAACTTTACACACACACACACACACACACACACACACACACACACACACGCAGACGCTCCTTTTACAAGGACAAACGAAATGGCATTAAATTTGGCAACGGGTAAGGCTACGAGAAAAATAGCCGAAGGAAACAACAAATTTATTGTTACCAGTCACTAACTGTTTATTTATTTCCACGGCATATTTCAAAGGTTTAAATCTCTATCATTAGATTTATGTGGATTAATGTTGCATGTAAGTGTTGTGTTATGATTTGGGATAAAGTCATTTGAACGTTCTTCATCTCTATTTGCAGTCAAATGTCAGTCAGTGATCAGGTTAGAACTCAACTATGGTGCTCCCCACTGCGTTGCTACCCGTATGCACTGTCTGACATTAACGAATTTTTCCACGTGCTTCCTGTTAAGTTATTCTCGAGCATTTACATACCTAGATTATGTCTCGCAGCTAACAGTTAACAGTGGTGTCTGAACATGTTTTTTGAACATTTGCGATAGGAATTGTTGTTACTCCTTTTTATCCATGTCTGTTTCTGTGATGCTTATTAACATAGCAAGATATTCCCGATGCATAGAGTTTTCTCAGCTGTTAACAGTGAGACAGATACTTTTTATTGATGGTATTTTCTTTATTAGCAACATGAAAAAGAGATAAATCTGCTGTCTTAAGGACTATGCTTTGTATGCTACTTAGCTATGCAGGACATGCAAAAATATATTTCTATGTTTTTTTTATCGTTTTATCTCTGATATTAATTCAGGATGCTTTAAGACACCTTTATCTAACCCTCCCGCTCACAAATCAAATCCTTTTCTTCAGAAGCTTCATTTCCTTCTATGTTGAAACCCATACATTCTTGCTCTGCTAGATCTATGTGTAGATGGTAGTTCATTAGGTCTGAATAACTCTTGCACAGATATAGTTTGTTATTTGAAGTGCGACATGAAGCCTGGTGCTTCATAGGGACCTCATAGATAAACGGAAATTCCTGAGCATTTTAGCGTCCGCAGAGGTCACAAAAGAAATATAAAAAACTAGATTCTGGCACACTGCTTTGCTCGTGTAGGGTGCATGGTCTAGCCACAGATATTTTTTTCTTTAATCGAATATTTATGTTGTTCCATAGAAACTTTCGTCCCCTAACACGTCCTTATTTAGATCTAACCAAGAAGTAAAATACTAGTTTTCATAGATTTAACTTTAATTTTTTTAATGTAACTAAATATTTTTTAACAATTTTCACCCCCTATTTCAACACCTTGAAAGTGGAATTTAGAGCAGTTCCTTCTTAAACGATGCTTATAGTGTAAGACCCACACCCTCTCCAAATTTCAAGTTTCTATCGTTAGCGCTTTGGGCAGGGTGATGTTGAGTCACTGAATCAGTCTGGCCCCATTTCATCCCCTTAGAAGTCGAGCTATTGTATGTCCATCCTTTTAGCAGGACGTATTTGGGACGACAGCCGTTTACTATCTTGACAAAAAATAAAAAAAAACACCTGCAGCCGTCCTTATGATTTTGTTTTATCGCTACCAGTTTCCACGCTTCATTGCGTCATCTTCAGGCTGTTTCGATACGGTACAGACGTCGAGTTTCCAAAAACTGTGAAACAAATTTTTTCATTACTAACCGAGAAACCAAACAGAAATTTTCAAGGATTTAGCTTTACAAATTCTTTCACAATAAAATAATTTCATAAAACTTTTGACTCACAGTTTAAGCCGCTGAGGGTTGAATTTTCAAAAACAGTGAAATATCTACCTATTTCTATCGAACAGACGAGCCAGATATTATTTCTGAGAGCTTTAGCTGAAAAATGCTTGCTTAATGAAATATCTGAAAAAAAATTGTCATCCCTAATTTCACCCCCGTAGGGATTGAATTTACAATTATAGTGAAACACATTTTTTTTAAATTTCTCATCGAGAAGTCAAATGGCAATATTCATAGATGTAGCTTTAAAAGGTACTTTAGTATTTCTTTAATAATGATTTATTTTCAAAAACAATTATGACCCAGTATTTCATCTCCAAAGAAATAAAATTTCCAAAAATTTTAAAACACGTATTTTTTCCTTACCAGGAAACTAAATTCCTTTTTCCGTAGGTTTATTTTCGAAATTGTCTTAATAGTGACGAATTTCCAGAAAACCTTTCATCCCCTATGTCACCCACTTTAGGGATAGAATATCGAAAAATCCCTTCTTAAACGGCGCCTTTAGTATAAGGTCAACATCCTCCGAAAATTTCAGGTTTCTGTCCTCAGTGATTTGGGCTGAGCAATGATGATTTAGTGAGTGAGTCAATCAGCCAGGACATGGCCATGTGTGGTTCAAATTTTTCCTAGTGTTCCAGAAATATGTCATGTTTGTCCACAGTTGACCAGCTGTGAAAAGTGGCGCTAGGAGGAAGAGAAGTAGCCTATTGTAGTTCATTACCTGCGACAACATCTTGTAAAAAAAATGTGGCACGGTTTTGACGCTGTACACGTTTCGATCACATGACTTTTCAACTTTCTTGTGAATAACGTGCAGGTGCAGAAACTTCACCAGCTTCTCTTATAGGCTCTTTACATAAATAATTTCATATACTTTTGGTTTTTGAACTGAACGAATTTGGAAACAGACATTTCGACCAGCAGCCGCTGTCAGTTCGACAGAAGCGGAAAATCTAGGTGCTGGCGCGTGTGCGGCCAAACCGTGTCCGCATTCGTGATTAGCGCGCACCGCCGCCGGCGCCGCATTCGCAGATTTAGCTGAAAATGGTGAGATACATCACAGCTACTATTATCCCTTCTGGCCGGCATAAACTACAATCAACCATCACTGTTAATAATAACGATAATGATCGAGGCATGCGCCAGGTAAACACTTTTGAAGGCGCCTGGCCGACGCGGCAGCGGCAAAACGCACGCCCGCTACGGGCAGTGGAGGGGGCCAGCCGGTGAGTGGTGGGGGAAGCCCCCTCCCGCCCCTCTCTCTCTCACTCACTCTCTCTCTCTCGGAGGCAGGGTGGGGGAAGCCAGGAGCGCCGCGTGCTGCAGAGGGGCGGGGTCTCACAGCTTGACTGACGTCCCGATTATTGTGATAAGCCGTGTTTTTTTCCCGTTTCCCCTCTTTTTTCCTCTTTTTGTCGCAGAAATATTAGGTCGTGCTTCCGCCGTAGTTTAAACAAAGAACATTTTTACAAGCAATATGGATATCACACGGTCGGTAAACATTTTAAATACTGAGTGCGGCCACTAGGTTGTCATTTATTAAACATGTCATTTAATACCTCACTCTTGTCTAAGCTTGTAATTAGAGCAAAGTATTAATCAGTTTACGCGACTTCAGAGATGTACACAACTCTTAATTCACTAATGGAAAAATTGCAGACGAGCGCCGGCAGACCTTGAGATTTTATTTGAATGCGTTCAGAATGTTTGACAACGTTTCTCTCAGGCACTGTTTTCCCTGCAAAGCTACGCGAGATTGCGTTTATTCTCTGTGCGGATTGTCATAAACAAGTCTCCTCCTACGTTACTTCCTCGGGCAATCTGTTACTATCCATATAAATTGAGATACCTGCACGATAAAGACTTTACACTTTTCAGCTTCCTGTGAGTTCTTGCTAGTAATACAAGATTTTACACTGCAACTAACGTCAACACTGCAAAGAGGTGCCCGCACTCTAACACATGCACTGTACAGAGGAAAAATATCGTCTAACCGCTAGTAGGTTTTAAAGTTCGTTTCAAGCAGGTTTTTCTGGTTGAAGACTGAGGGACCCTCGGATTTTCGCGAGGCAAATATAGTTAATTTTCAGAACGATTTTTAGCGTAGAAGACTTGAGCGACAAGGCAGCTACAAAAATTTAGATTTTCAGTGCTGTATCTCACACAATTTAAAAATTTAAAATGTTATCATAATCTGTCCATTAAGAGGTATAATCTTATGTAGAAAGCTTAATACAATAACGCAAGTATTACACTTAGAAATTGTGTGTATATATCTGAGGGCAGTGTAGCACACGACTTGTAAATTACACATACTGTATTCATCCAGTATTTGGCCAGGAAAGCACTTAACGGCTCCCAACAAAATTTACGTATAATTTCAAAGACTTACGGAGCTTCCTCTCAGTGATATCCCTCCACGAATTCATGAAAGGAGAAAAGTTTGTAGTTTGCTACATTTTCGCTGCTCATGCAGTGTAACTGCCGCACCAGGTATGAGGATTTATTTTATTACGTCTTTATTAGTAAGTTTATTCGCAACACATTTTTCAGACAGTATCCACGTTTACAGCTGAGTGTACCTGCAAAATTATATAGCTGTACCACATGTAGTTCGGGAGATATGACCTCATAATAACCGAGATGCGTGAAAAACTAAATTTTGCTTATAACGAAGGGCAAATTAGCCAATGTTTGATAATGAGAGTACCTGGCGACTTCCAATAAATTGTCAACAAAGTTTAAAACCTTTCCTAAACTTCTTTCCGCTTACATGCTTAACGTTAAATATTTAAAACGTTAACCCAATTTGTAAAGTAATCGCACGTTTGGATCTGTTTCATACTCGGGAGTACGATTCTTTAAGGCAGGGGTCTTCAAACTTTTTAGTCCGTGGGCCACATTGACTCCTCCACGAAGTCATAAGGGCGAGGATCTACCTAGTGGGATTATAGCACCCTAGCACTCATTTATCACCGTAATGTAAGGCTAAAGGAAAGATGAAATCGCAGAAATCCAAGGTTGTGGGAATAGCTAGCACTGAAACGAACTACGATTTTAATTTAATTACATAATTTTGATTGGTGGACATACCTGACCAAAATTCTGGTGTATTTTACTCTGGCGAATTTCACTGACAAAAAAAGTATGTCACTGCACATTCTTCACGAAAGCGCCCTGTAAAAGTTAACGAAGTCTCAAAATCATTGTTAGCAACACTATTACTGCAAGACGTAACAGAGGTGGAGTATGTCAACGCATTGTTATTTCAAGCTGCGCAACATTAAGTTTAGTTATGCAGTCTTGTAGCGAGTAGCAGAGCCAATGTCGCGATAGGCCTGCTAACGCGGGCCGGTTTGCCGGCCCTCTCGGGCCGGTTTCGGCCCGCGGGCCGTAGTTTGGAGACCCCTGATTTAAGGTATAGGGAGTTTACTGGCTACACTGGACACAGACAGGAGAGAAAATGGTAGTTGATGTTACACCTGCGAGTTACTTCAGGATGGCTAAAATAAAATCACCATGGAAAAAGTCTTTTTTAAGTTTTCCACGAAAGGAGCTACCCTAGTTAAGAGCACCAAAAAACTGCTATTTTCAACAGATGCTCCAAACGGCTCCTCTTGACATCGATGCAGCCCTGTGCCTCACGTGTGTAGCGCTTCTACCTCTCCGCCTGAGGGATGGCGTATTTTGTCGATGTGTGGAGATTGTTTGTGCTAACCTAGCACTTCATCTTATCCCACAGGTAAATATGGAAGGATAGAGATCCGGCGATCTAGCAGGCTAAGTGACTTTAAAAGTCTCCTCTTCACCGAACAAATCAAGAACTCATGCCAAGGTTACATGTTGTGCTGATCCACCTTACTAAAGATGTCCGTACAGTCACTCAACATTCGTTAGTTGATCAACAAACAGATTTCATAGATTCAGACTACTTTCAATTTGGCCACCCTGTACTTATAGTGATAACTACCCCATTTTCTCATTACGTAGCCATAATACAGATATTTTAAGATCTTTCCTGCATGTTATAAACAGTTTTCTTACCATAGACTATTGTTGTTTGTTGTTGTTGTGGTCTTCAGTCTGAAACTGGTTGGATGCAGCTCTCCATGCTACTCTATCTAATGCAAGCTTCTTCATCTCCCAGTACCTACTGCAACCTACATCCTTCTGAATCTGCTTAGTATAGTCCTCTCTTGGTCTCCCTCTACGATTTTTACCCTCCACACTGCCCTCCAATACTAAATTGGTGATCCCTTGATTCCTCAGAACATGTCCTACCAACCAATCCCTTCTACTGAACAAGTTGTGCCACAAACTTCTCTTCTCCCCAATACTTCCTCATTAGTTATGTCATGTACCCATCTAATCTTCAGCATTCTTCTGTAGCACCACATTTCGAAAGCTTCTATTCTCTTCTTGTCCAAACTATTTATCGTCCATGTTTCACTTCCACACATGACTACACTCCATACAAATACTTTCAGAAATGACTTCCTGACACTAAAATCTATACTCGATGTTAACAAATTTCTCTTCTTCAGAAACGCTTTCCTTGCCATTGCCATTCTACATTTTATACCGTCTCTCCTTCGACCATCATCAGTTATTTTGCTCCCCAAATAGCAAAACTCCTTTACTACTTTAAGTGTCTCATTTCCTAATGTAATTGCCTCAGCATCACCCGACTTAATTCGACTACATTCCATTATCCTCGTTTTGCTTTTGTTAATGTTCATCTTATATCCTCCTTTCAAGACGATATCCATTCCGTTCAACTGCTCTTCCAAGTCCTTTGCTGTCTCTGACAGAATTACGATGTCATCGGCGAACCTCAACATTTCTATTTCTTCTCCATGGATTTTAATACCTACTCCGAATTTTTCTTTTGTTTCCTTCACTGCTTGCTCAATATACAGACTGAATAACATCGGGGAGAGGCTGCAACCCTGTCTCTCTCCCTTCCCAACCACTGCTTCCCTTTCATGTCCCTCGACTCTTATAACTGCCATCTGGTTTCTGTACAAATTGTAAATAGCCTTTCGCTCCCTGTATTTTACCCCTGCTACTTTCAGAATTTGAAAGAGAGCATTCCAGTCAGCATTGTCAAAAGCTTTCTCTAAGTCTACAAATGCTAGAAACGTAGGTTTGCTCTTCCTTAATCTAGCTTTTAAGGTAAGTCGTAGGGACAGTATTGCCTCACGTGTTCCAACATTTCTACGGAATCGAAACTGATCTTCCCCGAGGTCAGCCTCTACTAGTTTTTCCATTCGTCTGTAGAGAATTCGTGTTAGTATTTTGCAGTTGTGACTTATTAAACTGATAGTTCGGTAATTTTCACATCTAATTAACTGGAAAGACGTTGACAGACGCAGTCTGCATGTCTTTCATGTAAACATTTTACAGCGCGTATTAAAATAACCACAGAAGGAAGATAACTGCTAAGAGTAACTAACGTGATTATGCTCTCAAGGCAATTTCTGTCTTGTAGAGAATTAATTTAGTATTCTCTTTGTCCAGGAACTGGATGCAGTTCTCAGTTTGGCAGCCGTGGGTTAGGCAGCAGTGATAATCATAAAAAAAATTCAATGAAACTTGTAACCAGAGTTAACTTATTGTCCGCTAAGACCAACGGAAACAAAAAAGGGATACTTTGTTGGTAAAGACTCAACAAAAATTTATAAGCACTGATTTATTGTGTTGTTTAAGAACTTGATACCTGATCACAGATGACTCAATAGCCATGCTGTCAAGTTGGAAGGTTGTTAACTGCAGAAGAGTAAATGTGTTGGTATGTTATTTTTTACTGTCACGAAGTTTCTTTCGAAAGTAATTTTGCGCAAACAGTCATCACTCATCACTATCTAGTCTATTGGGATTAGTATTTCAAAGAAGTAGGTACGTTACACTTGTAACCGATACAATCAGACACAAAGATGATGGAATCGAAACCGGTCACTTTAAAAAATAACTGTACCCAAGACGTACAAAGTTTTAGATGCGGTCCGATTTGGAGTCAAAGCATGCCAAAATGCTTCCCTGCGTTACAACCTCTGCGAAAAAGTGGTAAAATGTGATATCTAGAGTGGAAAAGTTAACTGATGTTAAGTGTAAAAAATGTTTCATTCGGGAGAGCGAACCACCGCTTATCGTTGAGAACTAAAATAAATTCTTTATGTACTCGTTTGTTAATTATTAGGAATGATGAGCATTTTGTAGTAGAACAACAGTTTTGAGAAAACCAGATCAAACTAAGCTTCTATATTTTTTTAAACCAGAAAAGAGCTATGTTCATGTTAAATATCGAAATACAATATTAAGTTAAATCCTTAAATATGTTTCAGTAATTTATAATTCTGATACAAAATTTCTGGTTTTCTTCCGTAAAAAGTTCAGGCACACACAAGAATGTCGTTTTTCTCTGTTTCTCTCACGTAATCTACATAGTGCAAGTATGAACATCCTGTTGCAGAGTGATTATTCGTTTCATACTGAATAACTTCTCTAGCTGAAGGAGGTCACAGTAACCTTTCTTGTAATAAACGATAATGGAACTTCTTTTTTATCCACATGCATGAAGTTAAGCTGATAGCAAGACTCGGAGTGTCTGTGCATTTTCTTGAGGCTCTCTCAAAAGCGAAGAGGATTTTTTCTGCCGTATGTTTGACGTCGTGGGTTTGCAGAGACATGGCATTTTGTGACTGAAACATGTTCAAAAGTAATAACGGAAATTCTTGGTTTCTTATCACTTGTTTCGCTACTTCGTTATTGTTGTTTTTCGAATTGTGTGACCCTACCCACAGACTTTTAACTCTGGTTTCACCTTTCTATTTTGTTTCTCCCTCCGATTTTATGATGAACTGAAACTTGGACATCAAATTCACAAAACGTACAAATGTGAGTGAAACAATAAATCGAAAAAGTGTGAAACTGCATGTCAGTGAGACGCAAGTGCAGTACTCACGCTAGCAGCTATCTCTGGACATGGAGCCCGCACCATTGATGACTATAAAAGAAGTAGAAGATATACGAGTTTCTACTTAGCTGGGGTCATTAAGTAGACTACTATGCAACAAAAAACGCTAATTCTCAAATTTCCGCATTTTTCCACGCTACATTTTGTTGTTCCTAAACACTCATAATGAATTGAAGAAACGCTCCAAGATGTCCAACTTCTGCTTTTCATTAAACAATTGCAGGTATATGAGAATCGCAAATATTCATATAAATAGTTCACTGCAGCTAATAATATTATGTTGCCTCACATGAAGAGCATAGTGTTGCATATAAACATTTTTGAATCTTTGACTTTTTGCACGTAGTCAATCAAATGACAGACAAACTTTTTAATATAAACCGCAGTGAAGTATATCAGCATTTGGTGCAAACGGTTTGGATTACTGTATACAGAAGGGCTTACAGCCTCAGTTTAAGATCAACGTAAATGTCACGTGTGTTAATGCTCCCTTTACGCGAAAGAACTGGGCTGTAGCATGCTCCAGAGAAGAAGCGTAGAGTTTGATTTTCCTTTTGGTTTCTGGTTCCTCAGAGCTCCAGACGTGGCGAACAACTGCGGCCTGAAGGGGAAGGTGCTGCGTATTAGGATGGGGAGAAGGGGAGGGGTGAAAGAGGAGGGGGAGAGACAGCTGTTCCGCTTCGAAGTACCTGCTTTCCCGCCGAGTCGCCTGCAGCATTTGGAACTTGGTAGCCTCGTTCGCGTTTAGAACTAGTCTTTCAGCCACACCTATAAACCAAAAAAGAACTACATAACTACTAGATTCAGAATAATTGCCAATTTGAGGATGTAGAAATTAGTAAGCTAACATACTTTGCATACTTCCACTCTCTGATGTCATAGGGAATAATATTCTGGGACAACTCAACACTTAGGCAAAAGGTAGTCACTGCTCAGAAGAAAGTAGTAAAAATAATGTGTGGGGTTCATAGTCGCACATCTTGTAGGCATCTGTTTAAAAGGTTAGGAAATCTTACAACTGCTTCACAGTACGTTTAATCAGTAATGAAATTTTTTCTCAACAACATGGACCAGTTTAAAGGCAACAGCGACATTCATAATTACAATGCCAGAAAAAAAAGACCTACACTATCCTTTACTTAACCTATATTTGGCACAGAAAGGGGTAAAATATGCTGCTATAAAACTTTTTGATAGATTATCAGCTGAAATAAAATGTACGACAGACTGCAGTAATAGTTTCAAAAACAAACTGTAATCATACCTCCTTGACAACTCTTATACCATAGACGAATTCTTGAATATGAGTAAATAGATCTGGAGGTATAATATATGCATTTTGTGCTATTTAAGGGAATAGAATAGATAATAGAAATACACTCCTGGAAATGGAAAAAAGAACACATTGACACCGGTGTGTCAGACCAACCATACTTGCTCCGGACACTGCGAGAGGGCTGTACAAGCAATGATCACACGCACGGCACAGCGGACACACCAGGAACCGCGGTGTTGGCCGCCGAATGGCGCTAGCTGCGCAGCATTTGTGCACCGCCGCCGTCAGTGTCAGCCAGTTTGCCGTGGCATACGGAGCGCCATCGCAGTCTTTAACACTGGTAGCATGCCGCGACAGCGTGGACGTGAACCGTATGTGCAGTTGACGGACTTTGAGCGAGGGCGTATAGTGGGCATGCGGGAGGCCGGGTGGACGTACCGCCGAATTGCTCAACACGTGGGGCGTGAGGTCTCCACAGTACATCGATGTTGTCGCCAGTGGTCGGCGGAAGGTGCACGTGCCCGTCGACCTGGGACCGGACCGCAGCGACGCACGGATGCACGCCAAGACCGTAGGATCCTACACAGTGCCGTAGGGGACCGCACCGCCACTTCCCAGCAAATTAGGGACACTGTTGCTCCTGGGGTATCGGCGAGGACCATTCGCAACCGTCTCCATGAAGCTGGGCTATAGTCCCGCACACCGTTAGGCCGTCTTCCGCTCACGCCCCAACATCGTGCAGCCCGCCTCCTGTGGTGTCGCGACAGGCGTGAATGGAGGGACGAATGGAGACGTGTCGTCTTCAGCGATGAGAGTCGCTTCTGCCTTGGTGCCAATGATGGTCGTATGCGTGTTTGGCACCGTGCAGGTGAGCGCCACAATCAGGACTGCATACGACCGAAGCACACAGGGCCAACACCCGGCATCATGGTGTGGGGAGCGATCTCCTAACTGGCCGTACAGCTGTGGTGATCGTCGAGGGGACACTGAATAGTGCACGGTACATCCAAACCGTCATCGAACCCATCGTTCTACCATTCCTAGACCGGCAAGGGAACTTGCTGTTCCAACAGGACAAGGCACGTCCGCATGTATCCCGTGCCACCCAACGTGATCTAGAAGGTGTAAGTCAACTACGCTGGACAGCAAGATCTCCGGATCTGTCCCCCATTGAGCATGTTTGGGACTGGATGAAGCGTCGTCTCACGCGGTCTGCACGTCCAGCACGAACGATGGTCAAACTGAGGCGCCAGATGGAAATGGCATGGCAAGCCGTTCCACAGGACTACATCCAGCATCTCTACGATCGTCTCCGTGGGAGAATAGCAGCCTGCATTGCTGCGAAAGGTGGATATACACTGTACGAGTGCCGACATTGTGCATGCTCTGTTGCCTGTGTCTATGTGCCTGTGGTTGTGTCAGTGTGATCATGTGATGTATCTGACCCCAGGAATGTGTCAATAATGTTTCCCCTTCCTGGGACAATGAATTCACGGTATTCTTATTTCAATTTCCAGGAGTGTATTTAGGTATAACACTATAATGTAAACAAAAAAAAAAAAAAAGAAAATAACGTTTCCTGTGCGCATTTCTTGTGCATTCAACACGTTCCACATCATAACGGTTTTTCCGCGCTATTGATCAAAGGAACACGTAACTAACTAACTTCGAGACTGGCGGCTCTAACGATGACGTAAATCTTTGCTGTGGCGGTCTGAATGAATAAAGCATTTCTGGAAATCGTTCATCGGCAGTTCGCGCGTTTTTCGTGCGTCAATGAAATCGACTGAAAACTACCAAATATGCAGAAAGGTATATTTAGCACATTTCATTGCACAACAAGCTGTTCGTAGTCTACGACGCAAGACTGACTTTCAGTTAGGGACATTTTTGGGGAGTGGTTCATTGGTCTTTCCTTTGGTCTTTTCTTTGTAATAAATTACAATTCCCGTATCTTTCCGTTCTATGACACCCGTTTGTGCTTGTCAATCCAACCGACGACTGGCCGTCTAGGAACTCTGTGTGTTCGGTCAGGGACTGGCTGCCTCCCACGTGTAAAAAATTAGAAGAAGTGAATAAAGTTCTCCTCTTTGGAATTTGATAGCTGCCAATGACATCCACACAGAACTGCGAAAGAAAAATAACGAAGAAACTGCCACGAGAAAACAAAGAAAGTGATTAGCTTCGGTTCCTTTAGATCACGGGGTCGCGGATTTAGTTCCTGGCCGGGTCGAAGATTTTTCTTGCCCCGGCACTGGATATTTGTGGTGTCCTAATCATCTGATCCCATCTTTATCGACGCATAAGTAGCCGATGACATTGTAATTCTGTCAGAGACAGCAAACGACTTGGAAAAGCGGTTGAACGGAATGGACAGTGTCTTGAAAGGAGGATATAAGATGAAAATCAACAAAAGCAAAACGAGGATAATGGAATGTAGTCGAGTTAACTCGCGTGATGCTGAGGCAATTGGATTAGGGAATGAGACTCTTAAAGTAATAAAGGAGTTTTGCTATTTGGGGAGCAAAATAACTGATGGACATTTCGAAGTAGAGAGGATATAAAATGTAGACTGGCAATGGCAAGGAAAGCGTTTCTGAAGAAGAGAAATTTGTTAACATCGAGTATAGAGTTAAGTGTCAGGAAGTCGTTTCCGAAAGTATTTGTATGGAGTGTAGCCATGCATGGAAGTGAAACATGGACGATAAATAGTTTAGACAAGGAGAGAATAGCAGCTTCCGAAATGTGGTGCTACAGAAGAAAGCTGAAGATTAGATGGGTAGATCACATAACTAATGAGGAGGTATTGAACAGAATGGAGAGAAGAGAAATTTGTGCCAAAACTTGACTAGAAGAAGGGATCTGTTGGTAGGGCATATTTTGAGGCATCAAGGGATCAGCAGCTTAGTATTGGAGGGCAGAATGGAGGGTAAAAATTGTAGAAGGAGACCAAGAGATGAGTACACTAAGCAGATTCAGAAGGATGTAGGCTGCAGTACGTACTGGGAGATGAAGCGTGCACAGGATAGAGTAGCATGGAGAGCTGCATCAAACCAGTCTCAGGACTGGAGACCACAACAACAACAACAACGAGTTGCCGAAGTGGTGTCAAGTAGAAACAATTTTAACAGGCAGCAATATAAACCCGGAAGATACATGAAATGTATTCGCGGCTGGAAAGACGACAACGAAAAGTTGTGGTGGACTGGTGGGACTCGATTCCGAATTTCCCGCTTATCGCTAGCGGTCACCTTACTATTAAGCTACCCGACCATGACGACGAGACCCAAACTTTCGTATATTATCAACCAGGTGTCTACAACCTGCACTCGTACATCCATTACGTATACGCTACTGGCCATTAAAATTGCTACACCACGAAGATGACGTGCTGCGGACCCGAAATTTAAGCGACAGGAAGAAGATGCTGTGATAAGCAAATGATTAGCTTTTCAGAGCATTCACACAATGTTGGCGCCGGTGGCGACACCTACAACGCGCTGACACGAGGAAAGTTTTCAGCCGATTTCTCATACACATACAGCAGTTGACCGGCCTTGCCTGATGAAACGTTGTTGTGATGCCTCGTGTAAGGAGGAGAAATGCGTACCATCACGTTTCCGACTTCGATGAAGGTCGGATTGTAGCCTATCGCGATTGCGGTTTATCGTATCGCGACAATGCTGCTCGCGTTGGTCGAGATCCAATGAGTGTTATCAGAATATAGAATCGGTGCGTTCAGGAGGGTAATACGGAACGCCGTGCTGGATCCCAAGCCTCGTGTCACTAGCAGTCGAGATGACAGGCATCTTATCCGCATGGCTGTAACGGATCGTGCAGCCACGTCTCGATCTCTGAGTCAACAGTTGGGAACGTTTACAAGACAACAACCACCTGCGCGAACAGTTCGACGAAGTATGCAGCAGCATGGACTATCAGCTCGGAGACCATGGTTCCGGACTGAAGCGCCTAGAACCGCTCGGTCACCACGACCGGCGAAGTTTTTCCTCAACAGTTATTTCTCAGCACAACTTACCCTGCAACATCCTTACAAGCTTTTCAGATTATTTCTGCTCACCCAGTATTTTGAAACTTCTTTATTAAAAATTTCACTTAAACTGCTAACTGAAATTGAATGCAAGTGAACCTACTTTCTCATTATTTATTCTTATCATGTCAACACTGACCGACAATATTCTAGCGCAACGCAATCTGCTCAAAAAAAGGATAACCTGGCTTCAAATAATTAATTCAAAAGAATGGCTCTCACTAAAAAGAAATCTTAACAATAACCTGTACATTTCATTAAGCACTTACCTCACAAAAATCTTCACTACGCGAACTACTGCAATACAGCGATCGTCAATATTGCTAGCTAAATAAAAGATTCTAACTACTAAAGCCACTAACTACTAATACGCATGTGGTTAGCAAAGGAAATATTTTGTTGCAAACCAAATAATGTATTTTTTTACCTTAATAATGTGAAATTCAGTTCAGACACAAACATAAATCGTCAATGACCCATTTCAGTCACAAACATAGATCGTCAATGACATCTAGCACAAAGGTATCTAATCATGAATATTATTCAGTCTCCAAGTCGAACATCTACGGATCGTTAGCCTACGCTGAAGACTTCAGACCTCTGCCCTCCATCAATGCTAACTTATTATATCTAACATCCATCACTGTTGGCCGTTCACCTCCAACTGCCCAACAGTACTTCCATCACTACTGGAGATTAACTTCCAACTGCCCAACAGTACTGGTGATTAACTTCGGACAACGAGCCCAACCAGCCACAGAGTCCCTTACAAAGAAGGGCAGTCAGAGGTCCAATGCAAAGCGCTACACAGCGCTGCCGACACAGAAGCAGCCCACTTACAATTTGTATAGATATCAGTTTCCAAGCTTCTCTGTTAACATTAGGAAAACAGCGTACCTTGAAAACTAAGAGTCACGAAAGATTTGCACAACACAGAATGACAAAAAGAGAAATGCCCTCCACTAACAAAAATAACAAATATAAACACGGGCGTTCTCGGACGGAAGCGCAAACAATTGAAAGAAAACTCATCCACCCTATTTACACGCTCACGTAGTCACAATCGCAATGCTAAATGAATCACTGATAATGGTGTGTGCACGCTACGAACTTACATATTTATTATGAAGTTTTCGAAGCTGTAATATTTTGTCGCTGTTACAATAAAAAAATGGTTCAAATGGCTCTAAGCATTATGGGACTTAACATCTGAGGTCATCAGTCCCCTAGACATAGAACGACTTAAACCTAACTAACCTAAGGACATCACACACATGCATGTCCGAGGCAGGATTAGAACCTGCGACCGTAGCAGCCGCATGGTTCCGGACTGAAGCGCCTAGAACCGCTCGACCACAGCGGCCGGCGTTGCTGTTACACTGAGGTGACAAAAGTCATGGGGTACCTCCCAATACGGTGTCGGACCTCTTCTTGACCAGCGTAGAGCCGCACTAGAGGTGGCATGGACTCAGTCGTTGGAAGTCCCGCGCAGAAATACTGAGCCCTGGTGCCTTTATACCCGTGCATTACTGCGAAACTAGCGCTGGTGGAAGACTTTGTGCACTAACTGATCTGTCGACTATGTCCCATAAATGTTCGATGGGGTTAACATCGGACGATCTGGGTGGCCAATCCATTCTTCAAACCAGTCGCTAACAATTGTAGCCCGGTGACATGGTGCAGTGTCATTCACGAAAATTCGATCATTGTTTGGGAACATGACGTCCGTGAATAGCTGCAAATGATCTCAAATTAGCCAAACATCCAGAGGACCCAGTTCATTCCATGTAAACACAGCCCACAGCCCAGACCATTATGGAGCAATCACAGGTTGCACAGTACCTTTTTGGCAACTTGGGCCTGGACCACACTCAAATCCTTCCATCACCTCTTACCAACTAAAATCGGTGCTCACCTGACCAGGCCACTGTGTTCCAGTTGCCTAGGAACCAACCGACGTAGTCACGAGCCCACGAGAGGTGCTGCAGGCGATGTCGTGCCATTAGCAAAGCCACTCGCGTTGGTAGACCACTAATGATGAGTTTTGCCGCTCTGTCCTAACAGACACGTCCATCGTAGATAACAAATTGATTTCTGAGGTTATTTAACACAGTGTTGCTTGTCTGTTAGCACTGACAACTCTACACAAACGCCGCTGCTCTCGGTCGTTAAGTGAAGGCCGTGGTGAGAGGTAATGCTCGATTTGTGGTGTTCTCGGCACACTCTTGACATTGTAGACTGCGGAATATTGAATGCCCTACCGGTTTCCGAAATTGAATGACCTTTGCGTCTAGCTACAACTGCCATTCCGAGTTGTTTAGTGTCTGTTAATTCTCGTTGTGCGGCCATAAATCACCTGAGTGCAAACGACAGCTCCGCCAGTGCACTGCCCTTTTATACTCTCTTATACCTGATACTGCCGCCATTTGTGCATGTCCATATCGTTATAAGATGGCCACTGTCACTTTAGTTTAGACTTCTTAAATCAACTGGATTCCATTGGAACTTCTCAAACTTTCGGACTCTGTCCGCATCTCGTGGTCGTGCGGTAGCGTTCTCGCTTCCATCGCCCGGGTTTCCGGGTTCGATTCCCGGCGGGGTCAGGGGTTTTCTCTGCCTCGTGATGGCTGGGTGTTGTGTGCTGTCCTTAGGTTAGTTAGGTTTAAGTAGTTCTAAGTTCTAGGGGACTGATGACCATAGATGTTAAGTCCCATAGTGCTCAGAGCCATTTGAACCAAACTTTAGGACATATACTTTTATAATGATCTCTTTTTATGTACATCATTTTCTTGCAAGTTTAAGTGATATTCTAAGCTCTAGAGTAAATAAATCATTTTTATTATTATTGTAATACTACAATTACTATATATTTTATTATTATTATTATTAAATTTCTAGGTGTCTGGTGCATTAAACTTCGTGGTACCAGCAAAATACATTTGGGTCAAGGGCAGGAGGAGGAGGAAGTAAAAGTTTGTTTTTCTCTCCCCATCCTCATAACCCATTCATGGATTACAGCGTGATCTGATCGTATGGTATGTCCATGTACCAGTCAAAATTGAGTCAAAGACCGCTTTCGGATAGAAGATACTCTCTCGGATACGCAAGCAGAGTGAAGAATCCATTCCATTGACAATTGTGACAGTCGACGAGAGATTGTACAGGTTATCAGAATCATCATCTCAGTGGCACCCCAGAAAGTACGTTCTATATACCACAACGTCTTACCTCTCAGACACTGTCCATTTTACTCGTGTTTAGCGTGTTAGCTTATTTACCACTTCTAAGACCCGAAACCAGATTTTCCGAAGTACCTATAGTATCATTCTACATACTGGCATCTCGAGAATTTTTTTTCTTACATGAAAATTTTATGCCATTCCACTAGTTAGGTCACCTGAAGAAAGCTTTCTTTGGCTTTAATAATTGATCTCTCTACGCTGATACCAGGTTGCATGACTGAGTGAATGTGTATCAGAACATAAATCCAAAAGTTCAAGTATGGATCCCTGAGTAATCCTAGGATTTTGTTTTTCTGTCATTTAACGCTTCTTTCGCCACTGGCAATACATATTGAACTCAGACGCTGCCAAGTGATAAGCTGTTTTGATCCTTCGTTAACTTCTAGGTGACCCTGTAACTTGCTGGGAATAAAGTTTAGGAGTCACACGAAGACAAAAGCATACCGCCTCCAGTAACAGTACCTCCTGTAAAATAATGGTGATCGCGAAGTAACCTTCAGAGCTGGGACCAGCATTTTTTACTTGCAATTTAGTGCTTCGCCCATCTCCTACGTTTAGATTTTAACCTAGCATTCAGCTCTTAGTAATATGAAGATGTGCTACGCGGTTCGGATTCCACGTTAAAATGTAGGTCCCCTTTTCCCAGGTGGATAATTGGCATAGGTGAGAGACACTGAAGTGACGTCCAATTGTAAGACTTGCACCATGTCATTCAGCCACACGAAATTACTATTATTGTTACTTCCCAAACAGCACTTGCTCTGTTCTGCCCTATTCACTCCTGAGTTACAGCACGTTGTTAGACTCCATCAGAACTACTGGGGGTGGAAAGGAAAAGGTAATCACAAAAAACGCAACACATTGCCCTTCATAATACAAAAACCACTGGCATTCAAAACAGCTTCTCGTTGTCTTGCAATGGATAAATACAGAACACAGTAATATCAGAAACTGAGTCCGCCTTGATGCAAAACATCAAAACACAGTAAGATATTACTACATTTTGACAATTCGTCTTTTGACAATATAGTTTTCTATTGATACTCTCATACTACCTTATTTATTGTATGTTACAGCATGTTTTAAGCAATTATTGGCGCTGTTTGCGACATATTCTATGTGCTCTTTTTTTCCGTTGCCGTCTTTTTACTTAGCGAACATCATGTCATCTGCAACAATGTGAGCGGTTGTTAGTAAACAGATACTAAAAGATGAACTTCGTATGTCAGCAGTATATACTTGGGATTGTGGTAGTGTTGTGGAAACCAGTTATTTGGTGTGTACTGAGCTGTTGCTTAGCTATTCGTGTACTCACGTTCGTTGTATGGTATGTGGCTGCTTTTATACACAGAAAAACAAAACTTTTGCACTTTGTTTCTGATCCGGAATATTACGCCATCTTCCTGTTCGCGTGTGTCGGGAGAGGGGTATCGCATGTGGCGAGAAAGGCTATGAAAAACTGTAGCGCGAATTACGACGACTTCTGTTCCTTATTTACGTCTCTGTGTGTGATGGGGAAGTGGTTCTTTTGCGTGTGTGTGATTTCTGTTCTGTGTCCTTGGTCAGCTCTCTCAGAGCGGTAAAGAGTGTGTTGTTGCAGAGTGTTGTGTTTTCATTTATTACATTTTTCCCTTCGACTATGGCCTTTCGTATGTAGTAATTTTCTTGTATTGTTAGTTGTCGGTTTAGACTGTTGCTGTTTCTCAGAATGCGTAGATCGTTTTCGATATTAGTGGTGTTATGGTTTTTGTTCATTAGATGTTCTGCAGAAGTTGAATGTGTGCTGTCACTTTTTAGAGCTCTCATGTGTTCTGTATACCTCGTTCGGAAATTTCTGCTTGTTTGTCCTATGTAGTGGGCCTGACAGGAGTTGCAAGTCAGTTGATATATTCCAGCGTTGCTGAATTTGTCTGAGGTTTTTCTGACTGGTATTAGTCTTTTCTGAACTGTATTGTTTGTTCTGAATGTTACTGGGCTCCCTTGCGTTTTCAAGAGGTTTCCTATTCTATGTGATATTTTGTTATTGTATGTTAGTGTGTACCATCTCTCTGTTTTTTCTGAAGTGGTGTGGTCTGCTGTGTTGTCTGTGTACTGCATGTTTCCGTTTTACCTTGTTGTTGAGTTTGTTTATGATGTCTGTTTTGTAGTCGTTTTCAACAGCAATTTGTTTGATTATATTTAGTTCCTGTGTGTAGTTTTCTGGTTTAGCAGGTGTTCTGTTTATCCTGTGGAGCATGTGTGTGAAACTGGAATATTGATGCACTGTCGGGTGGTTGGATGAGCTATGGATAACAGTGCTTTTGGATGTAGGTTTTCTGTAGATGGAGAATTCATGTTGGTGGTTGTTTCTTGTGATTGTAAGATCCAATATATTTAGTTTCTTGTTTCATAATTCCATTGTGAAGTGGATTTGTGGGTGTACTGTGTTGATGTTACCATGTAGCTCTTCTATCCTATTATGTGTTTCATCTACAAGACAGATTATGTCTTCCACATATCGGTACCAGTAGATTATTTTGTACCCTCCTTGTTTTGCAATGTTATTGAATATTGTGTTCTCTGTATGGTCCAGGAAAACGTCGGCTAAGATTTCACTGATGGGAGATTCCATGGGAAGCCCCGCTTGTTGGAAGTAGCAGTTGTTGTTGAAAGTGAAGTAGTTTTGTTCTGTAATTAGCCTAAGGATGGATGAGATTTTATTTATTTGTGCATCTGGGAATTTCTTGCATTTTAGCTGTCGTTCTTTAATGTTTATAGTTTCTGCTATGGGTATGTTTGTGTATATGGATGTTATGTCAAAAGATCCCAGTTTTACTGTTGGGGGGATGTTGACATTCCTAATTTTCTCTATTATGTATCCTGTGTTTTTGAGGCTTCTGTTGTTTGTGTAGGCGTATGTCTCCTGTAGGAATGTGTGCATGTGTCTCCCTAGTAAGTAAGATGGGGCTTTTCTGAAATCAACCACTGGCCTGACTGGGATGAGGGGTTTGTTAAAAGTGGAGCTTTAGGGTTTTTTGTGTCATTCTTTTTGTCTGGTCCTGTGTCAAGGTGTGTGTAATTTTGAAGGGAACGTATATCATTCTTCCTTCAAAATAGAGTCAAGTTCAGGTAACGATGGTGGAGATGGACAGCTGGCACGCATCCTTCTCTCCAAAGTAGACCATAAGGCGTCAGTGATATTGAGATCTGATGACTGTGGTGGCCAGCGGAGATGCGAAAATCCTTCCTGGTGCTCACAGAACCAGTGCTGATCACCCAAAATGATCACAAATTCTTAGCAGCAATGCGACCTTTCGGAGTAAAAATGGGTTCCATGGAATACCACGATGTGGCTGCCCAAATAGGGCGCGAACCCCTGCCATTTTTCACTGTTGGCAGCGAGCGGCCTGCATCGTAGGCCTCAGACAGCGTACTCCAGACGCAGACTCTGGCAGACGTTCGAAGCAGTGTGAAACAGGACTCATCGGCCCAAATGACTTACTTCCACTGCTCCGTAGCCCAAGTTGTATGGCTTCGGCACAATGTTTTTACTGTTACGAGCAGATGCAGCACTGATGTGTGGTTTTACAACTGCAGCTCGTCCTTCAGTTCGCACCTTATGGAGTTCCTTCGTGTTGAAGTTGTGCTGCAGGGTTCGCGAATGCGACATTCAGTTCTGGAGTGAATTTTGCAGCTGTTATCCTCTTATTTTTCGTCCAGTCCTCTTCAATGACCGCGTCTGCCACGATCACTCAACACACACTTTCGTCAGCGTTATGATTTATCGGATGATGTTTTCCCGTATTCCCTGCATGCGGTATTAATCCTCGATACCATGACACTTGAAACACCAAATACTCACGATGCCTTTGTTACGCAAACACCGACCACATGAGCTCCTAGAATTTTCTCACTTTCAGTTTCACTTAGCTCCAAATAATGCGCTCATAACTACACGGAACGCTGTTCTAACCACGACTGACGACGTTGCACACCTGCCGTTCGCGATTAAATACCACAGTTCCGTCTACAAGCTTGGTTAGCTTCTGCATTTCTCGTGGTGTTTCTATATTTCAGTCCAACCTGTACATTTGTCAGGCAAAAGCGATTTTAATAGCAGCGAATCACTGATTTATTGAAGTGACAATTACAAGCGTACGACAAGCCATTACGCCAAAAAAACGAAACTCCTCCCGAGCAGGCCATGAAGGCCCAACAGGAATCGACCGGCCGCCGTGTCATCCTGAGCCCACAGCCGTCACTGGATGCGGATATGGAGGCGTATGTGGTCAGCACACCGCTCTCCCACCCGTATGTCAGTTTCCGAAACGGGAGCCGCTACTTCTCAATCAAGCAGCTCCTCAGTTTGCCTCACAAGTGGTGAGTGCACCCCGCTTGCCAACAGCACTCGGTAGACCAGATGGTCACCCATCCAAGTGCTAGCCCAGCCCGGCAGCGCTTAACTTTGGTGATCTGACGGGAACCAGTGTTACCACTGCGAAGAGGCCGTTAGCCTATTACGCCAAAGGTTACAGAATCATTTCCTTTCTACTTTTAATAAAGTACTAGTTCACAAAAATTTAATGCTTGCTCTGAAGAAAGGGTCTGAACTTCCTTCCATACCCAACAGTTTATCGGTAATCATGCTACAACCACTTGACTGTATAAGAGAAAGTTGTCGGGGTGTCCGTTAGTCGTAATTATTTATAATGCTTACTGTAACTTCTATAGCTATAGGAAAAAACCACACGTTAGTTCTTTAGTTGACACTAATGCCTAATCAAGAATGGTTCAAGTGGCTCTAAGCACTATGGGACTTAACATCTGAGGTCACCAGTCCCCTAGAACTTAGAACTACTCAAACCTAACTAACCTAAGGACATCATACACATCCGTGCCCGAGGCAGGATTCGAACCTGCGACCGTAGCAGCAGCGCGGTTCCGGACTGAAGCGCCTAGAACCGCTCGGTCACAACCGCCGGTAATACCTAATCAATATGGAAATTTGGGCTCGTATGATGCTGATCGTTATTTGCTTGCCTAACGAACACAGAAAGAGACCCCAGAAGGAAAGAAAGGAAGGCTGTAGGAGCCATTTGCAGATGGATTCCTAATAAATCCCAAACCTGTAACGGTTTGAGTCAAATAATCTTTTACAAATCATACTTGTGTGACTGGCTGCTGCTTAACTTACCGGTACGCAGGTGGCAGCATGCAATACCTAATGCATTGACGGAGAAAATCGCAACAACGAAAAATAATTAATGTCGAGTAAAGAAATTTCGTGAGTTCATCTGTGTAGGTAACATATGTAAATGGTTAAGATGACAGGTTAAGCCATTGAAGATGTGAAATGGTGTTATTAATAACCGGAGTAACCACCAGAATTTTGAATGCAAGTATACAAATGTGCGTGCATTATATTGTACAGGTGGTGGATGTCAGTTTGTGGGATGGAGTTGATCGGTCAGTACAGGGACGGTTAATGCTGGTTGTGAATAACGCTGGACTCGTGGTCAGATGATGTCCCATACGTCCCCAATTGGAGGCAGATCTGGTAATCGAAGAGGTATGCAGGCAGGCTTTACCTTGTTGGAAAACACCCGCTGGAATGCAGCTCATGAACAGCAGCGCAACAGGTCGAATCACCAGATTGACCCACAAATTTGCAGTCAGTGTGCGTATGATAAACACGAGAGTGCTCCTCCTGCCACATCATAACTCTAAGCCGGCCGCTGTGGCCGAGCGGTTCTAGGCGCTACAGTCCGGAACCGCCCTGGTGCTACGGTCGCAGGTTCGAATCCTGCCTCGGGCATGGATGTGTGTGATGTCCGTAGGTTAGTTCGGTTTAAGTAGTTCTAAGTTCTAGGGGACTGATGACCTCAGATGTTGAGTCCCACAGTGCTTAGAGCCATTTGAACCCTTTTGAACCATAACTCTAAGTGTAGGTCCAGTGTGTTTACCATGCAGACTGGATGGTATCTGGCTCCAAGCTGACCTCCTCTTAACCAACACTCGACCATCACTGGCACCGAGGCACAACCAGCTTTCATCAGGGAACGCAACAGACCTCTGCCCCTCCCTCCAATGAGCTCTCACTTGACACCACTGAAGTCGCAAATGACAGCGGTTTGGGGTCAGTGAAATGTAAGCTACAGGGCGTCTGGTTAACTTACACTACTGGCTATTAAAACTGCTACACCAAGAGTAAATGCAGATGATAAACGGGTATTCATTGGACAAATATATTACACTAGAACTGACATGTGATTACATTTTCACGCAATTTGGGTACATAGATCCTGAGAAATCAGTACCCAGAAAAACCACCTCTGGCCGTAATAACGGCCTTGATACGCCTGGGCATTGAGTCAAACAGATTGGATGGCGTGTACAGGTACAGCTGCCCATGCAGCTCCAACACGATACCACAGTTCATAAAGAGTAGTGACTGGCGTATTGTGACGAGCCAGTTGCTCCGCCACCATTCACCAGACGTTTTCAATTGGTGAGAGATCTGGAGAATGTACTGGCTAGGACAGCAGTCGAACATTTTCTGTATCTAGAAAGGTCCGTATAGGACCTGTAACATGTGGTTGTGCATTACCCTGCTGAATGTAGGGTTTCGCAGGGATCGAATGAAGGGTAGAGCCACAGGTCGTAACACATCTGAAATGTAACGTCCACTGTTCAAAGTGCCATCAATGAGAACAAGAGGTGACAGAGACGTGTAACCAATGGCACCCCATACAATAACGCCGGGTGATACGATAGTATGACGATGACGAATACACGCTTCCAATGAGCGTTCACCGCGGTGTCGCCAAACACGGATGCGACCATCATGATGCTGTAAACAGAACCTGGATTCATCCGAAAAATGACGTTTTGCCATTCGTGCACCCAGGTTCGTCGTTGAGTACACCATCGCAGGCGCTCCTGTCTGTGATGCAGCGTCAAGGGTAAGCGCAGCCATAGTCTCCGAGCTGATAGTTCATGCTGCTGCAAACGTCGTCGAACTCTTTGTGCAGATGGTTATTGTCTTGCAAACGTCCTCATCTGCTGACCCAGGGATTGAGACGTGGCTGTACGATCCGTTGCAGCCATGCGGATAAGATGCCTGTCATCTCGACTGCCGTTGGGATCCAACACAGTATTCCGTGTTACTCTCCTGAATCCATCGATTCCAGGCCAGTAGTGTATAACTGGATACCTTACAACCGTCATTAAAGATTAAAGCATCACTTGATTCACAGATTGACAAACTGGTGTCTTGCAGTGCAATGTTTCAGGTTCAAATAAACAAGTCCAACAGAAATTTTCACTCTGGTCCCATACTATGATGTGGTCACGAACTGGGCAGAGCTCTAGCTAGCTAGACACTATAAGTGCTGACCTCAGCGTTAGGGCGGTATTATGCTGAGGGCAGGTGTAGTCATCTGGAGCGTCGCTGTGGATTGCAACGAGCCCTCGCTAATGTCTGTGATATCGATTCGTGTTGCCAACTTTGATGTGGCAAGGTGATCTCTCAACAGTACCACAGAGCCACTGGAAATGACATTTCACGATGTACCCAGTATCAAATGTTAATTACATGAAGTTTGCTTCACAATATTTGCTCGCAAACTGGTTGAGATGGACTTGCATCACTAACAGCAGAAATTCCTGTCGGGTTAGAAACCCGCTGTTATTGAGTAGGCATGACATTCGTCTCCAACTCCTTTCGGTTGGTGTGTTTCGCCGTGTTACACTAGATAACGCATGTTAGACAGTCCAGGCGATACGCCAAGAAAACCAGGACACTTCATTTGCAACGTGGTCAGGGGTACATTCAAATACGATAGTTCCGTTGTGTCAATCTGTCACGTCTCCACATCGACCTGTTGCATGCATGCATACAGCCGAGCGGCACTGTACACACCATTTCACGGTCGTGACGTACATCAGCGGTGGAGCGTCCAGTGGCTAACCAGTATTAGCTATACATCAGCTACAGCGCTTCAAAGGGACCAGTCTTATGTTTCAAGGGGTTGACTAATTTTGTCCTGTGAGATTACGAAGTGTGACAATCAAGTAGTGAGACTGATTTTCTTTGCAAGATGTGGCAACCCTGCATGCTGGCGTCGGCACAATAACTTTTGGACTTGGACTATAAGCTGCTTCTAGTCCAAGCGGCACATCGATGCAACTGCTGAGGCCTGATTTGTGTTGTAATAAGTTAACACGTGTTTGTGTCTCTCGTCACGGAAATGGAATCGTATAATACTGACCAACGGTATGCCATTTCTTTTTGCGTTAAATTGGGTGAAAACGCGATGACAACTTACGGTAGGCTTCAGAAGGTTTTTGGAGAGGAGGTTGTGTCAAGAGCTCAAGTTTTTCGTTGGCATACAATGTTTAGTGAAGGCAGAACGAATGTTGAAGATGAAGACTGCAGTGGGCGACCATCACCTCGCGGACGGATGTCAGCTGGGCCAGGGTGAGTGAACTAGTACGATCTAACCGAAGATTATCCGCGAAAATGATTCGAGGAGAACTGAACATCAATCGAGAAACAGTTCATCTAATAGTAACTGAAGATCTTGGTATGAGAAAGATTTGTGCAAAAATGGTCCTCAAAAATATCACACCACAACAACGAGAAACACGGAAAAACGTGGCAGCCGATCTGTTAGAGCAAACGGAAACCAAACCAGAATTGTTGAGGCGTGGTTGTAAGTGGGTTTTTTCAGTACGGTTCAGAGACAAAACGCCAAAGTTCGCAATGGTGCTCAAAGGGGTCACCCAGACCAAAAAAAGCTCGCATGTCAAAGTCAAAAGTGAAATGCATGCTCGTGTGGTTCTTTGATTCCAAGGGAATTGTTCATAGAGTGGGTGCCTCCTGGACAAACAGTTAACCAATATTACTACAAAGAAATTTTAGAAAGACTTCTCGTCCGTGCCAAGATTGCTGATAATTGGACACTACATCACGATAATGTGCCGTCCCATACTGCTCTGTCAGTACAGCAATTTTTAACCTCAAAACAAATATCAGTACTACCACGGCCACCTTATTCACCAGATATCGCTCCGTGCGACTTTTTTCTATTTCCAAGAGTCAAAGGGACACCATTTGCAAACAACACAAGATGTCCAAAAAGCTGTGACGAGGGTCTTGGAGGATATTACAGACATGAGTTCCAGAAATGTTACCATCAATGGCAGAAGCGCTGGAAAAAGTGTGCGCAGTCAGAAGGGAACTACTTTGAAGGATGCCACACTAAAAAGCTTGACTAAAAGGGTAAGCAACATTTTTTTTTGCATCAATCTCATTACTTTATTGTCGCACCTCATATGTATCACGGAATACACTTGCTTTCCGTAATTACTGGCAGCGTCTTTCCTTTAGTTAAGACCAAGAGAATACGGTGAAATTGCTGTCTACAGACAGCTAGTTTCGTTTATGTTTATGTTTATCAACTGCAGGTATAGAGCGAAGTACATTTGCCTTTGATAGCATTTGCAATAAAGAAGCACAACTCTTATTCGACGCAAGGTAGAGAATAAATGAACTGAGATTTATCACACGTTTCTAATCGTCGTCGCCCCCTCCGTGCACCATTAGCTCATTACACAAATTTGCTCGTGTTTATAATAGATTTGGAGATACGAATCGTGCGACGCACACCCATTTTGTTCAGCTCGCGACGAACTGCTGCAAACTCAAGCTGCTCGAGTTAGAGACCTCCCGGCCAAAAATGCCATACGGTCATTTCATGTTCATCGAAATACAGAACTGATCAAGACTCTCCTATTTCGGCGACGCAAATTGTCCTTGCGTAGGTGTAAACTTCCGTTAGTCGCGTTGTTTAATAGCAACAGAGAGAGAGCAATTCTAATTCTAAATATATTTTCGCTCCGTAATTTTTGTCAAACGTGAGAGGCACCCACATGCCTTGCTCATACTGTGGCATCAAGCAGTTAGGCCTGCAAGATGAGTGGTCTGCCAAGCGAGTGGATTCATTCTTATTTATCGAGTAACATGAACTCTAGTACTCACAAGTAAGTTACAAGTTATTCTCCTGTTTGAATATTACGCAACGGAAACGGAAACACACATCTGACTATTAGTAATTTACTCAACTCTGACTGTTCACTACAAACTGGCAATACCACATTTTCTTTCTTATTTAACGGCTTTGATCAACACGTGGCCATCTTACTGAATATGAATGGCGCACCCATTACAAATTCTGGATATCATGACAACATACAATTCGAAGGAAAAGGCCACCAATCTTTTTCTTTTCACTATCTTTTTTATATACCGATAAATTCTATAACCTAAACACACAAATTCTATAACCTACTACAATAAAACATGATCAATTCCGCCCAGTTGGCATGGATTTACTTACATTGGTGATTCTCTATCTTATGGCCTCGTAATTATCTAACGCTACAGTGCACTTTCTGGATAGGATGGTGGATCTTATGCTATATCTCACACTTCGACTCTCACACCCATCACCACGAAAATTTACTCCAGACCGAGCGGTACAAAAAGGAACATGCATAATTCACTGTCTCTGAACCTATCTCGCTACTCTCCCGTGCAAACCACACATATTTAAATTACATGAAATACATCACACTGGCAACATACATCACAAATAATAGTCACAACATTAGAATCAGTTCACTTTCAGCTTTCCCACTTCAATTAGTATTTATCTCAGTTTCACACGACACTGCCCCACTTCGTAACTTTTCTTTCCTACTGTGAACTCTGGAGGATATATGCACGTCTTCCTGTGCAATGCAAGCCAAGAGGCGTTGCTGGATAGATGGCTGACTCACCTTGCTTCTCTCTCAAAGTATTATAGTTTGAATCAAGCGTCACACGGAAACTTAACACGCAAAGTAATATTAAGAACATGTTCGTCATACACGCGAGTCCTCAACTGATACCATGGGCGAGTACTTCTCTTTATCCTTTGTCTCATACACAGATTGAAACTAACACAGTACTATCCACGTGGAAGTACTCGTCTCTAATTTCAAGTCCTGCACACGCCATTTCTTTAATATTTCCACCTTACAGTACACACGCCAGGAATTCAGCTTAACTTTAGCACTCGGAAGTATTTCAACTTATTGCTACACATGGTTTCATTGTGACCGTTGGTCACTTCCGAAGATTATTACGATCCCCTTAATATTACCTGCCTGAGATTTAATTCTCCCCACAAAAGTTTCTGTAATAGAAAAATTATTATTCCATACTACTCTTAAATATTTCACATGCATACCATGTCTCCACTCTTTTGTCTTTACGGAGCACACCTAAGACAGGCCTTACCAACACATCGGCAGAGTGCTGAAACATGGCCGATCTCGCTCCTCCGTCAAGGTGGGGGAGCACCATGCTACCGTATTGGTCAGCCACATTTCAGGCGCTCAAAGCTCAGGTAACTTTCATCTCTTTGGTTCCACCAAAGGTGACCAAAAGACCGTCTCAAAGATGATCATATACTGCACATTCACTATCTGCAGTTAGCAGACGACCATACATTCATTCATTTCACAGATCTCACCAAATTGGATGTAGGGATTTATTATGTGGGAGTGCACATGTAATCAATTAAATAAATAAATTGTCATTCTTTCCGACACTGGTATCCGGTTTCGCTGTATTAATTGAAATTGAGTTATTATTAGAAAAAAATATGTTGTTCTGACAAGAATAACGAAGAACGTTGTACCTATTTTCAATGTCGGGTGGTACTGTACCGTTTCAAACGTAACATCAGTTAATTAATTTAGAGTTAAAGCACATCACAATACCATTTGAAATAACAAAGTTAGCTGTTTTATCTCTTTCATCTAGCAACGCACAGAGCATTAATACATTGTCAGGCCATTCACAACCAGCAAAATGCCAGAATCATTTTCGGTTCTTCATAAAAACTATCATGTTATTCTGGCCGACTGTTTAAGGTAACTCACTCGATGATTAACAAATAGCGAAATCATCTAGATCCGGAAACACATACCTTCGAGTGTTGCAACTGTCGATTTTCATGTAGGACGGTCAGAAACAGTCTGAAAAGCTTGTACGTGTCCGGGTGCACTGTGCTGCGAAGTAACGATTCAGAAAAGAACTCGATACTTCGCGCCGCCTCCGGTTGCCCCTTGCGTTGTCAGTTGTTCTCATACCGAAATCGACGGCGCGCGAGATCGCTCTTCCTTTGACACGGGTGTCATATGGCTCTGTTGTTCGGTCTTAGGAAAAGAAACGAAGAACGCATTTGGCGACACCATCTCTAGAGGGGCCCTTGAATTTGTACGAGCTATTGTCTGATTGGCTAACTTCAGTGCTAATTAACTCGGAAACGGCGCAACGTATCGAAGTTTTTTCTTAACAATTATTTCTCAACGCAGCCTACGCTGCAATGCAACACCGTTACAAGTTTTTCAGGTTGTTTTTGACCACCCTGAATACAGTACAGTTCCATTATAATCAACGAAGCTGACTGCCGTATGTGCCGCTTCACCTTACACAGTTCGTCATATGCAGAGGACAGGAGTGTACCTTATTTCGAAGCTTTCTCGTCACGATTGACGATGGTTTTGATACTAATGTCCTCTTCGCTACGGTATCCCTCACCGAATGCAAGGTGTCGGAATATAACTTTGTATGAGTACCTTTTCTGAAAGAAAACACTATTGCCGCTTGCAGGAAAACTTCCGTTTGCCTCTATGGTCTACTCCAGGGGTCTCCAAACGTTTTAGTCTGCGCGCCATATTGATTCCTCCACGAAGTCATGAGGGCCAAGATCTACCTAGCGGGATTAAAGAGCCGTAGCACTCCATGATCACCGTGATGTAAGGCTAAAGGAAAGATGGAATCGCAAAAATCTAAGGTTTTGCTAATAGATAGCACTGAAACGAACTACGATTATTATTTAATTACGTAATTTTGATTGGTGGACGTTCCTGACCGAATTTCTGGCATATTTTATTCTGGCGAAATCCACCGACAAAAAAGCATGTCACTGCATATTTTTCACGGAAGCGTCCTGCAAAGTTAACGAAATCTCAAAATCATTGTTAGCAACACTATTACTGCAAGACGTAACAGAGGTAGAGTATTTCAACGCATTGTTACTTCAAGCGGCGCAACAATAAGTTTAGTTATGTAGTCTTGTAGCGAGTAGCAGAGCCAGAGCATATATTAGATAGTTCTGTTGCGTGGTTGTGTCTATGTTGCGATAGTCTCACGAGTTCTTTAGTGTTTTATGCGCCGTACTAGTAGGTGTGGGACAATTCAAAGTTTGAATTCGAAGCGACAAGGAAAACCTGAAAAGAAAGTGAAGAAAGTGAAACATTGCTTAAGAAGCATCATCCATAATGATTGATTACTAAGGCTAGCCGCCGAAGTGGCGTCCATTTGAAAGACTTGCTGGTAAACTCGTGAGTAGAATAAAATGCAAAGAATTTTTTTACTTAAAATGTTTTCGCCAAACTAGTCTCTTAACCGTTTTTATGTTTTTTCGCTATCGCGCAGAGAATAGTCTGTCTGTTTATTATGAATAGCCACAAGTTTAACCATGACCTTCCGCTGTGTAAAGATAGAGCTCCGACAATGTCGCGGTGTATTGCTCACGATATGCCTCGAAACTCAGTTGTTGGCAGTATAGGCAACACCTCAAATATTTGGCGGGCCGGATACCAGGGATGTCCGGCCAGCTAACGCGGGCCGGTTTCGGCCCGCGGGCATAGGTTGGAGACCCCTGGCCTACTCAATGGTTCAAATGGCTCTCAGCACTAAGGGACTTAACTTCTGAGGTCATCAGTCCCCAAGAACTTAGAACTACTTAAACCTAACTAACCTAAGGACATCACACACATCCATGCCCGGATCAGGATTCGAACCTGCGACCGTTGCGGTCGCGCGGTTCCTGACTGTAGCGCCTAGAACCGCTCGGCCTCCTGAGGTCCCGGAACATATCAAGATTGACAATCTGAACTTGTGCTATTATTTGTTCTGCCAAATCTCAACTATTCGGCTGTAATCCCACGCCACACGGTTAGTGAAACCTTACATGCCTATAACGAACTATGAATATCCTACGAGTAAGTGTGCTTCCCCGCCCCATGAACCATGGACGTTGCCGTTGGTGGGGAGGCTTGCGTGCTTCAGCGATACAGATAGCCGTACCATAGGTGCAACCACAACGGAGGGGTATCTGCTGAGAGGCCAGACAAACGTGTGGTTCCTGAAGAGGGACAGCAGCCTTTTCAGTAATTGCAAGGGCAACAGTCTGGATGATTGACTGATCTGGCCTTGTAACATAACCAAAACGGCCTTGCTGTGCTGGTACTGCGAACGGCTGAAAGCAAGAGGAAACTACAACCGTAATTTTTCTCGAGGGCATGCAGCTTTACTGTATTGTTAAATGATGATGGCGTCCTAATCGGGCAGGTAGGTTAGAAAACTTAAAAAGGGAAATGGATAGGTTAAAGTTAGATACAGTGGGAATTAGTGAAGTTCGGTGGTACAAGGAACACGACTTTTGGTCAGGCGAATACAGGGTTATAAACACAAAGTCAAATAGGGGTATTGCAGGAGTAGGTTTAATAATGAATAGGAAAATAGGAATGCGGGTAAGCTACTACAAACAGCATAGTGAACGCATTATTGTGGCCAAGATAGACACGAAGCCCACACCTACTACAGTAGTACAAGTTTATATGCCATCTAGCTCTGCAGATGACGAAGAAATTGAAGAAATGTATGATGAAATAAAAGAAATTATTCAGAGAGTCAAGGGAGATGAAAATTTATTAGTCATGGGTGACTGGAATTCGGTAGTAGGAAAAGGGAAAGAAGGAAACGTAGTAGGTGCATATGGATTGGGGGGAAGAAATGAAAGAGGAAGTCGACTGGTAGAATTTTGCACAGAGCACAACTTAATCATAGGTAACACTTGGTTCAAGAATCATAAAAGAAGGCTGTATACATGGAAGAACCCTGGAGATACTAAAAGGTATCAGATAGATTATATAATGGTAAGACAGAGATTTAGGAACCAGGTTTTAAATTGTAAGACATTTCCAGGGGCAGATGTGGACTCTGACCACAATCTGTTGGTTATGAACTGTAGATTAAAACTGAAGAAACTGCAAAAAGGTGGGAATTTAAGTAGATGGGAACTGGATAAACTCAAAGAACCAGAGGTTGTACAGAATTTCCAGGAGAGCATAAGGGAGCAATTGACAGGAATGGGGGAAAGAAATACAGCAGAAGAAGAATGGATATCTTTGAGGGATGAAGTAATGAAGGCAGCAGAGGATAAAGTAGGTAAAAAGACGAGGGCTGCTAGAAATCCTTGGGTAACAGAAGAAATATTGTACTTAATTGATGAAATGAGAAAATATAAAAATGCAGTAAATGAAGCAGGCAAAAAGGAATACAAACATCTCAAAAATGAGATCGTCAGGAAGTGCAAAATGGCTAAGCAGGGATGGCTAGAGGATAAATGTAAGGATGTAGAGGCTTATCTCACTAGGGGCAAGATAGATACTGCCTACAGGAAAATAAAGGAGACCTTTGGAGAAAAGAGAACCACTTGTATGAATATCAAGAGCTCAGGTGGAAACCCAGTACTAAGCAAAGAAGAGAAAGCAGAAAGGTGGAAGGAGTGTATAGAGGGTCTATACAAGGGCGATGTACTTGACGACAATATTATGGAAATGGAAGAGGATGTAGATGAAGATGAAATGAGAGGTATGATACTGCGTGAAGAGTTTGACAGAGCACTGAAAAACCTGAGTCGAAACAAGGCCCCGGGAGTAGACAACATTCCATTAGAACTGCTGACCGCCTTGGGAGAGTCAGTCCTGACAAAACTCTACTATCTGGTGAGCAAGATGTACGAGACAGGCGAAATACCCTCAGACTTCAAGAAGAATATAGTAATTCTAATTCCAAAGAAAGCAGGTGTTTACAGATGTGAAAATTACCGAACTATCAGTTTAATAAGTCACGGCTGCAAAATACTACCACGAGTTCTTTACAGACGAATGGAAAAACTAGTAGAAGCTGACCTCGGGGAAGATCAGTTTGGATTTCGTAGAAATATTGGAACACGTGAGGCAATACTGACCCTACGACTTATCTTAGAAGCTAGATGAAGGAAAGGCAAACCTACGTTTCTAGCATTTGTAGACTTAGAGAAAGCTTTTGACAATGTTGACTGGAATACTCTATTTCAAATTCTGAAGGTGGCAGGGGTAAAATACAGGGAGCGAAAGGCTATTTACAATTTGTACAGAAACCAGATGGTAGTTATAAGAGTCGAGGGACACGAAAGGGAAGCAGTGGTTGAGAAGGGAGTGAGACAGGGTTGTAGCCTCTCCCAGATGTTATTCAGTCTGTATATTGAGCAAGCAGTGAAGGAAAGAAAAGAAAAATTCGGACTAGGTATTAAAATCCATGGAGAAGAAATAAAAACTTTTAGGTTTGCCGATGACATTGTAATTCTATCAGAGACAGCAAAGGACTTGGAAGAGCAGTTGAACGGAATGGACAGTGTCTTGAAAGGAGGGTATAAGATGAACATCAACAAAAGCAAAACGAGGATAATGGAATGTAGTCGAATTAAGTCGGGTGATGCTCAGGGAATTAGATTAGGAAATGAGACACTTAAAGTAGTAAAGGAGTTTTGCTATTTGGGGAGTAAAATAACTGATGGTGGTCGAAGTAGAGAGGATATAAAATGTAGATTGGCAATGACAAGGAAAGCGTTTCTGAAGAAGAGAAATTTGTTAACATCGAGTACAAATTTAAGTGTCAGGAAGTCTTTTCTGAAAGTATTTGTATGGAGTGTAGCCATGTATGGAAGTGAAACATGGACGATAAATAGTTTGGACAATAAGAGAATAGAAGCTTTTGAAATGTGGTGCTACAGAAGAATGCTGAAGATTAGATGGGTAGATCACATAACTAATGAGGAGGTATTGAATAGGATTAGGGAGAAGAGAAATTTGTGGCACAACTTGATTAGAAGAAGGCTTCGGTTGGTAGGATATGTTCTGAGGCATCAAGGGATCACCAGTTTAGTATTGGAGGGCAGTGTGGAGGGCAAAAATCGTAGAGGGAGACCAAGAGATGAATACAGTAAGCAGATTCAGAAGGATGTAGGTTGCAGTAGGTACTGGGAGATGAAGAAGCTTGCACAGGATAGAGTAGCATGGAGAGCTGCATCAAACCAGTCTCTGGACTGAAGACCACAACACAACACAGAAGTGTGCTTCATCGGTAACACATATGCGACCTTGTCAGTGCTTCGTACGCCCACTTAGGATGGTTGCGGACACTTGTAATCTATGTTTACTTCGTGGGCTTTTCAGCGTGCATTGACGCCAATACCTCCCATCGCGCAGCCAGTACCTGTAGTCTCATCATAATCGCAACGTAATACTATATTCGAGACGATGTTAAGATGATCCCTGACTGTTGCAGTGGGCTGGAGTGCGGCAGCTTCGTGCAACCGCCTCAGTGACGTTACGCGATTTTGTAAACGTCTCTATGGCAACGCCTCAGTGTTAGCGCACCTGTGTAGACTATATTGTTTCCGTTTGCAGCCGTTAGCGCTACACGACTGAAAGGTGACAAAAAGGCCGGCTTCTAACCATTAAGGATCTTCTTACGCCGACTCGACTCAAGCTATAACGGTCCGCAAAACAAGAACACTCTCGAACATACATTCTACACATAATTATTGTCCGTTATATTTATGAAAAATCTGAAGCATTTCCTTTTACCAATCTCACAAAATTTCGATCAAAGAATGTATAGGATGCTTGACTGTTATAGTTACAAACGAAAGGAGCGAGCTGAGGGCAATGAAGCAAGCAAACGGTTCTGATAAACATACGTCCAGAGACTAATGTTTTCCCCAATATAATGTATTGTGGATGAGTACTCAAATAATTTACGAGGGTTGGAACTTAAATAGTGACAACTATTTACTCACAACCGATACAAAAGAGTTACATATTTCCACCTGTTACGGTACTTCAAAGTAGTCACCAGCGTTGTACAGAACCCGTTGCCAGCGATATCGAAGGCGTAGTATACCATTAGCAGAGCCTGTTCCGTTGATGGTGCGTATGGAGCGGTCTACTGCCTGTCGAATCTCTGGAACAGTCCTGAAGCGAATGCCACGAATGGTTCCTTCATCTTCGGAATCAAAGCAAAGTCATAAGGACTGAAGTCCGGGGAGTATAGTGGATGGTACTGTACTTCCCAGTCCCATCGACCGAACAGAGCAGCCACAGCCTGCGCTGTATGCGCCCGCGCGTTGTCGTGCAAAATGATGGGTGGGTTGCGCAGAAAGTGTCGCCGCTTCTTTCGCAATGCCTGTCGCAGGTGATACTCCAAATACGAACGGTAATACTCTGCATTAGCTGTCTGCCGTGGAGGAACGTAATGCTTTCGGATAACACGATCGCAGTCGTACACGAGAATCACCGTAATTTCCACAATACTGGTGCTCTGACACACTTTCGACTTTCGCGGCGACCCGAAATGACGCCATTGGCTGCATTGGCGTTTCAGTTTTGGCTCGTACGATGTGGCCCATGTCTCATCCAGTGTTACGATACGGCGTAAGAAAGCCTCTCCTTCGCGCTCATAGCGCTCCAAGTGCGTCTGAGCAGCGTCGTAACGCATCCATTTCTGCATTTCCGGCAAGTCATGCGGAACCCATCGTGATGCAGTTTTTCGCATGCCCAGGAGTTCTTTCAGGATGCGAAGCACAGTCGTATGCACTAAACTGGTTCGTGGGCGTTTTCACGAATCGTATCGCGTCGATCAGTGTCCACTAACGCGGCAACAGCATGCACTTCTTCTTCGAGACCCTAGGACGACCTGCCAGATGCATGTCTGCCACAGTTTGCCGACCTTCGTTGGAGGCTTTTACCCAGCGTGCCACTGTTCTGTACGCCAATGACGATTCCCCGCACGCCTCTTGAAGACCTTGATGACACTGTCGTGCTGCACGACCTCTGGCTCATTCAAACTTGATCCAACTCCGTTGTTCCTGTTTCGAAAGTATTGTGACAACGTAACGTTAGACCGATCGCTCACAAGTGACTCTTTTTCCCTCGATTGTGCGAACGCCGATGACTTGGGTCGGGCGAGTCCATTTGCTCGGAGGTAAGTAAGGTAGTTATGCCAACAATGTGTGCTATCAGCGACAATAGTAGACTGCATTGCGTAGTCTCTCCACAGCAGTGTTGCCACCATTTAAGTTTTAACCTACGTATAACAGAGCATAAAAGGATCCAAACTGCAGATATGCACTTGAGCACAAACACATAACAATGGCTGTGACTATTGCAACAGAAAGTTGTTGTTGTTGTGGTGTTCAGTCCTGAGACTGGTTTGATGCAGCTCTCCATGCCACTCCATCCTGTGCAAGCTTCTTTATCTCTCAGTACCTACTGCAGTCTACATCCTTCTGAATCTGCTTACTGTATTCATCTCTTGGTCTCCCTCTATGACTTTTACCCTTCACGCTGCCCTCCAATACTAAATTGGTGAGCCCTTGATGCCTCAGAACATGTCCTACCAACCGATCCCTTCTTCTAGTCAAGTTGTGCCACAAACTCTTCTTCTCCCCAATTCTATTCAATATCTCCTCCTTAGTTATGCGATCTACCCATCTAATCTTCAGCATTCTTTTGTAGCACCACATTTCGAAAGTTTCTATTCTCTTCATGCACAAAGTATTTATCGTCCATATTTCACTTCCAAACAAATATTTTCAGAAACGACTTCCTGACACTTAAATCTATACTTGATGTTAACAGATTTCCCTTCTTCAGAAACGCTTTCCTTGCCATTGCCAGTCTACATTTTATATCCTCTCTACTTCGAAATGTCCATCAGTTATTTTGCTCCCGAAATAGCAAAAGTCATTTACTACTTTAAGCGTCTCATTCCCTAATCCAATACCTTCAGCATCACACAATTTAATTTGACTACATTCCATTATCCTCGTTTTGCTTTTGTTGATGTTCATCATCTTATATCCTCCTTTCAAGACACTGTCCATTCTGTTCAGCTTTTCTTCCAGGTCCTTTGCTGTCTCTGACAGAATTACAATGTCATCGGCGAACATCAAAGTTTTTATTTCTTCTCCATGGATTTTAATACCTAGTCCGAATTTTTCTTTTGTTTCCTTTACTGCTTGCTCAATATACAGATTGAATAACATCGGGGAGAGGCTACAGCCCTGTCTCACTCCCTTCGTAACCACTGCTTCCCTTTTATGACCACGACTCTTATAACTGCTATCTGGTTCCTGTACAAATTGTAAATAGCCTGTCGCTCGCTGTACTTTAGCCTGACACCTTCAGAATTTGAAAGAGAGTATTCCAGTCAACATTGTCAAAAGCTTTCTCTAAGTCTACAAATGCTAGAAATGTAGGTTTGCCTTCCTTAATCTATCTTCTAAGATAAGTCGTAGGGTCAGTATTGCCTCACGTGGTCCGGTATTTCTACGGAATCCAAACTGATCTTCCCTTGATGTCGGCTTCTACCAGTTTTTCCATTCGTCTCTAAACAATTCGCGTTAGTATTTGCAGCCGTGATTTATTAAACTGATAGTTCGGTAATTTTCACATCTGTAAACACCTGCTTTCTTTGGGACTGGATTTATTATATTCTGATTGAAGTCTGAGGGTATTTCGCCTGTCTCATACATCTTGCTCATCAGGTGATGGAGTTTTGCCAGGGCTAGCTCTCCCAAGGCTGTCAGTAGTTCTAATTGAATGCTCTCTACTCCTGGGGACAGACTATTGCTATTAATTTAGCCCAAACATCCACGAGCAAGAAACTGCGATAATTCACTAAAGGTAACTGTTGCTAAGTAAACACTTCCCTTGACACATCGGCACTAGAACAGAAATGTGGCAACACAGTGTGAAATAACCAATACCTTCTATTAAGGATATGTACCAGTATTGTACTTAGCTTTGGTATAGCTTGATGCACTGCACTTCGTGCCCTGTACATACTATAATTAAATCTAAATAATTTTTCAGCCTTTTGCTGGTCTATGAAACTGTCACTGGTACTGATAAAAATGACACAGGCACTTCTGATTGTATTATTACTGCATTCATAATGACTGCTAAGTAGGAAGGTTGTCTTCAGAGAAATGTACTAAACTGCCTGAAAGCATTGAACTGAAAAGTCTGACTGCTGGTTCACAACTGTGTGAGTGTCCAAGGCGCGTTGACTTTAGTGCTTGTCGGCGGAAGAATTTCCATGTCCGTCAGTTTGAGGCAGAGGCAATGTAATCCACAGTTGGCAGCGCTCTTTGGCGGCTGTCATACTATCGACGGACGAGTAAGACGCGCAAGTGGCCATGGCGCAGAAGACGAAAATGGTCCGCATTTGTGAGTGACAGCTGAAGGCTTCTGCTCGGAACTGAGAGGCGCCAGGTCAGTGGCTGTGCCTGTGTGATTCCGGCCTCTCGCCATGTTTCTGGGTACCCTTAATATTGGTACACAGCAACAACAACAATAACAACAACAATAATAACAACAAAAAGTGTTCCAAGTGGGCAATGTTCACCCAAAGGCAGGATTCAGCACATCTGAACGGCACCTGTACATGTTCAAAAATCCTAGTTGTGTTCCGAATGCATTGACAACCATGCGCAATGTGTTCCTGGTGTTCATTGATAATATCAGCAGGGCTGGAATATACCCAAGTTTTTAAATATAACCGCAAAAAAAATCAACGAGTTCAAGTCAGATGACCTAGGAGGCCGTAGCATTGGTGAGCTATGACCGATATACTTGTTGTCGAAAGACTATTTGTGTGCCATAGAAGTTAGCAGTGCTATAATGCTGGTATGACTGCACTTGATTGTACATCATATCAAGGAAACCATTAGTTACATGGCCATTTCACTCCGTCAAACATTGAAAAAAAAAATTACTTCTTATCCCATGTATGGTCTTTCCTCTTTTAATATCTCTGTCCGACATGCCACTTTTCTTTTGTCACCTTTACTTGTTTTCCGTCACATTCCTCTGTCTCTTCCTGTGTCAGTTCTTCTGCCATGTCAATTACAGCCAAAGCTTGAAACTTACACCAACTTGCCTATACTGACCGAGGTGGCACAGTGGTTAGCGCACTGGGTGTGTATTTGGAAGGATGACTCTTCAAATGCCATGGCGCAGTGGTTAGCCGGGTGGGTGCATATTCATGAGGATGACACTTGAAATCGCAATCCATTCATCCAGATGTAGGTTTCCCATGATGTCACGGTTCGCTCAAACTAAATGCTTGCATTGTACCTTTGAAAGGGGTATCATCTATTTCCTTTCCCATACTATCCTTATCCAAACTGCTCCATCCCTAAAGACCTCGCTGTCGACGGGACGCCAAAAATGTAATATTCCTCTCTTACTTCTCTCTGCTATAATTTATCTTTATACTTCTTCTTTTCCCAATCATATATCAACAATGTTTCAAAACGCTACATTCTATAGCAGATGTAAGACTTCGTAACCTGTTTCGTAGTGAATGTAATGTAAGACATGAATAAGCCCTCGTTAACGTTGTCAGGATAAATAAATAATCATTTCTATGTCTAGAGTACCAGTAATTTCTGCCGGCCGGGTTGGCCGAGCGGTTCTAGGCGCTACAGTCTGGAACTGCGAGACCGCTACGGTCGCAGGTTCTAATCCTGCCTCGGGCATGGATGTGTGTGAAGTCCTTAGGTTAGTAAGGTTTAAGTAGTTCTAAGTTCTAGGGGACTCATGACCTCAGAAATTAAGTGGCATAGTGCTCAGAGCCATTTGAACCAGTAATTTCTTATCTATATCTACACTCCGCAAGTCACTTTACGGTGTGTAACTGAAGGTGGGTGGACAGACAGTGTCTCCCTCAAATTTTCTTAGATATTTTTATTTCACAGAACTTTTTCACAAAAACTGGTTTTTACCTGCTGCACATTTTAATGAATGATTTGGACAGTCATTTATTCACTTTTTCAGTATTTCGTATGGCGTCCCTGATTATGAAGACATTCTTAAACTCCTCTGTCAAAACTCTTTGCTAGCACTGATGTTTCTTCAGAGGTAACTGCATTCCATTCCTCCTGAGCAAGTGCAGTAGGGTGGTCTTTGTTGGATGGACAAGGTTCTTTGAAAACTGAATCGTGTAGTCTGTCACTAGCCTGTCAGAAAATGCTTCACAGAATGTAGTTCTTCACTTTCCTTCGTTTATGGGATCACAGAAATGACCAGATATTATTGTTTCACAAAACGCTTGAAGGTCAACAATATTTTTCTCTGATAACATGGATTTTGTTAGCTGCACTTTAGCATGTTGTTTTCCAGGACTGTCTACGAAGAAAGTTTTTACAGTTGTCCTGCCGATGGTCTTTTGACTTTGCTGGTAGCCATGTGAGAAATTACGAAGCCATTTTTATCGTGCTCTATGTGTCTGACTCTGTTTTTAGTATTTGATGTGGACTTTGTCGGTTGTCACACTCTCTTGCTGTTACTAACATTACAGTTTCCTCCATTAACCCAAGGTACGATGATTTTTGGATCAACAACCAATGTTTAAGCAAAGTTCATTTTAGACATTTCACTGAGGTGGAAGCTTTGAATCTGGGAACGAACGAGTTCATGTTTTGGGTTCAATGAGTAATGATGATACCATTAAAGAAGATGAAAAACACAAATAACTACAGAGCAGTATACAGACAAAGCTAAAAATTAATTTAAATAAGCAACGTGTAGCTCCATTAAACTGAAGAAAATGAAACTTTTACGGAAGTGTAATGTTTATCCTGCTACTTAAAATGTAGAGACAGGATTAATTATTTTTCTGTTCTTTCATTAGGTGAAAATATAAGAAATTATTAAATGCCAAATTTTCATTCACTTACAAGTACAGGTGTGTTAAAATATAGGAAAATGATCTACTTAGAACAAGAGCACCACCATAACTTTTCACTAGCAATCAACTGTGGGAATTTTTCAAAATGATTCAGCAAATAATTTAGATTAGCGTAAAGTTGTTGTAGCAAGCACCATCTGTTGGTACTATCTTAACATAGTATCAAACTTCGGCGGCTCTGTTGATTTAAATGGCAGAAATTTCCCGTCCACCCTGCAATGTAATATACGAATAAAGTCTGCTTAGAACTAAGATGGTGCCTTATGGACCTAACGTAGCCACGATAAAGAAATGGTTATTTCTCTGGCGAGAGCACCAGTAATTTCTCGTATACTCGATGCGTGTAATCCACAAGTCACTTTAAGGCGTATGGCGGAGGGTATTTAGGTTGTCAATATAATTTCCCCCCATTCCACTTTCATACATGAATGGAGCGCAGAAACATCTGTATGAGATGTAGCTGATCTGTTTTTCTCATTGCGGTCTTTTCACAAGATGTATGGGAGACGGAGCACTATGTTGCCTGACTGTTGTAATGAATAATTTTGGAATTTTTACAGTAGACCTTTCCACGATGACCAACGTTCCTCTTGCAGCGGCTGCAGTGTAGTATAGCGTTTACTACAATAGTCTTTTGGGCGCTTTAGTAACGCCGTAGCGCTTGCTAACCAAAACCTGACGAAACGGCTCCTTCTGTAAGAAGCCAGGGCTAAAACATCGTAATATAACTGGTCCTTCTCTCTTAGTATGCAGCACAACGTTAGGTAAACAAAAGAACGAGGGGTAGATATTTTAGGATCGCGTGCGTAAACCTCACGTACGTGGTTTCCCAGCGGCTGTCTTCTTGCTTTTCCTACTGCCAGCTAAAGATTTGGTTCTGGAATGTTAATTAGTTGGGCAAGATGGGGACACACTCACACAATCAGATTCAAGTTTAACTGAAAAGATCCAAATATATTCTGATAATCAGACACTTTAAATTTTTAGCTGCATTGATCGTAACTAACATGTCAAACAATCGATATAATCAATTATTGGCCCTCGGGTGCCAATTAGTCTTTCGAAATGTATTGTACTATCGAAACATTAATTACTCAGTTCAAACACTTGGGGGCACAACCACATAAAATCCACTGTTGAAGCAGGCTTCTCTGAGTTTAGATGATTTCTTATAATTGTGATCAATTCGTTCTAGTAGCGTTATTACTTATTTTAACGAGCGTACGTGGGACCGATCATGACGCAGCTGTTTGATGACTTGGTTTGTACGATGTCCGAATGATGTGCTATTTGGTCAAATCGATTATACATGTCTCTCTCTTCCTTGTAATTTTCAAACGGCTAATTGTTCAGTACGTGTTATTGTTCCGTAATCGTTCCGACGTGGTTGATTGTTCTTCTAGTTAACACGACACAACGATTACGGAATTATCATCTTTAAATAAATCACCAATACTGGGCCATCAACACTGATATGAAATACACTAGTTCCGTAGCATGAATTTTCATTACTTCACGAACGTACTATAAACTGCGTCCTGTAGTCGCGGCACAGACACTGCATGACACACACGCTCGCTCGCGCACACACACACACACACACACACACACACACACACACACACACACACACACACACACACACAACGGCAAGAAAGGAAGAATGGATTGATTGTCGGTGTTGATAAAGATCATCCTCCTTTACCTCCTCTGCATTACTGCAGATGACGTGTCACTGAGCACATTTGTTCTGTGCATGCAGTACACGTGAGGCACCTAGTTGTTTCCACTGCACTGTGTGGAATAAGAAGGTTCTGTAATAGTTCACTAACCTGCTGTCTTCAAGTTGATGTCCCGAGTGCAGGTCGTAGGTTCTGTATCTTGAGGCTGAAACTGACTTAGCGAGGTTCTGTTCTGAAATAATGTTTCATTTCTTTCGGATACCACTCGCGTATTTTAATATAGCCACACGAAAAGACTACAACAAGATCTTAATACAACACCTTCTGGTACAGCAAAGTACATTATCAAACACAATCTTTACACTATTTGTGGCACGTGTCTGTGCCTCATGACTACCGGAGTGAATCTTTTAATACTGGATACTGGCAAACACATCCTGCCACAGACAACATGACTGTACATCTCGACTGCTTAATCCAGAGTGACGAACAGCCCAAATTACTTCGCGCGCCATACCAGAAAAGGCGTGACCCGAAACGCTTCCGAAGTGCTTCGTCTGCAATTTCGTCAGTCTTTTGTTTTTGATTTAAATTGTTTTTAGCAATTCTAAAATGACTGATTGATAGTCAGCTGTTGAGAGATATTTATATTAAAAAGTGAAGTCATTCCAATGAGTAGTTTAACTAATAGTAATAACTATACTTTAACGTTTTGACGCCCTTGCTCCGAACACAGCAGCCAATCACAGAGCAGTAGCGTTATACAGGAGGTCTTTCTCACGGGAATGGTATCGAATCTGACATCTGTCACAGGTACTTCATATCACATTTCGTCATCTATATACTTCTTGCACCTCCACTGCTCTGGGAACAGCTTCTTGGATCCTAATATGATGGCTGACTAAGCCAGCTATATTACAACACACACACACACACACACACACACACACACACACACACATACATACACACACACACACACACACACACACCACGGAAGCTAAGCCGCGACCCACTACAACTGCTCTCAGCGATACTAAAATATGCTTACAATCTCTTCTACTAATCTGACCTCGTAAGAGTCCCAAGTTGGCTAGAAATATTCAAGAAATGGTCAAGAAAGCCACTTGCTTCCTGCATGAATTGCGTTTCGCATTCTTCCAATGAGCCTTTTTTCAAAAAAAATTTAAATGTGTGTGAAATCTTATGGTACTTAACTGCTAAGGTCATCAGGCCCTAAGCTTACACACTACTTAACCTAAATTATCCTAAGGACAATCACACACACCCATGCCGGATGGAGGACTCGAACCTCCGCCGGGACCAGCCGCACAGTCCATGATTGCAGCGAACACGCTTTTCCTATACCTTATATTATGTGGTCATTCCACTTTAAGTCGATCGGGGTGTTAACTCACACGTATTTTACAGTTTTAATTAATAAGAAGTTCATACAGTCCATTGTTTATATGTGGAAACTGCAAAAGGCGGTAGGTAGTACTTTCCATTTTATTGTGTTATTTGTTTTCAAAAAAAGCTGGCTCTGAGCACTATGGGACTTAATTTCTTAGGTCATCAGTCCCCTGGGCTTATAACTACTTAAACCTAACTAACCTAAGGACATCACACACATCCATGCCCGAGGCAGGATTCGAACCTGCGACTGTAGCAGCAGCGCGGTTCCGGACTGAAGCGCATTTATTATCAGTGGATCACTTGACATTTTTCCTTGATGAGGTCAGATAGTTTGTAGGAAACTTGGGAGGTATGAAAGAAAAACAGTTTGTCTTTTTCCTCTGCCCATGCCACAGACTTTCTGGCGTATCAGCCGAGAGTTAACGACCTGAAATTTAACTCTATGCAGAGGGAGAGAGAGAGAGACAGAGAGAGAGGGAGAGAGAGAGGGGTGGGAGGGGGGGGGGGGTGTTCAAAGCGCTCAGAAGATGGTAAGTAAAATACTCGTACGGTATTAGTTCTAGTGTGGTCTCATTTGCAGATGTTTGTGCTGCGCATTCTGGTCTGATGCATTGCACCGTAGGCTATGGCACACAGATAGAGAGAGATTCGACAAAACTGTGCCCATGCTCACGAACTGAGGCTGCACAAGTAATTACATTAGTCAGTGTACCGTGGAGATTAACCGTACGTCATCATTTCGTTATGATCTTCATGACCACTGATCGAGCGATATGCGAACTGTCGGCCGCAGAGGAATTATTGGCGTGTGTTCGCGTGCGTGAGCGCGTCGCAGCGCCGGGGGCGGACTCCATCACAGGCAGGCTGCAGGCTCGCTTTGCCATCACTCACACGGGGACCCGCTGCTCTCCTGATCCGTGAGCTGCAACAAAAGGCCAGCCCCTATGCTCTTATGCCATTTTCTCAAAAAAGTTCTAAATCCAATTAAATAGTTTCTTCCTCATGTGGTTTCAAAATCCATAAAATATGGTCTCTGCGTTTACATCAAAAGTATATAATAGGTTCAGTTGAAAAATTCCATCTGCTTCTCGCATAATTCCACAGTCGTTTTATTTTTGTTATTGGAGCTTTCACAGCAGGACATTACCACATATGAGGGCCGTCCAAAAAGTAATACTACACTTTTTTTTCTCCGCCAATTTAGGTCGAAAACATGCAGAAGTTTTTGAAGGACATCGTGGAATATTCTCACTTCAGCCCCTATAGTTTCACGAAGCTCCGACAGGTGGTGGAGCGATAAGAAGCCTTCAAAATGGCGCTCGGCCGCACGCAACTTTGACTCTTTCACTATTGGAACCATAGAGTATAAATATCTACAGCGTGAGCCTACTGCGCATGTTCTCAACACCAAACCAGGCTAGTCACGTGACAATGGGACATCGCTGCTTGCCTGCAATTTGTGGTGACAGCGAAACTTAATATTACACGTATTCACCTGTTTTAACATATGTTTCTACACGTTTTAGTAGTAATAACAACCATGGTGCAGTATTGTTGTTGTTACGGATGAAAAGAGAAGTACATGAAAGGAGGAGTAGTTACGTTGCATAGGTACGTACAACAAATCTCTAATAGTGAATATCATATTGATGAGAAGCGCCATTAAAATTGCTACAGCACGAAGAAATGCAGATGATAAACGGGTATTCATTGGACAAATATATTATACTAGAACTGACATGTGATTACATTTCCACGCAATTTAGGTGCATAGATCCTGAGAAATCAGTACCCAGAACAACGACCTATGGCTATAATAACGACCTTGATACGCCTGGGCATTGAGTAAAACCGAGCTCGGATGGCGTGTACAGGTACAGCTGCCCATGCAGCTTCAATACGATACCACAGTTCATCAAGAGTAATGACTGGCATGTTGTGACGAGCCAGTTGCTCGGCCACCAATGACCAGACGTTTTCAATTGATGAGAGATCTGGAGAATGTGCTGGCCAGGGCAGCAGGCGAACATTTTCTGTATCCAGAAAGGCCCGTACAGGACCTGCAACATATTTATACTCTATGATTGGAACGTATGGACACACTCACTGGAGGTGACCGACGGATCTCTCAATCAAACACCTCACTGCACAAGTGGACGTTTCTGTTGGTAGTGCTGACACGGTCGTCCAACATCTGGGGTACTAAAAGGTGTGCGCCCACTGGATTTCTCGCCATCAAACAGAAGACGATGAAGAGCTACGAAGGACCGTCTCTGCGGTATTGCTTGCGCGTTACGAGACTGATATACATCTACATCTACATCTGTATGATACTTTGCCTATCACATTTAAGTGCCAGGCAGAGGGTTCCTCGAACTACCATCACAATTCTCTATTATTCCAATTTCGTATGGCGCGCGGAAAGAACGAACATATCTTTCCGTACGAGCTCTGATTTGCCTTATTTAATCGTGATGATCGCTTCTCCCTATGTACGTCGCTGCCAACAAAATACAGGGTGTTTCAAAAATGACCGGTATATTTGAAACGGCAATAAAAGCTAAACGAGCAGCGATAGAAATACACCGTTTGTTGCAATATGCTTGGGACAACAGCACATTTTCAGGCGGACAAACTTTCGAAATTACAGTAGTTACAATTTTCAATAACAGATGGCGCTGCAAGTGATGTGAAAGATATAGAAGACAACGCAGTCTGTGGGTGCGCCATTCTGTACGTCGTCTTTCTGCTGCAAGCGTGTGCTGTTCACAACGTGCAAGTGTGCTGTGGACAACATGGTTTATTCCTTAGAACAGAGGATTTTACTGGTGTTGGAATTCCACTGCCTATAACACAGTGTTGTTGCAACAAGACGTAGTTTTCAACGGAGGTTTAATGTAACCAAAGGACCGAAAAGCGATACAATAAAGGATCTGTTTGAAAAATTTCAACGGACTGGGAACGTGACGGATGAACGTCCTGGAAAGGTAGGGCGACCACGTACGGCAACCACAGAGGGCAATGCGCAGCTAGTGCAGCAGGTGATCCAACAGTGGCCTCGGGTTTCCGTTCGCCGTGTTGCAGCTGCGGTCCAAATGACGCCAACGTCCACGTATCGTCTCATGCGCCAGAGTTTACACCTCTATCCATACAAAATTCAAACGCGGCAACCCCTCAGCGCCGCTATCATTGCTGCACGAGAGACATTCGCTAACGATATAGTGCACAGGATTGATGACGGCGATATGCATGTGGGCAGCATTTGGTTTACTGACGAAGCTTATTTTTACCTGGACGGCTTCGTCAATAAAGAGAACTTGCGCATATGGGGAACCGAAAAGCCCCATGTTGCAGTCCCATCGTCCCTGCATCCTCAAAAAGTACTGGTCTGTGCCGCCATTTCTTCCAAAGGAATCATTGGCCCATTTTTCAGATCCGAAACGATTACTGCATCACGCTATCTGTAGATTCTTCGTCAATTTGTGGCGGTACAAACTGCCTTAGACGACACTGCGAACACCTCGTGGTTTATGCAAGATGGTGCCCGGCCACATCGCACGGGCGACGTCTTTAATTTCCTGAATGAATATTTCGATGATCGTGTGATTGCTTTGGGCTATCCGAAACATACAGGAGGCGGCGTGGATTGGCCTCCCTATTCGCCAGACATGAACCCCTATGACTTCTTTCTGTGGGGACACTTGAAAGACCAGGTGTACCGCCAGAATCCAGAAACAATTGAACAGCTGAAGCAGTACATCTCATCTGCATGTGAAGCCATTCCGCCAGACACGTTGTCAAAGGTTTCGGGTAATTTCATTCAGAGACTACGCCATATTATTGCTACGCATGATGGATATGTGGAAAATATCGTACTATAGAGTTTCCCAGACCGCAGCGCCATCTGTTGTTGACAATTGTAACTACTGTAATTTCGAAAGTTTGTCTGCCTGAAAATGTACTGTTGTCCCAAGCATATTGCAACAAACGGTGTATTTCTATCGCTGCTCATTTAGTTTGTATTGCCCTTTCAAATATACCGGTCATTTTTGAAACACCCTGTATTTTCGCATTTGGAGGAGAAATTTGGTGATTGGAATTTCGTGAGAAGATTTCGTCGCAACGAAAAACGCCTTTCTTTTATTGATGTCCAGCCCACATCGTGCATTATTTAAAGATGAGGCAATGCAGTAGGTGAGGCAGATGCATTTATTGGATAGCATAATGACAGTCAGGTTTGGAAATGATGGGCAATTTACTGAGTGGACCATGAAGGACATTTCAAAGAATTGAGAATAAAGGTTAGTTTACAGGGTGGAGAACATTACAGTCAATTTACGGGATGGAAAAAGTGGGCATTTTACGGGGTGGAGAATAACGGTCAGCTTATGGGGTGGAGAATGATATGGTGAGTTGACAGGGAGGAGAGTGATGGTCACTCTGCAAATTGATCGTCATTGTCACACATAGTAGTATGCAGGGGCACGGTGGTAAGATATTTCCACGTCTGTCTCAACAGTGTACTGCCTCATCATCAAATTTCATCTCACATGTGTGTACATAATATCAGTATATGTACATCTGCCTCATCATCATCATCATCATCATCATCAGTAAATTTTTCCTCTCTGATTTAAGCATTACAGTAAATTCCCAATCTTTCTATCTAATGCTTACTCTGCTGAGTAGCTAAAATTACGATATATTACCGAGGGAATAAAAGGAATAGTTTTCCACAGTAACAGATATCCCCAGCAGCTGGAATCATCTCTCTGATTTAAGGAGCTCTGTAAATTTCCTAAGTATCTCTACATCTAGAATGCTTACCTCATTGAGGCATCAACATTGCAATGAGGCAATAAAAAGCTGTAATGCTTGTTTCACTGAAGTAACAACATTATAATATATTCTGGAGGGACTGAAAGGAGTATAGTTTTCTCCCAAAGTAACAGCATAAGACTACAATGTTTGCAACTGCAAGATGAAGCTAATACACTAGCATGGGTTCACCACAACGTTTTATTACGTTTTACATGAGGCGTATTTAAATGAGAGAACAAAATTGTTTATTTCGTTAATTTTCGTCAACAAGCCCACTTTAGACTGTAAGTTAGATGAACAGTAGTGGTCATGTGAGTTGTGCACTGTTACGGAACCAGTTTTTATGTATATTGATGAATGCAATGCAAAGTACTAAGATCTAATTATGGTGGTCTGCTAACCTACACTTTATTTAATTTGTGTCAATAAGAAAACTCCATGTACTTTATTAAGTTATACAGACAATGTAGACGTAGAAATATTTGCTTTGAAGGTCTATTGTGCTTTCAAAGTGTGGTACAGATTTCGAACTTTGGCCATTAACAAATTTTATTAGTAATGCTAATAAGCAAACCATGTGTATTTCTTAAAAAATCTTATGGAGCAGTTGATTTGCAGCAGTAGTGCTACATGTGTTTTGTGTTTGAAATCTTACATATTTTAAGAACTAGTATCGTTTAATTGTGGAAAATTAGAATTTTCCTTTGTGATCAGACATCTGTAATTATTTTTGCATATTCCGGTAAGCATCTGCACATGTTTTGTGCTCATTAAATGATAAATAATTTTGTTTTATTGGCAAGGACTTCATTTTCTAGACATCAAATTTTCGTCTGCGTCTTGCTACACCATCGTGATTGCCTGTGTTTGTTCTCTGTCTTAGTCCAGCACCACCTTCGATCATATTGTGATGAATGAATGTAAACAAAAGCAGAAATGACAAACTGACTATTGGCTTCTCTCTCGGCTTCTTCGGCCGACGTTCATCTAATGATTTTACTGACGTTTCGCCAGCACGAGTGGCTGGCATTGTCAAAGCTTCACCCTCCATTGCCGGTGGTGAACTGGAGCCGAGCTCGCGACCGCAGACTATATGTACCTGGCGCGCCAACGTCCGATGGCTTCCCCGCGGTCATTTCCGGTGCGGTTCTCCTCTTGCTACCTGCGACGGTTGTTCGATGCAGTACGGGAAGCAAGGATCCGTTTACCTAAGACTTTCCTCTTTCTTGTTGAAGCTGTTCGCGTGTTTTTGTATTTCTACAGAAATGTATCACGAAAATAGTCAGTATCACTTTTAAAATTATATATATATATATATATATATATATATATATATATATATATATATATATATATCAATAAAAAATTCCATTCTAAAAATCGTGTTTCGCTAGTTGGTTTACCTTTTGGTTGTGTTGCATGTGTGTTCTCGTATATCACGTGTTTGATTGGAGTTTGATTTTATTTAGTAGTTGATTACACAAAAAAACAGTCTGTAAACGTTTTAAAGAGCCATGGCACTATTGTTCCAACTGGTAAATTTGGTAAATGTTTCTGCTTTACTTTAATGTTTGTGTTGTACTTAACCTCTACTATGCCTAGTTGAAATGCAAGTAAAATCCTATATTAGGGCTGCTAGTATCATCGATTGTATTTTGTATTGTGTAACATGATGCATTATCTTTCTTCCCTATAAAATGGTGCTTGCTAAGGTGAAACATTATTGAAAAATTTGTAAAGACATGAAGTGATAACAGTTCATTGTATGAAACACCTTCCCGCGCCCGGGTTCCCGGGTTCGTTTCCCGGCGGGATCAGGGATTTTCTCTGCCTCGTGATGACTGGGTGTTGTGTGATGTCCTTAGGTTAGTTAGGTTTAAGTAGTTCTACGTTATAGGGGACTGATGACCATAGATGTTAAGTCCCATAGTGCTCAGAGCCATTTGAACCATTTTTATGAAACACCAGTAACGTATCTCAGATTGAAGTAACAGTACTCTTTCTATATTTTAGATGTTAAGATACTATAGTAAACTTGGCAAGCTTTGTAGAACAGTTTAAATGAGGAAATGTTATATTTAAGAGTGCATCAAATCCACAGTAGGAGTAACCTTAATTAATGGAATTAATTAAATTCTGGTACACATTCATATTCACTATATGTTTGTATGTCTACCTGCTTAGAATAGTATTTTAGCCAACAAGTATTTTCTGTAGTTTTGATCTCGACCAGATTAGTTTAACTGTATCACCTACTTTAGGCCTAACTTAAAATGTCAAATATCTGTTTATCATGTTATTTGTAACTATTGAGGCTCGGAAATAACATTGAGACACTGACTTTGGAATTCACAATCATGTTTTAGGCATCAGTTTCACGCATATATGTGTGTGTGTGTGTGTGTGTGTGTGTGTGTGTTTTTACTACTCACAGGCAAACAAATTTGAACACGACGTCATTTTACACATATATCTTTGAGCATCAGGCCAATTCAATAAGAGATTAATCATTTCTTTTCGGAAATCTGCATATCAACCGTCTTCGTGCCATTCCTCAGGAATTCGTATAATTGACTCTTCATTTTAATACTACACAGATTGGCTGGAGAGGGGAAGAGGTTAAGGAGCATACACAAAGTGGCCATGGCTTGTACATAACAGATAAGAGGATGTAGGTGCCACCATATTGGCTTGTGATGTCATTGCCCCTGCGTGTAGGCAACTGGCGTGGTTTCTCTTGTGGGAAGTGGTTCAGGTTCCACATAGATATGTCGTTATATTATAAATTAATACGTTAAGATCACCTGTAAAGCTGCTCTTTATTGGAGTGGAGGTAAATGATAAAAAAAATGGTTCAAATGGCTCTGAGCACTATGGGACTTAACATCTGTGCTAATCAACTTCTGAGGTCATCAGTCCCCTAGACTTATAACTACTTAAACGTAACTAACCTAAGGACATCACACACATCCATACCCGACGCAGGATTCGAACCTGCGACCGTAGCGGTCGCGCGGTTCCAGACTGAAGCGTTTAGAACCGCTCGGTCACACCGGCGGGCTTAAATGATGAAAGTTCGCCATTAGACACTGCAATAGTTTCTAAAATATACGTAATATACTTTGCTTTCTGCACTAATTTTAACATTTGAAGTAAGTCTAGAGATTATTTTTGTTCTTAATATCATAATTATGCACTAAATGTTCAGAAAAAGAAAAATGCTGATTATTAATGAAGACTGAAATGATGAAATAGTTGTCAAAATACCAGCTTTTTAAAGAGATATCAGTAGGATGGGTAACACTTATTATGTTTCTCATAATAAACTGATGCAATGAGAAAATGTTATTCTGCAGTTCAAGTTTCTTTAACAATCACAGTTCCAAAACATAATGTCAAACAAACTTTTCAAGACAAATTTCTTTACATTTAAATCAATCGTTAAAGACACAGCAAAGGTAACTGAATCGAAGGCATTTAGATAATTCTAGGGAATAGATTTTCCATTTCCGTATCTAATTATATAGTGCAACAAAGTGAATAATATCCACGTAATTAAAATTGCAGGTTTTGGCGTTGTATGAGATTTTCTAACCTGTATTTATATGTGCCGTTATTTACTGAAAACTAGTTTTCCTTGAACCTTTTTTGAACCTGCAAATATTTCATTAGCTGTACCTACACTAAGTGTCCTTAAACTGTTACTTATACCTGTACCGGTGCTACATATAAAAAGTATAAAACTATGTAGGAGACAACAATAGATCTAAGAAAGCACCGGAAAGGATCTAGTGGTACACCATATCTGACTGTTGTTGTTGTGGTTTTCAGTCCTGAGACTGGTTTGATGCAGCTCTCCATGCTATTCTATCCTGTGCAAGCTTCTTCATCTCCCAGTACCTACTGCAACCTACGTCCTTCTGAATCTGCTTACTGTATTCATCTCTTGGTCTCCCTCTACGATTTTTACCCTCCACGGTGCCCTCCAATACTAAATTGGTGATCCCTTGATGCCTCAGAACATGTCTTACCAGCCGATCCCTTCTTCTGGTCAAGTTGTGCCACAAACTTCTCCCCAATCCTATTCAATACTTCCTCATTAGTTATGTGATCTACCCATTTAATCTTCAGCATTCTTCTGTAGCACCACATTTCGAAAGCTTCTATTCTCTTCTTGTCCAAACTATTTATCGTCCATGTTTCACTTCCATACATGGCTACACTCCATACAAATACTTTCAGGAAGTTGATGATAACAATATTATCAGTTGTAATTGATTTTTTAGTTTAAGTGAGTTTGTATTTCCTTTTTGCCTCTGTTTTGTACTCCAGCACTACGATTCACGGCGTTCTTTGATGCGAAACCTCCTTAATCTATGCTATTATATTTATAAGATGTCCGGCCGCGGTGGCCGTGCGGTTCTAGGCGCTACAGTCTGGAACCGCGGGACAGCTACGGTCGCAGATTCGAATCCTGCCTCTGGCGTGGATGTGTGGGATGTCCTTAGGTTAGTTAGGTTTAAGTAGTTCTAAGTTCTAGGGGACTGCTAACCTCAGATGTTAAGTCCCATAGTGCTCAGAGCCATTTGAACCATTTATAAGATGTTAGATTGTGATGGAAGGTCGACTTTTATGATTTGCCATCTTTCCTGCATCATGTTTCACGCATACGTTTTTCGCAAGCAATCTTTACTATTATATCATAGTCCATTGGTCGATGATCCGCGTAGTCGCTTCTGCTACTGCTGCAGTGCTTTGTTTGATGCGAGTACAGGCTCGGCCAATGAGTATTCAGAGCGCTTTTATTGTCTGTGTGCCTTGCATACTCAGAGAAATTAAATCTTACTTCATCGTATTCTGTTCGAGTCTGTTCTGGCATTACATGTGGAAAGAAGCGTGACTGTTTTGAATTATACTGAGAAGGAACGAAAGCGATCTCTGGGTGTAGCCTTGGTTTTGTAAATGTGTAATTACGCTAATTCTGTACAATATTTTTCCATCTGCCTCCTCTGAATGACAAAGTAATATTTTTCTGTAATTACTAATTCCGCAAAGAATATCTTTTATATGCCGAAGCAATATAACTAGAGGACAGAGTCTCGTAGCTATGATTAATGTGGGGCAGTATCCGTTCTATTTACACGGTGTATTCGATTCGTTATCAAGTTGAGCGGAGTTTCGATTTACTGAAGGGTTCTTGCATTTTGTTGGTTCATAATTACTGTCTGAGTGAAGCCTTTGTCTGACTGGGGCTATGGTTGCAACGTGTCTCCTGTATTATTGACTGCCATGTTACCTATAAAAGTATTGCTATCTTGTGGATTTTCAGCAGTAACTTTTAATAGAGAATCTCTTCCATTTATGTATAAGTCGTTCCCTATGCAAATTAAATAATAAAATACACTCTTCTAAAATTTGTGTTTAAGGTAGATGGTGCTAGGTATACTTGTATCGTGCAGTGAAGTTAATGAATTATGTTGTTGTGCCATCAACACGGCCGTTATTTCAAGAACAGTTATTTAAAAACTTCGAGTTCTGAAAAGCGAAACTTGCTCTCAACATTCTGGCATATTGAGAAGAGGCTCTAAAAGGTAAGTCTACGTCGAGAATTTCGGGTAAGTGGCATGTTCCTTGCAATCTTCGTTGAAAATTTGTGTTTTGAGCCTTATTACTGAAGCTTTTTCTGGATTGTAAGTAAGTGTCTAGAATGCTCATTACACTTGCTGTCACAGTAAGATGTAATGCAAGAAATGTTTAGTGGATCGCATATTAGTGTCTGTGAGATCGAAAATATGCACTATTACGTAATAAATAATTTCTAATCCGAATTAACCGTTGCGCTAAGTAATATTCTCTCTGTTGAAACTAAACGTGAAATCACATCACGTTGCAAAATTGCTATATGGAACCACACTATAGTTGTAAAACTAATCTAGTTTATCGTAGACTACCATTAGTATGTATAGACTACGGTAGGTTTCCTAGTAGCCTTGGTCAGTTAAGATTGTCCCCGAATTACGTGTACATTATGTTTGGTTTCATAGCTCTTGGGCGTTACAGTGTATCGACAGCTTAGTTAACGAATGCAGTCAGTGTATTACTAGATTCCCCGAGAAACTGGAAGCGGTCTAGAAACTGAGTGAGGTTACGTATAGAGGGCTGTGTAACGTTTCGAAAATTTTTGTTCTACAAAGCTGTCCTCCCGCCTATTACTTAAACATAAGCGTTACTTATTCAGAATTGATACTGTCAATGTTTATTTCAGGTTTTATTCGAAAATTGTTGATTTGCACCGTGAAACAGAGGGATGCTGTAGTAAAAATGAAAACACTACCGGTTTATTATGTAGCGCTAGAAAACGCAATTGCCTTAAAAAAATACAAAACAAAAACGTCTCTTAAATACATCGTCGAGCTTATGTTTCTGTTATTCATAAGCAAGTTTCTCATTTATCAATGTTGTTGTTGTTGTGGTGTTCAGTCCAGAGACTGGTTTGATGCAGCTCTCCGTGCTACTCTATCCTGTGCACGTTTCTTCATCTCCCAGTACGTACTGCAACCTACCTACTTTTGAATCTGTTTAGAGTATTCATCTCTTGGTCTCCCTCTACGATTTTTACCCTCCACGGTGCCCTCCAATACTAAATTGGTGATCCCTTGATGCCTCAGAACATGTCCTACCAACCGATCCCTTCTTCTAGTCAAGTTGTGCCACAAACTCCTCTTCTCCCCAATTCTATTCAATACATCCTCATTAGTTATGTGATCTATCCATCTAGTCCTCAGCACTCTTCTGTAGCACCACATTTCGAAAGCTTCTATTCTCTTCTTTTCCAAACTATTTATGGTCCATGTTTCACTTCTATACATGGCTACACTCCATACAAATACTTTCAGAAACGACTTACTGACACTACAATCTATATTCGATGTTGACAAATTTCTGTTCTTCAGAAACGCTTTCCTTGCCATTGCCAGTCTACATTTTATATCCTCTCTACTTCGACCATCATCAGTTATTTTGCTCTCCAAATAGCAAAACTCCTTTAATACTTTAAGTGTCTCATTTTCTATTCTAATACCCTCAACATCACCCGACTTAATTCGACTACGTTCCATTATCCTCGTTTTGCTTTTGCTGATTTTCATCTTATACCCTCCTTTCAAGACACTGCCCATTCCGTTCAACCGCTCTTCCAAGCCCTTTGCTGTCTCTGATAGGATTACAATGTCATCGGCGAACCTCAAAGTTTTTATTCCTTCTCCATGGATTTTAATTGTTACTCTAAATTTTCTTTTGTTTCCTTTACTGCTTGTTCAATATACAGATTGAATAACATCGAGGATAGGCTACAACCCTTTCTCACTCCCTTCCTAACCACTGCTTCCCTTTTATGCCCCACGACTCTTATAAGTGCCGTCTGGTTTCTGTAGAAATTGTAAATAGTCTTTCGCTCCCTGTATTTTAGCCTGCCACCTTCAGAATTTGAAAGAGCGTATTCCAGTCAACATTGTCAAAAGCTTTCTGTAAGTCTACAAATGCTAGAAACGTAGGTTTGCCTTTCCTTAATCTAGCTTCTATGATAAGTCGTAGGGTCATTATTGCCTCACGTGTTCCAACTTTTCTCCGGAATCCAAACTGATCTTCCCCGAGGTCGGCTTCTACTAGTTTTTCCATTCGTCTGTAAAGAATTCGCGTTAGTATTTTGCAGCCTAGACTTATTAAACTGATAGTTCGTTAATTTTCACATTTGTCAACACCTGCTTTTTTGGGGTTGGAATTATTATATTCTTCTTGAAGTCTGAGGGTATTTCGCCTGTTTCATACATTTGCTCACTAGATGGTAGAGTTTCGTCAGGACTGGCTCTCCCAAGGCTGTTAGTAGTTCTAATGTCTACTCCCGGGGCCTTGTTTCGACTCAGGTCTTTTCAGTGCTCTGTCAGACTCTTCACGCAGTATCATATCTCCCATTTCATCTTCATCTTCTAAACATTCATGGTGGTGTCTGTTTGTTCTGTATCGTGTCTCCCTACCACTTTCGCGCAACGACGCTCTGAGCGTGTTTTTTAGGGAATTAACTAGTTTGAACCTGGGACCTGTTGCTGGTAAGGAGACGCCAAACCACACATGACATGTAGATTTCAGAAGAGTTCAGTGAGACTAGCGATGATATAATCAAATACTAAATGATCTCAGCGTCAGCTCCACTGCACTCCCTGTAAAGGAATCTTAATACTAACTAAATTTAGTGGAAAGGGTTCAAGGCTTTCCTATTTTTAGTTAGCTGGTAAAATAACGTCGAAAAAGCAGTTAAGTTTACCATTGGAAATTTTATTCTACTCACAAAACATTGTTTATAAATTGCACTATTGATAAAAGGAAGTGATTTAATACAGGATGGTAAAAACCAACAGCGTCCAACAAAAATGTGAACGAATATTCCCTGAATGGGTTTCCAAGATCTACAATGGATCGAAGGATGACCTATGCCATATCACATCTATAATCTAGGTTAAATTTAAGTTTCACAAAAGAGAAAACTATCAAAATGGTATAGAGTGACCCTCAATTATCTTTAATAACTTATCTAACTTGTCGTAAATTACGAGCTATGTGGCTTCTCAATAACTATATAAAAGAAAAATCATCGCGTTTCAGATCTGTTCTTCAAGTGGCAAATGTGAACACCATGCGTTTTAATTAACGATCGACACTAGTATTAAGCACAAAGGGGGTATAACAGATGAGACTTCTGCAGTTCTGAGTGAAGCCTTATGCGCTCAAAAATGCGGCATCGCGTGCATTCATTACCTTGTCGGTGTTTAGGCAGCGTCAGGGCAGCGGCTCCGCTCACCTCGCCATCTCGGAACTAACTCTCTTCTAACTTCTCCTTACTACAATTTACCGAAGTTGATTAAAAAAAAAACTATCTGGCTGTGTTTTCATCTGACCAATCAGGGTCTCAATGTTAAACTTAAGCTCCGCCTACAAAAATTCTGTATATCCAATGAGCAACGTTATACTTTTCGTGGTGGGGCAATATTTTTAAAGTTTGCAACGTAACAGAGACGTTAAAAAGTCTCACGCTAAAACCTGCAGCTGGTGTGGTCCTTTTAGCGTTATCGTAAGATCTATACTGTTCTTCTGGAGGGCTCTATCTTTTAACATGGGCTGGGGGGTGGTCCTTGACGTACCTGAGACGCGAAAATTCTCACGCTAAAACTTGCGGGTGGTAGTGGCCCTTTTTGTGTTATCGTAAGATCTATACTGTTTTTTCTGGAGGGCTCTAGCTTTTAACATGGGCTGGGGGGTGGTCCTTGACGTAACAGAGACGCGAAAAAGCCTCAAGCTAAAACGTGTGGGTGGTAGACTTAGCGGTAGGCTGCCGACGTGGGTGTCCAGTCCGTCCCTTATCGTAGGGCCTTCTAGCTTAACACGGTTCTGCTCTCGGCTTGTGTTCTCGTTTGTCCCCTCGGAACTGCGTCGGTCTCACGGTGGGAAGGTACGACATGCATTTAGGGATTCTTGTGTTAGTCTGTGGTATTCCATTTGCTCACTCGTTCCTCGTATTACTTTGGTTAATTTAATGTCACGATTTATTCCGAGCTATGTGACATACTACTGGATTTGCTTATCATGTCAGGGTTTTCATGGAAGGTGTTGGATTTGCCTGACACCTTACAATCTACATCCTCTTCCATTTCCATAATATTGTCCTCAAGTACATCGCCCTTGTATAGGCCCTCTATATACTCCTTCCACCTTTCTGCTTTCCCTTCTTTGCTTAGGACTGGGCTTCCATCTGTGTTCATGATATCCACGCAAGGGGTTCTCTTTTCTCCAAATGTCTCTTTAATTGTCCTGTAGGCAGTATGTATCTTACCCCTAATGAGATAAGCCTCTACATCCTTACATTTGTCCTTTAGCCATCCGTGCTTAGTCATTTTGCACTTCCTGTCGATCACATTTTTGAGACGTTTGTATTCCCACGAAACTTTTGCCTCTCATCATGATAAAATACATTCTACTGAGTACAAAATGACAACAATAATTATATAGATGTTTTATGTTTGCGCAAGTAAACTGTACTTTCAGCAAAAATAACCGCTTTGGTTACATGAAAGCGCAGAAGTTACGCGATCATCTAATTTTTATTACCTATGCAGTGCAATTTATATTCTGTAAGGACATAGAAGACGCAATAGACTAACAGTGAATGATTATGTGCGAAAGAAACAACCAAAGAGAAGTCGTCGGCTACAAATTTATATCTTACACATACATTTACGTTGTTTTCCTACCACTGCTACCAATACTGCCGGTAATTCTACCATTACTAAATCATTTACATACTGTACCAAAATTACCGAACCGTAATTTTTGCAGACCAACTCTAGCCACCGCACATGGAAAAAAGGGTGTTTACAGCAGAACAATATTCTGCGTCGGTTTTTACGCCCACTCACTTCATTTTGACAAGCATACGCATCTTACAAGTTTTCGCTGGCAATCTAGATGCCCAAATACTTCAAACTTCCTGCACATGTGTGGAGAATATTGAAAGCCAGATAGTCGATGTAAGACACGGACATAACGACCTGTATACGAGAAAGGTCGAGGTGTCATACGATGCTGTGAAGTCTTCCACACGTAACCCTGGGCGATTCTACAGCACCTGCAGCAGACCGGGAGCCACTGCTGGGGGCATCGGCTTTACCTACTCGGCGGTAGTCCCGTAAATTGGCGCTAAGCTCCGACGTAGCGTCCACCTTTGTGGTCCCTGCCTCGAAGCCGGGATCCGCTGCACACAAAACTTCGTTGTTGCTCGAAACAACGGCGAGCCGCGGCAAACGCGAATCCGAAAACAGCGAGGCGCAGGACAACACCGCTGTGACACCGCGCACCATTCTAGCGGCGCGGGTTTATTTCACATGCGGATGATACCCCCGGTCGCAGTTTTCGTTTAAAAGGATTTAGCTTCAGTACAGGCGATAATAAACAGCTTTAGAACAATGATGACGTCAGCTAGCTACGCCCGTGTGACGGTCCTCTGTCTAAAATCGGATCGTGGATCTACGGTGATGTGTCAGAGAACGGCAGATTGCAGGTCGATTGTGGACAAAACCTAAAGGAAGGGAAGGAAGGCTGGGGTTTTACGTCCCGTCTGCGACAACGTGAATATAAACGGCCCACAAGCTCGAGATGGGGAGGAATAGAGAAAGAAATCGGCCGTGGCCTTTCAAAGAAACCATCCCAGAAATGGTTTTAAACGATTCCGGAATATAATGAAAAACCTAAATTGGAATGACTTGACCGAAATTTGAAATCTGTCGCTGCTAGTGCCGTATCTCTACGCATGGCTTGTGACTGATTCTCTCAGTCTCCACCCATCAGAGCAGCACGCATGGTAGAGCTTTAAAGTCGGGAAAGTTAAGAAACAAACGTCGCTGGTATTGTTCATTCATGCTCTTTCCCAAGATGATGTCTTGCGTACAGTGGACGCGTCTTCCTAGATTTCCTTAAGGCCTTCAGCACCGATCCACTCTGTCGACTGATAGTTCAAATGTTCAAATGTCTGTGAAATCTTATGGGACTTAACTGCTAAGGTCATCAGTACCTAAGCTTACACACTACTTAACCTAAATTATCCTAAGGACAACCACACACACCCATGCCCGAAGGTGGACTCGAACTTCCGCCGGGATCAGCCGCACAGTCCATGATAGCAGCGCCCCAGACCGCTCGGCTAATCCCGCGCGGCGACTGATAGTAAAAATGCCAGAGTGTGAAGTACTTTCGAGGTATTTGAGTAGTTTGGAAAATTATTGAAGCGAATTTCCGATCAGTAGCTATCGATCCTGAGCTATTACGAGAAAAATATGTATATACACACATCAAAAAAAGTTTTGCATCATCTCGGTTCCGAGAGTCCGGACCCTGTACAGAAAATTGGCATAGAGATCAATATAAACATCATTTCCGCCCATTTTATTGCTCATGAAAACCACACATTGCATGTTGTACCACCATACAGCGAGACCTTCAGTGATGGTTGTCCAGATTGCTGTACACACCGGTACTTATAGTACACAGTAGCACGTCCTCTTGCACTGATGCATGCCTGTATTCGTCGTGGCATACCATCCACAAGTTCATCAAGGCACTGTTTGTCCAGATTGTCCCATTCCCCAACGGCGATTCAGCGTAGGTCCCTCAGAGTGGTTGGTGGGTCACGTCGTCTACAACAGCCCTTTTTAATCCATCCCAGGCACGTTCGATTGCGTTCATGTCTGGAGAACATGTTGGCCACTCTAGTCGAGCGATGTCGTTATCCTGTAGGAAGTCATTCATAAGATGTGCACGATGGGGGCTCGAATTGTCGTCCAAGAAGACGAATGCCTTGCCATTGTGCTGTCGATATGGTTGCACTGTCGGTCGGAGGATGGCATTCACGTATCGCAGAGCCGTTACGACGCCTTCCATGAAACCAGCGGTGTACGTCGGCCCCACGTAATGCCACCTCAAAACAGCAGGAAACCTCCACCTTGCTGCGCTCGCCGGACAGGGTGTCTTAGGAGTTCAGTCTGACCGGATTGCCTTCAAAACGTCTCCGACGATTGTCTCGTTCAGACATATGCGACATTCAACGGTGAAGAGAACGCGATGCCAATCCTGAGCGGTCCATTCGGCATGTTGGCCCTATCTGTACCGCGCTGCAAGGTGTCGTGGTTGCAAAGTTAGACCTCGCCATGGGCGTCGGGAGTCAAGTTGCGCATCGTGCAGCCTATTCCGCACAGTTTGAGTCGTAACGCGACGTCCTGTGGCTGCACCAAAAGCATTATGCAACCGCTACGGTCGCAGGTTCGAATCCTGCCTCGGGCATGGATGTGTGTGATGTCCTTAGGTTAGTTAGGTTTACGTAGTTCTAAGTTCTAGGGGACTGATGACCTCAGAAGTTAAGTCCCATAGTGCTCAGAGCCATTTTTTTTTTAGCAGGGCGTCTCACACAACAATGCAGGGCTTCTCGCACAACAATACAAACAATACACTTAACAGAGACTTTAGTCATCATTAATATATTCTCCCTTACTATTTACAAGTGTCTGCCAACGCAGGAGTAACTTTTCGATTCAGCGACTGTAGAAATTGCGTGGTTTTTGAGGATAAGAACTCGTCAAGTCATGGTCGGAGCACATTTTCATCCGGAAAGAAAGTTCCTTGAAGGCTGTTCGGTAGATAGCGGAAAAGGTGAAAATCTGAGGGTGCTAGCTCAGTTGAATAAGGTGTATGCGGAATGACTTCCCAACTCAATTCCTGTACAGTGTTTTTTGTTCTTGGTTGTTGTTTTTGGACCGCTACTGCAAGACATTGCAGTTGTTGACAATAAATGTCAGCAGTGATGGTTACAATTTGGTGAGGCAATTAGTAGCACATCACACCATCGCTGTTCCACCAGATGCGTAACATTATCTTTTGTGGATGCGGGCAGATCTTTTTACAGGGAGTCGCTGCTTTTTTTGAGCTCAACCATGCCTTTCTTTCTTTTAAGGGGGTAGGATGTCAAACGGGCCAACTTTGAGCAGGAGAGACACCACAGGACATTTTAATTTCCACTGTCTATACCTTTACAAACAAATTCATGAAACTTTGTCAGTATGACCAGGAAGGATTCAGGAGTCGCACTCATAGCATTGGAAGTTCAAAAACATAAGAAAAAAACCTTTTTTTTTTTACATGTGACATTTCATCATATTTTCACTGACTATTAGCTGCATTTGTTGCTATGGGTACACTTTTCTTTATGAGTAAGAGAGATTCTTCAATGAATTTTGCACAGGATACACACCATACTTACAGCTGTACGAAACTCTAGAATTTATTTAATTTATGAAAAAATGAATGAGATGATACACTTTAAACTTCATGTTTAGAAAAAAATCAAATTGAATAGATAATTAACTTAATTTTTACCACCGTTTTTAATATACTTGGAAAACTCTAGAGTTTCATGCACATGTAAGTATGGTTTGTATGCTGTGCAAATTCATCGAACAATCTCTCTCACTCATGAAGAAAAGTGTACCTATAGCAACAAATGCAGCCAATAGTAAGCGAAAAAATGGTGAAATTTCAGATGTGAAAAAAATTTATTTTGGTATGTTTTTGAACTTCCACTGCTGTCGTTGTGAATGCTGAATCCTTCCTGGTCATTCTGACAAAGTTTTATGAATTTATTTGCAAAAGTAAAGACAATGGAAATTGAAATGTCCTGTGGTGCCTGTCCTGTCCCAAGGCGGCCCGTTTGACGTCCTACCCCCACCCCCCTCCCTTCCTCGTCACTAGTAATGATGGAGGATAAAAATGATCGGTGTTGTTCATGAGTCAACTGATGACGAGGAAGCAGCGATGCACCTATGGCCACCCTCTGATTTTAGTAATTTTGGCTTAGTGCAAGGGGTACGCAGACACTCGCTTTTTGGACCTTCCCCGTTCCATACAAATGTCTCACGTTGGTGGAATGTTCACAGTTCCCCACATTCATCAGTTCTCGAGTACAGTGACGTTACTCATTGTGGATTAATGCGCCGATCTTCGTCAAACCACGAGGGCTTTCCTGAACTTAGAGAGTCACGAATGTCAAAACGGTCCTCCTAGAAACGAGGAAACAGTTTTCTTGCCGTGATATGTGGCACTATCCCCACACACGGCTCAAATGTTTCTGGCTACCTGTGCTGCTCTCACCCCTCTACTGAACTCAAACAGAGGAATAAGTCGGAAATGTTTCAGCTTCTCCTCTTGCTACTTCATTTTCTAGCGTCCACAGCTCCAATCACCATCTCCAAGTCCGAGATTAGTCATGGAGAATCAAACAGCGACAGTGAATTACAAATAAAAAATTACAATTGATAAATAAACCCATAGTCCCGGAATGTCAGTATACTTAACAAAAACGCTACGAACTTATGACCCAACCTGATACTTTATTCTTTTAAATTTTATTTCATCGTATGGCTAGGGCCCCCCGTTGGGCAGACCGTTCGCCAGTTGCCGGTCCTTCAATTTGACGCCACTTCGGCGACCTGCAGTCGATAAGGATGATAGGATGATGATGACAGCACAACACCCAATCCCTGGGTGGAGAAAATTCCCCGACCCAGAGGATTGACAATCCGTCACACTGACCATTCAGCTAGCGATGGCGGACAACCTGGTACTAACATTCTCGCACGGCAACAAGTCAAAAACCATAATTTTTTTCACTTGTAATTTGATGTGCATATGCTACAGCTGGAAATGACATGACGAAAAAGTTTGTGCCTGACGAGGAATCGAGCCCAGACACGTGACTTTCGTCGAGAACTTCAGGAGCTTTGAATCTTGGTGAAATAACTAAATGACGAAACTGTATCGTCCCAAACGGCTCAAATCCCGCTTGAGGGGAGATCTGAGTTCGCATCCTAGACCGTACCAATATCTTTAATCATATACGTTCATTTACAGTAACTGTCCTGTGATTTTACTTTACGATTAGTTCATTGTAAAATGAAGTTTCCAGTGTAAGAAGACTTACTGGTGACAGAGATTCTACTCTGTCAAGGCCCAAACTAAACCGACTTTCCACCAGTCGGTAGCGAAGGGGCGTTATGTTTAAATGTTGGTTTGGAACCACGTTGCAGTCCTACGTTATGCAATGGGGGCTACCAGAGGCGAAAAAGGTCTGTTCATAATTGCAGAAAATGATTGTCTGAAGTGTGAATCGAACCCCGTCCTTGAGGGGAGACGTTCATGAAATGGACTGAAAATTTCAACATTTTCAATTTATTTTTCAGTTATTAGTAGACCTCTTGGACAATATGTTCCCAAAGTTCCTGTTGTGAAATCACATCTGAAGTTAAATGTATCTTGTCGTGACCTTCCTGCCAAGCCCGCTTTTTGAAACACCTCACTACAGGTGGAAAAATAACAATATGTAACATTTGATTGTGCAATCGATTAGGTGCTGGGTTAGAATGCCCGTCCGACACAAAACTTATACCACGTCATTTCAAGTTTATATGTGTGCACACGTTGTTATTTGTTACTGAAATCACATTTAAGAGCTCTTGTGGTTCAAATGGCTCTAAGCACTACGGAACTTAACATTTGAGGTTAGTTAACAGAGAGAGCAATTACTAAATAGGAGTCCCAATACTGGACAAGTTCAAAATTTTCCTCGTGAAACTTGATGTTTGAAATGTTAATTATTGAAATAAATCTGAGTTTACAAGCATTAAAACTGTGTCAGCTCTAATAATGTGCTTCCTGACATTTTCATTATCATGGTACGAATTTGAATCTGCTATGATTAGCATAAAGATGTAAGGTGTCAGGCAAATCCAACACCTTCAATGAAAACCATGACATGATAGCAAATTCGGCAGTATGTCACATAGCTCCGAATAAATTCTGACATTACATTAACCAAAGTAATACGATCAACGAGTGAGCAAATGGAATACCACAGGCAAACTCAAGAACGCCTAAATGCATGTCATACCTTCCCACCGTGAAACAGACGCAGTTCCAAGGGGAGAAACGAGAACAGAAGCCGAGAGCAGAGTCTGTAGGCTAGAAGGCCCTACGATAAGGGACGGACACCCACGTCTCCAGCCGACCGCCAAGAACACCACCAGCCCATGTTAAAAGATAGAGCCCTTCAGAAGAACAGTGTAGATCTTACGATAACACTAAAAGGGCCACACCAGGTGCACGTACCGCATCGCTAGTCTCACTGACTCTTCTGAACTCTACATGTCATGTGTGGTCTGGCATCTCCATACCAGCAACAGGTCCGAGGTTCAAATTAGCAATTCCCTAAAAAACACGCTCAGAGCGTAGTTGCTCGAAAGTGGTAGAGAGACACGACATAGAACAAACAGACACCATGCAGAATGTTAGAGAGAAGTGTGTGGAGCTGCGCCGCCCGCCGCCGCCTGACGCTAACTCACCACCGACAAGATAATGAACGCACGCGATGCCACGTAAGAGCGCATAAGGCTTCACTCAGAACTGCAGAAGTCTCATCTGTTGCATCCCCTTTTTACGTAATACTAGTGTCGATCGTCAATTAAACTTCGTGGTATTCACATTTGCTACTTGAATTTAAAATCTGAAACGCGATGATTTTTCTGTTATATAGTTATTGAGAAGCCACATCAGCCACTGTAATTTACGACAAGTTAAATAAGTAATTAAAGATAACTGAGGGTCACTGTAGACCATTTTGATAGTTTTATCTTTTATGAAACTTAATTTAAACCTAGATTTTAGATGTGATATGGCATAGGTCATGCTTCGATCCATTATAGAACTTGGAAACCTATTCAGGGAATATTAGTTCACATTTTTGTTGAACGCAGTTGGTTTTTATCATCCTGTATTAAAATATTTCGTTTTATAAATAGTGTAATTTATAAACAATGTTTAGTGAGTAGAATAAAAATTTAAATGGTAAACTTAAATGCTTTTTCGACGTTATTTTACCACCTAACTAAAAATAGGAAAGCCTTGAACCACTTCCACTAAATTTAGTTAGTATTAAGATTCTTTTTACAGGGAGTCCAGTGGAGCTGACACTGAAATCATTAAGTATTTGATTATATCATCGCTAGTCTCACTGAACTCTTCTGAACCCTACATGTCATGTGTGGTCAGGCGTCTCCTTACCAGCGACAGGTCCCAGCTTCAAACTAGTCAATTCCCTAAAAAACACGCCAGAGCGTCGTTGCGCGAGAGTGGTAGGGAGACACGACTTAGAACAAACAGACACCACGCAGAACGTTAGAAAGAGCAAAGTTCACTAGTCACTTGTAGGATTCATTTTGAATAATCGAACGACTGCACCGAAGAGAGACTGGAAGACTGCATGACCGTTACATCATGTGGGTTGCATACGTATCAGGCTGAACACAGTTCAGATAGTTAGAATATCTGTGAGCACGATAGTACGCCTATGAAACTGCTTGACATAACATTAAGTTTATTTTCAATGTAATATCACTCATTAAAAAATAAGAAAAGAGATTTAATTTATAAATTAGAAAGCATTATCGTAACCTTCCACTTTCCAGTCGGTTTGGGGTCTGGCAATATTCTCAATTAGTTCTAATATCATTCTCCATGAAAAGATCATTTTGATTAATACAAGCTTTATTTTACTCTGAGCTGGCTATTCGAATAAGATTAGTCAGATGGATACTTTATTGAAACGGAGAATCATCTAACATCACTACAGAAAAACTGGATCGTTTTCGTAGAGGATGGTATTTACTGCGACGGTGTGAAAGAAGATCAAAGAATTGCCAGTTCATTTTTCTGCCAAGGATTGACTATAGAATGTTTTGTCGCTGACATTTGTCACAAAATACCATAGGAAATACAGGTAGAGGAAACGATATCGAGGAAAGTGAAGATAAAGTGGAACAACTGAAGAAGTAGCATTATAGCTGAATCGGAGAAATAGAATTAAGGTAAGGTAGAGCTACATGTTGCATACATATACTGGTAGATCAGAATTCAGGCAATGCTAAATACATGCTCAGAGTTTATAATCAGTTACTTGAAACAGAAGTGACAACAAAGACACTGCGTGAGTTCCAAAAATACTGTAAGAACATTTTCTGAGAAAGGTAAGGTACATAATTTGATCCCGATCTGGAACAGTAAGTCGAAAACACAGTACACTCCTTTGCCTTGTGAAAATTTCGCTTTGGATTAAACACCAACGTTGTAGTAGCTAAGCCCTTTATCCGTTATACCTTTTCTTCCAGGAGTGCTAACCCCACGAGGTAAGCAGGAGAGTTTCTGCGAAGTCAGGAAAAAAAAGAGATTTTACCAACAGTAACACGAATATGAAAAAAACACCACGTCATATAGTGTTCATGAAATAATGCCAAGATGATAACAGAGTTACGGGCGATTCATCTTGTGAAGTCATGATTAAAGGAGCTTTATTGCTTAGAAGCTACCTTCAAATTCTGTCCCGACCCACCTTATTTAATTGCTCTCCTAATTTCGTCAAATTATTCCATGCGCTTTAAGTATGCTTTCTTACAAAAAGCCACAAGCTTTTACTTTACACTGAATCTGTAATTTGTGTCAGTGACGTCACATTGGGATATCTATTATCTCAAATACGAAGGTTAAATAAAACAATGGCTCTGCGACTCGGGTGACTGGTGCGCAATTTTAGGTGCTTACATTTCACGTACAGTGCTTGCTATCTGTTCACTGCGTATGTCTACGTAATATGAACTGTTCGTTTCTCTCTTGCGATTAAATCTACGTTTAAGCCTGATTTTCTCAGAATGTCTGTGTCACAAAGACAGTTAGCCCTTTTTAGGGCTGAGACCTTGCGCGTTGTTAATACGGATGTTGAGGCCATTACCTGAGTAGAGATCTAAATAAGCTGATTTTTCTAACAAACAACAGATATCACCAATCCTGCAGACTTCCATTATTTCATAAACTGCCGGAGGTTTCCATTTAAAATTAGGCGAGTAATATTTCGAATGTAGCTAAGCCTTAGCGCAAAACCCTTCCTCGAATAATCTGTCTCCGGATGTGGAAACTCAAGTGATGAGTAGTAACGATGTTACGCCTAAATAATGCTTGCGTTTCGATGTTTGGCTGCAATTTTTCGTACGGTACTTAACTGCAACGGAGAGATGGAAGAGAGCATCGGTACGTAGTGGTTAACAGTTGAAGCATGAAAGAAGGGCAGAATTATGACGTAGGCAGCGAACACAGTTGTAACAGACAATATCTCTACGGAAAACGTGGGAAAATCAGCAAACGAATTTAGTTTTGGTGTGTTCATATCCACGGTTACTTCTTTCAGACAATATAAGCTTAAGGAGCAGAAAAAGCCGAAGCTATCAATGTTGGAAATTAAACCTACAGGGCTCGCAAAGTATTTTTTCCATCCTTTCTTATTTTCCTTCGATCATCTTCATTCTAAAACTGTCGTTTCAGTTCATCCCTTAATTGTTTTGCTCGCTCCATAGACAGCTGAGATTGTAGAACTGAAGTTACAATTTCTTCGAAAACTGCGGAGCTAGTGAAATGTTTTATGGTTCAAATGGCTTTGAGCACTATGCGACTTAACTTCTGAGGTCATCAGTCGCCTAGAACTTAGAACTAGTTAAACCTGACTAACCTAAGGACATCACACACATCCATGCCCGAGGCAGGATTCGAACCTGCGACCGTAGCGGTCGGTCGGCTCCAGACTGTAGCGCCTAGAACCGCACGGCCACTCCGGCCGGCGAATTTTATGAATTAAGAATTTAAAAAAAAAATATGATTAATAGCACGGAACGTTGCAGGGCACAGATCAGTATCAAATAATTAAACTCATTCACGCATCAAAAACCCTATTCCTGGGATGACAAAATGTACAAAAGAAACCTACAAGGTGGCGTTACTGTCTGTTTTAATAGCTCAGTGGTTATTTTGATACCCGAGTTTTTGCTGTTTGATACTTCCTTTTATCTTCGGTTAACGGACTCAATTTTTTCCATCCCTCTCAAAGATATCGTAGCTGGTGTAGTTAAGCGCACTTTTTAGTGATGACTGCTTTCGCCGCTATTTGCACCAGTCGACGTACGAGCGAAGTAGATATTTTAAACGTAAGCATAGTTACCTGATGACTTATCCGACTGCTTAGCTGAGCGACAACGTGCTTGCCTACAATGTCGTGGGCCCGGGTTTGATGCCCAGCCGGGTTGAAGATTTTCTTCGCCCGTGGTGTGGGTGATGTGTTGTCATCATCCTCACCGACGCCCGAGTCGTCCAGTGTGGCGTCTCATGAAATAAGACTTGCACCCGGCGGCCGAAATTCCCCGGACAGATGAGGACGATACTGATGTTTGGTTTGTGGGGCGCTCAATGGCGCGATTATCAGCTCCCGTACGATTTCCCAACCTTTGCTCAGTCCAAACCTGCCACTTTTAGAATGATGATGAAATTATGAGGACAACACAAACACCCAGTCGTCTCGAGGCAGGTGAAAATCCCTGATCACGCCGGGAATCGAACCCGGGACCCCGTGCTCGGGAAGCGAGAACGTGATCGCGAGACCACGAGCTGTGGGCCCCTGGACAGAGCCTCCCGCCAACAATACCGCACGATCATTTCGTTTCATTTATCTGATCACAGATGAAAATAACCCACCCTCTCATCATTCGCTAACGATAGAGCCATGTTGTTGCGGCCCTCCTTCTGTGTTTCAGCGGCTGTACCATTCGGTTGTAGCTGTTGCAGTTCGTTACAATGATTACACTTTACGGCATGGATGTCGTGAACCTGCCTACTGATTCTAATGAGAAAGGCTTCTCTTTGAAAACTTTCTTTATAAAAGTTACTCCGGATTAGGTGTCCTTTTGCTTTTTAGATCGTGTACGTTAACACCTTTCTTTAGCCGATCGTTTTTTATTCATCGAGTTACCACTACAATGCGCCTCAGCAGAGATGTAGTACTTCTGTTGAGGAACTTAGCTTTTAGATGACTGCGTACCTGAATTTCTGAATATAAAGTACGTGTTTGACTGTCTTAATTTATAAGTTTTGTTATCGATTATGGCTTTAGAAATGTTTGTAATGGTTAGTGGCTTAAGGTTGTGGAGGAATAAATACTTATCAAGCTTAAAAACATAATACTATTATCCACAAAGTACTTATAAAATTGTATTGCAATCAAATAGGAAACTTACAAGAACATCACTTTTCGATATAGTCTCCTTACGTTTCAACGCACTTGGTCCATCGTTGTACATGCTTCCTGATTCCCTCTTAAGAAAGAAGGTTCTCGGCTGAGCTGCGAGCAGGAGTGCACCGCTCCTTTCACTGCTTCGTCCGAGGCAAATCGACAACCCCTTAATGCCTGTTTGAGTGGACTAAACAAATGGTAGTCAGAAGGGGCAAATCGGACTATATGGAGGATGATCCAGTACTTGAAATTTCAGTTTCTGGAGCGTTTCAGCAGTGTGGCCAGCAGCATGAGGACGGGCATTGTCGTGCAACAACACAACACCTTTTCACAGCAATCCACGGCGTTTGCTTGGAATTGCAGGTTTTAGCCTGACAGTAAGCATCTCACTGTAACCTACACTGTATATTGTTGTGCCCCTTTCCCCATATGTTCCAGTACTGGATCTTGTGCGTCCCAAAAAACCGCAAGCATCAGTTTTCCTGCGGATGGTTGGGTCTTGAACTTTTTCTTGGACCGCGAATTTGGATGTTTCCATTCCACACTCTGCCATTTACTGTCCGGCTCGTAATGATGGATCCATGTTTCGTCACCAGTAATGATCCTGTCTAAGAAGTTGTCCCCTTCGTTACCATAGCGATCGAATTTTTTTTGCTGAAGTCCAAGCGCGTTTGTTTATGCAACTGTGTGAGCTGTTTTGGGACCCATATTGCACAAACTTTTCGAAACCCAAGTCTGTTGTGCATGCTTTTGTAGGCAGAACCGTGACTAATTTGCAGACGATGTGCCACTTCACCCATAGTTAATCGTCTGTCTAAGAGAATCATTTCACGTGAACGCTCAATGGTTTCTTCATTTGTGGCGGCAAACGGTCGTCCGGCTCCTTCATCGTGCATAACGCTTGTGCGACCATTTCGGAATTTTTCTGTCCATTTGTAGACACTCCGTTGCGGCAAAACACTGTTCCCGTAATGTACCGAAAGTCGTCGATGAATTTCGGCCCCTGATACGCCTTCCGAACACAAAAACACACATCACTGAACGTTACTCTTCTTTGGTGCAAATAGATAGCAGAGCAGCCATGGTTAACAGCACGGTAGCTATAACGAAACTAACTTAGCAGCTTGAGTATTGCAAAGATATAACAACAAATAAACAAAACCATGCGTCATCAACGTAAAATGACAATGCGACCAAAGTAAACAAAAATATAACTAAACTGTGGATAATAATTGACTTATCCTCGTACATCCAGCAATTCAAAGCGCACGATCATAATAAATACAAGAGGAAATATTAGATGTGCTGAAATCCAATATATAAACATTAATGTAATGTTTAACAATAATGGCATCTCAGCAAAATTCCTGGCCCTTAAAATAAATAAGACAGCACAAGCTAAAAAGCAAGCCTACAGCTGACTATACGACCTGAAAAGAACAATAACGAAATAGGGTAGCTGGCCACAAGTCCAGTATAGAGTTTAAAAATACAAATGAGAACTGACCCCTAACACCCAAAGGTAATATTAATACCGCCAATCAACTAATGGCAGTACGAAACAGACAACTTAAACAACACAGGAAAAACTATGTTGGACTACAGACAAGATCGACGGACCCAATAAAATGAAACACTAGGGCAACCGATTAGATAAAAGATCACTCATTTAAATGAAACTGAAAAGTTGACACATTAAATGAAACAGTAGTAAATCACAGGTGGTTTGGTATATTTCACTTGGTGCATCTTCGCATGCAAAAAATAATGATAATTATCTGCTTATTCCCAATATTGCCATTTCAGATATCTTAACACGCTGAACACGTGAGCGATACACAGCCTCTGGTTTCCAGAGGTCGCATTGTTAAGAAAAGCGCAGGCAAGTTAGTAAGTCGGGTCGAGTTGTAGCCTTGTGCGGTAGTAATTGTGGAGTCGTGCAGAGGAGGTGCTATTAGACATTTAAATTACGTAACTGTTAGCCATTCCGAGTATTCTTGTGAATTGCTTTGTTATGAAATTTAATTTACAAACAGTCAGTTGCGCTTCAGATTAATTAAAATCATATTTCTGAAAAGTAATTTGAGTAAATACTTTCATGTTCTAAAGTAGAGTACCTACACTGATTCCAGCTCAATCTGTAATAAGAATTTAGAAGTCGGTTTCAGGTTGTTAACAAGAAATTCAGTTGCGCACAGTTCCAGCATACAGCTCCAAACTTCACAGATGTAGCTTTCATAATAAAAGAGAATACTTCGTGATTTAACGCACAAAAACATTCAACTATTGAATGTAGTTCTGCGGCCTTGCTGTGGCCTGTTCGGTAATTATTAAACAGGTAAAGACTGAACCGTCCAACTGATAGTACAGTAGCTGGTGATTCACAACGAGTGAAAAGTCGATGTTTCGGTCAAGAACTTCCGGCACAATGCTCTCCTTGTGCATTGCCACTCAAGAGCACCCACCGTAAGTAGTATTCATTTGTGTATCGTCAGCACGGGCTCACTTGGCGCCGAGACGCTGTTCCCCATCCGCGTACCTGGAACAGAAAGTGAAGTCCACACTTTGATACCCCTTAGCTGCTAACTGAGGCATCGACTCCCGACTTCTGGCCGCGGAAACTTGTACTCTGTCAGTACAGATCAAATGCACCTCTGTTGCTCCCTTGTTGTTTTTCAGTAGCTCTCCACTGACTGCTGTCTCCCATTTCAGCTTCCAGTCCCAAGATAGCAGTGGCCACACCGACCTCCAAACGTAAGGGGCTTTTATTGTGTTTTAATATAATTTTTTAGCTGTTTTTCTTATCCCAGACCACAAAGTTTCCTAAGTTTCCAGCCTCCCGCCTACAAACACCTGACGTAGCTTTTGCCATGTCGTTTTAGGGCGTCTTGTTCTTCTTCGTCTTCTACTTTATCTTCTTCTTTTCCTTTTGTCTGAATGCATTCTAACATCTTCTAATGCCGTGTGTCTTCACCTGTCGGTATACATGCCCGTACGATCTCAGTCATCTGGCTTCGATTGTTTCCATTACAATGGTACTCGTATTTATTTTTATTGCGGGATAGTTACAGGGGGCTAATGAACTCAGATGTTAAGTCCCACAGTGCTCTGAGCCATTTGAACCATTTTGAACTTTGCAGTTTTGGATCTGCATCCAAAAAGTATGTACGTTTCATCTCAATATTGCAAAACGTGTTATTATTATAATTAAGGTTACCAGCATGATTGTAATACTTCGTCTTTATTAATCATTATGCCTCAGCTTCCCAACTGCCTAACACACTTAAAATTACTGCTACAATCGCTGACTAACGTCACTGCCACGTCTAGAGGACGGCTGCGGACAGGCTCTTTCAATGAGGTATTTCGTTTGGTAAATGATCCGTGCCGCGAAGGTAGATAGCTTTCGATACACTCCTGGTCTCCACAGATATTACTCCCTCGAGCGTTGGCCGCTAGGAGACGCCTATGCTACGCACTGAAGCCTCTTAGCGTGACTGCAGACCGCGCAGATGGTCAGCCTGGACTAGGGCATGTTTGCTTGAAGAGTGCAGTACGCCTGTAGCAGCATGGCTAGTACTTTTCCCTGCTGGGATCACAACGAACACACAACCTGTGCCGATGATGGGGCACAGTCAATCACACCGCGCTCCAGAATACATCGTATCAGCAGCGCCATTCAGTTGAGGAATGGACAGGAAGTCTTGTGGAGAGCAGGCCACAGTGGAGTGAACCATCGGCTGTGAGAGAAGAGTCACAACACCTCCTCGAGTATACTATAACCGCGGAGGCCCTGCCAAAAGACTTCCCAGGGTGAACGCGTTTTTTAACAGGTCTTAGGAGGATGAGGTATACTTGGAAAAGGCCGGGAGATACGGGAAGATTTCAATTAGATTACATCATGCTCAGACAGAGATTCCGAAATCAGATACTGGATTGTAAGGCGTACCCAGGAGCAGACATAGACTCAGATCACAATATAGTAGTGATGAAGAGTAGGCTGAAGTTCAAGACATTAGTCAGGAAGAATCAATACGCAAAGAAGTGGGATACGGAAGTTCTAAGGAATGACGAGATACGTTTGAAGTTCTCTAACTCTATAGATACAGCAATAAGGAATAGCGCAGTAGGCAGTACAGTTGAAGAGGAATGGACATCTCTAAAATGGGCCATCACAGAAGTTGGGAAGGGAAACATAGGTACAAAGAAGGTAGCTGCGAAGAAACCATGGGTAACAGAAGAAATACTTCAGTTGATTGATGAAAGGAGGAAGTACAAACATGTTCTGGAAAAATCAGGAATACAGAAATACAAGTCGCTGAGGAATGAAATAAATAGGAAGTGCAGGGAAGCTAAGACGAAATGGCTGCAGGAAAAATGTGAAGACATCGAAAAAGATATGATTGTCGGAAGGACAGACTCAGCATACAGGAAAGTCAAAACAACCTTTGGTGACATTAAAAGCATCGGTGGTAACATTAAGAGTGCAACGGGAATTCCACTGTTAAATGCAGAGGAGAGAGCAGATAGGTGGAAAGAATACATTGAAAGCCTCTATGAGGGTGAAGATTTGTCTGATGTGATAGAAGAAGAAACAGGAGTCGATTTAGAAGAGATAGGGGATCCAGTATTAGAATCGGAAATTAAAAGAGCTTTGGAGGACTTACGGTCAAATAAGGCAGAAGGGATAGATAACTTTCCATCAGAATTTCTAAAATCATTAGGGGAAGTGGCAACAAAACGACTATTCACGTTGGTGTGTAGAATATATGAGTCTGGCGACATACCATCTGACTTTCAGAAAAGCATCATCCACACAATTCCGAAGACGGCAAGAGCTGACACGTGCGAGGAATTATCGCACAATCAGCTTAGCAGCTCATGCATCGAAGCTGCTTACGAGAATAATATACAGAAGAATGGAAAAGAAAATTGAGAATGCGCTAGGTGATGATCAGTTTGGCTTTAGGAAAAGTAAAGGCACGAGAGAGGCAATTCTGACGTTACGGCTAATAATGGAAGCAAGGCTAAAGAAAAATCAAGACACCTTCATAGGATTTGTCGACATGGAAACAGCGATCGACAATATAAAATAGTGCAAGCTGTTCGAGATACTGAAAAAAATAGGGGTAAGCTATAGGGAGAGACGGGTCATATACAATATGTACAACAACCAAGAGGGAATAATAAGAGTGGACGATCAAGAACGAAGTGCTCGTATTAAGAAGGGAGTAAGACAAGGCTGTAGCCTTTCGCCCCTACTCTTCAATCTGTACATCGAGGAAGCAATGAAGGAAATAAAAGAAAGGTTCAGGAGTGGAATTAAAATACAAGGTGAAAGGATATCAATGATACCATTCGCTGATGACATTGCTATCCAGAGTGAAAGTGAAGAAGAATTAAATGATCTGCTGAACGGAATGAACTGTCTAATGAGTACACAGTATGGTTTGAGAGTAAATCGGAGAAAGACGAAGGTAATGAGAAGTAGTAGAAATGAGAACAGCGAGAAACTTAACATCAGGATTGATGGTCACGAAGTCAATGAAGTTAAGGAATTCTGCTACCTAGGCAGTAAAATAACCAATGAGGGACGGAGCAAGGAAGACATCAAAAGCAGACTCGCTACGGCAAGAAAGGCATTTCTGGCCAAGAGAAGTCTACTAATACCAAATATCGGCCTTAATTTGAGGAAGAAATTTCTGAGGATGTACGTCTGGAGTACAGCATTGTATCGTAGTGAAACATGGACTGTGGGAAAACCGGAACAGAAGAGAATCGAAGAATTTGAGATGTGGTGCTATAGACGAATGTTGAAAATTAGGTGGACTGATAAGGTAAGGAATGAGGAGGTTCTACGCAGAATCGGAGAGGGAAGGAATATGTGGAAAACACTGATAAGGAGAAGGGACAGGATGATAGGACATCTGCTAAGACATGAGGGAATGACTTCCATGGTACTAGAGGGAACTGTAGAGGGAAAAAACTGTAGAGGAAAACAGAGATTGGAATACGTCAAGCAAATAATTGAGGACGTAGGTTGCAAGTGCTACTCTGATATGAAGAGGTTAGCACAGGAAAGGAATTCGTGGAGGGCCGCATCAAACCAGTCAGTAGACTGATGACCAAAAAAAAAAAAAAAAAAGGCCATTATTGCTCGGCTACATTGTGCGAACTTGAATGAAATAAGCACGCCTCAGGCATCTAGCTTGCTGGCCATGTATTTTGTTTAGCTGCGGCTCTATGTGCTCTTCGGTTAGCCATGAGGTAATCTGAAATGTTCAGAAATTCAATGGGTTGATCAGTGGTATTGATCAATCTCTCATGGCATTACAGTTACTAAAGAGCTTCATTCTTGTCCTCTGTACTTACTCAGTTCTTTTTTGTTCAGAAATCCATTGTTTTGATCACTACTCAGCTTATAAAACGGTCTAGATTGCAAAGATTACCAGATCTCTAGTTTCGATGCTAAAGTGCTTCTTTAGGGATTCACAACCATATTGATGGACAGTGGGAATACATACAGCAGCACCTTGGGGCTTAATAAATTGTATTTTGTTGTGCATGACGTTTAATTTCCCATTGCCCGGTCCATCCACTCATTACGCAACCCGTAAGGCTGCCATGTGTCAAAGTTTTTTTGCATGTGTACCTAGGTACCTAGCTATCTAGGTATTTAATTGGGTTCAAGGCTTCCTAGCTATTACGGGTCAAATGGTTCTGAGAACTATGGGACTTAACATCTGAGGTCATCAGTTCCCTAGAGCTCAGAACCACTTAAACGTAACTAACCTAAGGACATCACACACATCCATGCCCGAGGCAGGATTCGAACCTGCAACCGTAGCGGTCGCGCGATCCCAGACTGAAGCGCCTAGAACCGCTCGGCCACAACGGCAGGCTATTACAGTCCTACATCGTTCTTCAAAGGGAGACGTTACCAGAAGCGACCGTGTCGTGAGCAGCATTACAAGGAAATGTGACAGAACCGATAATGTTGATGATAGATATGTATACGGATTGGCTACGGGCGTAGTTTTCTGAAGATGTTGTGCAGAGGATGATCACACCCTTGGAACGTTAATACGAAATGAGCAGCTATTGATAGTGCAATGACGACTTAAACGTACCTGAAGGAAAATGAGATGCTAGACTGAGATATATTGGAACAATAAAACGGCAGTGTAACTCATCCAAACATGAGATCTCTTACAAAAGCGTCGTTGGGCGAGTCTTGGATGGTTCAAATGGCTCTGAGCACTATGGCACTTAACGTCTGAGGCTATCAATCCCCTAGAACTTAGAACTACTTAAATCTAACTAAACTAAGGTCATCACACACATCCATGCCCGAGGCAGGATTTGAACCTGCGACCTTAGCGGTTGCGCGGTTCCAGACTGAAGCGCCTAGCACCGCTCGGCCACAACGGCCGGCGGCGAGTCTTGGAATCTTACCAAGTTACGTTAGTGGAGATAATAGAAAAATTCGAAGAACAAATATACCGTTCTGATAGGTTTGGATAGCCTGTGCCGAAGGCTCAGAAACAATTACCACACTTCAGTGAGAGAAAACAGAAAATGTATGCTTCGTAACAAAGCCTTACTCTCGACATTATGAGAGGCGGATTTCCAATAAGAACCAAGAGAAGCCCCATTTCCCTGAGAATACATTTCATGCCCTGCACTGTGATGGGAAAACATGAGAAATAGTATTGAGGCGTAGTAAGGGAAGGAAGGAAGGTTGGAAAAAATGGCTCTGAGCACTATGGGACTTAACATCTATGGTCATCAGTCCCCTAGAACTTAGAACTACTTAAACCTAACTAACCTAAGGACATCACACAACACCCAGTCATCACGAGGCAGAGAAAATCCCTGACCCCTCCGGGAAGGGAAGGTTGGAGTCTAACGTCTCGTCGCCAGCGCGGTCATTGGAACGCAAGTTCGGATTACGAAAGTATGGGAAAGGAAATCGGCAGTGGCATTTTCAAAGAAAGCATCCCGGAATTTGCCTGGAACGATTTAGGGAGATCACGGGAAATCTCAATCTGGATTGTCGGACGGGGATTTGAACCACGATCCTATCGAAAGGTAGACCACTTTGCTAGCTTCTGCGTCACGCCGTCGCTTTGAGGCATACTGTCTCATTCCTCCCGTGCGCCACACGTGAAGTGGTTGTAACGGCAGTGGTACACTAATGCACCCTCCACCAGACGCAGTACGAGGCTTTGCAGCAGACGGATGACGTGGTGCTGTCACGAGGACGACACGCGTGGCGAGCCTGAATTCCCAGTCACGCAGCCGCCCCCGCTCAAGAGTACAGTCGGTCGGCTCAGCTGTCAGAGGTGAGCGCCTCCGCCTTTGATAGCTGCCCGATTACCTGCCACGGCGCGTCCCCTCAACAGAGGCGGACCGAACGCCGCAACCGCCGCTTCTATCGGCGGTTACTCGCTCCTGCCTGCGGTGAGCTCCGGGATTGTCGGAGGGATCATTTGTGCTCGATCTGCTCTGGAAATCTCCAAAGCGAGCCTTAGATGTGGCGAAAGCTTGAACTACCTAGATGACGGGCGCCTCGGTAGCTGCGCGTTTAGCGCGTGCGTCTGTTTAACAAAGGGGCCCGAGTTCGATTCCCCGATGGGTCGGAGATCTGCTCCGCTCGGGCGTTGAGTGTTTTGTTACCGTTACGTTCGTTGCGCCATAACTGACTACCCTGTTCAGATGACGCTATGGGAACGTCCGGAAAGTCAATAAAAAAAAAAAAAGTCACGCGATCGGGTACATCCACGTTCCAGTTCTACATCTACAGCTATACTCCTCGAGCTTCCTCATGGGGTGTGGCGGAGGGTACTTCATGTGCACCACTGTCACTCAATAAATTCCCCCCCCCCCCTCCCCCGCCGGCCGCGGTAGCTAAGCGGTTCTAGGCGCTCCAGTCCGGAACCGCGCTGCTGCTACGGCAGCAGGTTCGAATGCTGCCTCGGGCATGGATGTGGGTGATGTCCTTAGGCTTAAGTAGTTCTAAGTCTAGGGGACTTATGACCTCAGATGTTAAGTCCCACAGTGCTCAGAGCCATTTGTTTTGTTCCAGCCGCGGAAGCAACACAGGCTCTCGGAATTTTAAGAGTATACCACACTGTGAGGTAGAACGTCTCTCATGCAGTGTTTGCCACTGGAGTTACCTGACCATCTCCGGAATGCTTCCACATTTACTAAATGAACCTATAACGAAACACGCTACTCGTTTTTTCGATCTTCTCTATTTCCTCTGTCAGTCCCATCACGTACACATTCCAGACACCGAAGTAATATTTGGGTATAGGTCGAGCGAGTGTTCTGTAACCTGTCTGCTTTTGAGGATGGGCTGTACTTTCTGAGAACTCTTTCAACGTATGCGTCTGGCTACTCCCTGCAAGTAGCTTTTTGCGGTGTTTCCACATTACGTCGCTCCATCTGTGTACTCCTACATATTTTAAGGAACTGATTGCTTCCAGTGATTGTTCTCAATGACGTAATCATACACTAGTGGGTCTTTCAGACGTGAGAGTGAATAGGTGGAAAGACTATACTGTAGGCCTATATGAGGGGTAGGATATAATAGTAGTAATTGAAGTCGATAGAAAAAACGTAGGGGATCGAGTAAAAATATTCAAATGTGTGGGAATTCCTAAGGGACCAAACTGCTGAGGTCATCGGACGCTAGACTTACACACTAATAAAACTAACTTATGCTAAGAACAACACACACAGCCATGCCGGAGGGAGGACTCGAACCTCCGGCGAGAGGGGCCGCGCAGCCCGTGACATGGCGCCTCAAACCGCGTGGCGACTCCGTGCTGTGGGACCCAGTATTAGAGACAGAATTAGAAAGAGCTCTGGAAGAACTAAGATCGAACAAAGGAGAAGGGATAGAAAACACTCCATCGCAATTTCTAAAATCAGTGGGGAAAATGGCAACCAAACGACTATTCAACTTAATGTGTAGAATCTACGAGACTTGTATCATAAGACTTTTGGATAATGTAATGGACACGCTTCCGAAGTACAATCAGCTTAAAATCTCATGCATCCAAAATGCTGACAAGAGTAATATACAGAAGAAAGGAAAAGAAAATTGAGGATCTGTTAGATGGCCATCAGTTTTAGTTAAGGTAAAGACATCAGAGAGGCAGCTATTACTCTGTGTTTGGTGATGGAAGCAAAACTGAAGAAAAGTCGTGATACGCTCATAGGATTTGTCAATGTAGGACATACGTTCGACAACATGAAATGGTGCAAGTTGTTCGAAATTCTGACAAAAATAGGAGTAAGCCGCACGAAAGAAAGTGATAAAAATATGTACAATAAGATTCGAAGACCAAGAGTGAAAAGCTCTTATTAAAAAGGATGTAGGACTGGGATGAGTAGTAGAAGAAATGAGAAAGCGAGAAGCTGCTACCTCGGAAGCAAAATAACCCGCGACGCACGAAGCATGGATGACATGAGTAGTAGACTAGCACAGTTAAAGAGAGTATTCGTGCTCAAGAGAATCAATCAGTGCCAAATATAGGATTTAAATTGAGGAAGAAATTTACGGTAGTGTACGATTGGAGCACAGTATTGTATGATAGTAATCAGGGACAGTAAAAATGGGAACAAACGGGAATCGAAGCGTGTGAGATGTGATGCTACAAAAGAATGTTGAAAATCAGGTGCGCGGATGGGGAGAAGAAGGGACAGGACGATAGGACATGTGCTGTGACATCAAGGAATCACCGCCATGGCATGAGAGGGGGCTGTAGAGGGCAAAAATTGTAGGGGAATTCTGGAATACATCCAGTAAATAATTGAGAACGTAGGGTGCAAGTGCTACACTGAGAAGAAGTTGGCCCAGGAGAGAAATTCATTATATATACGACGACGAGGCATAGTGCCATAGTGCTTCAGTTCTGTTACAGATATAACTCACAGCGGAATGGTTCCGCTGGTGTGCACTGCCCGCTTATACAGACAACGTGTGACCTTGATTACTTAACAGGCTGATAACGGACTTATATATACTTTTTTGGATATATATATATAAGTTTTGCATCAACGCGGTTCCCAGAACTCCTGAAGATAGTCGTTGACTGTGGATAGTGTATCACAGACACAGTTTGACTGTTAACAGATGTCTCTAAACCCGTCCAAAGATGTAAACAACCATGCATGAGCAGCGCCTATTAGACGCAGGGGGTCCGACAGCCGATCAGTTCCAGTCATTCCACCAGGAAGGAGGTACACGGCTCGTGTTGTCTGTAGTTCAAACGTGCCTAGACAGTCAATACCGCGGTTCAATCACATCCGCATCGTTACTTTGTGCCAGGAAAGACTCTCAACAAGGGAAGTGTCCAGGCGTCTCGGAGTGTACCAAGGCGATGTTGTTCGGACATGGAGGAGATACAGAAAGACAGCAACTGTCGATGACATGCCTCGCTCAGGCCGCCTACGAGCTACTACTGCAGTGGGTGACCGCTACCTACGGATTATGGCTCGAAGAAACCCTGACAGCAGCGCCACAATGTCGAATGATGCTTTTCGTGCAGCCGCAGGACATCGTGTTACGACTCAAACTGTGCGCAACAGGCTGCATGATGCGAAACTTCACTCCCGACGTCCATGGCGAGGTCCATTTTTGAAACCACGATACTATGCAGCGCGGTACAGATGGGGCCAACAACATGTCGAAGGGACCGCTCAGGAGTGTCACCGCGTTCTCTTCACCGATGAGCGTCGCACATGCCTTCAAACAGACAATCGTCGGAGGCGTGGTTGGAGGCACCGCGGTCAGGCTGAACGCCTTAGATACACTGACCAGCGAGTGCAGCAAGGTAGAGGTTCCCTGCTGTTTTGGGGTGGCATCATGTGGGGCCGACGTACGCCGCTGGTGGTCATGGAAGGCTTCGTAACTGCTGTATGATACGTGAAAGCATCCTCCGACCGATAGTGCAACCGTGTTGGCGAGGCATTCGTCTTCATGGACGACAATTCCCGTCCTCATCGTGGAAATCTTGTGAATGACTTCTGTCAGGTCGTTCGACTGTAATTGCCAGCATCTTCTCCAGACATGAACCCTATCGAACATGCCTCGGATACATAGAAAAGGCTGTTTATGGACGACGTTACCCACCGACCACTCTGATTGGTTTACGCCGAATGGCCTTTGTGGAGTGGGAGTGCCTATGTTACACCAAATCCTATAAAACAATTTTCTTCATAGTTTTCTTCCTGGCTTTTACGCCAACTTCTGTGCGACAAAATCGGTGAAATTTTCGCAGAGTGGGTATTTCCTTGTAGTGCAGAAATTGCTGCTTTATAATACATTTATGGATAACGCGAATGGGAAATTTTTTTGTGCACTTTTTTCTTGAGGGCAGATACCTGAATCCAACTCCCAAGGCATCGAGTACCACCTCCCGTAATTTGCACACTACTAACTTACTGTGTAAGTAGGCTGTTTAGGTTTTTTTATTGGTAACGCCAACGCCACGTAGCGCTCTGTATGAAAATCACTGGCTGTGCTGTGCGCAGTCTGTGGCTAGTTTGCATTGTTGTCTGCCATTGTAGTGTCGGGCAGCGGCAGCTGGATGCTAACAGCGCGTTGCACAGTTAAGGGTGAGCCGCCAGCAGTTGTGGATGTGGGGAGAGAGATGGCGGAGTTTTGAAATTTGTAAGACTGGATGTCATGAACTGCTATATGTATTATGACTATTGAGGTAAATACATTATTTGTTCTCTATTAAAATATTTCATTTGCTAACTATCAATAGTTAGTGCCTTCTGTAGTTTGAATCTTTTATTTAGCTAGCAGTAGTGGCGCTCGCTGTATTGCAGTAGTTCGAGTAACCAAGATTTTTGTGAGGTAAGTGACTTGTGAAACGTGTAGGTTAATGTTAGTCAGGGGCAACAATATGTGAGAAGTAGGGACTGATAGTGTTTGCACGTGTGTTAATAATTCAGTAAGGGACTGGATAACAGCATTGCTTGTTGTAAGGACATTTCAAAAACAATTTTTGTGAGTGCAAAAGTGGTGGTTATGGACTTCCTATATTATCCGCAAGACTCTTCAATGGTGATTGTGCGCCTGCACAGTCAAACAAATGGCTGCTGGCCATCTCTACAAGGACTACAGTGGGTCTACACATTTGATGACCCACCAATACCATTATTTCTGCAAGGACTGCAGTGGGTTTGCACCTCTGGTGGCCCACCAATAGTAATCTCTACCAGGACTACAGTGGGTCTGCTCTGTGATGACCTACCTACCGATAGTCTTCAACGTCGACTGACTCTGCTGTGGCCCATTACCCGTCTGCATGTCAAGAGTCAGCACTGTCTTTCGTTGGAAGGACATCACTACTTCTTCAAGACTGCTTAGAAATCCACTACTTCCAAGTGCAATTTCTTTTATTCCTCAGACTTTGAAAAAAAAAAAACACTGCAATTTTACTGTGATGAACGATCAGGACTGTCTTTATGGACTGTGAGAAAATTTTAGCTTCTGACCAACATTGTATCAATAAGTGTGTGCATTTGATATCTTTGTTATAGTAAATTTTATCAAATCATTATTGGCCACTGCCCAAAACAATTTGTAATCATTTTTTGTTGGGAGCATGGGGGCTATGTAAGTAGGCTGTTTAGGATTTTTTATTGGTAACGCCAACGCCACGTAGCGCTCTGTATGAAAATCACTGGCTGTGCTGTGCGCAGTCTGTGGCTAGTTTGCATTGTTGTCTGCCATTGTAGTGTCGGGCAGCGGCAGCTGGATGCTAACAGCGTGTAGCGTTGGGCAGTTGGAGGTGAGCCGCCAGCAGTGGTGGATGTGGGGAGAGAATGGCGGAGTTTTGAAATTTGTAAGACTGGATGTCATGAACTGCTATATATATTATGACTATTAAGGTAAATACATTGTTTGTTCTCTATTAAAATCTTTCATTTGCTAACTATCCCTATCAATAGTTAGTGCCTTCTGTAGTTTGAATCTTTTATTTAGCTGGCAGTAGTGGCGCTCGCTGTATTGCAGTAGTTCGAGTAACCAAGATTTTTGTGAGGTAAGTGACTTGTGAAACGTATAGGTTAATGTTAGTCAGGGGCATTCTTTTGTAGGGATTTTTGAAAGTCAGATTGCGTTGCGCTAAAAAATATTGTATGTCAGTTTAAGCATAGTTTTGTTTCAACTGAACTTTAATATTTTGTTTGCACGTCCGTCACCTTCCCCGTTGGCACTGTTCTCCTTTGACCGTCTCACCATTAATAAATTTAAAGACGTTAATAGTAAGCCGTCACGCTTATCCGTGCATACATTTTTCACGATGGTTTCCATGCTTTTACTATGGGGTAACAACGCGCACTATTATTACATATCTCGAGGTGCCAACGGGGAAGGTAACCGACGTACGAACAAAATTTTACAGTTCAGTAAGATAGAAGTGTGCAGATTACAGGTGGTGGTACTCGATGCCAGGGCAGTTGGATCCAGGTAACTGCCCTCAAGAAAGAAGTGTGCAAAAAAAAAAAAAAACCCACTCGCGATATCCATAAATGTGTTATAAAGCAGCAATTTCTGCACTGTTGTGTACACTACAATGAAATACCGACTATGCGAAAATTTCACAGATTTTGTCGCGCAGAATTGGGTGTAAAAGCCAGCAAGAAAAGTGTGAAGAAAATTATTTTATACGATTTGCCTGCACCGGGTGCCACAGCAAATAAGGTACCATGTATAAAGCAGACAGCTTAAGTTCAAAAAATGGAACACTAAATTAGATTTTTAAGAGAAAATAAATTATAAGAAGTAAATAGACCAGTTGTTTGTTCGGATTAAACGTGGATTTATATGCATTACAGTGTTAATGAATGTTGAAGTATGTGTGTTCAGCGAGTATTATCAAAGTAAACTGCCGGTCGACTTTTAACTGTCGTGGCATGGAAGAAATTGGCTTGTAGGTATGCTGCGTGTGACAGCCCCGCACTTGTAATAGTAGTAGAGCGTACGGAGTTGCTAACTACTCATGATCGTCGTCATCCTTTCCGAGATTAGGGCTTTGGCCTGTTCCAACCGCAAGCCTCGGTCTTCGTGGGCCTCTGCGGCCAAACGGTCTGTATGACAGTGCCATTTTCGGAGTTCTTGTATTGTCCGTTGGTTCTGAATTCTCTCCCGACTTGCTTCTGTATTCGTCCATTTCATCACGTATTGCAAGCATCTGTAACTGATTTCATGTATATGGTTTCTTATTTTATCAAGGCATTTTTGTCAGAGTAGAGCCCTAAGGAATTTCATTTGTGTGGCTTGTATGCGACTGTGGCCTTTCCTACCTAATATCTACGTTTCGTTGCCATACACGTAGGATAAACGGCACTTTCCCACCTTGTAAAGCTTCGGTCCGCCGTAAAGCACAAAGCATTCAACGCTCAGTTGATTACCGGATAACCATTGAAATACATTAAGATGTCGATACTGAGTCATAGTTTATCATAACCTTAATTGCAAGACATTTAAATTGTTAACGGCGCCATTCTTCTGGTATTGAGGGTCATGTGTATCTAAATCTATGAAAACGAAATATTTTCAATTGAACGCATAGTTTAGCCGGTAACAGCGACTATTGCTGCAGCAGGCTGTTCTGCAATACATCGATATTATTTCCTTCGTTAAATATTTTTAATTTGTTTGTGTAAATCACATGCATACCTGTGACTTAAGTAATTTATCGGTCATGATGGGGCATGTTTTATCAGCTGTTAATCAATGCCGAAGATCTGAAATTAATGTACGGTGAAACATTTTACAAATAAAATAGTCATGCGTTTATTTTGTCACTCCTGGTTTCGATGGTTCATACCATCTTCTTCTAGTGGCGCATTGTTCATTTACGTAGCTGATGTTGACGAAGAATACAGACGTCTTTTCACAGCAGCAGATTAAGGGCAGTGTAGGCTATTACAAAAATGTAGACTTTCACGGCCGGAAATGTCATGTCCATTATAATTATCAGGGAACTGACACAGAATTTATAAACCGACCACGGCATAACAGCCCGGATAATTATAATGGACATTAGTGTAGGCTATGTTGCATCTTTCGAGAGGCGGTAGAATAAAAAACCGCCTGCATGCTGCTGCACGTTGTATGACCTCTCTACTGTGCATTATGTTGACATTGTCACTTCACTCTGTACTGAGACTCTAGCTATGTATTAACTTTGCTTGTGCTTAACAAAAAAGTTGTATATGCTGCATTTCTTGCACTACAGTTCGTATTTTCTTAATGCTGCAATGATCCGCTCCACTACTTATTTAAAAATACGTATTATATTTGCTTTCAGTCTATGTTGTTTGGATTCATGAACAGCGCATTGTTAAAAACATTTACCCACGTCGTAACTTATTTCTACACTCCTGGAAATGGAAAAAAGAACACATTGACACCGGTGTGTCAGACCCACCATACTTACTCCGGACACTGCAAGAGGGCTGTACAAGCAATGATCACACGCACGGCACAGCGGACACACCAGGAACCGCGGTGTTGGCCGTCGAATGGCGCTAGCTGCGCAGCATTTGTGCACCGCCGCCGTCAGTATCAGCCAGTTTGCCGTGGCATACGGAGCTACATCGCACTCTTTAACACTGGTAGCATGCCGCGACAGCGTGGACGTGAACCGTATGTGCAGTTGACGGACTTTGAGCGAGGGCGTGTAGTGGGCATGCGGGAGGCCGGGTGGACGTACCGCCGAATTGCTCAACACGTGGGGCGTGAGGTCTCCACAGTACATCGATGTTGTCAGCAGTGGTCGGCGGAAGGTGCACGTGCCCGTCGACCTGGGACCGGACCACAGCGACGCACGGATGCACGCCAAGACCGTAGGATCCTACGCAGTGCCGTAGGGGACCGCACCGCCACTTCCCAGCAAATTAGGGACAATGTTGCTCCTGGGGTATCGGCGAGGACCATTCGCAACCGTCTCCATGAAGCTGGGCTACGGTCCCGCACACCGTTAGGCCGTCTTCCGCTCACGCCCCAACATCGTGCAGCCCGCCTCCAGTGGTGTCGCGACAGGCATGAATGAAGGGACGAATGGAGACGTGTCGTCTTCAGCGATGAGAGTCGCTTCTGCCTTGGTGCCAATGATGGTCGTATGCGTGTTTGGTGCCGTGCAGGTGAGCGCCACAATCAGGACTGCATACGACCGAGGCACACAGGCCAACACCCGACATCATGGTGTGGGGAGCGATCTCCTACACTGGCCGTACATCTCTGGTGATCGTCGAGGGGACACTGAATAGTGCACGGTACATCCAAACCGTCATCGAACCCATCGTTCTACCATTCCTAGACCGGCAAGGGAACTTGCTGTTCCAACAGGACAATGCACGTCCGCATGTATCCCGTGCCACCCAACGTGCTCTAGAAGGTGTAAGTCAACTACCCTGGCCAGCAAGATCTCCGGATCTGTCCCCCATTGAGCATGTTTGGGACTGGATGAAGCGTCGTCTCACGCGGTCTGCACGTCCAGCACGAACGCTGGTCCAACTGAGGCGCCAGGTGGAAATGGCATGGCAAGCCGTTCCACAGGACTACATCCAGCATCTCTACGATCGTCTCCATGGGAGAATAGCAGCCTGCATTGCCGCGAAAGGTGGATATACACTGTACTAGTGCCGACATTGTGCATGCTCTGTTGCCTGTGTCTATGTGCCTGTGGTTCTGTCAGTGTGATCATGTGATGTATCTGACCCCAGGAATGTGTCAATAAAGTTTTCCCTTCCTGGGACAATGAATTCACGGTGTTCTTATTTCAATTTCCAGGAGTGTATTATTCACATAGTTCTCAGTGTACAATACCACTTAGTTACTTGCACATCAAGGAAGAAAATTTGCAAATATTTACCACAGTTCGTTAAAAGCAATGTCCATCGCTTTTCGGTGCCGTATATTAGCCTTTTGATACTATAATTTTCTTCCCGGGTGTGAAGTTATCACTTACGCAAAGTTACAACTTTCTCATAATTTATTTTAGAAAACTAGGTTTACGTGGAGAATCTTCTAGACACCAGCGTGAAAAACGATAAAAACCCGTGCTGCTCTATGGCCTGTATACAAAAAAGAAAATACTACTGTTTTGTGTGCCGCCCCCTAGTCCGCTACAGTCAACAGCAACGATATTATAGACAAAAGAGAAGCGCTGAGTGAGGGAACTACTCGCAGAAGAACCGGCTTCAAATGATGACTCTAGGGGCATACTACAGTCCTCTACATATCGCTCCCAAAGAGTTCGCGTGGAAAATATTAGAGTAATTACAGCAGTCAAATAATAATTCTTCCCGCGCTCCAAACGTGAATGGAACAGGAAGAAATCCTAGTAACTGACAACTACTGCCTTGCACTTCACGATGGTTTGCAGAATATGATGTAGATAAGAGTTTTATCATCGCATCTCATTTGATATCTGCAGCTGGACAGATGCCTCTCTCAGATCTTTACATGCATTACCCTCTTTGTTTCTACGTATGCGTGTGCTTCATATACGTTTTTTGTTTCAGTCTCTTCCAGCAAAGACCACCCTTTGTCCATCTATTATGCATTAGCCTGACTCCACGTCAAGTACACATCTGCACCATGTACCTGCAGTCGTAGCTATGTCTTCCACTCTCACCTGTTCCCTGATACGTTTATCTGTTTCCCTGTCTCTTATACGAGGGGACTTCAAAATGTAAGTTACTCATTACTGTGGCAAGTCAAGCGTCTTCTACTGAATGATACAGGGCATTAACACAAATGCATGGCACTACTTTTCAACACTGTCACCAAATCTCTGTACATAACAGTCGGACTCTTCTACCACTCGTTAGTTCCTCAACGACAGAAATTCACTTTTTGGCCACGGACCCATTCGAGAAGCGCTGTGTGAACTTCCTCATCGTCAAAAAATCAGTGCCTCGATTGCCTGATGAATGTCGCCTGTGGTCGATATCGATGGCTTTCCTCCCCGATCAGCATCTCCCACGTCTGTGCGGCTTTGGCCCAATTGTAGACACCATTTCGCTACGGCTTGACGCGACACTGCTACAACATGGACTCCGCAAACAGAGATGCTGTGAAGCTCAGCTCACTCTGTTCCTTCATCAGATCCACAGTGCCACCATTTGACACAGGCCCGCACTGCCGTTTAGCGAAAAATATTGGGGCTTATAGAGTATCGGTGGAAGGACTGTTACTGCTGTTACTGATTACTCATAAAACCGGCACCTCCGCTGAAAGGAATATGAACAAAGAAAATCAACGTACATCATCGCTTTCTTACATTTTTATTGCACAGTTTCATTATTAACTATGTAATTAACAGTTTAAGTTAGAGATTTACTTTTATTAGTTTAATAAGCATATTTTAGAAAGGAATTCCACGTCTGTGTTTAAAATATTCTCCGCCAACATCTAAGCAAACTTGTGAACGTCGAAGCATGTACAGGAAAACACTTTTCAGTACTCTTTGAACAATATTCGAAATTTCTTCACATATGTTGCTTTTCAATGTGTCAAGTGTTCTGGGATTGTTGCGGTAGACTCTAGCCTTTAGAAATCCCCAGAGGTAAAAATCACATGGTGACAAGTCGTGAGAGCGGGATGGTCACAAGCCCTTACTAATGGTCCTCTCTTCTGTAAAATCAGTATGTATACGAGCTAAGGACAAATCCAGCGTATGAGAAGTTGCCCCATCTAGATAGAAATTTGCACAACATTTTTCGTTTGGAGTTAACAGAGCCGAAAATTCACTGTAGAGTTGCAAGTAAACATGGGTGTTGACAGTTTCGTTGAAGGAAGGCCCGATAATTCTGTTACCAGATACAGTACACCATACATCAAATTTTAAATCGTGTAACGGCTTTTGCAGTATCCCAAGGGGATTCTCTATAGCCAAGTGTTTTGTGTTTTGAGAATTAACGTAACCCGACAGATGTAACAAAGCTTCATCCATCGAGAAAAGGAGGAACGGATCAAGATGTCCCCCAGCGACATTTTCCGGTAACCAATTACAGTAATGTGTACGCTTACCCTTGTCAGCTTCTTTTATTTGCTGAACAACACTCACACGGTAAGGTTTCATTTTTAAGCCATGAAGGATGTGTTGACATGACCTGCGAGATATTCCACAGTGCTGTCATAATCATCGTGTTGACTTGTAGGAACTTTTTTTTAATGTGTGCCGTCACGTTTTCCACAACTACAGGTGTACGTCCGTTCGGTGCCTTATTTCGCTTTCAATTAACAACAGTGCCTGTGTCAATAAATCCTGAATCGTTGATTTTGCAGGAATATTACTTCCAGGAAACTTTTCACGTAAAGTGTCACGAACAACTTTAATGGATTCAGACCGCACATATTCTTCAACAATGAACTCATGTTATTCAATGGAGTAAGGCATGACAATGAAGTACACGGTTTATAACGACTACTTCCCGTATGAATCACTCACACGCTACTGCTGTTCGAAGGTGGCAAAGAAACTAACAAGCCAGTAATAGAAGGAAAGGTCGGACGCTCTCTAGGGCTGTTCGGAGATCATGCGCGTGTCTCTAACAAAGTAGCAAGGGTAGAAGCATAAGATATTAACGATTTTCAGAATGACCCCAGAGAACTGATGAATGGTGCAGGCTCTGGTAGCTGACCCTGAACGTAAATAAACCTGACATATTGCGCTTATATAGGAAAAGAAATCCACTACTGTATACCTACACTATTGATGACAATCCGCTGGAAACAGTATCTGCCGTAAAATATCTAGGAGTAACTATCCGGAGCGACCTTAAGAGGGATGACCAGATAAAACGAATAGTCGGAAAAGCACATGCCAGACTCAGATTCATGCGTAGATTCTTAAGGAAATGTAACTCATCCACAAAGGAAGTGTGTTATTAGGCTCTTGGTTGACCCATTTTTGAGTATTGTTCAACTACCTGGGATCCCTACCAGATAGGACCGATAGAAGAATAGAAAAGATCCAACGAAGAGAGGCACGTTTCGTCACGGGATTGTTTAGTCGGCACAAGAGCGTTACGGAAATGCTCTACAAACTCCATTGACACTGACGCTGTGCATCACGGAGAGATTTACTGCCATAGAAATTTCGAGAGAGCGCTTTCCGGGAAGAGTCGGACAACATATTACTTCCCTCTACATACGTCTCGCGTAATGAACACGAGGAGAAAATTCGAGAAATTAGAGCCAATACAGAGGCTTAGCGAGAAACATTCTTCCCACCCGTTATTCGCGAATGGAACAGGGTTGGTTGGAAGGCTCAGTTAGTGTTACAAAAAGTATCCTCCGTTACACATCATTAGGTGGCTTGTGGAGTATGATGTACATGTGGAGAGTCTATATTGTAGATTCCCCACTATATGTTTTTGCATGAAATTTAGCCTAAATTTAACTGCCACAGTATAAAAAATCGACGTATTGCCAAAACTACGTACCCACAAACTGTTACCCAACTTTAACTTGTATGCTAATATTTGAGTAAACAGAACATAATTTTTGAACTGTACTTCGTCTGAATACAACTTGTCTTTATATTAAATGCGCAACTGAAGTAAAACAATTATTTGGCCCTAATCAAAATTGTCTCTTACTTCGCGTCTTGGCAACATTCTTGCAGATTTCTCGAAGGCACAGCAGCAAACAACAAGCAGGTAGCGGCTAAGCTAGGCTTCTGTTTTTAAATAAAATTTCCAGACAATATTCAAAATATTGCACATCATACGGTGCAATGTAAAAGTGCGTATTCATAAACCTTCTTTAAACAGTGGGATGGAAGAGTAACTATTCTTGTGAAATGATATTCCAAGACAACGATTTTAGACTTAAGCATGTATTCAAAAAGGCAGAGTAAAATTTCACGTCATCTTGACACATAACATTGGTCTAAATACTACGCTTAACAAAGTGAACAATGATTTGAAATGGGTATAGTATTACCAAAGAATTTCTATAAAAATCAAACAGTTGATATCTTAATGCATGACTGAGGAAAGTGGGGTAGTCTTTCCCTCAGCTATTAGCAAGTTAACTAGCTGATAATAATCATTCTCATAAACTAGTTGCTCAGTGCTGCAGTCTTACCCCAAACTTCTTCTCTTCAAAAATAATGTTATTCAAAACTTATATTCTTTCCGCCTTCCAATACACAAATCTTATTCATACTTGCTGTCTTTTTCAATCAGTCTTTCATCATCTAACAGATACGTCCACCACCTACCACATTTCAACTAAGACTGTATCAGACCCCGTAGAGGTCTGTGCCACAACAACACCAAAGACTGTTTAACAGTAACACAGGTTGCGCTCTATGTGACGTGCGCATCATCGATAACTTACAAAAATCAAAATGACATGCCCTATAACCCTACCATTACTATTGTAATTTAGTATGCTTTTACCTTTTTTTATTTTGAGCTTTCCCTCATTACACAGGCTTATCTGCAACATAATAATTTACTCGGAAATTACAGTACAAAGAATAAAGGTTCTTAAGCTATATTTTCAAAATACTCCTCCAGGTGTTTCGATCTTGTGTGTCCTCTTCCTCTGCGCCCATTCTCCTCATTGTGTGCTGTACATTTTGGATCCAGGTAGTCATAGGTCGCCCTCATCTTCTTCCCTCCTCCGGTTACTACTCCAGTATCAATTTTGGTATTCTGGCTTTCTCCATTCGTCGTACATGCCCGTACCACTATAATTTCTTCCTATGCATTACGTCATATATTCTTTCTTTTATTTCCATTCTCCTTATTATTTCGGTGTTCCTTATCTTTTCTTTCCTGGAGATTCTTGCCGATCTTCTCCAGAAGTCTATCTCTAGAGTTTGTAATTTTTTAATGTACTTCAGGTTAATTGTCCAAGTCTTCGTTCCATACAGAACCACACTCTCTAATATGGATTTGTATATTAATTTTTTAGGTCTGCTCATTACATTCCTGCTCCATTAAACTGAGTTAAGCATCTCAATGACCTTCCGTTCGCTACTAATTCTTTTATTGACTTCTTACTCTGATTTTCTCTCGATTTCTAAAATGGATCCCAAATAACAAAAATTGTTCATCTTTTTGATTTTCTTTCCTTCAATGTGTAGTTCATCTGAATCATTAGTCAAGTATTCTGTTTTTTGGTAATTAATCTTCAAGCCCCAAGTTTTGTATGCTACTGGTAGTTGATTGCACATATAGTTAGCATCCTCCCCATCTTGTGCTACGACTACTTGATCATCAGCAAACAATGCTTTTACCTAAATACCAGAAAATCCTGTCTCTATGTTGCCACGTATAACCCTCTTAGTAAATGGTTTAGTTTTCAAATAAAGTACACTGTGGGAGGATAGTCCTGTTAATAGGAAAAGCTAATCAATAGAGTTGCTCTTTTTACAGGATTTGACCGTGTGTTGTGTCTAATGGATAAGTAAATCAGACTATTCAATTCTTTTTCTAAGATCTTACCCAGCGCTTAGAATGAAACACAGTATGAATAGTATTATATTGAGGCTAGGACAACTCATCTTCAAGTTCATTTAGTGGTTTAAAATATGTACTAACGATCGCCAGTCTATCCAGGCAATGAAACGGAGAAGTATTGGAAAAGCATAAACATGAATTTTGCCTACTTTCTTGCTAATGTTTAAGTTGCTTCTTCAGATAAATATTACTCCACGTAAACAATCTCGGACTACACCCTTATACATGACTTTCTTAAAAGAGTAAAAGCCCAGTAGATAACTTCAAGGAAGATAAAAAAAATGACGAGGGGCGACCTTTAGAAAAGCGCTTTCTATAACCAGCAAACATAAATGCTTAAATATTTAGATACTAAAACACACACTTTTTATACGGGACATTTCACTTCAAGAAAACCTCGTTCTTACTGAAATTTACTTTCAAAAGCTATTACTCTCTGAACTAATTGTGTATATTCATTTAACAGATTCTACTAACTTTGCTTCACTCTGAATTTTAAGTAAGCAAACTTTTACTATAACACTTTCCAGCAGTTAAGAAAACTTTCTCTTTATTTACACGAAAACAATTTAAATTGTGCCTCTTTATATTAACTTGGTACTTCATAAGTCTGTAAAACAGGGTACTCGGATTAATCAAACACCAGGAAGGAACCCTGTGTAGGTGTATGATTAGGAACCAGTTACTTTAAAGTTCAAGAATGATTATTTTTAAAAAAAGTTTAAATTAATGGTTTACTTCGTACAAGAGTAAAATATTTAAAAAATCTTATCTGGTGGCTGTAGGCCTGGGTGTGGCGAACAATTATGACGGCTACATTGCCCACAGTACGACCTGCAAGTATCTTGCTATATGGGCTCAATTTTTCTTCTTGGTGTCGTTCAGTTTTACATACAGTAGCCCAACAACTCGCAGGTGTGCCGTGAGCCGTTTGCAGTCTTCATCCGAGGCAATTTTGTGCAAATTTGCAGGCAAAGCATCTCCTGCGCCACAAGAGTGTTACCTCAATCACTGCTGCCTACACACTGTGTGACTTACCTTCCCACGCTTGCTCTACGTAACCCGCCAATTCGCCCTTGCCACCTTTTCCACTCCCCAGAGCCACTTTCGTTTCAAAGAAAAGCGCACTGGCTTTTACGTAACGCCTATTTCTTACACTCTTCCTAAGCGTGACCATTTCTTACAATTGCCAAATTTAGGTCAACACGAACAGTTTATACACAGAAATATTTTAAATACAAAACGTCATCAGAAAGTTATTTAACATCATAAACAATTTACATATTATTTTACTTACATTACTCAGAAACAATGCAAAGAAGTTCAAACTCCAGTATTGCACTGTTTACTTTAGATATACAGAAAATATAGTATCAATATGCCAAAATTTTAAAGCAAAATATTACAATAGTTTAGGTGAACCACAAACAAATAGTTTTATAGCCCACCTTACAATATATCGCCGGGAATTTACGGTGAATCTGTCTGTAATTTAGACGTTTCTCCCGCTAGAATCGGACTGCCCCGCGCACTTCCAAGTTTGAGAACGTTTCAAGTTGTCGCGCGATTGCCCTCTCTCACTATGACGCACATGCCGCCATACTGCAGCAGAACCGTATCTGCAGAAAACTCAGAAGACGTACTCTTTCCTGACAACGCCCCACTGTTTTTGCGCAATGGTTTTAGCGTGGGACTACGTGTCTAACTTATTTTCTGAGGTTCCCCTCGTAGTAACTCACAATATGCATCTCACTAATGCACGCTGAGTAATCCTCACTGTAGTGAATACAATACAAATGCTGATACGAGGTCTGCAGAGATCTGTCGAATTGTGGTTCAAATGGTTCAAATGGCTCTGAGCACTATGGGACTCAACTGCTGTGGTCATTAGTCCCCTAGAACTACTTAAACCTAACTAACCTAAGGACATCACACACATCCATGCCCGAGGCAGGATTCGAACCTGCGACCGTAGCAGGCGCACGGTTCCGGACTGCTCGCCTAGAACCGCGAGACCACCGCGGCCGGCTGTCGAATTGTGCCATCCAATTAGGAACTAATCGTGCAATTTGCGAATGGAAGGTGTACAGTGAAAAACGTTAAATAAAATTCGTAGGACTTAAAAATTCTGAAAGTATGGGTTTCAAGTGCTGGTTAACAACCAACAGTAGAGACAAGTACCAACAATCACTTGCGCAGCAGAAATCAAAACTGCGTTTCAAGTCTCTGTCTGCATATAGAAAAAGTTAACTGCGAAACTTACGAGCAGAATAAAACTGTTTGACGACCCGGAGCTCGAATCATTTCCCAGCAGCTTTCAGATCAGTGTACACTGTGCTGCAGACTGAAAATTGATTCTGCAAGTCAACCATGTTCGTAGCGTCAAATACTTCCGGAACCGTTGTAGGTAATGAAACAAGGTGTTTGTAAAGTGGTCATATACAAGTAATCAAACCCTTCGAGGCATTTTTTTCTATCTGCTGAAATACTACAGAAATTATTCAGTTTCAAAACTGAAGCGAGTGTTTTTAATGATGATGATGTTTGGTCTGTGGGTCCTCGACTGCGCTGTTATTAGCGCCCGTACAAATTCCCAACCTCTGCTCAGTCCAATGAATGATCATGAAATGACGAGAACAACACAAACACCCAGGCATCTCGAGGCAGGCAATAATACCTGACACCGCCGGGAAGCTAACCCGGGACCCCGTGCTCGGGGAGCGAGAACGCGACCGCGAGACCACGAGCTGCGGAGGAGTGCTTTTAATACATTTATAGAGCAAGTGGATTATGGGTGATATGGCACTTGTCTTGATCCGCAGCGAAAGATTAAAGAAAATTGAATTGCTCGAACATCTCGGCAGATGAAAAACTTAATAACATTGATCGATCATACACACAAATCCCAGATGCTTCCAGTACTCTCACTTGAGAAAAACCTGTGTCGAGCTTGATTGGGGTTGAGAACTTACACGGCTGATTCGGAATATTCATTGAATTGATGAGCTGTAGGCTATTAAGGGTGTTTCCAAAATCAACGACTCAAACTCGTGCCTGTTTAAAAAATATTTAAAAAGTGTCATTCATTTCCGAAGCGAACTTAATACATGATGCAAATTACAATCACATTTAAAAATTTTGAAAACTTTTATTCTGCATGATTTAAAATATTTAGGCAGTGCTTTTATGTTTCATAAGGACGCATAGGTCCTTAAGCAGTTTTAAGACACAGACCGGTAGATGCAAGTATTTTTCCAACTGAAACATTGCTTGATCGTTAACCCTTTAAGTTATATTATTGGATAGAGGGTTCATCTAGGTTTTCCACGGTGCTCGTGGTGGTTTTCCACGCTAGAATATTGCTTTATGGCTCTGTTTTATGCTATTTTTAAGTGCAAAAATCAGCAGAAAAAATTATTTTTGGGCCATGTCAAATGACATTTCTATACCTCTACCACATTTCTTACGGTGAATAATATATTACGCGGTACAAATACTATGCCTCTGGTGATGCTACAATTATAGAAAATAATTTCAACTCAATTGCAGGTAGCCGTTATTCACATCTTGCATGAAATCATTATTTCAAATGGGAGAAAGGTTACATTTTAATGTGCTATCAACGCAGGTGTCGTCTGCGATGGCTGAAAATATAGTTTATAATAAGACTGTTCGAGAATATATTTCTGTGCCCACAGTAGCGGACTCATACAGCCATTGCTTACAGTTAGCCTAGTGAGGAAGACGCTACGCATGATCTAGCCTAATGGTACGCATGGTCTAGCCTAATGGTTGTCAACCTGGTCCCTACTGTGCACTAGTGGACGTTTCAGCTTTCATGGTGGGCGGAAGACGATAAGGGTTTTAAAAACATTTTCGTTAGGTTTTTATAAAATTCTGACATAAAATGTTTGGTAAGTAATTATTATTACATGCTTTACCTTCTTGTAAGTGTGCTTTACAAATTTTATAAAGCGACTTCCCTACTTTATAAATCATTGTTAATGTGACACCAGAGGGCGCTTAGAAAATTTTGTATTTACAGAGATACAAACGTGGACGGTAGTTAAAAAGGGTTGGCTACCTCTGATCTACCAGGTGTAGAAGTATGAAACTGGAATTTCTCTATAGATGGTGCTAGCTGTCAGTGTAGGACCCGTGAAACTACCTCTGCAGCGCCATCTGCTTCCTGTAACAGCCGACGACGAATGTCAACACACAGTAACCAAAGTCCCATATATCGGTATCTGTTTCAAACCCGTAAACATCTCGAGTTTTCTGCCAACGAACTACGAATTGCGGACAACATTGGTTTCCTGTTATGACCTGAAGAAAACTGCTGCAGAATCCATCGAATGCTTGTCGAAGCTTTCGGCGAACATGCTCCTGGAAAAACACAGTGTTTCGAGTGGTTCAAAAAATTCAAAAGCGGTGATTTTGACGTCAGAAACAACGCGCGCGGGAAACCACCGAAAAAGTTCGAAGGCAACGAATTGCAGGCGTTATTGGATGAAGATGATACACAGACTCAACATGAACTTGCGGAACAACTGAATGTGACGCAGAAAGCCGTTTCTCTTAGGCTGAAAGCTATGGGAAAGGTGCAGAAAATGGTTCCGAATGAACTGAATGAAAGACAGCAAGCAAATCGAAAGACCACTTATGAAATGTTGCTCGCCAGATACAAAAGAAAGTTGCTTCTTCATAGAATAGTGACAGGTGGTAAAAAATGATATATTGAGAAACCTAAGTGTTATAAATCTTGGGTAAACCCTGGCAAACCTTCGACATCCACTGCAAAACCAAATCGCTTTGGAAAGAAGACAATGCTCTGTGTTTGGTAGAATGAGAAGGATGTCATTTATAAAGAGCTCCTAAAACCTGATGAAACCGTTAAGACTGATCGCTGCCAACGTGAAAAACGACGGAAATATGGAAAATGGCAACACAAAGTAATATTGCTCCATGATAACGCCCATTCACACACAGCAAAACAGGTCAGGCAAGCGATGGAGCTGCTCAGTTGGGAAATACTAGGGCATGCGACTTACTCTCCAGACTTGACTCCGTCCGATTATCAACTATTTGCTTGCCTTGGACACGCTCTCGCTGGACAACGCTTCATTTCGTATGGAAGTGTTTTTTTTTTCGTGGCATTCATAGACTGCAGGAGAGCTGGGAGAAATGTATAATTAGTAATGGACATTATTTTGAATAAAATGCTGTTTATCATTTTCTAACAGCAAACGTGTAATTATTGCAACCAAATTCCGGTTTCATATTTACACACGTGATAGCCTTTTCTGTGTAAAATTGTCCAACTTGCAAGAGTGAGCATATCATGTGGCCTGAACGATGTTTCAATTTCTTTTATTATGTTCGTGTTCATGCTTAACTCACAAATTATATGTCATCAATCTGAAGAAACATAATCAGTGTTTTTAGCAGTCACTGACTACTACAAAGTGTAGGCATAAAATTAACACGGGGTTTCTCATGCAACATTCGCTGTGCGTAATTGATCCATAAAAGGCTGCAATGATATCGCTATAAGCTGCTTCTAATGGTAAACGTATCTGAGCTAATGAGGAAGAGCTGACCATAAATGTACTATGAATGCATATTACGGGCATTGTTACTATCGTTCATTAACGTTTACAAGTCCATCAACGGCGTAATGTTTCTAGTGCTAGATGAAAATAACCTTTAAATGTGTCTTGAATAACTGATGCTAGCTCTCATTCCTCCCACCGGGCAATGCGAAGCGTTGTAACTACCAGCTGAAGATGACTGCATCGCGGGCGAAATGCCTCGTGAGTGTAATAAACTTCTGGTTGCACGCGGAACTGTTGTTTCCTGCGCCTCTCATCCCATCAGCCGGGGACTGAAAACTTTGCAGTATGGATAAAAAGATAACGTGAATTAGTACCACATAATGCTTCCCAAATGAAACAGGCTGTGGGAACAGGCCACTGCCGCAGATTTCATTACCAAACGAGAACTTTTATGATTACACTGTCATTAAACTCGATAACATCCTTTTTCTCTTCAAGATGCGACTGTAATTGGTACGGTGCCACTACCTCCCATGATGGTGACGGCGTCTCATCAATGTTGACATGTGACGTCTCGACTTAATCGTGAGAACAGCTACTCACATGGCCCGACCGAACTCAGTTCCACGTTCTCCTATATCACTTAAGTCTGATGTGAATACCGTACATTAATTTTGCTTCTGTCGCCTTAACAGCCAGTGACACTAACCAATGGACATTGAGGCAGTCAACAGAAATTTGAATAATAATTTTTTCGTCGTGCTGAAACTTCAGCGATTATACTTGATGTAAATTGTAAAAACCGTGATTTATTTTCGTTCTTTTTCGCGTTAGCTTTTTATTCAGTCTGTAAGATGAACAAGTAATGTTATCACAGTGTCCGGCTGCTTAGCTGGGTGGTAACGTGCTCGCCTTCCATTCAGGCGGGCCGGGGTTCGATTACCGGTTGGGTTGGAGATTTTCTCCGCTCAGGGAATGGTTGTTGCGTTGTGTTCATCATCATTTCATCGTCATAACCGGTGCCCAAGTCGCCCGATGTGGCGTCGAATGAAGTAACACTTCCTCGTGGCGGCCGAACTTAACCGAATAGGGTTTTCCGGCCAACGATGCCATACGCTCATTTCCATTTTGCTATCACAGCAGGTCTAATCGGGTTACGCAATTTCAGTTGTGCCTTCAGTGTATGTTGTTGCGGATCAATAACTTACAGATATCCTTTTACTATGGCTTAAAGAGAATGTTGCTGGTTTCTATTTGGTTTCAAGTTCTCATATGTAACTTCATAGTTGTGTGTTCTGGTATTTAAGAAATACCATTTTATTTAAAAATAGCGAATAGATTTGCTAATACAATCATCTTCTGTGACTACAAGTGTGTTAACTTTGTTTGCGTTGATGACCAGAGCCTTTACAATCAGGCAATTTAAATGTTAATGCTTTCCACAATTTCTATATACTTACTGTTGTGGTTGGCAGGAGAGCCAACAGCGTGTTACTAGATGAGGCCGAAAGGGACGCGTTTTAGCTCACGCAGGCTGGCGTGAGGTCTGGAACAGGACAAGGAAATTAGAATTTAGAAACAACGGACGTAGCTGGTGGAATACTTTAATCCATTAATGACGAACGTCGCTCTTGACGCTACATGATTCACAATATCAATATTAACTGAATATGGCGCCTTGCTAGGTCGTAGCAAATGACGTAGCTGAAGGCTATGTTAAACTATCGTCTCGGCAAATGAGAGCGTATTTTGTCAGTGAACCATCGCTAGCAAAGTCGGCTGTACAACTGTGGCGAGTGCTAGGGAGTCTCTCTAGACTAGACCTGCCGTGTGGCGGCGCTCGGTCTGCATTCACTGATAGTGGCGACACGCGGGTCCGACGTATACTAACGGACCGCGGCCGATTTAAAGGCTACCACCTAGCAAGTGTGGTGTCTGGCGGTGACACCACACTTACCGTGTTTTCGTTTATTTTCCTCTATTTGAACAAAGTTATTGATTTGTAAGGTAAGTCTGAACTAATCGGATATTTTCAGTTCTGCTGGCTATCACGAGATCTGCAATGATGCATTTTACTTTCTTGGCGGAAGTTGAGTTTATTGGTTACTTAAGTGGAATTCTGTGATGGTCATTACCCTCCTGTAGAATTAAAGGATATTGTCTTTTTACCATTCCTAACTACATAATTATTTCTTTTGCATGTATTTATGTTATCCTGTATGCTGTTTATTTTTAAATCTATACAGTTAAGCACCATCAGAAGTACCAAAGGTGATAATTGATTACTCAGGTGTAAATAGTCCACACATTTCTTTATTTAGATTTTTTTTTAACTTAAATGCCTCACAATTTCACGTTTGGTGTTGACCTTTCCATAATTTGGAATATAATAGCGAATAGATTTGTCAATACAATCATCCTGTGTAACTACAACTGTGTTACCTTCTTTCGCGTTGATGACCAAAGCCTTTCCAACTAGACAGTTTAAATGTTAATACTTTTCACAGTTTCTGTATTCTTACCGTGTTTTCGTTTATTTTCCTCTATTTGAACAAAGTTCTTGATTTGTAAGGTAAGTCTGAAATGATCATATATTTTCAGTTTTGCTGGCTATCGCAAGATCTGCAATGATGCGTTTTACTTTCTTGGCGGAAGTTGAGTTTATTCGTTATTAAAGTGGAATTCTGTGATATTCATTACCCTCCTGTAGCATTAAAGGGTATTGTCTTCTTTATCATTCGTAATTACATAATCATTTCTTTTGCATGTATTTATGTTGTCCTGTATGTTGTTTATTTTTAAATCTATAAAGTTTAGCACCATCAGAAATGCCAAAGGTGATAATTGATTACTCTGGTGTAAATGGAGTCCTTACATTTCTTTATTCAGATTTTCTTTTAACTTATTTGCCTCTCTAATTTCACGTTTGGTGTAAACCTTACCATAATTTGGAATAAAATGTAGCTTAAGACGTCGTTTATTATAGTTTACTTTCAAATTTTGTTCCATTAAAAGGAAAGTAAATAGTGATCTAGACTTTTACTTTTCATTTCTATAGTCAGTTATAGGGTGAAAGATTTTCAAATATGTCGAATTGATTGAAAAATAATGTTATAATGTTCTTCGTTGGAGAGGAGTAAGTGTATTTGCGTATAATGGTAGCTTTCTGTGCGAAGAAACAGATGTTGGTCACGTCCGAGCACAAAATTATCTTCTATTAGTTATTCAACTGAAAGTAACATCACTTCACGTCGTGAGGAATGAAACAGAGGTCGTTAACCAATGGAGACCGCTGCGAAAAACAATAAACTTCAGCTGTTTAGCGTGATTGCACGATATTTATGTTACAGCACAGCGCGTTTATAGAAATTTGCTGTAAACGTGTCGCGCGCACTCACAAATTAGTCACTCCCTCTGCGGCATAATTTGGCCGGCGCTCTTCTGCGCATGCGCGCGCCGTGTCGCTCTGTAGTGTCCTCCCACTGGAGGAGAAGCTGCACGCGATTTTCCCCCACTTTTTGCCGGGGGTATGGCGGTGGTGGGGTTAGAATCCGCGCACCACGTGGCGTGGGAGGGGCCCTAGCGGTGACGTCACCACCGCGACGCGGCGCCACCACTTGGAAAACAAAGGCACGCGGCGGCGTTTGTTTACTTCCGCCGCGGACGCGGCCGCGTCAGCAGGCGCGCGATACGTCCGATAAGGCGTGCTGTCCGGCATCTGCTGGCTTGCGTAACTTTCGAGTTCCGCTCTGAATTCTAGGAGAAATAGATAATGCGTGGTGTATTGTCCGCTTTTTACACCGAGAGAAGAGGGATGTATACAACACTAAGGAAACGCTGACATTGATCTTACAGAAAATTGTACCTGCTTTCAATATCTTTGCTTGCCAAAAACGTTGTTTCTATGTCTAGTGTTCAGGCACAAAGACATTACACATTCTAGATCAAGGGCTCCAACCGTCAACGTTTCATTACTAACTAGAAGCAGTACATTACATAACGCAATGTTACGATTGTCCATATTGCGTGTATTTATTTGCGTGATTCACTGTGTTAGTATTTACTCTTATTTCTAAATTATTTAGACAGTGCCACTGATTCAGTTAGGAGAATCAGCACGGCAAGGGCCCCGTACGCTTGAAATAAATGTCAACAAATATTTTTATTGCCGCAAGATTCCACATTGGAATACGTTCAGTTAAGTTCTGCATGGAAACAACGGAACCTATTGTGAAGCAAACACTGATATAAAGGGATATCGTTAACGGGAACAGGAATTCCAACACCTTATTAACGTCTCTACAATAGTCATCGAGACAAGCGCGGACGTACAAAAAGAAGGGAACATGGGCTCCGACACAGCCGGGAATCGAACCCGGGCCCCTTGGTTTGAAATCCTGCCGCTTGACCGCTCAGGGCGAACTCTAATGGCAAAAAGATATTTTAATGTGATATAATTACAATGTAACATTTTTCGGAGTTTTGAGTATGGCTGCTTGGTTCAGTGACTGTTTATATATTAAAATTGAAACAAATGAGCCCTCGGTCACAATTTTTTAGTCCTTCTTTTACATGTGCTGGAAACCTTGCTTATTGCGAAATTTCATCATGCTAGCTCAGTGGGGCGTGGCCTATGTGTTGTGATGAGTGGGTTTGCTTGCATCTAAATATGTGTCATAAATGACAGTATCTTTTATTTGCGTTGACTTAAACTTTTTACACTGTTGAGGTCTCGTAGACCTTAATATGTGACATGAACTTCAACTTGATACGTTGCACTGTTCCTGAGGAAAACGGGTCTTAACAGACGCAGAGACAGACAGTCGCATCACATAATTACAAATTAACAATTTTGGTCTTTTTTTCTTTTACTTGTACCGTGAAATCTAGCTTATTGCCAAACTACATTATTCTAGGTCAAACGGGAGCGAATTTGCGAGTATCAAAATATGTGACATAAATGGCTGTGTCTTTTGCTTGCACTGACTTACAACCTTGAATGTTTTACACCGCCAAGGGACCGTAGATCTTAGTATATGACATAAATTTGAACATCATGTGCCCACCCGTTCCTCTAATAAAGTGGTCTTAGCAGACGAACAGACAGGCATAACGGTAAAAATGACAAAAAATAGTTTTTCCTATTATAGAATTACAAATTAACAATTCTCGGATTCTTTTCCTTTACTTGTACCGTGAAACCTAGTTTCTTGTCATATTTTATTATTCTAAGTCAATGAGAAGCACCCCTATAGGTTTCGATGAGTGAGTTTATATATGATAAAAATGGACGTATCTTGTTTTTTTCTCGTAACAGATTAAGTATCATTTTTATTAATGATAGAGAGTTCTCATGTCAACACTTGATTACAGCCATTGAATAATTTAACTGTACCAAGTTTCAAGACTTTAATGTAAATAAAAATCAAACCAAGGGCTCTTAAAGAGATAATTCAGATGTCATGTTCTTCTTTCGCTTGCAGTGACATACAAGCTTAAATGTTTTATGCTGCCAAGAGACCGTAGACATATATTTCAACTTGATACATCTGCCCATTGTTGAGAAAAATGGTTCTTATCAGTCGAACGGACTGTTAACAAAGCGATCCTGTAAGTGATCCACTTTCACCGATTGAAATACGGAACCGTAACAATTGTGTAGACTGTTTATTACAGCAAAAGTGATCGCTGTATTCCACTGAGAGAAAAGACGGTCAATTTTTCATGGAGAATAGTTGCGGTTGCCTACGGAACCATAATTGCAACCAGGCGCGCACTTCATAATCCGAAGCAAATCGACGGCCACGAATATCTTTCGTAAGGGCTCCAAAAAATCAAAATCGCATGGAGAGAGATCGGAACTGTATGGAGGATGTGTAACGGTTTCCTAGGGGGCTCTGGCAACGTGTGGGTACGCCCATACTATTTCTATATTTTTTGGAGCCCTGGAGAAAGACATTCGCGGTATTCGATTTGCTTCGGAGGAAGAGGTACATTCCTGGCTACAATCATGGTTATGTAGGTAACTGCAAATATTTTTCCATGAAGACATTGACCGTCTTGGTCAGAGTGGGATATCAAAAGTAATTACTTTTGAAATAATAAACTGTTTACTTACTCTTTTTCCATCTGTCTTGTTCTCATTTGACTTCCCATTATACACTGCAATGCTGAAACACATCCTTGCAGACAGTCTTCAGGAACACGACTCTTAGTCCGTATGACAGAAATTATGTGCCAGAGATACTGCAAATAAAACGGGAGTAATAGTATAATGATAAGTGTGAAGAAAAAACGATCGTAACAGATGATGTTAAACAGTCTGTGGCTATATATTACGTATTATCAAGTGCAAACTGATTTGTAGCTATTTATTTTCCTTTCTTTTATTTTTTTCATCTGTCTTCTAATAAGTCTTATGTTGCCTGCCACGGTTTGCAGTAACGTGCCAATCTCTTCAGCCAGAACAACACCCACAAGCAACGTCCTTAATTGTTTGTGGGGTGTGTCACAATCTCTGCTTTCCCCTACAATTTTCGCTCCCCCCCCCCCCCCCCCCCCTACAGCTTCCTCTAGTACAGCTGCAATCATCCCCTGATGTCTCAGACCATGTTTTATCATTCTGACCGTTGTTCCAGTTAGTGGTTTCCATTTATTCCTGGCCTCTCCGATTCTGTGGATAGCCTCGTCACCTCTTGTCAGTTCATTGTCATTTTAAACGTCGCTTTATAACACACTTGAAATACCTCAGTTTTCTTCTCTTCTGGTTTTCCCACAGAACACGGTTCCGTACAATGAACGTACCAGGCGATTATATTTGAAGTGCTGCTATTCGCGGAAGTCCAGTGTTGGCTATAATTACCGTATGGTAGATAAGCCAATTCGTTAATGCAGAACCCATTTACATCGGAAAAAAATTAGTTATAATCTTGGCCACCAGATGCAAATCTGGCGCTGTTCAGCATCTCGTCGACGTCTCCGGTATTTATATTGAACAGACTGTGTGAGCGGCGGTTAATAATGAAATCAACATTATGGCTTTTCTCGCTTGTTTTACCTTTCCTGTCCACGTCCCCTGTCCAACGTATTACACATGGGAACATTTCCACACATCCTTCTTGCATTCACAGCACCAGATTTGCACCTGGTGGTAAATAATTGGAATTATTTTTTTTGAGTGTAAAGCAGTTTCACATTAACGCATTACAATATCTACCGAGTTCCTCTGGCATTCGATAATTACAGCCACACTAGACCTCAGTGACTAACTGCATTTTAATTGTAACCACATGGTACATTTAAAGAAATTTCTCTCTAAAATTAACGTCAGCGTGTGCCAGCAATAAATTTCTTACGTTTTTTATCGAGGAATATCCTCATTACCTGTACTGGTGTGCTGTTTCTGTAACATGTGATTTTGCTTCCAAGATTGCAGTTCTCCTTCACTTCACCTACTTCGTGACCACCAATTTTGAGGTTAAGCTTGCCGTTATATACATTTCTACTAATCCTCAACTACTACTCTTTCTTTTACACTCAGTCCTCTTTTGTGCTGTGTAAATTAGTCAGTACATTTAATAGGTCCTCTAATTCTTCCACACTTTCACCACGGATAGCAATGTGATCAGTTAACCTTACCGATATCCGTTCCACATTAATTTTAGTCCCACTTCTGATTATTTCCTTATTTTCTTTCACAACTTATTCTACAAATATACAACTTGCACATTAGACGAGAAAGGCTGCGATACAGGCGCAATCATTTCTTTCTTGTTCCTACATACTTACTGTTCGTTCTTGGTTCTTGTACATGTTATCCCCATTTTCCTATAGCGTATTTTACTAAAGCTTTCAAACATCTTACACCAATTAATACAGCGAAGGATTGTTTTGTGTCCACAAATCCTACCAGTTGTTACTACACTAGTATGTAAATAATGCAGAATAAGGTAACCCGTTTATCGAAAGAAACAACACTCTATCAGGAAATCGAGGAATTCTATTTCAAGATAGCGGGCACAATTCCGTCGTAAGGGCACTCAAATACCCTTTACATATCTACCTTTGCCAAACCTATGTGACTCGCGTTCCTTGTTAAACTGCCGCTCTCACCAATATTGTAATCAGCAAATATTATAAATACTGAATGTTCGCAGAACTCTTCAGGTCTGAGATGCTGTCTTATTCATCTGCAATGAGTAATCTGACCACAGCGAAAGTAAGCAGAAAACCATTAATGTTATTCGAGTACAAAAAATACATTGTCTGTACTCTGTATCATAATTAGCAATAATAATCTTGGTGTTCATTGTAAGAAATTTCTTACAAGAAGAAAACGTGTTTTCGGTTTTTCATTGTGCTTCTCTCGGCATTCACTGACATAGGTTTGCCTCGTGAAGGAAGAAGAAACAGCATCAATATTGTACCGTCAGCACCTCTTTTAGGAATGTGGATCATGGCAATTAAGTTCCCGCCCACACCAGTGACGTGAGACAATGCGTATTACAGAATTAAAAATCTCTGCTACAGCAAACGATTTCCGCTCACAGTCGGTTCAGAGCTAGATTAAAATTGAATTCACGGACATTATGATTATCGGCAAAACATTGCTCGCGTCTGATATAAATTTCCACACGCTACACGAAACGCAGTAAGTTGCAATTCGTTTCAAAGTTTGCGCATGATATTCTCCTTTTTCATATGAAATCTGTTAAAGAATGGCAGCTCTAATTTCAAATTTAAAACAGGCTACACTTGCAGTTTTTCATTTGGAAGCTCATTCCAATACTGATCGGGATTCCGACAGCCAAGGACGTTTCGTGAGTTATTGAATTAAACACACATTTCGTGTTCCGTTTCTGGCGGTATAGTACACAAGAATAACCAGTTATAGCAAACTGTAATAAGTATATTGGGCAACTTGCAGCTAGATCAGAGACAATGTGAATATCACATGCAATTTCAAAATCCTCATTCGACTAAGTAAGTGCTCGGCATAGGAAAAAGTACGTACGTATAAAACGATAAATACAATCAATAATTAAATGCTGTGCAACTAACACGTATCAGTATTTTACCAACTGAAAGATATTGCTTCAGTTTATGTATAAAAAGGTATGCATGTGGTCATGAGTGTGTGTTTGTTACAGTGTAGCTCTGGACTGCCTGCAGCAATCTCACAAACTGGGAACATTTATGACGTAGTGCCACCAAACAATTACTGTAGAGGTAGAAGATTCTTAGCGCCGTAATCTGTGAGGCTGAGAGTGGGTATGTGATGAACTATAACTATGAAACTCCTGTAGCTATTTCAACCGAAATGATGCCTATCTGACTTTCACTCTCGAAAAGTATTCTGTTTGGGATGGAATTGGAGTGAAGGACGGGTCAAAGGAATTATATTAGTGTAGAATCCATTGTTTTCGGGGATGTTGGTTTGACTTCTGACGGTCCCTATGGCATTTGTCACTTAAGCGTAGGAGTGGAGATAGGCAACGATGAAATATTCAGAAGTATTCTTGATTGCAGGCTGGCAGATGGTCAATCGAGTTAGAAAGAAACAGTTCATTCGGATATGTCCAATACGAGATGAATCATCATCAATAACAATATAGTATAACGGAAAGAAAATATGTAGCACTGATTATTCAAAATTCGTCAGCATGCATATTGATCAGAACTTGAACTGGAAATACCTTATTCTGAATCTTCTCAAACGTTTCAGCCTAGTGACATTTGCTGCAATTGTAAATGCAGATTTTGCTGATTAACGTGTTGCAGAGTTAGCCTACTTGTGTACTTCTACTTACAAATGTTATATGAAATAATTTTCTGGGTTAGTTAGTAACAAACGCACTAAGAAAACGACTCACTACACAAAAATGTGCTGTAATGTGTGGAGTTAGTCCTCGAAACTGATCTAAACAGCTCTTTAAATAAAACAAAAATTTTAAAAAAGGCAAATGTTCCGTAAAATGATTTGTATAAAAATAAGAAATAAAATAAATTAGAGAAATTTTCGACGTGCCTTTGAATGATGTTCAACATCATGCAAAGCAAATGAAGTGCCGACTGAGAATTCACATTCTCTTTCCTGACACTTAAAGGATTCCCTGTTGAAAATTTTTTGAGACTGAATAATTGTTGGAACTTTCTTAAACATAACATTGGGGCATAGATAATAAAAATATGTCAAGAAAAAACAGAAGCACACTGCACTGTTTATGAAATACACCAGAGAAATGCCATTCTAAGATTTTACGTTAAACATTGAACTTTAAATTCTCAAGCGTTACCTCGTTTGCTGTGCATGATTTAGATGACGAGATGTTTCTCCAGTCTAGTTAATTCTTTACTTTTAGACAAATCATTTCACAAAACATTTGGTCTTTTCTCCTTCAATTTTTTATTACTGTCATATTTTGCTTTAGAAAGCATGATCTTTTTGAAATCTCTTTTGCTTTCCTAGGGTGTTCTGTTCTCTAAATGTCCTGAATTTAGTACTTGATTCTAAGAAGCTATTTTGACAGTTAAACATTACACCAATGCAATTTTTATGCACAAAACCGCGTTTGTCCATTTCATTTCTTTCTTTGGCTATGAAAATTGAGTTAAAAGTACACTGAGTAATTTTTCTCTCGAACCACTTATTACTTTCTCATAAATTGTCCTGCTTGTTTTCATGCAATTAAACTTTTTTTTTTCAAAACTATACCTCATTTACACAGTTTTAAACCCCATTTGTTAATTTCACACTCTTCTTTCGGCCATCAAAACTGGCAAAAGAATTTTCCCTCAAATCACTAATTAGCTTTCTCTTAATTATCCTGCATGTCAACCTTTTACTGCAAAACTATATCTCACGGTGGCCAATTTGATATCCCATTTGCCCATTCCTACTCTTCGTTTGGCTTTTCAAACAGAAACGCATTGTGTAATTGATAGAAGTCTTGTTTCCGCTCCGCTCAAACGTTTTACCAGAAATTACGTACACTAACAAAAGCCACACAATACCTTTAGGCATTCATGAAGTTTTTTGTGAACAGTCGGGCACAGTTCCCAAATTAATAGTAGCATTCATAAATGTAACACTAGGAACAAAAAATGTCTCCACTGTCCACATCTTAACCTTACATGTGCACAGAAAGGAGCAAAGTATGCTACCGTAAAAATACTTGACCAACTCCCTTTTGAATAAATGTGGTGGTAGATAATAAAAAGAAATTCCTATCATTTCTGGTTGAGAACTCCGTCTGCTATATAGATTTCCAAATGGATAACATCAATGTGGTTCATTTCTACGAAACACGCAAAAAACTAAAAAAAAAAAAAATACAATTCACGTAAAATATAACTCTGAAATTCTTGACGTAACGCCAAAATAACATTTGGTACACACGTGACGTAGTACCAACAGACAATAACGTCAGGGTAAGGCACACCAAACACTCTTATTTAAATGGTGAGATGCAAGCATATTTCTGGAACACTAGGAAAAATTTGAACCACACCTGGAACACGTATGTGTAACAAATAACAAAAAAATATCCTGCTGGGTTAAATTATCGTAGTTCTCTTACGTCTGGGTATGGTGGACGGCCTAGGAAGATACCAGACATAAAAATACCTGAAAACGACTTATGTTAGATAATGTTTTTTACGTTTGCTGGCGTAAGTTCGAATGGTATGTACGTGCGAGTTGAGTCGAATAGCGAGAACGAAAACCTACAGAATCTTTCGAAAACTGTTGGAATAGAATACATTCTTTAGAAGTTAATAGCGGGAACCAAATGAGCAATGAACAATTTTCCCATGGTTTTGAGGTCGAGAGCTTTAGAAGCCATGTTCTAGATCGGTTGGAAAAGGACTGAGGATTAAAGTCTATTTTGGAGAACCCGCACAAAAACTGCCTGACGTGACAGATATAAATCACGGCAAAACTAATTCATCAGAGCTACGGGCGGTTTGAACGCAGTTTTTCCTAGTCAATACGCCCCCTCTCGACAAGAAGAACACTACTTACTACTTTTATGGTAGCGTCTCCTTAAAGAAGTAGTGGAAAAGGAAATATCAAGGGAGATGGGGAGTGGCCACCGCACTGGACTCGCATTCGGGAGGACGCTGGTTCAAATCCGCGTCCGGCCATCCAGATTCAGATTTTCCGCTATTTATCTAAAATTGCTCCTAGCAAGTGCCGAGATGGTTCCTTCGAAAAGAGTACGACCTATGTCCTTCCTCTTCCTTTCCGTATTCCGATTTTGTGCGCCTTCTAAATGACTTCGTTGTCGACGGCATGATAAACTTTAGTCCTTCTTCCTTCAAAGAGGAATTCTGCATAGCTTCTCAACCAGCTGGAAACTGTGCTATATCAACAGGTGTACATGAAAAATCAATAGTTAGTTTTGCTAGGTACGTTTCAGCATAAGACGGGGATGCACAATTTCCAATTACGCTAAAAGATGAAAGACAGGCGTCCAGTATCAACAGAACGACGATATTGTATAGTTGAAAAGGATAACAAAAGAGAAGATTAAGAAACATACAATGAAACAACAGGGAAAAATACAAAATCACACTAAAAAGGGCACGTTACAAAAAGTAGCTCGGGATGTAGGTTATGTAAACACAAATTTTGTTTGCCGTACATTGGATAGTTCGAGTCTGCAAGACTAGATTCGGCAAGAAACCGCTACGGTCCGCACCCTTCCTCGTTTGCGTATTACAGGAGCGGTGATGAGGAAAACCTTTGTTTTAATTTAATTAATTCGTAAGCTAGAAACTAATTGTTTGCGTTATTAACAACAGCACGCGTTCTAGTTGCAACATTGTGGTTTCTTGTGCGAAATACTTTAGCAGTTCTGTAGACTACTTTAGACATGGTCACAATGAGACGACACTCGATTTACATTGGGCTTAAGTGTAGTCAACGTCAGTCACTGATATGAGCGCCAGGCGGTTCTTAAATATTTGAAATTTTTTGTGTACCTCCTTTACGAAAAACAAAGTACTGACATGCTAAAGTTCACCCGAAATTTTATGAAATACAGTAGATGTTACGTAATAGTCTTTGTTAGATCAATACGTGGCGTTTGTGTCTCATTTGTTGGTTTTTTTCTAAAACAGGTTTTGACACCTTAGCGTCACGTTCAACGTGTATCGCTTTATTTCTGAAACTGCGTTAATTTTAAAGTTGACCTACTTTCATGCGTTTTAGCAGCATGTCATGATTTCCGTGTTACTGTACATTCTTGGTGCACACAAGTCGTGCTATCAAGCTAATCTGTATAACTACACCTTAAAAATTAATTTAGTTGCACAAACAGACGTCGAAACATGTTTAAGTAAAGAATAAACATGAAATAATATTGTGTTTTGGAGGATTTCGAAACAAAGGAAAAGAGAAGACAGGAATTTCCAAAAGCTAGATCACTTAATTTTTGCTCTTTTAAAAAACGGTCTAATTCGATGAAAGCTACCAAGAGTTATATGCCTTCATTGTACCAACACCAAGAGGAATGGTAATCTTGTGTGCAACTCTTATACCGTATGGTGGTTTTATTAGCTTATATTTTCCGCGAGGTTATTGTTAATGCTCGAAGCTGCCTCTAAAGCGAGAACAGGCTGCATCCGTGAGATGTGAATTATAAAACCTCAGTAGATACGCCCTCTGCAGACGACAGAAATTCATCTTCAAATTCTTGAGTGAAAGGTGCAACGCCATTAACAAGTAACCTTTATTTTCAGAACACAGGTGAAGGCCACCCTTAAGCTTCCCCTAATTTACTCACTCTTCGACTATTCTGTGAGCTACTATTTCCATTCTTCTAAATGCGGTACTCATCTACATCTACATCTACATGGATACTCTGCAAATCTCATTTAAGTTCCTGGCAGAGTGTTCATCGAACCACCTTCACAATTCTCTATTATTCCAATCTCCTAAAGCGCGCGGAAATAATGAACACCTATACCTTCCGTACGAGCTCTGATTTCCTCCCTATGTACGTCGATGTCAACAAAATATTTACGCATTCGGAGGCGAAAGTTGGTGATTGGAATTTCGTGAGAAGATTCCGTCGCAACGAAAAACTCCTTTATTTTAATGATTTCCAGCCCAGATCCTGTATAATTTCTGTGACACTCTCTCTCATATTTCGCGATAATACAAAACGTGCTGCCTTTCTTTGAACTTTTTCGATGTATCCGCCAGTCCTATCTGGTAAGGATACCACACTGCGCAGCAGTGTGGACGGACAAGCGTAGTGTAGGCAGTCTCCTTAGTAGGTCTGTTACATTTTCTAAGTGTCCTGCCTATAAAACGCAGCCATTGGTTAGTCTTCCCCACAACATTTTCCATGTGTTCTTTCCAATTTAAGTTGTTCGCAATTGTAATACCTAGGAATTTAGTTGAATTTACGGCTTTTAGATGAGACTGATTAATCGTGTAACCGAAGTTTAACTAGTTACTTTTAGCACTCATGAGGATGATCTCACACTTTTCGTTATTTGGGGTCAACTGTCACTTTTCGCAATTTGTTTTGATCTTCTGATGACTGACTTTATTAGTCGATAAACGACAGCGTCATCTGCAAACAACCTAAGACGGCTGCTCAGATTGCCTTCCAAATCGTTTATATAGATAAGGAACAGCAAAGGGCCTGTAACACTGCCTTGGGGAACCCCAGAAATCGCTTTCCGTCAATTACTACGAACTGTGACCTCTCTGACAGGAAATCACAAATCCAGTCACATAATTGAGACGATATTCCTTAAGCATGCAATGTCACTACGAGCCGCTTGTGTGGTACAGTGTCAAAAGCGTTCCGGAAATCCAGGAATACGGAATCGACCTGAAATCCCTTGTCAATAGCACTCAGCACTTCATTTGAATAAAGAGTTAGTTGTGTTTCACAGAAACGATGTTTTCTAAAATGTTGACTGTGCGTCAATAGACCGTTTCCTTCGAGGTAATTCATAATGTTCGAACAAATTGGTTCACATGGCTCTGAGAACTATGGGACTTAACATATGGGGTCATCAGCTTCCTAGAACCTAGAACTACTTAAACATAACTAACCTAAGGGCATCATACACATCCATCCCCGAGGCAGGATTCGAACCTGCGACAGTAGCGGTCTCGCAGTTCCAGGCTGAAGCGCCCAGAACTGCTCGGTCACATCGGCCGGCAATGTTCGAACACAATATACGTTCTAAAATCCTGCTGCATATCGCCGTTAACGATATGGGCCTGTAATTTACTGGGTTACTCCTATTGCCTTTCTTGAATATTGGCGTGACCTGTGCAACTTTCCAGTCTTTGGGTACGAATCTTTCGTCGAGCGAACGGTTGTATATGATTTTAAGTATTGAGCTAATGCATTAGCATACTCCGAAAGGAAGCTAACTGGTATACAGTCTGGACCAGAAGACGTGTTTTTATTAAGTAATTTGAGTTGCTTCACTACTCAGATACCCAGACTACGAGAACAAAAATAAGTTTCACTGTCTAAAACTTCTTCTGTTTCTCAGATGTGTCCAGATAGAGCAGCATTTCTCTTCAGGGCAGTAGCAGGTTACGAGATGACTCAGTTACGTCTTACTTGCTACAACTAAAAGATCGAAGGAGGCACGCTTTATTCCCCCAATATGATGTACGTTTTTAGAATAGTTTTTGTTTACATTAACGGAACATGTAAGAAGCGGTAGTTGAACTCACGACCTACGCTTTGCCAGCAAAGGTAACTAACCTTTTTTGTCGGGGATTGTAGGAGGGAGTGGGCGGCGAGGTGGCGGGGGCGGGGGGGGGGGGGGGGGGGGGGATTCACACCTTTAGCCAAACCGTTTACGTGTCAATTTCGCATTGAGAGGCGAAGCCATTTAGGGAATCCCCTCAAGCAAAACTTCCTGAAAACAAACTCAGAAGGGAGGTTCTTACCATTTTTCAATTATAACTGAGCAGGCACTGTAATTAAAGATTGGAAGATGCTTCTAGTATCGATGTACGTGTCTTCAAGATTTGTACCAACAATTTTACTTTACATTCGTTTCAATACCAGATCAGCTCTTCCCGTATTAAAATGTCTTGCTATCCTTGCTTCGAGATGGACACCTTGTTGTTGTTGTTGTCTTCAGTCCTGAGACTGGTTTGAAGCAGCTCTCCATGCTACTGTATCCTGTGCAAGCTTCTTCATCTCCCAGTACCTACTGCAGCCTACATCCTTCTGAATCTGCTTAGTGTATTCATCTCTCAGTCTCCCTCTGCAATTTTTACACTCCACGCTGCCCTCCAGTACTAAATTGGTGATCCTTTGATGCCTCAGAATATGTCCTACCAACCGATCCCTTCTTCTGGTCAAGTTGTGCCACAAACTCGTCTTCTCCCCAATTCTATTCAGTACCTCCTTATTAGTTATGTGATCTACCCATCTAATCTTCAGCATTCTTCTGTAGCACCACATTTCGAAAGCTTCTATCCTCTTCTTGTCCAAACTAGTTATCGTCCATGTTTCACTTCCATACATGGCTACACTGAATACAAATACGTTCAACTGCTCTTTCAAGTCCTTTGCTGTCCCTGACAGAATTACAATGTCATCGGCGAACCTCAAAGTTTTTATTTCTTCTCCATGGATTTTAATACCTACTCCGAACTTTTGTTTTGTTTCCTTTACTGCTTGCTCAATATACAGATTGAATAGCGTTGGGGAGAAGCTACAACCTTGTCTCACTCCTTTCCCAACCACTGCTTGCCTTTCATGTCCCTCGACTCTTATAACTGCCACCTGGACACCTTCATGCGACTAATTAGGTTACACTCATACCATCTGGAGCGTCAGTAAGAACGCATGCAAAAGCTGAAAGACAGAGCTTACGCGTAGACGGTATCACTTTCATTTTAGTGGCTCTGAGCACTATGGGACGCAACTGCTGTGGTCATCAGTTCCCTAGAACTTAGAACTACTTAAACCTAACAAACCTAAGGACATCACACACGTCCATGCCCGAGGCAGGATTCGAACCTGCGACCGTAGCAGTCGCACGGTTCCGGACTGCGCGCCTAGAACCGCGAGACCACCGCGGCCGGCTCATTTTAGTGACATGGGCATTCTAATCTGCAACAGCAGAAACTAAATCATTCTTGAAGCACTTCCGCTAGAGAGCAAATTGTTTAAATTACAGGGAACGGTTTACACATTTCTGAATATATTCCGGACTTTTTCAAACACACTCCTTCTTTCTACGTAACTGGTTTCATCCTACCAGTATTAATTATTATTTATTACAGACTATGACATCATTTACATGTTGAATAAATTTCTGGATGATACCTATTTGTACAGCGGTACTGTCAATACTGTATTACGGTAGTTTTATTCTTCATTTAAATATTCGCCCATGATAGATTGTTTGTTGTATGATGTTTTAAATACTGCGTACTGATCTGTGATATTCTTGTATTTTTCATTAAATAATGTTTTTAACTGTATTACAACGAAGACTCGAATGTCCACGTAACTCCCCCTCCTTTCGAACCACCTTTCATTTCATAAGGTACTTGCACTTCTCTACTGTTTTTCAGTAATATTAAACTATCGTAAAGGGACCAAAGCAAAAGCAACAAAGCATACAGATGAATGAGGTGTCCTGCCTTTCGGAGGTAATTTCCAAGCGTGAATGAGGAGCTTATAAATGGTCACGGGTGCAAAAAGTTACAGCGGAAGATTCACGACATACTTCCTGAAGTACTCTCTCTTCTATATTCCACGCATCAGTATTGTGGTGATAAGTGATTGTTGCATGTAGGGAAACGGCCATATAACAATTTTCCCAAAACCGTGGAAGATAGTTTGTCTATAATAAAGGTGCTTCGTATTCTGCTGCCTACTCTGAGCACAACAAGACGCTTTTGTCACTGCTAAGCAAAATAAAATCAAAGGTTCGTGTATTGTAGAAGCATGCTCTTTTACCGAACTGTACTTCATGCTTTGAATAAGTAAGTAAAAATTACTTATTATTCGCAAGTTTCCTAAAGTGTAATCAAACCTTCATTATTTATTTGGCCTACATTTCTCATAGCCAAGTTCTTAGTTAATAATTACACTCGCTGTGTCCTCGACGAATTGGTTCAAGCACAATTCAGCGAGCGTGAATGTTCTTTCTATCAAATGAAGAAATTCTAAACAGAGGGGAAAATTCTGCGCAATGTGTGGCGTATGGATACAAGACTGCTAATTGTATCTAAAAACTCGGAACTTCCAATGGAGAAAACTGATATTTGCAAGCAATATCCTCAAGCTACCTTCAGCCTGTAGCGGTGCCACCCGCTAGAAGTTAAAGATTGTGGTGTTGTAGGACGCGTTCCTAAAAATTCAGTCAGCGATTGATCAGTCAAGAAAATTTCAAAATGGTTCAAATGGCTCTCAACACTATGGGACTTAACGTCTGTGGTCATCAGTCCCCTAGAACTTAGAACTACTTAAACCTAACTAACCTAAGGACATCACACACATCCATGCCCGAGACAGGATTCGAACCTGCGACCGTAGCAGTCGCGCTGTTCCGGACTGAGCGCCTGAACCGCGAGACCACCGTGGCCGGCAAGAAAATTTCACATTAATTGATTGTTTGTGTATGACAGGTAAGTGTGGCATTCATCTGGGTGACTGCAAAGATGAATATAAACCTCACGCTTTGCTTGGAAAAGTGGCCCTCCGCAAATCGAGATTCGAACCCAGCGACCACTCTCACGGGAATACAGACACTTGACGGACACGAGGCTGCACAACTGTTTGCTATGCTTTCACGTCACGATACGCTTCGCGTTCCCTCTAACAGGCTAGTAGCATTCGTCGGTCAGGTCACCACGCTTCGCAAATATTTCGACTTTGCTCAAGAAATAGAATAACAGACGGCAGTGTGGCCCATTCGCTTTAACGCATGAAACTATTACCGCGGAGGTTTGGTGTTTACTCTTCGGAGGGTAAACAAAAGGCTTTGTTTATCGACTGCGGCGTGCATGCGAAGCCAGGCGGTGATTTGCGGTGCGGCGGTACGCACAGCGATGTTTATCGTGGTAGGGGGTGTAGGGGGGGGGGGGATGAGGGCGTGGGGGGGGGGGGGGGGGTTGTTGGCATAGGAGTGGGAAGTCGGGGCAGCCACGGACAGGTGGATGCTACCTTGCAGACAAGGCCAGTTAACCGTTTTGGAGATGGGGAAAACAACTTGCATAGTGAATCTTCTTTCTTCTTCTCCAATGCGCACAAGTTGTTAACGAGAACGTATGTGCAATGTAAGGATATAGCTCCTGAATCACAAAACCTACGAAACGGGCTTGCACGTTATTAAAGAGGGTACTTAGGAAGTGAAAACACCGTCTTAAACAAGAATACACGTGAATGTGTCCTGTCCCCACAATCGCTTAACCCTCTGACGCCATATATATATACAGGGTGTCCCAGCTATCTTGTCCACCCAAAATATCTCTGGAACAATAACAGCTATTGGAAAACGACTTTCACCGGTATCAATGTAGGGCTGGGGCCCATGAATGTACATATTTGGAAACATTCTAAAACGAAAGCATATGGGTTTTTTAACACAAACTTATGTTTTTTTAAATGGGTCTCCTATATTTTTTCTTCAGCAATCCATAGCATGACAAAGCACATACACAATGGCGTTGATTGCATCGCAATATTCCCATTACACCCCGAGATATTAAGGCGCGAAGTTGACGCTTGAAACACCGGACATGCGCTGCTAGCGCTCGTCCTGAGGCTCAGGCGTGAACCCCATGCTGCCCGTAATCGCGATGTGATTGACATGCGTAATCACACCTCCATACTTATCAAGAGGTCCGAAACTAATAATACGGTCTGCTGCCATCCTGCATTAACGTCATACATTCTGCAGGTATTTATCCCATCGGCTAGGGGTGATGCGGTTCTGTAACATATCTGTGTACCACAACGTTAGGCACAAAGTTAACTTCGCTTATCGTTAATCCGTTACTAAAAAGGTAATTCCGTTCAACGTTAAAACTTTACTGTAGATCTAGCGCAAGTGACAGTTAATCATTCACTCGTAATAGTAAAATTCATGTTGAAGGTTTTAGTGCAACGAGCAAGTGGACTAAAAGTTTTACCGTTGTTTAGGTAAAAATGTTTTGATTTGGGAAGTTCGGGTAGGACATAGAAGATGAATGTAAACATGTTTAACCTATTAGTTTTATTATCACATAATTATCAACGTTATGTTTATCTAATGCCTTAAATAACAAATGGTTGCAAACAAATGTTTCTTAACATCACTGGGTAAAATGGCCCTTTGTAGAAACTTCCACTGTCATGCCGGCACTACATACTAAACATAGCATTCACATCTCATGCTCAAAGTGATACCCATTGGCTTGCATACATAGGGTCACTCTGCGGATGAAGGATGCCCTACTTCGTGCTACTGTTTCCTCTTTGATGGCTGTACAAGCATCAATAATGCGTTGCTTCATGTCCTCTGGTGTTGTTGGTTCATGTTGGTAAACAGCATCCTTCACTGCTCCCCAAAGAAAATAATCCAGCGGTGTGAGGTCCGGAGATGGGGCAGGCCACCTAACTAGGCCATCTCGTCCAATCCACCTACCAGGGAACTTACGGTTCAGAAGTCGTCGTGCTCGTAAGGCGTTATGTGCAGGGCATCCATCATGCTGATACCACATTACCATTCTCCGGTTCAGAGGTACGGTGTCCAAGAGAGCAGGAAGATTGTGTCGTATAAATCTGGAGTATTGTCTGCCATCTTGGATGCCATTTATTAAAGAAACGTTCGATAATGGTATCTCCAATAATCCCACACCAAACATTAACTTTCCACAGACGTTGATGCTCTACCTGACGGAGCCATTTTGGATTGTCTGCGGACAAATAATGCATATTCCTCATATTTACAATTCCTTTATTGGAGAATGATGCCTCGTCGGTAAAGAGAACATCTGCAAAAAATTTGGATTAGTCAGAAGTTTTTGCTGAGCCCACCGACAAAATGTTATCCTATTGCGGAAGTCATTTCCATGAAGATCCTGGTGTAAATTAACATGGTAAGGGTGAAATTTATGACGTTTAAGAATACGCTGGACACTTGATTTCGACACACCAACTTCACGTTCAATTTGACGTGTGCTGATTTGAGGATTCACAGCTATGGTAGCGAGCACAGCAACTTCAGCACGTTTATCTGTGCGTGTTCTAGGACGATGTCGAGGTCTTGGATTTAAGCTTCCCGTTTCACGTAGACGAGATGTGAGACGACCAAACATAAGGCGCGAAGGCGATGGCTTGTCAAGGAATCGCCTTCTGTACAGTCGTTCTGCCTGAACAGCATTTCGTCCACCTACAACAGGGTACAGTACAGGTATGTAGAGTAGGGTAGAAAACAGACACATTAACTTAATAATCATAATGTTCGCTAACTGTACTATCAACAAACAAGCAATCTCATAACGTGTTTCCCGTCAACGTACATTCTCCATAGATCAGCAGCATTTCTACCATATCTTCATGTGTGTACATTATACTGTACAGTGTAAGTTCCACAACACAACGTTTATTCACAATGTGTAATACCTCCGTGCCGCCACCAGATTACTCTGATGCACGACTACACTGGCAAGCGGTGTACTGCACGCCAAAGCAACAACAAATGTTATGCTCGGAGGGTGGTGGAGTACAGGAGTTTGCATGGATCGCAAATCATAAACAAGGCGAAGTGGTCACTGTGGCAGTAGTGGGAACTACGTTGGACACTTCACTACGTAGAGCCAGGCCCTGTGCGACTGGCACAATGGGTCATATAACGCATTAGATAAACCTTATTTTCGGTGTGCAGGATAAATAAGACAACCTGACGGGTGTACACCGATCGGTACTGGGTCATATTGTGTACGTAGATACATAAAACGTGCAAGAGGGAAACCATTATGTGCTTATGAGAGTTGATAGCAGCAGACCGTATTATTCGTTTCGGACCTCTTGATAAGTATGGAGGTGTGATTACACATGTCAATCACATCGCCATTATGGGCAGCATGGGGTTCACGCCTGAGCCTCAGGACGTGCGCTAGCAGCGCATGTCCGGTGTTTCAAGCGTCAACTTTGCGTCTCAATATCTCGGGATGTAATGGGAATATTGCGATGCAATCAACGCCATTGTGTATGTGCTTTGTCATGCTATGGATTGCTGAACAAAAAATATGGGAGGTCCATTTAAAAAACATAAGTTTGTGTTAAAAAACACAAATGCTTTCGTTTTAGAAAGTTTCCAAATATGTACATTCATGGGCCCCAGCCCTACATTGATACCGGTGAAAGTCGTTTTCCAATAGCTGTTATTGTTCCAGAGATATTTTGGGTGGACAAGATAGCTGGGACATCCTGTATATGCCGGCTGATCAAAATGTCAGTATAAATTTGAAAACTGAATAAAACACGGAATAATGTTGATAGAGAGGTACAAATTGACACACATGCGTGGAATAACATGGGGTTTTATTAGAACAAAAAAAAATACAAACATTCAGAAAATGTCCGACAGATGGCGGCTCATCTAATCAGAACAGCAATAATTAGCATAAGAAAGTAAGACAAAGCAAACATGATGTTCTTTACAGGAAATGCTCAATATGTCCACCATCATTCCTCAACAATAGCTGTAGTCGAGGAATAATGTTGTGAACAGCACTGTAAAACATGTCCGGAGTGATGGTGAGGCATTGGCGTCTGATGTTGTCTTTCAGCGGTCGATGACGATACACTTCAGGTAACCCCAAAGTCAATGATCGCACGGACTGAGGTCTGGGGACCTGGGAGGCCAAGCATGACGAAAGTGGCGGCTGAGCACACGATCATCACCAAACGACGCGCGCAAGAGATCTTTCACGCGTCTAGCAATACCTTGTTTGTTTTTTTTTTTTAATTCTAATAAAACCCCATGTCATTCCAAGCATGTGTGTCAATTTTTACCTCTCTATCTACATTATTCCGTGGTTTATTAAGTTTTCAAATTTATACTGACTTTTTGATCACCCGGTATATATATATATATATATATATATATATATATATATATATATATATATATATATATATATATATATATATAATCATCATAGTGAACAACGAACATAAGAAGAAACTGGAAAAAGTCAACACTCAATTGTTTTATGGGGTGGTTTCACTTTGGAACATAAATTTAATTTTTTTTTTTTGCATAGAAGTAACCTTTATTATCCTAATAAGTAACTAATACAAGAAGAAATTAACACAAAGTAAGCATCAAATTTTTAAGGTGGTGATTTCACTCTGGGAACACATGATGCCGAAAACAAATTACAGTTTTGAATAACAGGCAAAAATTTGCCTAAAATTTAATATAGCTTGTATGAAAACTATGCATTACCACAGTGTTTTCATTTCGAAACCTTACATAAAATAAGTAGTACAAAGTCAACTTTACGTCACAGTAAGATATACTTACTTTCACTGTAAATGATTTCCTTAACAAGACTACTATATATACAAACCCGCACTTCACGATCTCCTATAATCTCGTAGTAGAATCTCCAAGGCGACTGTTGCTTTGGATGCTGAAAGTGACTACTACAATGGACTACATTCGTAGAGGTACCTCAGTGTGCTACTAAACGTACCTTTTTTTCAACAGAATCGGTGGTTTCATGCTAAACGCAATGGTACTTCAAAACAAAGTTAAACTGTTGAAAATAACACCTCTTTTCATGAAGAAGGTACTTCCAGCTAAGTTGTGACCGGTGGTCTTCAATAAGCGCCATTCCATTCGGTGATCGGTTTCCTGCATTATCGTAGAGTAATGCCGCAGAAATTCAGAATGCTATCGGCTACTGTCCTAGTTGGTGAAGATATTCTGGAAACAGAGCTTTTCAGAGTGTTTGTTGCCAAAGAAGTCTAACTGATATATCTAATTCATGAAGAATGGCTCTAACAAGGTAACCTCCCCATCGCACCCCCCTTAGATTTAGTTATAAGTTGGCACAATGGGTAGGCCTTGAAAAACTGAACACAGATCAATCGAGAAAACAGGAGGAAGTTGTGTGGAACTATGGAAAAAATAAACAAAATATACAAACTGAGTAGTCCATGTGCAAGATAGGCAACATCAAGGATAGTGTCAGATCAGGAGCGCCCTGTTCACTCGGTTAGCATAAACAACTGCGAAACGAGAAGCCCTTGGTTCAAGTCTTCCCTCGCGTGAAAAGTTTATTTTCTTTATTTTCGCAAAGTTGTGGTCTGTCAGTTCGTTCATTGACGTCTCTGTTCACTGTTATAAGTTTAATCGGAAGGACGGGTGGACAGATAATAATGGTCTGAAAATAAAAAATTAAACTTTTCACTCGAGGGAGGATTGAACCAAGGACCTCTCGTTCCGTAGCTGCTTGACTATTTCCTATAGGGATATAGTAATATCACAAACTGAGTCCGCCTTCATGCAAACACCGTGTTATTTGTTTATTTCTTTATTCTCCCAAACTAGTTTCGGCGACAAATATCACCATCATCAGTGATTTCTTTTTCTTTTTCTTTTTTTTTAAAAAAATCTAAAACATTCGGAAAATGGTATGGTTGTACAAACACAGTAAAGCATAATTGCATTTTTACAAATCGTCTTTTGAAATATAGTTTTATATTGATACTTTTATACTACCTTATTTATTGTATGCTACAGCATGTTTTAAGCTTAATAGCTTATTGGCGCTGTTTGTGACATATTTTCTGTGCTCTTTTTCTGTTGCCGTTTTTTATACTTAGCGAACATCTAGTCATCTGCAACCATGTGAGGGGCTGTTAGTAAACAAATACAACAAAAACAAGGAAGAATTGAACCAAGGACCTCTCTTTCCGTAGCTGCTCAAGCTAACCAAGGGACCTCTGTCCATTTTTTACCAGGCTGACGCGATGTTCTTTCCCCAAACTTCACACTCGGTGCGATCTTCGAGATTTTTTATGTTGATCTGCTGTAGATCGCTCTGGACTTCTTTCAGCCATTCTGTGCCACATTTACTCCTTGTTATAATATTGAATAATTTCTTTGCTGTTCTGGAGTCTTCCATCCTGTAGATGTGTGTATAAAATTTGGGTCGGCGCTTTCTGATTTCATCTGTTACTATGTTGATCTTTCTATAGAGTTCGTTTTGTGGTCTCTTCATCCAAATGCCATTTTTGTTGATTGGATCTTAAATCTTCCTGAGAATTTTTCTTTCCTACTTTTCTATTTCCTTAATTTTTGAATGACCATCAATCACCATTGTTTCAGCTGCATAGATTGCTTCTGGAAGAATCACTGTTGTAGTGCCTTAATTTTGCGTCTGTCGAAATGCACTTCTTGTTGTAATGCGTCCATGTTAGCTTGCAGGCCTTCTGGAGCTTGGTGATTCTTTGATCATTGGTAGAGGTCTGCGCGGATGCGGATATCCGCGGTATTTGTTGCTTGGCGGATAAAATCGCGACCGGCGTGGATATCCGCGTGCCATCTGCGGGTAATGAGCAAGGCATCAGCCCAGTACGTATGTTGCAATGTTAGTTGGAAACTTCAAGTCTGTTGACACTTGGAATCTTGCAGGGCCCGGGTAGAGCGGATGTCTGTTGTCCTTAGCCCCTGGCTACGACCGACGTAGCTGTACCCAAGAGACCTGCACCTAATACGTTTCCGCGACCGTGTCTTTCGTGTGGCCTGTGAAGTGCTGTCTGTGTGGCAAACCTGCCCACTGTCTATCAGACAGGTTCCCGTTGCAATTTTCCGCTGCCTTCAGTTAGCGCTTTCTAGTGTCACAGTGACAACGTGCATCGTAGCAAATATCAGTGAGAGTTCTTTCTTCAAATGAACACCGTATCGATGGATACGTTTTCGTGTAAGGTGAAAAAAGGTGATTTTACATTAGTGAAGGAAAACAAATTGAAATCGCCAATTTGGAAAAAATTGGGATACGTATTTGATGGCAACGGAAAGATAAAAGATATAGTGGCTTGTTTTGCATGTAAAAAAGGATATTCCTACATTAGACACAAAAGTGGAACTTCAAATTTGCTAAAACATTCGTGTGAGGCTCAAAAAAGTAGCATAATTACTTATTTAAATACTAAGAGAGACGTGAAACTTCCTGAAGTTCCGCCAAATTTGAAGACATCAAATCTTGTCAGCAAAGACATTTTACAATTCGAAGTAGCCTATGGATCTGGGTTTCTCGAGACGGCACAGTTTCTTATTGATGTGGGGGCCCTGTATATATAATTTTTTTATCGAGAGGCCAATGTCAAAATCTCCAGACTCGTGAACAGGGGTCGACAAGAGTTTGGTGAACTTACACCACTTACTGCCCGAACCGCCAATTGTTCATTTTTCGCACCATACAGAAATTCTCTCTAGATCAGTTTGTAATTGGAATTGATCATCTGATGATTTTACTAGACGATAAATTACGGCGTCATCAGCAAACAATCTAAGGGGGTTGCTCAGATTATCACCTAAATCATTTATGTAAATCAGGAACAGAAGAGGGCCTATGACACTACCTTGCGGAATGCCAGATATCACTTGTGTTCTACTCGATAATTTACCGTCTATCAGTACGTACTGTGACCTCTCTGAGAAGAAATCACGAATCAAGTCACACAACTGAGACGATACTCCACACGCACGCAATTTGATTAATAGTCGCTTGTGAGTAACGGTATCAAAAGCCTTCTGGAAATCTAGAAATATGGAATCTATGAGAGATCCCTTGCCAACAGCACTCATTAGTTCATGGGAATAAAGAACTAGCTGTGTTGCGCAAGAACGATTTTCTGAATCCGTGTTGGTTATGTATCAATAAGCCTTTTCTTCAAGGTGATTCATAATGTGCAGTATTTGCTCCAAAATCCTATTGCAAATTGAGGTCAGTGATTGGGTCTGTAATTAAATCGGCTACTACTATTTCCTTTCTTGACTATTGGTGTGACCTGTGCTCCTTTCCAGTCTTTAGGAACAGACCTTTCGTCAAGTGAGTGGCTGTATATGATTGCTAAGAAAGGCGCTACTCTGATAGGAACCTGATTGGTATACCATCCGGCCTTGAAGACTTGTGTTTCTTAAGTGATTTGATAAGTGATATGATAACGCTTCGTTGCTCGTACTTTATGATAAGCGTTGTAAACGACGAGAAGTATTTGACAAAGTGGCCGACTGGACGGTAGTAGACCCGGACACTGCGTGAAAGTGCCGAGTAGCGTTCAACGACAATGACGCTCCTACGTACAGTGTTGCGTGAGACTGGGTGGACACCGCATCTTCCGAACACTACACTGGTTGAAAAAGAGTCGATGAATGGGCCACATCTTTATCGTACTAATTCTATGACTTACCATAGAAGATAGACTGAAGAAAGGCAAGGAGATGACATCAAGGGAGTGCTGGAGGGTGGCGTTGAGGGGTAAAATTCGTAGAGGGCGACCAAGAGATGAAACACTAAGCAGATTCAGAAGGATGTAGACTGCAGTAGGTTTGGGAGATCAAGAAGCTTGCACAGGATAGAGTAGCACGGAGAGCTGCATCAAACGACGGCATTGTAATCATTTGATTGTCTGTGCTTGTACATCACACCTATTTTCCATCATATTCGGAGAATTCCATCGTGGTGCGTCTTAGTGGTTTGCAGAGATTGGGTAGGCATGTTCTTAAAAGTCTCCTACCATAGACACGAAAAGAACATGAAGGGGCCACTGACGTGTCCAGTACAGTGGGGAACGTCCCATTCTTACAACCTCTCAGCATTCGGCGGCCGTTGCTTTGTACTGCGCGCCCGCTTCCGGACACAAATTGCGTCCCCTGTAGAGGCTAATAAGGAGAGCGCTGCTCGATATTGCGCTCCTGGCAGCCCCGAGCCCGAGGAGGCGGCGGCCACGTCATCGCGGCGCAGCGCGGCGACCCCGTGCAACTGCATTAGCGGCGCTGCACGGGGCAAGCAGCGGCGGCGTGAGTCACACAGGCCGGGGCGGAGGGGGCGGTGGGGGCGGGCGCACGTCTGCGGCGCTCTGCCGCTGGTCAGGGATGCGGCGCGGCGCGTTACTCATCTGTTCTGGGGGCTGCGACCCGCCGATGCACCCACCCCGGCGCCACCCTTCACAAGCCGCACGTTGCCAAGTCCTTCGCGGTCGACCTGCAGCCGAACGACGCACTGCAGTTTCTGCAAGTGGCCGAACTATTCCGAGATAGAGCACAAAATTGTTTTCCCGGCCGCTTTTCGCACTAGCTGTTGTACTGGGTGTACCAGGACTCCACAGCCAAACTTTCAGACGCCGTTCACGGATATCATCTTAGTTTCCAGCATGAGATTTTCACTCTGCAGCGGAGTGTGCGCTGATATGAAACTTCCTGGCAGATTAAAACTGTGTGCCCGACCGAGACTCGAACTCGGGACCTTTGCCTTTCGCGGGCAAGTGCTCTACCAACTGAGCTACCGAAGCACGACTCCCGTCCGGTACTCGCAGCTTTACTTCTGCCAGCTGCAGAGTGAAAATCTCATTCTGGAAACATCCCCCAGGCTGTGGCTAAGCCATGTCTCCGCAATATCCTTTCTTTCAGGAGTGCTAGTTCTGCAAGTTTCGCAGAAGAGCTTCTGTAAAGTTTGGAAGGTAGGAGACGGATACTGGCAGAAGTAAAGCTGTGAGTACCGTGCATTAGAAAGCTCAGTTGGTAGAGCACTTGCCCGCGAAAGGCAAAGGTCCCGAGTTCGAGTCTCGGTCGGGCACACAGTTTTAATCTGCCAGGAAGTTTCATATCAGCGCACACTCCGCTGCAGAGTGAAAATCTCATTCTGGAAACATCCCCCAGGCTGTGGCTAAGCCATGTCTCCGCAATATCCTTTCTTTCAGGAGTGCTAGTTCTGCAAGTTTCGCAGAAGAGCTTCTGTAAAGTTTGGAAGGTAGGAGACGGATACTGGCAGAAGTAAAGCTGTGAGTACCGGACGTGAGTCGTGCTTCGGAAGCTCAGTTGGTAGAGCACTTGTCTGCGAAAGGCAAAGGTCCCGAGTTCGAGTCTCGGTCGGGCACACAGTTTTAATCTGCCAGGAAGTTTCATCTTCTTAGTTCTCTGATATAAGGGACCTACAGACCAATATCCTTAACGTCAGTTTGTTGAATGATTCTAGAACATGTTCGCAGTTCGAATATAATGAATTTCCTTGAGACAGAGAAGCTGCTGCCCATGCATTAGAAAGCATCGCTCCTGCGAAACGCAACTCGCCCTTTTTTCACATGGTATTTTCCAACCATGGATGAAGGGTATCAGACGGATGCCGTATTCCTTGACTTCCGGAAAGCGTTTGACTCGGTGCCCCACTGCAGACTCCTAACTAAGGTACCAGTATATGGGATTGGTTCTGTGGTGTGCGTACTGTAAGACCTTCTGTACACACACCATCAGATTATTTCACTTGTCGCTCTAACGAAGTAGGCGAGTGTCAGCAATATGTCTCGTGGTCTTATCGTGGCGTGTTTATCTTCTGCCGTTAGGTCAGACGATAGAAATGCCACTTGCACGATTAGAGTAGCAGATTGACGGTGATCAACTTTAAACAGAACTTGATTAATTTTCACACACATTTATCAAAATAATAACAAGCATAAAAATAATATAACTTGGTTCTGGATGCTATTTACAATTGACAATCTGAATTTCCTTTGGTCTTGGTACGTTAATCTTATTCTCACATATCTCTGATACTTGACAAAGTGTCTATTCATTCATCTTCATGGCTATACAGGAATATGATAACCTTATTAGGCGCAGACTGAAACTTGACTATAGACTAATACAGACTAATGCATACTGACTAATCGAAGGTCTGTACACTCGTTATAATACCTCGAGCGTTCAGGTATCACTGCGCGAGTGTGATCCGCGAGGAGAAAAGGTTCTACGTTAGCAGCAACCTCAATGGCTGCGTTACGTATTAATACGCGGATCGGCGGAAGCAGAATTTGGTCCGTCGCTATGGCAGCGCCATCTCGTAGTGTGGAGACGGACGAGCGCTGCGCCTGCACTGTTGTGCTTAGCAGGGCGCGCTCTAGTGGGAAAGTTGTGTACGCGCTGACTACGCAGAACTATGTACGCAACAATATTAATACGTAAATATTACAGGTTAGCTAAAATACAGTACTGTTGTTACCAACGGAGCCAGCTGGTGCTCGTTGCCGAAACTGAGATGAACAGGAAAAAGAATCCCGTTTGTTTGAATACTCCATTAGCAGTGTAGCGCTTGACACAGTCACGTCGATTAAACATTTGGATGTAACATTGGAGAGCGATATGAAGTGGGACAAGCACGTAATGGCAGTTGTGGGGAAGGCGGATAGTCGTCTTCGGTTCATTGGTAGAATTTTGGGAAGATGTGGTTCATCTGTGAAGGAGACCGGTTATGAAACACTAATACGCCCTATTCTTGAGTACTGCTCGAGTGTTTGGGTTCCCTATCAGGTCGGATTGAGGGAGGACATACAGTAGAAGCAATTCAGAGGCGGGCTGCTAGATTTGTTACTGGTAGGTTTGATCATCACGCGAGTGTTACGGAAATGCTTCAGGAACTCGGGTGGGAGTCTCTAGAGGAAAGGAGGCGTTCTTTTCGTGAATCGTTACCGAGGAAATTTAGAGAACCAGCATTTGAGGCTGACTGCGGTACAATTTTACTGCCGCCAACTTACATTTCGCGGAAAGACCACAAAAATAAGATAAGAGAGATTAGGGCTAGTACAGAGGCATATAGGCAGTCATTATTCCCACGTTCTGTTTGGGAGTAGAACAGGGAGAGAAGATGCTAGTTGTGGTACGAGGTACCCTCCGCCACGGACCGTATGGTGGATTGCGGAGTATGTGTGTAGATGAACATGTACAGTCTCCAATGGCTCGGTGCACAGTAATAATATAATTATGATTTATTCGGTTGGTTACCGTTATCGCCCTTGTTTCTGTGAAATCCTTCAAAACTATTAAAAAAACCTGTAGTACGCAATTGTCAAAACGTACAACACATAACATATAGGAATGCAACGACCCTCAGACGAAACACGTGCGCTTTTAGAAATAAAGCAATTTTCCGCGTCAGTCACTTGCTTATTTTGCCACTGTCAGTTTCGATGGTTCACTCCTTATCTTCAGGTGGAGAATCGTTTACTTACACAAGTGGTATAGGTCAAGAGTACAGATGTCTTTGCACCGTAGTAGACCAAGGACAGTAAAGGTTATGTTGCCTTTTTTGAAGGCTGGTAGAGTCGTAAAAATTCTGCATACTTGTTCTCTCCCCCATCAGCTCATAAATGTTATAGATACGCTTGCTTGCATTAAATGCAAAGATAAAAGATTAAATGGTTTCTACAAAAATATGTATTTCTTTTTGCAAATAATACGAGCAGGTTACACCAGAATACGAACATAGTTCATTTTTATATTAATTTCTGATAGTTATATGTCTATATAAAACGATACAATAGAATTTTTGTAATCTTCTTATATATAATAAATTAATATAAAAATGGAACTGTATCATATTCTAGTGCAGACCATTCATATTTTTAAAAATAAAACGAGACCATATTTAGGTACATAACCATCTAATCATTTATAAAATGTTTTTATTCTAGTCTCTGATCACAATATCAATTCTTTAGACGATGACCGGTTTCAGTCCGTAATGACCATCCTCAGATCTTTTTTACACCATGTCCTAAAGTGATAAGGCCATAAAGGCATCGTCAAAACATATAAATATAATCAGCACAGCATCGTCACAGGGATCTAAAATTAGGTGTAGAATAGACCACATCGTCCACATAGTGAGTATTGCAACTCGCTACTCAATCACTATGTGGAGGATGTGACCTATTCTACACCTTATTATAGATCCATGTGACGATGTTGTGCTGATTATATTCATATGTTTTGACGATACCATTATGGCCTTATCACTTTAGGACATGGTATAAAAAAGATCTGAGGATGGTCATTATGGACTGAAACCGGTCATCGTCTATAGAATTGGTATTGTGATCAGAGACTGGGATAAAAAAAAACATTTGACGGTATTGGATCACTCTTTGTGTGCGCGATGATGTCGCATTTGGTGAAACTGATCATTTATCGTTGTATCCAATGTAAGCAAACATTTCTGCTTGAAGAGACAATGTAGACATAATGCATAGTGGAGAGGACATACAAAAGGCAGTAGTACACAGACTTTTGGTGACTCTACCCCCTTTCTAAAGACGCAATATTACCTTCACTGTCCTTGGTCTAATGCTGTGGAAAGATGTCTGTTATCACCAACAGAAGCTGTGTAAATAAAAGATTCTCCAAGTAAAAATAATGGTGTGAACTACCGAAACCCGTAGTGGAAAAATAAACAAGTGACTGCCAAAGAAAACTGCTTCATTTTAACAACAGTCGCTGACCTGATATTGCCGTCCTTTATGGACGAAATATTCAAGTATGCTTTCATCACAGTGTGTTCAGTCTGCTCTCAGTGCACAGTACAGCACGTAACAAATACAGGACTGTTCACTTACACATATTGTTCAAAATATCGGTCACCACTATCACGACAGCTCAAGAATTCCTGGGGTTTGTTGTAACCTACTAAAATACTTCCGCAGCTGTGATAAGGCTAGCGGGCAAGACTGTGAAACATCGAGCTTAGTGTCGTAAATTAGGATCTTCACACGCCCTCAGGAGAAGTAGTGACTGGAGTAACCGATAGAACAGCACCACTGCGACCAAGCCATTTTCATGTAAACCATGCTTCACTGTAGTTTCCAACGTCGAATAGAATGTGCCGGCGCTCCGTCGTGTTGAAACCACAAAAGCTGACAAAGTCTCAGAGGCACATCTTCTAGTCTCTGTGGGAGGCTAACGTGTGTTGACACGATCAACACACCAGTTAGTGTGTGTTTTTGCCATCCATACATGGCTGTTCCTACTGCTGAACGGTTCCTCTCCTGTAGATTGCATTTGATTGTGTGAACCATGACATTATGTTACAGAAATTACAATTCTATGGTATAAATGGAATAGCATATGAGTGGCTGAAGTCATACGTACAGAACTTGAAGCAAAAAGTTTCCTTATATGGGTCAACTGACTTAAATAAGTTGACCACTACATCTAACTAGGGTGAAATTACATTAGGTGTGCCACAGGGTTCAGTCTTGGGTCCCCTTCTGTTCTTGATGTATGTGAACGACTTCCCTTCTTATCCAAAACAGGAAGCTGAACTGACACTGTTTGCTGATGATACAAGCATAATTATTAATCCAGCAAAAGAAACTCCAATCAAAATGATGCAAATAAGGTCTTTGGAAAAGTCATTAATGGGTTTTCTGCCAATGGGCTTGCTCTAACCTTTGAAAAAAAAAACACACAGTACATCCAATTTTCTGCTGCAAAAAGCACAGTTATTTCAATAAATATAACACAGCAACAGAAGTCAGTAGACACGGTAGAGCACACTAAGTTTTTGGGTGTACATACACATATGAGAATCTTAATCGGAAAATTCATATTTTGGATCTTCGAATGCGACTAGGGTCAGCCACTTTTGAAATTACAATAATTGCCAATTATGAGAATATGGAAATTAGTAAGCTAACATACTTTGCATAGTTTCACTCTCTGATGTCATAAGGAATAATATTTTGTGGTAACTCAACATTTAGACAAAAAGCATTCACTGCTCAAAAAAAAGTGACTAGAAGTATGTGTGGGTTTCATAGTCGCTCATCTTGTAGGCACCTTTTTAAAAGATTAGGGATTCTTACAACAGCCTCACTAATGAAATTTGCTCTCAACGACATGGACCAGTTTAAAAACGACAGTGACATTGATGATTATAATACCAGAAAAAAGAAAGACTTACACTATCCTTTATTCAACCTATCTTTGGCACAGAAAGGGGTAAAATATGCTGCTATAAAATATTTTGACGAATTACAAGATGAAATAAAATGTCTGACAGACAGCAGTAATAGCTTCAAAATTAAATTGAAATCACATATCCCTGACAACTCCCTCTAACCGCAGATGAATTCTTGAATAGGAATAAATTAATCTATAAATATAGTATAT